>NC_133757.1:88370701-88990587 GCF_036562045.2 Rhinolophus sinicus | reverse complement strand
TGATAGGTGTGAACCTGCTCTATAATAAACTGTGGAAAGCTGTACAGTGCAAGGTAATTGTTTTACTATTAATGTAACATGTCAGTTGTATTTGTTAAGCGAGGCTCTACTGCAGCAAAAAACAGCCGCAGAGTCAGAGGATTACACTGCAGATGCTTATTTCTCCTGCTCCACACAGTCACTCAGGACCCAGGCTGACTGGTGCACCATCACCTTCCATCTCCTGGAACACACGCCTCCTTAGTCACTGAGGCAAGAGGAGAGGGAGCTTGCCAGAGTGAGATGTGTCACTTTCACCTACAACCCGTTGACCGGAACCAATTACATGGTCCTGTCTCACGGCTCTGGGACTGGTAGATGCAGGGAAAGAGATGGGAGGTCCGGTGGACATCAATGTCTTTATCACAGAGGCCAAGAAAAACACTCTGCATCCTGCAAAACCTGGGTGTTTGGTTAATCCGAGAGTTCTTTAGGGAATTCTGCATCTGGCCCCTCAGGACCAAGCAATCTATGACGCACAGGACTGGACCCACATTCTTCCTAACTCCAAAGTGACTGGTCATGGTGGAGAACTAGGAGCAACCACAAGATTCAGCTCATGTCCATGACTCATAAGCAAGAGTTAAAACAATAATAACCATAGCTAACATTTATTGAGCACTTACTATGTGCTGTCAATGTCATCTGTACTTCATTTAAGCCTCTTGATACCCCAAGGAGGTAAATGGTATTGTCAGCCCCAGTTGAAGATAATGAAGATAATAAAGAAGTCCAAAGTTCTTAATACTCTTCAGTGAGGAAAATAACAGAGCAGGAAATTGAATGCGAAACTACCCTGTCTCCAAATACCATTTAGTTTACCACCAAGCTATACTACCTTCCATAGCAGAACTAATTGCACAGTCACACACACAGACATACACACACACATAGACACATACTCTCTTTCTCTCTCTCTCTCTCTCTCTCTCTCTCTCTCTCTCTCTCTCTCTCACACACACACACACACACACACACACACATTTTATAGTCCCAAGATCTGGATTTTCAGTCTGGTCCTGTGACGGGCTCAGGTGGCTTTGGCTAAGTCACTTCACCTCTCTGAACACCAAACTGTAAAACAGGAGGAATACAATACCCATCTCATGGGATTGTTGAAAAAATCGAAAGATTATCTCTTAATTATAGAAAAGAGTTTTTCCAACTATCAATTTCTCTGCTATTACATGGCAAATACACACACACACACACATACACACACACACACACACACAGAGGGTGTATACACATTTTAAAAAAGGAAAAACTGTATTAAAATTACACTGATGGTAACCACTTTGAGCTCCTCTTGTAATTGCAGAAGTCAAACGAGACTTGTATTCATCTTTTGTTATCGGTCTATATCGAGTATTACTATTTTAATACTTTCTTAAACACGTTTTTTCCTTTCTTAAAACGTGTGTGTGTGTGTGTGTGTGTGTGTGTGTGTGTGGATTAGACATCGCCTAGGGACAAGGCATGGGTCTGAAAGGAGATCACACCTCCTGAACAGGTCCCTTGTCCCCTGAGGAGTCTTGCTGACACACCTGAAACAGCCCCAGCCAATGACAACTAGATATAGGCCTTCCTGCACTCTTCCTCTGGTCTCATACTCCCTTTGGCAACTCTGCCACAGCCTTTTTTTTTTTTCCTGCAGAGGTTTTTGTAATATTTCTCCTAAGTGCGACAGCCACATCAATAAGTTCCATTGCATCACGAGTATGATTGAAGAGCATAGTGTCTGGCTTGCTGGCTGGGGCTTCTGGTCCAATGCACAAAGCACTATCACACACACACACACACTCTCCCCTCCACCATGACAGTCTGGCCCCTTCTGCCCTCTCCAGCCCTTTCCCCTCCTCTAGCATCCAGTTGCATTCTGCTCCAGGACTCCTGCTCCAGCTGGCCCAGGCCACACGTCCCCCCGCCCCCAAGGCACTCACCACAGGTCCTACCCTTCCCCAACCCACAGCTTTCACTCTAGACATTTCTTCCACCTTGAATATCCTCCCACCACGTCTGCCTGTCAAGAATCCTCCCAGATACATACAAAAATGTCAAAACAGTTATCTCTGGCTGATGAGATTACAGATGATCTCCTTTCCACTTTTCTCTATTTGGAGATTTTGGGGGATAAGCATCTGTTATATTTATGATCAGGAAAATACAATGAAGTCATGCTTCCAGCCCCTGCCCTCCTGCAAGGCCCCCCTCACCTCAGCTTACAGTTATCTTTCTCCTCTGAAATTGTATAGCTCTCGGCCCTATCGCAAATTGCTTTGTACTCTCGTTAGTTTGCTGTGTGTGAATGTCTGATATCCACAACCAAATTGCAAGCACCATAAGAGCAGGCACACATTACACACGCCCCTCTACCATACCTAGCCCTTCGTGTATATTAGGGCTCCAGGCACACAGTAAGTTATGAGTAAGCTGACTGATTACAGGGTTTTGGGGATGGCCCTAAAATTCCTTAGATTGCCCCGGGGAGGTGGAATCATAGGAAGTTAGAATGAAGAGGCCTTCGAGTTTCTATAACCCAATGCCCTGCATTTATATGCGTTGTTTCTGACATTTCATTTGCCCACTAATAGGGTTTTATCACTCCCACCCCATGAGCAGCCAAAATAAGGCCTCGACAGGTAAAGCAATTTGGCCCAAGAGTCCAAAACCCATGTCTTTCGTCGCCCAGCCCATGCCTCCAACGCTAAACCACAGCTGCCACTCCAAGACCTTAATAATTGCCATTTCTCCCCCCAGTCAGTGGCTGGACACGGCTTGCCAGGTTAATAATTTGTTCATTAGGTGCCTAATGAATTACTTGTTAATTGCTAACTTGATGAACAGCCAACAGTCCCCATCTGCCTGGAGAAATGGCAGTAAATAACCACAGAAGGGCGAGCCACTGGCAAGCTGGAGCTTTTGGCTTGAGAAAGAGGTGGCAGTGGCTTCCAGCAGAGAAGCCTGTCTTGGCCAGTCACCCAGACAGCCTGAGAAGTCCCCAGGGAGTGGAACCTACCAGGTAAGCCAGCACTGACAGGGCACCTCTTGCTGGACCTGTAAGTTCCCCAGAAATGTCCGTGGCCTCCAGATCTGCATACCCCCAATCTCTCAAACCCTCTATCCACAAAACCGCCCCTATAGACTTTCTTTCACTTTTATGTTTGCTGAGCTTCCACGACTGGACGTCAACCCGACTCAATTTAAGCTTCACATGTACACATATAATTATGTGTCGTCATCTTATCTCTGAGCACTGGTCTTGCCGCCCCATCTTGAAGGCAGTTACAGTATTCCTATTGGACTAGAAGCTTCCTGAGAGCAGAAACCACATCTTTCTAGTCCATCCTTATATCTCCTGTACCACACAGTGCCCAACTCAATAAGTAGTTATTAAAGGCGTGAACAATTCATGCTGTCCTGTATAAATCTGCATTAGTCTGCTCATGCTGCCAGAACCAATTAGCACGGACTGGGTGATTTCAACAACAGAGACATAGTCACACAGTTCTGGAAGCTGGAAGTCCAAGATCAAGGTGTCAGCAGGTTTGATTTCTCCTGAGACCTCTCTCCTTGGCTTGCAGAGAGCTGCTCTGTCACATGTCCACACATGGCCATTCCTCTGCGTGTGCGTGCCTGGTGTCTCTAGGTGTCCAAATTTCCTCTTCTTGTAAGGACACTCTTATGAGACTGGGCCACACCCACCCTAATGACCTCATTTAATATAATCACCTCTTTAAAGACCTTGTCTCCAAATACGGTCACAAATACTGGGGGTTAGGAGCTCAATGTAGGAATTTGAGGGGAAAACAATTTAGACTGTAACAACTTTTCACCATATTGTCTACCTCAGTGCTGGGCACGTATTAAATATTTAATGTATGTGCCAGAATTGACAGATATTCTGTTTTCTCCAGGAGGAGAGCTCATCTATGTGGCCTGGGCTCCCAGTCCTGCACAGATACCTGGAAAATTCCAGGGAAGAGTGTCTAAGGCAAACCCTCTTGGTCAGATCGGCTCCCAAATCCTAATAGCTCTGTTATTTCTGAAATCACTTTAGAGCAGCACTGAATAGAAATGATGATTTGCTTCATTTGCATAGCAATTTTTCTTATCAGAGCACAGTTCTCGGGTTCTCCTTCTAGCATTGCTGTGAGGGAGGAAGTGGAAAGTTACGATGTCCAGCTGATGGATGAAGAATTGAAAAAAGGAGTTAGTCAACTTTCTCAAGTCAAGCTAAGCCTCATATGTGGCTTTCAACTCCCAGGTCCCTTCCTTGTGAGTCCCTATAGGATGGGATTCAGTCATTTTCTTCTCTGTGTCTGAGCACCCAGCCCAAGCCAGGCACGGAAGAGAGGCTTGAGGAGGTTTGGCATTAATGATAATGGAGCTGGCGCTTCAGTCTTGACCCAGAGCAGCGAGAGGCTGAAGAGTCAGAACTGACCACCACCAGCGCCGCCACCTACCCCAAGCACCCTCAGGCAAAACCAGCCCAAGGGCCAAGTAGATATTCCCACGCCAGCCTGCTTTTCAGTTAAAGCCCTGAAGGCCAAGGTTAAATTGAAAATGAGTCTGGGAAATAATATGTCTATTATCACTTTCACACTGTTCCCAGTGACGATAAGGAAAGTGTGTTTACAGTACAATTGCAAAATGATTTCACATATTATTTATTTGTATCCCTTTATATCACAGGTATTTTTAGAAGTTGCCTTGAATCCATTTGGATTGAAGCAGAGTACGAATTTTAAAAAGTACACCATCTCATTTTACTCTCAGAACAATGCTTCATTAGATAAGGTGGGTAAGGATGTTATACTCATTTGGCAGATGAGTAAAGCAAGGCAGAGACAAGTCAAGTCCTTGTTCAAAGTCATACAAGGAGTGGGTTAATGAATGGGTTGACTCACACCCACGGGCTTTCCTCAAGTCACTGGATTGGTGTGGGAGGAACCCTGAAGAATTGCACCAGGAGAGGTCCCTTCTGAGGACAGGAGGAAAAGAGAAAGTTCTGTACCAGCAATTGCCGAATTCTATCTGCAGGTGGGCCTTCTCTGGCAGATACAGAGTTTTTGAACAATTTGTATCTGAATTATTTCAGTTGAGGTACAGACTCCCCAGGGCCCCCAGGCCCTGCCACACCCTCCTGCACAGTGTTCCACTGCTATCTGGATGCTAAAGGCTTTTCAGTTTGTAACCCCTGTTTGGTCTTGGAACATCAGTCTAATGGATGTCAAGGACCAGAGAGGTCTTTAGGTACAAGACAAGGCTCAAAAGGGGAGTGGGGGGAACACCAAATGCAAATTGCACACCCTTTTCACCCAGCAACGTGATTTTGCTGAGGGCAGACAGACTCTGCAGCAGATGATGAGGTCTGGTGCCTTGAACCCCAGATGCTGCTTCTCGACAGTCCTAGGCACAGGTGGACCACATTTTAATCCTCCCTGATCATCCTCCAACACATGCTGTAAAATGGGCACAGAATGAACAAGCCATGGTCTCTCCCCATCCCAGTTCAACAAGCAGAAGTTGTGAGCCCAACAGGCTCCATAAAGGCCAAATACGAAAGGCACCTAACAGATGATACCTCTGCCACCTCCCTGCCAGTTTTCTTCTCTGATGCACATAGGTGACCCACATCCAAACAGGCCCCTGCTGCTGTCTGTAACGCTGGACTCTGGGAATGCAAATGACCCAACCCGCAATATACAGTCCTTCTCTGGCCCTCTTCACCAGTATGTCTGTCTCTAGCTGGGGTGCGGTCAGCCTCTCACCCTCTCCTCACTCTGGTCTGGAGCCTATCATTACGCCTTTGTCTCACAGTGACATCCCTAATCTCTTCAAGTCCTTCTCCTCCCATGACAGAGTCCTTCCTGGGTGTGTGCTGCCAGCACAGATCAAAATCTACAACCAGGTGATGCCAGCTACTTGGCACACTGAGGATACAAAAGGAATGGGCTCCAGGGGAGCAGAAGCATGACAGGTCTAACAGGCTTTCCTCACAGCTAGTGTTCTCCAGAAATGGATGGAGCTCTACCCCTCCTCGCCCACCCCTAGGTCTGGCTTAGCTTTATTTTGTTTTCTTAAACTTAAAAAAAAAAAAATTATAGGACAGAAACTAGGAGATCCAAGATGGCAGAGTAAATAAACACTGTGCCTGCATAGTTCCACGAACACATTGAAATTACAACTAAATTATAGAACAATCAACCTGGAGAACAATCTGAAGTCTAGCTGAACACAAGCTTAACAACAAAGGGTATAGAGAAGCCACGTCGAGCCTGGTAGGAGGGATTGAGACAGGGAATGCGCCCCAAACCTCTGTGTGGTGGTTGAAAATCAGGAGGAATGTCTCGGCCGCAGAGGTTCCCCACAGAGGAGTGAGGGACCCCAGCCCCCCACCCCGGCCTCCCCAACACAGAGTACTGGTGTCGGGAAGAAGAGCCCCACACATCTGGCTTCCAATAATCCAGGTGGGACTGAAGACTACAGGAAACCCAGATGTCCTCTTAAAGGGCCTGCACACAGACTCACTCACAGGAACTCACCTTGGGCTCTGCCAGAGGAACAGTGACTCGGGTAGGCATCAAAGGCATGTGGGGGACTGACTGGGGTTTGTGGCCTTGAGGTGAGGGCTGGAGGACAGTCGCCATTTTCCCTGTGTGGAATCCTGCTCCCATGGAGCCAGCAGGTGGCCGCCATCTTTCCTGTGTTTAGCCCCCCTCCATAGACCAAATCTGAATCTGATTGGTCTGGTGAGCTCCACTGCTCCACTCTGCTGACTCAGCTGTGATCCCGCCCCATTCAACGCATGCACTGCCCAAGGTACTTTCTCGTCAGCAGCCAGCCCACTCGCATTGCACCTTTTCTTGGAAAGTTATCAGAGTCTGTGGACCCCAGGCAGGCAGCAACTGGCCTCAGTGTGCTCTGAGACTGTTGCTGCATAGCTCCAGGCTCAGCACTGGCACCAAACCAGAGTCTACATTAACCTGGTGACCACAACTCTTCCACTCTAGTGACTCCCTGAGGCCCTGCCTCACCCAACTTGCATACTGCATGCTGCTATATCAACAGCTGAACCTTAAGGGAGCCAACAGGTGGCAGCAGGCCTCAGAGTGTCCTGGCTTTATTCAGAGCTACCCCAGGCCCAGTACTGGTGGTAGACATCCTTGTTTCACAGTGTGGTCTCTCCCACATACCTCCAACTTTAACATAGGCAGTGAACAACCACAGAACTTTTAGCTCCTACCAGGTAGCCCCCACCAGTCACAGCCAGTGGGTGACCTGGGCCTGCACCGGAGCCCCTCCCAAGAGGCCTCAGAACCAACGTAGTTGAAGGTCGACTTCAGAGAACTGCCCAATTAGCCCCACAAGTGGCATACACAAAGGGAGGTCTTAACAGGTACCAGAGCTCACTAGGGTGAATTCCATTCAGTCTGGTAAGCCCCCTGCACCTCAGCCTGTAAGCTGTGGACATGGCCAAACCTCACAACCTGTCAGAATGAGGGTCAATCCCACCCACTGACATGTCAATAACAATCTAGGCTCAAATATAACAGGATGGCACACAAAACCCACACAAGAAACACTCTTGGAGCAACTGGTGCAGGTGACAAGGGACATTGTGCCAGGGCCCCACAGGACACCTACTACATAAGAGCACCCAGCCAAGTGTGGAAAATGTAGCAGCTTTACCCAATACGTAGAAAAAAAACACAGAGAGGCAGCCAAAATGAGGAAACAAAAAAATGCATCTGAAATGAAAGAGCGGGAGAAAAATCCAGAAAAAGAACTAAAAGAAATGGAGGCAAGCAACTTTCCAGAGACAGAGTTCAAAAAGTAGTTATAAGGATGCTCAAGGAATTTAGTGAGAAACTTCAAAAGAGAGATGGAAAGCATTAAAAAAAAAGGATATAGAAACCATAAAAAAGAACCATTCTGAAGTGAAGAATACAATAACTGAAATGAAGAATGCACTAGAAGGAATCACCAGCAGAGTAGATGAAGCAGAGGATTGAATCTGTGATTTGGAAGACAAGGCAGCAGAAAACACCCAATTGGAACAGCAAAAAGAAACAAGAATCAAAAAAATGAGGATAGTTTAAGAGGCCTCTGGGGCATCAAACATAACAACATTCAAATTGTAAGGAGAAGAGAGAGAGCAAGAGATTGAGAACCTATTTGAAGAAATAATGACTGAAAACTTTCCTGACCTGGTGAAGGAAATAAACATACAAGTCCAGAAAGCAGAGTCCCAAACAAGATGAACCCAAACATTAAGGCCCACACCAAGACACATTATAAGTAAAAAGGCAAAGGTTAAAGACAAAGAGAGAATCCTAAAAGCAGCAAGAGAAAGGCAACTAGTAACTTATAAAGGAGTTCCCATAAGATTGTCAGCTGATTTCTCACCAGAAACTTTGCAGGCCAGAAGAGATTGGCACGAAATATTCAAAGTGATGAACACCAAGCACCTACAACCAAGATTAATTATTCTATCCAGCAAAGCTATCATTTAGAATCAAAGGACAGATAAAGAGCTTCCCAGACAAGAAAAACCTAAAGGAGTTCATCACCACTAAACCAGTATTATAAGGAAGGTTAGAGGGACTTTTTTAAAATCGAAAAAAAATAAAAATTATAAATAATAAAATGGCAATGGCTACATATCTATCAATGATTACTTTTAATGTAAATAGATTAAATGCCCCAATCATAAAACACAGGAGGGCTAAATGGATAGGAAAACAAAACTCTTACATGTGTTGCCTACAAGAGACTAATTTCAGGTTGAAAGACACACACATACAGAAACTAAAGGGATGGAAAAACACATTTCATAAAAATGCAAAAAAAAAAAAAAAAAAAAAGCTGTGGTAGCAATACTTACACCAGACAAAATAGACTTTAAAACAAAGGCAGGACAAGGAAGGACCCAGTAATCCCACTTCAGAGTATTTATCCAAAGAAACCCAAAATGCTACTTGGAGGAGATGTGTGCATCCATATGTTCATTACAGCATTGTTTACAAGGCCAAAATGTGGAGGCAGCCTGGGTGTCCTACAATGGATGTACATGTACACATATACAATGGAATATTTCTTGGCCATGGAAAGGAATGGGATCTTGCTATTTATGGCGGCATGGATGGACCTGGAACATACTGTGCTGAGTGGAGTGTCAAACAGAGAAAGACAGATGCAATGTAATTTTGCTTCTATGTGGAATCTAAATAACAAAACAAACAAACAAAACAGAAACAAATTCATAGATACAGAGAACACTTTGATGGTTGCCAGATGGAAAGGGGGTTGGGGGTGTGGGTGAAAAAAGGAGAAGGGATTAAGAAGTACAAATTGTTTGTTACAAAGTAGTCATGAGGATGTAGGATATAGTATAAGTAATATAGTCAGGGGGATCACTTCCTAAATTACATAAACATGTAACCACTAAGCTGTACACCTGGAATTAATATAAAATAATATTGAATGTCGAGTGTAATTGAAGAATTGAAAAAGGGGGGGAAAGAGGTTCAAACTTCCAAGTATAAAACAAATAAGTCATGAGTGTGTAATGTACAGCATGGGGAATATAGTCAATAATATTGTGACAGCATAGCATGGTTGCTAGACTTATCATGGTGATCCCTTCTTTAGGTATATAAATCTTGAATCACTATAGTGTACTTCTGAAACTAATATAATATTGTATGTTAGCTACATTTTTAATTAAAATCTTAAAAATAAATTCCTAAAATGAGAGAAAAAAATAATTACAGATTCACAGGAAGTTGTAAAAAATAGTAAGGATTGGTCTCTTAGACCCTTCCTGCATTTTCCCAAATGGTTACAAATTACATAACTATACTACAATATCAAAACCAGGAAATTGACAAGGTACAATGCATGTATATAGTTCTGTGCCATTTTCTCACAGGAGTAACTGCCACTGCAATCAAGATACAGAAGTGTTCCATCATCACAAAGGTCCCCTCATCCTACTCCTCCCCGTTAAAAACCCCTCCCCTCCCTCTCTTTTGCCCCACCCCACACTATCACTAATCTGTTTTCCATCTCTATAAGTGTGACATTTCCAATCTTTGCCCCCACTGAGTTAGCGGCCATTAAAAAGCACCTCAGAAGCTGGGAGGACCCCAGCTGAGAAGAGGACTGATGTTGCAGAGCAGGCAGGCCTGGGACAGAAGTGGCCCAAGGCATAAAGAGCCCAGCCTCCCTTGGATTCAGACAGCCCAAATACCTGGAACCTGTGTGCCACAAACCAGCCCTCACCTGCCCGTGTAGAGCCTGCGTGATCACTCCTGTCCCATTCCGCCTCCATTCCTCGTGCAGCCCTGGACAGGGTCCCTCACCTGCGTGGTCCACTCCCCTGTTGAGTGCTGGAAAGCAGCTGCTCTCTGCTGCCCCCATCAGGCAGTCTGCTGCTCAAAGTGCCCTGGCCATAGGATTTTAATTTGAAACTCTCCCAAGTCGTGCTTCCCGTACTGTACCTCCATAATTCATTTTCATTACCTAAATATAGGACTCAATATTTGCTCCTGTTAAATTTCATCTTGTTTGTTTCAGGCATCATTTCAGCTTATCAGGATGTTTTCAAACCCTCAGCTATCTCTCTGGACCTCAATTATCCCTTCTAACTGTCATCTAAAAATTTAATAATCCTGCTCTCTGTGTCTTCACCCACGTCATAGATAAAATCGTTGAACTGAGAAGGATTTAGGACCGAATTCTATGGCATAATACTAGGACCCCACAGCCCTTTCCAGATGGAAATTTGAGATTTAAGCAATACCCTTTCAGGACAATTGTTCAGCAGCCCACCCACGTGCACTATCCACTGGGCTTCGTTTCTGTTGTTGTTGTTTTCACTTATTCACAAGGCTGCCATGCGTGCTTACACTGCCAGCTCAAGGAGTGACCGACCCGAGCAGCTAGGTCTCACCATCCTTTAAGTATAAAAGGCAGTCCCATTTCCTTTCATACCCAAATTACAGTGGCTTTGAGTCCCCGCCCACTTAACCCAGGATCTGATTCCCAAATATTCTCAAGAATACCCACAGTTGTGTACGTTTGTCTATAAGTCGGCCCTTCTCGAGGCTGCCTGGCTGTGATCTGCAAAGAAAGTGGGAACTCAGAGGCCAGCTCTGCTCACTGACATGGCCATAAACTCTACCTGATTTGCTGGACCATGATGGCTCTCTGAGGTGGAGGGAGCACACAACACCTGCCCAGGGCCCACTTTGTGTACCGGTAATTGGAAGTATGCAGCTGTTCCCCAGGCCCGCCAGAGCTCTGCATTAGCCCTAGTTCACTATGGGCTCCAGAACTGGCCCCCACCCTCCACCTTGCACTGAGGGTCGTGGAGGCCTGGTGCCCTTTCTCTGCTGATGAGTTCCCACCCGTAGAACCATGCTGTTCTTTCCTGCCTGCTAGCCTTGGTTGCAGCCACCAATACAGCAATGTGGGCATGGGGGTCCATTCTCAGTCTCTGTGGAGACCCCTCTGCTCCTGTATACATCCAGGATAAAAATACAGACATAAAAGAGGGACAGGCCACAAGGCCATAACACCTACATGCCATGTGTACTTGAGCAAAGGACAACTCCTCACCCCCCCCATATCGGCCCCCCACCAAGCAGAAGCACCCAAGCCACACTATCAGTCTAATAGCTGCCAAAAGGGGAACAGACGGTGGGTTGATGGGCTTTGTTCTAAGTGAACTCATGCTGGCTTCTAGCAGTCACATTTCTTTTCTAAGAACTCACAAATCCTCAGTTTCAGTCATCTGTTTTGGAATTTTGCCAAGAATCACCATTGAAATTACTGAATAATCAGTTCCAGAATCAGGACAGGGTCCAGGTTAGTTGTGTCTGATGAATGCGTTAAGATCCTTAGGTGGAAACCAGGCTGCTCCAAGCCAGACCTCGCTAAGTGTTTCCTCCACTCTCGCTCACCATCATGATCACACACATGTACATGTATACACACTCGTGCATGCATGCACATGCACACATACATACATAAACATGCATACATGCGTGCACAGGCACACATAAGGCACCCCTCCCAGACTACTCAGAGGACCCCTCATCCCTCTAACATGGACAGGCCATCCAGCACAAAGACAGTCGAAATCAACGTCCCTACTTCTTTCCCCTTTTCTTCTTTTCGACCCATTAAGAATTGCTCTGTCCGCTATCTCCACCACCCTGCCTCTCCCCCAGAGGTAACAGACGTCTTCATATCTCTGTAATTGTGACTGTGGCTGAGTCGCGCTGTGATCCCAGGGAGAGAGCCAGGCACCTGGGAAGGCGCTCAGTGGGCTCTGACCCACGCCTCACACACACCTCCATCTGTCAGCCCAGCCCTCCTTGCGTGGGGGGTTGATGGCGCGTTGACTGCTGGTTTGCTAACGTCCTTGTCAGTGGCCGCTGCAAAGACAGCATTTTCCGCAGAGAAATTCTAGGGCTTAGGCTCCAGTCTTCTCAGAATTATAGTAATTAAACTTGAGAAGAGCAGAGTGTCAGAACCCCCCCTTCACCTGTCACTTCTGGGCTGACAACAGGGCTCCAACTCCAAGTTCACTCTGCCCTCCTCCCAGGAGCTCTTCCTCTTTCTTTACTGCCCCTTCCCTCCTCTTCATCCAGTTCCCACACAGCCAAGGGCCCACTCTTCCACAATCACAAATGAAAAGCCAACCAAGTCCACTGCCAAGGCAAGCACCTTCGGAATGCAGCTGTTGGGAGCCAGCTGAGTCCTACGGGGCAGGTTCATCCTGGCCTAGTGAGATCTGGGGACTGGTTCAGAGACAACATCAGAACTGAGAGAAACCTCAAATACCACTTAGACCTGCTAATTCCACAAAAGAGGAAACTGAGGCTCCGAAGAGAGGAGGAACTTGCTCAAGTTCAGCCGAACAGTCACAGAGCCAAGATAAGGACTCACATCTCCTGACTCCTGGTTTATTCCACCACCTCAGGGCCATTTAGCGAAGCCAGGCACGGGGCCAGTGCTTTACATAAATTACATGTAATTTTCACAGCAACTTTTTCAGGTGTCATTATCCCCCATTGATGGGTGGAGAAAATGGAATGATTTGCCCAATGGCACACAGAGAGAACGGGGTGGATGAAGGGGGTGGAGCTCGTTGCACCATTTCGCTCATAAATGTCCATCATGGGCAGACAGAAGCAAGCCTAAGTGGGTTTGTGAACACATGAGAGTGTCCCAGTGGGAACAGTCCTGGAAGCGACCTACTGGTCTCCATTGATGACATCAACTCAATACGTCCTTCACAGTAAGAACCCCATGTGGCCAAATGTCAACAAACACGGTGCCAAGAAAGAAAGACACACCTGGGGGTAAGAGACAGAGACAGGGTTCATGGAGAATGTGTGACTGGAAGTTGACCTTCAAGGGGGAGGATCAGGAAAAGCAGATGAAAGCAGGGAGGACCCTGGAGTTGATAGAATCTCAAGGAGGACCTAGAAAAACCCAGCAGCCTTCCTTGGGTATTGGTGGATATTTGTATGGCAGAGAGAAGTGATGCGTTTTCCTAACCTAGCTTCCACATGCCCACCCAGCCCCTCCCCGTTCTCCACTGCACCCTGGGTTAACCGGAGGATTGACCAGAAATCAGAGAAAGTGACAGCACTGTTTTGCTTCTGGAGCAGTAGCTCCATACACCACACTCCTACCGAAGCTCTTGGGAAGTGAAGAGGCTTTGCAGAGAGAAATCAAGGGAGACGGAGTGGGCAAAGGGAGCAGAAAATGGCTATGTGTGGGAATGGGCAACTTGGGAATGGGCGGAGGGGGTGACCAGTCCCTTAATGCCTGGCCTCTGTGGACTCGGGCACAGCACAGCTGACACGTTTGTGGGTGAAGGGCGCTGATTTCTTAGCTCTCTTCACGAAGCAGAACAATTGTTGTATTATCATCAGTTGAGTTACACCAACTTTCTCATCATTTTTCTTTGCAAAATGAGGATGATAATTGTATGCACCGCACAGGTTGGTTGTGAGAATTAAATGAGATGCAAAGGACCTGGCGTCGTTGCTGGCACCTAATCAGCACATAATAAATGTTCAATTTTTATTATTGTTTTTATTTCTATCTTGATGAAAAATGTATTATTTTTACAGTGTTATAAAACTAAGAGAACCACGGGTTAGGTCCCACAAATTTCATTGCCCAAATCATGTACTTTGGACAGTTCTATTACATTTGTGTTATTTAAACAAAAAATTCTCCTTCTCAGGCAAGTCGGGAGGAAAGTGCTTTGTCTACAACCCCAAAGTGGTGCTTATGATCATAAAACACTTTTTCATTTCTAGGTGATTTCTAACTGCTCCTCAACATATGTTCACAATATAATTCCGGGGTCAGTGGAGCACGCGTTGTTATAGTTCCTTTATTAGATCCTGAAACTCATGGTACAGAAAGTTTGTTGTCTGGATGTACAGCCAGCTCCCCAGTGCCTCTCTCAGCCCTCAGTCTAACAACACAGTCCAGACCACTCAGCAGGTTGCCTACATGTCTATCCCAGCGTGCATAGGGGTTCCTACCTGCAATCTGCTCCGACCTTCGCTGAGGCCTGCATCTCTCCCAGGCTTCAGCCGGACGGGATCATCACCAGGGAATGAGATGGTAAGAATCTTGAGGAGTTTGGAATCTCATGCTAAGATAAGACTGCTCTTTGAAAAGAAGCACGATGCAGAGATGTTTATCCATCCCATTGGGGCTTCTGGTACCCAACCCTGCCATTCCTAGCTCCACCCCCACCCCACCCCTGTTCACAGCTAACCCTTTCCCTTACCAATCCTGCTTCCAGAAAGATGTCAGGCTTACTCTAGTACTATTTGCTCAAGGGGTACATGGGCGATCACTGCTGGTGCCTGTTCTGGTTGCTCAAAATCTATGTTCTTCCAGGTGTCAGAGCTGTTCCAGGGATTAGTTATTTTGAATATCACCTCTGCCTGTTTCCACATTCCTATCACCCTTCTCTGCTTACTCCACTACAGTTGGGCAACCACCATTCACCAAACATCTAGGCTTATCCTCTACAGCCTTGCTCAGTCTTCTCTCCCAGAATGACTTTCCTTTCCTGGTCCTCCAGGACCCTGGTCAAAGGCCATTTCCTACAGGAAGCCCTCCCAAACTTAGCACATGGTGTTTACCACCATTTTCTAGCTCACTAAAATCTCTATTGTGCAGACCGACTTTTTTCAAACTGCAAGTGGTGTATCATGAGAGGGTCATGGAAACTGATTCAGTGGGTCACAATGTGTATTCTTTAACAAAATTGGATAGAATAAAAAATTGCAGACTGTAATGCCAGTGGTAAGTAATGACTCTGGCATCCTCACGCACATATACATGTACCTGTGTTGCATGCTGGTGTATGTAAAATATATTTCTCACTGTGAGTTGCAGTCAAAACTTTTTGAAAAACATCGGACATTAGTGCCTTCCATCCTCAATAGTACCACGAAAGTATAATCTGCCTAACTTCACCAAAGAGGCCAGGAGTGAGGCTGAGGAGAAGAAGAATAGGGAGCCAAGATGGAGCCACTCCCACCTGGAAGAGAAAGCATGAGCTGGCAAAACACTGTCAGACCTGCCCAGCACCTGACAGGAGTGACAAGACGGGAAGCTCACGAGGGCTGGGCTTTGGCCTCTCTACTTACCTCTCTCTCCAGCCGCTAGAATCCAAAGACAGGAGTTCTAAAGTAAGTGTTGGAAGGGCCGGCCCGGTGGCTCAGGCAATTAGAGCTCCATGCTCCTAACTCCGAAGGCTGCCAGTTCGATTCCCACATGGGCCAGGGGGCTCTCAACCACAAGGGATGGTGGGCAGTGCCCCCTGCAACTAAGATTGAACACAGCACCTTGAGCTGAGCTGCCGCTGAGCTCCCAGATGGCTCAGTTGGTTGGAACGTGTTCTCTCAACCACAAGGTTGCCAGTTCGACTCCCACACGGGATGGTGGGCTGTGCCCCCGGCAACTAACAACGGCAACTGGACCTGGAGCTGAGCTGCGCCCTCCACAACTAAGACTGAAAGGACAGCAACTTGGAAAAAGTCCTGGAAGTACACACTGTTCCCAAATAAAGTCCTGTTCCCCTTCCCCAATTAAATCTTTAAAAAAAAAAGAAAAAGAAAAAGTAAATGTTGGTGAATAGTGGCACAGGCTAGGTTAGATGACTCTGTGATAACAAAAAAGAAAGTCTCCATGGCTTAACACGGTTTATTTCCCACTCACACAACCCACTCACACAAAGGCCACCCTGGACCAGCTGTCCTCATAGCAGAAGCTCAAAGCTGCTTGCCTCATGTCACCCAGCCTGCTACATCAACACATGGATTCCAGGTAACTGTGGCAGCAAAGAGAGTTAGAGGGCTGCACACGATGCCACATGTCACTTCCCCTCCCAGCCATTGGCCAAGGCTTGTCACGTGGCCTCCACCTAACTGCCAGGAGGATGGGCAATACAGAGAAGCACACGGAAATTTGGGGAGAAGTGAATGTCTCTACCACCACAGTGCATGAGCCGTTTGCCTCCTTCCTCAACGATGCATAATTCTGTGCTCCTCAGCTACCCAGTTACTTATTGCACAGAACTTCTGGGGTCTGCCCTGTGGAAATACAGGGATGATGACGACCTAATTTGGATCACCTTGGAAGCAGATCCCGAGCAGAGCACCAGAGCACATGGGGCCAACTTGGGAGGTGCAGAGAACACCAGCAGAATGGAGGGAGGTGATCCAGGAGACAAGTGTTTTTAAATAGCAACCTCAGTGGGTGTCTGACCCTCAGGCCATGGTGAAGCTCTGGGTAACAGTGTGCGGCACACCTCAAAATGAACCCCACTGAAGCACTGAGGGAACTGAGGTCATTACCAACCCATTCCATAAGCCCGTCATGAAATCCTCACCCCCCCTCACCAGATCCTGGCTTTCCAGCCTCCGTTTTTACAGAGCAGTGGTCACATAGCCTGGTTCTGACCAGTGAGAAGGGAAAGGAAATCTGCTGGGGAGGGTTCTGGGGCAGCATTTGCTTTCCTGACCAAGAGAACAGATGGGTTTGTTGCTGTCTCTTCCTTTCCCCTTGCCCTGAATGTAAATGCGATGCTGAAAGCCTCTACGGCCATCCTGAGGCCATCAGTGCTGAGCAGGAGGACGAAACGCCAGTCAGCTAAGGATGGCAGAGTGGAAAGGGACAAGAAACTTGGAATTCTGACAGCATCGCTGAACAAGGTCTGGCAACTGTCTGTCTTCTTGTCGTGTGAGAAATATAAGGTCCACAGACCAGCCCCGTTCACTCCACTGTCCTCTAATTGCAGCCCAACACCATCCTAACCAGCCCAAGTGGGTGAGCTCAGAGAGAGGGACCTTTGTGCCGTAAGTCATGCCTGGGGCTGTGAGAGGTTTGGTGGGACTGCAGGACAGAGTGTGCATTAGACACTGGAGGGAAAGCAGCTGCCAGGGAAGGTTAGGAGTAGAATATAAAAGGCCCACCTTGCCATGCAAAGGAGGTCAAAGGAGCGCTTTCCAGAGCTTCAAATGAGGGAGGAAGAGGATCATATTTGTGGTTCAGAAAATAACTGCATGGGTCATATAAAGGAAGGTCATCACCCCTTTAAAGGCACAGATAATCCATGAGTCATGTCCAGTATGACTGTATTATGTGCAACCACTAATACAGTCACCATTTAATACTTGTTGAATCAAATTGAAATAAAGTTACCCCCAGCTATTTTCATGTGACACACAGTGACTGCTTCAATCAACTGCGAAAGCAATTCAGAAAGGCCGTGGGTGTATTTCTGGCTCTGCCACCGAGGTTGATGACCATGCCACCTCCCTCTTTGGGCTTTAGCATCTTCGTCAGCCCAAGGAAAGTGTAGAACTCAGTGTCACTTTCCGCAGGAATCCTGGGGACCGACTGACTGCAGTTGGCAACCAGGAGAGGTGTCCGGGCTTCCTCTTTCCTCCCATACGATGAGCAGAGACGTTGATGGGACAGCTTTATCAAGGCCCTCGGCTGCCAAGCTCTGAGCAGAGAAAATGCTTCATAGCTATGCCCCCAAGCCTGATATGGGAACTGCTCATCAAATATACAAATTTCTGTAACTTTCAAATTACCCAGATCCCAATCTTGTTCTTTCTCTCTATACGTATTACATATATGCAAGGTTTTCTCTTTTGTTTTGTTTTACTCTTCCAACTACGTATTATTTCAAAACCAAGGATAAGGGGAGAGGGGAAATTGACGGTTTTCTCCTATAGCATTCAAATAAAGAGTGATCAATTAACTCTCCACATTAGGTACGTACCAAGGAGACCCACAAAACTGAGGCTTTGGTCCTCATGTTCAGACACCCATCAACACTCCAGTCCTAAATTATATTTGACATTTAATTAAAACCCCAAGGCAGTGAAGTCAAGAGCTGAACTGCTACATTTCTAGAAAAGGAGATGCTCTTTAGGATGGATTCATTTATCTCCTGCCACCAAAGGCATCAACACCCACCCCCTACCACCACTCCCTGCACCCCAGCCCAGCTCCATTCACCACCCAGAGAAATACAATAGAGGCAGTGATTGGAGAAAAGAACACTTCTTGCCCTCCCTTCCCCCCACACACTCCTTCAGGTGCTATCACTGCCAGAATGGAGCTGGTCCTTCCATGCCATCTAGAGCCAATGTCCCTCCTGGCTGTCCACCCATGCCCCATCCCCAATTCCCCACTTATTTCCTTTCCTAGAAACAGCACTTTTGCCTGTCCAAAGACATGAAGGGTTTTAGCATTGAGCATATTTTCCTTCTCCCATTTCCACCCTCCCTTCCTTCCTCCCTTCTTCTCTCTTTTTGTCCTTCCTTCCCTCCCAGGCTGCCTCCCTCTTTTCCTCCCTCCCTCCCTCCTTCACTCCTTCCTTCTTTCCTGGCTACCTGCAGGAAACTCACTGAGCAGCCCCCACATTCTAAGTCTATGCTAAATATGGTGGGAACACAAAGACCTATAAGACTCAACTCTCGCGCTGTGATCTTTTGGTGGAAGCGGGAACTCCTGAAATACTGAGTATCTGCACTGGGCCTAATGAGACAATGTAGAGATAGTGCCAGCAAGGGCCAGACAATAGGAGCATTGGAGTCCGACGAAGGAGAAACGGGTGGGCAGGAAGGGCTTCACGGAGGAACCAGGTTTTGTGCTTGGCCTCAAATACTGATGCAACCTAGAAAGACGAGAGGAAGAGGAGAGGTGTTCCAAGCATATGCAAGGGTCAGTAAAGGGGGGTAGAGAAGACAGGGGTGGGGGGTGGCAAAGCCTGCTGGTTAGAGATGGAGTCTGGACGGCCTCTGGAATCTGGAATCCTGCAGGACCTGCAGGGGTTCTAGGTGTGTTGGCAAATGTGGAACATACAATAGGCTGGGATTTCATGACTCCCTGACTTTCCTGAGAATGAATGGCTGCACAGCCTTGGGTGGGCTGCCTCCTCTCTGAGCCAGACTTTCTTCCCTCTATGATGTGGGGAGGGTCCCCCTTGCCCCTGCTCCCCCCAACCTACCTTTCAGGGCCAGATCACTGCCAAATGGTACCATGGGCCAGGTTTGGAGGACAGGGAGTGTCCCTGGGCCCCGGATCCTGCTCTCTTCTTCCACAGCTTTGAGATATTAGAACAAATGATGCTTCCCAAACACAGATCACAAACCCAGCCCAGGATCAAAATACATGAGCAATGATTCAAATGCACATAAATCTCGCACTGCTCACAGCAGAGCATTTCATAACCTCTTGACTCACCTTCTTCACAATTTCATCCCCAAAAGGTTTAGAAGGTAACGGAGGCAGCAGACCTCTCAGGCCTGATTCTGATCCACCAGCAAGAAATGACTGAGCATTGGACACGACAGAAACCGTGGACAGAAGGGATAGGAGCTTAGAAGGGAGTGTTAGAGTTCAGAGCAGTCCAGAACGAGAACCGTGGTCCAGAGGGATGTGGGCAAAGACTTTGGGAAGCCTAATTTCCAGGCATTTAGAGAAAAGGTAGCTACTGTCCTATAAGCAGGGATTCTAAAGGGGAAGACAGCTTGAGAAAGATGGGCAGCAATTTCTGGAGACAAGATTCTCACTCTGTGATTGCTAAATAATCTGTCAGGGAAGAGGTGAGAGAGAAATCTAAAGAACACAATCACAATTTCGGCTCCACCAGTAGCTCTCTGGCTTCAGCAGGAAAGCAGAATTAGTGAGCTCCTAAAGATCGAGGACAATGATCTTTGCCCTGAAAATCCAATTTGAGTCACGTGGCTCCCTCTCTCACTGTGAGTGACTTGCCCAATATGGCTAGCTTATCCTCCCAGCCTCAGTGCCACCCCACCCCTGCCACATCCCGTGCCCAACCCAGGGGCTGACAGGCTACTGCCCACAGACCAGCGTGGCTCGCCACCTATTTTTATCCAACCCACAAGCTAAGAATAGGTCTCACATGTTTCTAATGGTAGGGGGAAAAAATGAAAAGACTAATATTTTGTGACACATGAAAATAATACAAAATTCAAATTTCAATGTTTATAAATAAAGTTTTATTGGCACACAGCCACACTCATTTGTTTACACGCAGCCTGTATCGGTTACTGGAGCTGCCACAACAAAGTATCACAGACTGGGCAGCTTAAACAACAGACATTTATTCCCTCACAGTTCTGGAGGCTGGAAGTCCAAGATCAAGGTGTCAGTAGGTTTGGTTGCTCCTGAGGTCTCTCTCCTTGGTTTGTAAATGGCCATCTTCTCTCTGTGTCCTCTCCTGTGTGTCTGTGTCCTAATCTCCTCTTCTGTCATATTGGATACCTGTCTTATTGGATTAGGGCCCGACCTAGTGACCTCATTTTACCTTAATTACCTCTTTGTAGGCCCTGCCTCCAATAGCCACATTCTGAGGTCCTGAAGTTAGGACTTCAACACATGGATTTGGGGACACAATTGAGCCCATAACATTACCTATGTCTGCAGCTGCAATAGAGACCATATGGTCCACAATAACTATTAAACATAGACTTTTATTATCTGTAGACTATTTATATCCCAGCCCTTTCGAGAAAATGTTTGCCAAGCCCTGCCCTAGACAAGCTGGACTTGCTTCAGATTCCCCCAAACACCATACCCCCTTGCTTGTTGCTGGCCCTGAGCTCATGCTGAAACTGACACACCCTCTCCTTTCACTGATAAAGCCCTTCCCATCCAAGTCTCCAACACTGGCAATGGCTTCGTGTGCGACCACTCCCAGGGGCACTGGCATTTAAGCCAAAGAAATGAGTCTGTCGTGAGAAAGTTCCAGGTCATCAGACACACTGAGCGGAAGTACAGTGGCTAGTCTCACATTCTACACATCCTCCCGGAGGGCATGTGGGGGGGGACCTGGAGGCGCCAGCACCGAAGTCAGCACAGAGAAACAGGAAACACAACTGGGACTTCCATGTGGATGCAGTTGTCCTCACTCAGGCGGATGGGTAGGTCTGAGCAATGAGGCTTGGAGATACAAGTGGGAAGAGAAAGTGGCAGAAGACTCTAGGTCAGAGAGCTCTAAGAGGGAGGTGCCAGAGGAGAAAAGAGGGAAGAGAGCCAAGTAGCCGGATGAGGAGGAAAGCCAGGTAACAGGGACTAGGAAAGGAGCTTGGACAGAGCATCAAGGTCATCTTGGCATCACCTGGCGACAGGAGGCCTTGGAGCACACGGTGTCCCCATGCCCGAAGTGAGACACTGGGGTTTACAAAAGAGCACTGGAGTGGTAGGTCAGGAGTCGGGCGTCTCGTGCCACCAGGCTGTATAAATGGCTGATCAACTGGGCAGGAACCTATAAAGGACACGAAAGCATCAATGGGTTAAAGAAGGAAAGAGAACCCAATAATTTGGGTCTGTACACACAGCTTCTTCGGTACTGATCCCCACTCCCAGGGAAATGGCAAAGGCTTGCTTGGGTAGGAACCCCACAATGCTCATCTCGGGCACCAACTCCAACCCCATTTAAAAAGTGTGGGACAGATATATCAGAAAACCTGCCTGAAGGACACCAAAATAGAACCTTTGCAGGTGAGTACAGGTCCAGGTCCTGGCTCCAGCTCTGCCATGCATTAGCTGTGTGACCTTGGACAGCTGCGTCCCTTTCAGCCTCAGCATCTGAAACACCAGGGCTGGGCCAGGCCCTTCCCACAATAATATTCTGGGAGGAGTAGCTGTAAGAGACTAGGCATAATGTGAGCCTTGTGGGTACCCGATAGATGTGGGGGTGAGCTGGGGAGGGAGCGTGTTAGCTGAACGCAGCCCAGAAACACATGCTGTGGTTTGTTTGCTCTGAAAGCTTGAGAGGGGTGTGCTGCAAGGGGAAAGGACAGTGACCTTGCAAATGGGGTCCACTAGCAGACAGAGGGTGTGCTTAGCATGATGCTCACACACACACACGCACACACACACACGCACACCACCTTGATTGAATGTGCCTTCCCAGCTGAGGAGGAAGGAAGGGGCCCATGAGGAGACGGAGCTCAAGAGAAGAAAATGACAGAGGGAGACCGGGAGATCCTTTCTGCTTCAGTCCTGCACAAAACTACACAACTTCCCCAATTTTATAGACAGAGAAACAGAGGCAGCCATCAGCAAGAGTAGTGTCTTTAAAAATAAACTAAAAGCGGGCTGGACCCTCTGTCGCTGACCATGGCCTGGGTCTCATTTTGACTGACTAGCAGGGACGGGGCAGAGAGAAGACTGTGGCACTAGAGGATGACACAGACGGCAGTTGTGCTGGAACACATCTCAGCCTTTATAGTGGAAAAAGCCACAACCAAGCAGAGCTGCCATCAGCAGGGAGGAAAGAGGAACATTCTGGGCACGAAAGTCTGTGGTCAAATAAATGGTCCCACAGCCTCATCTCCTCACCCTCCTTGGTGTATGTTTCCATATGCCAACCTCCAAAAGGAGGCACCTTCAAGGGGAGCTCAAACCCAAGGCCTCTGTACTCCTCCCTAATACAACACCTATATTCTGATATAAAACATATATCATTTTACAATATATTCCCTTAACACCCCAACACACTCCAGGCCTCACTCTCTGCATTGGTCCCCATGGAGACGTCTCAGTCGGTCACAAACTCCTCTGGAAGCGAAACTCAAGCCTGTCTTGTTGAATGCTGCTCTTCAAACTCTGGGGAATGGAGTCCAGGAGCCACTGGGGAAAGCACTCATAGACACAAGTCTGGTGCTTCAGTCAGAGCCCGGGGAGAGAGTGGCGGTGGAAAATCAAGCACCAGTTCTCATAGAATGACTGGCCTAGACTTACTACTGTATCAGGTGCGAGAATTTCCCAGCTGCTGACCCAGCCCAGGTGGAAGTGGTTCAGGAAGTGCCTTGAAGGATGACTCGGGGGGCATGCATGTTGGGGGTGGTTGTTTTTCCACACTCTCATCCTCAACATCCTTCGTTTCTTTTAGTATCATGTCAGGGAGCCATCATCCACAAAGGGAGTGACACCTGAGTGGCCTGTTTATATTTGCAGCAGGATCTCCTCTCAAGGGGTGTGTGCTCTGGGCATTTACCATCCCCTGGTGTAAGTCGGGCCCGCTTCCTGGTTGGCCTAACACTGCCACCCTCAGGCTCTCGGGGAACCCTCACTCTGTGACTCAGCACATCCTTCCCGACGAAGGTAAGGGGCAAGAAACTGAAATCTCTGGTCAGTCCTGCTGCCATGAGCCACATGTGGGGGACTCCACCAGGCCTCAGAGGTGCCCAGTGGGCAGTGTGGTGGGGCCCAAACTGCCCTGGGGAAGCACCTCTCCATCAGCCTTCACGGCTTGTCACTCTCCTTGTGCTGGACAGATGAATTCCTGGCTGTATTTGTTTCTTGTGGCTGCTGTAACAAATTACACCAAATTGGGTGGAAGAAAACAATAGGAATGTATTCTCTCACAGTGCTGGAGGCCAGAAGTCCAAACTCAAGGTGTCGGCAGGGCTGTGCTCCCTCCAAAGGCTCTAGGAGAGAATCCTTCAGCCTCTTCCACCTTCTGATGGCTCCAGGTGTTCCTTGGCTTGGGGCCCCATCACTCCAGTCTCTGCCTCTGTCTTCACACGGCCTTCTCTTATGTCTCCCTATCTTGTCTCTTCTAAGGACACCAGTCATTGGATTTAGGGCCCATCTTAAATCCAGGATGATCTATGTGCAAAGATTCTACTTTCAAATAAGGTCACATTCCTAGGTATTGGGGGTTAGGACTTGGACATATCTTTTGGGGGGACACAATTCATTCTACTACATTGTTCTACTGGTCATCTCGTTGAAGGTGAACCCTTCTACCAAAGGTTGAGGTCCAGACTCTCCTGAGTTATTCAAGCCCCCCGCCCCATTTCCCATATTCCTCACAGCATGCCCCCATAGCAGCCCTCTCACTTTCCTCTCTCGGTGTCCTCAATCATGTTACTACACTCTGCTCACGCTGTCCCCTCACCTGAATTTTACTCACTCCTTCCCTCTGCCCAGCGGGTCCTGCCTCAAAGCCTTCCCTGCCCACCCCAGCCCCTGAGTGCCAGTGGGAAAGGAAGGACTTAGCCCCAGGGCCCTAGCACTGGCTCTGTCATTTACCAGGTGCTTTCAATCAGACAAGTCTTCCAATATATCTGGGCCTCAGTTCCCCCACCTGAGAATGGAGACCATCACTTCCTTACAGACCCGTTGAGAAGTAAATGGTGCAACACCTGTGAAAGAATCTGCCACCTAGTAAATACCCAATAAATGTTTGCTCTCCAGTTATTTGATCTTCCCTTCTCTGAATCCAGTTCTATTTATAGTCGACATTGCCCTTAATTGTTTCATTCTGTTGGCTTCCTCTCCTTGGGGTGAGCGTCATGAGGAAAGTGACAGGACTTGGGGATTCTCTGGGATCTCTCATAGCACCTGGTATAACCTTAGTCAGTAAACATGCCATGCCCAGAATAAACACCCCCACTAATGCCTATCTGTCTATACTTCAGACTAGAGAAGCAGCCTGGCCTCTGTCCCTTTGTAGCTCTCCCTGGCCTACTCTCCCCCGGGCCTCACACCTCATAGGAGAGGTGTGGCTGGCCTGGCTCCTGCAGGCAGCAGACAAGTGGGGGCTGGGGTTGGGGCAGGGGACAGTAATGGAATGGAGAGGCATCGAGATCCAATTCCACAACCATTAGGGTGAGAGGGACAAACTCCAGAGGCCAACTGTTAGGTGTAATTATGGTGAACAACGAATCAGAATCACGGCAGACTGAGAACCCTGAGGCCAGACAGGCCAGGTCCATTCCCATTCCAGGAGGCCCCTGTGGTTAGCCAGGCCGAAGGAGATCTCTCTCCATTAGGTCCTGGCAGGGAAGGGCGAGCGGGCTGCTCTGTATCATCTGGGTGGAGCGGCTGAGTGGATGTGACATAATTGAATGAAGCCCCTGCTTCCTCCACCCAGAGCGGAGGAATTAGCAGGCCGGCCCTCGCCTGGGAGGCTGCGTTCGCCCTCATCTGCCTACATTGCTTCACTCTGGCTGCTTACCCTGGGTGGGGGTGCCGAGTGCCAGGAAGAGACTCTGGCTAGGACTGTGGGAGGGAAAGAAGGGACCCGAGGGAGATGGGCAGAGGGAGGGGACTCAGCCAGGGAGAGCCCAAAGGAAGGGCAGTGGGGAGGGGATGGTAGTGATGGGTAAGTTCCAGGGGAGGGGGCCGTGGGGGAGAGGGGATAGTGATGGGTGGGGGGAGGGGGGAAGACACTGTTTGCCAGACTGCCAAACAGATGGCAAGGAGATAGGCAGAGCAAGGAGGGAGGACAGGGATGGAGGGACCAGGAGGGATGGAGACAGGCAGAGAGCACAAGATGAGAGCAAGATAGGCCATGATAACATGACAGGGGACAGAGATAGAGAGATGAGCTGAGCGAGGGAGAAGAACAGGGGCCGATAAAAAGGAGCTTAGTAAGAAAGACAGCCTGACGGGCAGCTGGAGGACTAAGCAGACAGGAAGACAGCAGTTTTGTGGAACATCGGGGCTGGGACATCTCCTGCCATAACAGCAAGACTCCTTGTTCCTTTGGGCACCCACTGTGTGGCTGGCATTATTTGAAATGCTCCACATTTTCTCATTTATTTCTCACAACACACCATCTTACAGATGAAGACACTGAGGTTGAGACGATAGGTTACTTGCCCAAAGCGACCCAGCTAGAAAGCAAGGGAGCCAGCCGTCATCCCAGGTCTAGCCTGGTTTCACGGCCCCCTCATTGCAGCACTAGTGGGGCCCCTGGGTCAGCCCAGAGGAGTCTACTTCAGGCTCGCGGCATCCCCAGGCTGGCCAGATCCAGAGGCCTTGCTGATGGCTGCAGCCAGGGAGCGTGTCTTTTTCACCTTTCCTGGTCTCTGTCCCCTTCTCCTGAGACCTCTCTAACTCTTAGCTGGCCATCAGTAAATCTCCACAGAAGTGTGGACTGATGTCATTGTAAGGTATGGCGTGTGCCAGGAGTGGTTAATTCAAATAAGGGGTTTGGGGACTCATAGAAGAGACATGAGGGGGCAGGAAATGTTCCCTATAACCATTAGTAACCCACTGTGGTCAGATTCCTCCCGAACTGACTCATCCAGCTAGTTCTGGCTGTGTGACCTGCTCTGTCCAGGCAGGGAGAAGAGATATCTGGATGCACACCACCCCCACTCCCGGCAGCCATGGAAGATTTCTAGCCCCAGGCACCAGCTTGAAAGGCTCTGCCACCAGACCAAGCCAACCTCCCCCAGGAACAGGGGCCTTGCTTCTGATCGGGACCACCAACCACCTGCTCCCACTCATGGAAGGAGCTCCACTGTCCTCCCTGGCTGCCCTCTGTCAGGGTCCAGAGGGGCTTCAGGGCGGTACAACCCCCAGCTGCCTAGTTGTCACTCTCTGACCAGGCCAGATGGTTATGGGGGTCTGGTGAGGGCCTCCTGCCCCACCCAGCACCTCCCCAGCCCCTGAGGGAAGAGAGGCAGTGCCCATTTCAGCTCATAGGCAGCATTGCCAGGGAGCCCTGAACAGAGACAAGAGCCAGTTCGCCTTCACGACCAGTGGCTTTCCAAAGCAAAGTGGGGATGCTCGATGCCAGGAAGGAGGTGTGACCCCCTCCAACCCTTCTGCTCTGGTGCAACAGGGCAGAGAGCAAATCAGCTGGAGAAAGGTGTGGAGGGAAGGGGGTAAAGCAGGAAGAGGTAAACAAGAAAGGGACTGGAGAAGAGACACTAATGAAAGAATTCAAAGCTGGAGAAAACACTTCATCCAAGACCCCACTTTTACTCATAAGGACCCAGTTAGGTGAAAAGACTCCCCCAAGGTCACTTAGCTAGTCCTGACACTGGCCTGGGGTCTTCCCATGGCAATTGCATCATCAGGTCCTGATTTGTATCTCCAAGAGGAAACTCAGGGCTTAGTCACCAAGGGGCTGGGAGTCTCGCTTTGCCCTGGGAGCCAAGGAGACATTTCTCTTCGCCTGCTTAAATACCCTCCTTTGCATCCAGAAACAAGGCTTCCTCCTGGGCCAGGCAGTCAATACCTTCCTCACCCAGCTCCAACCTACTCTCCATTTTGCTTCTCCCTACTGCTCCCCACATATCCCTGATCAAGCTTACTCCTTGATAGGTGGCAACACCCTACACTCTCCCATCTTGACTCACACTAGAATTAATTCCCTTTGCTTCAGTACCTCTTTCAGATGTTAGCTATGCTGAGAGAACTTCCTGGAGGCTCCCACACCTCAGGAAGTCCTCTCTGTTTTATACTGCATGCTACCTTTTTTTGTACCTTTTTTTATGGAGAGAGGAGAATATTATTATTATTATTATTATTTTAGGTTTTATTGGGGAAGGGGAACAGGACTTTATTGGGGAACAGTGTGTACTTCCAGGACTTTTTTCTAAGTCAACTTGTTGTCCTATCAATCTTAGTTGTGGAGGGTGCCATTCAGCTTCAAGTTGTTGTCCTTTCAATCTTAGTTGTGGAGGGCGCAGCTCAGCTCCAGGTCCAGTTGCCATTTTTCTAGTTGCAGGGGGCACAGCCCACCATCCCTTGTGGGAGTCGAACTGGCAATCTTGTGGTTGAGAGGACGCATTTCAACCAACTGAGCCATCCGGGAGCTCAGCGGCAGCTCAGCTCAAGGTGCCTGTTCAATCTTAGTTGCAGGGGGCAGAGCCCACCATCCCTTGCGGGACTCGAGGAATTGAACTGGCAACCTTGTGGTTGAGAGCCCACTGGCCATGTGGGAATCGAACCAGCAGCCTTTGGAGTTAGGAGCCCAGAGCTCCAACCGTCTGAGCCACTGGGCCGGCCTGAGGAGAATATTATTTGTTGAAACTGGTCTCTACCTTCAATCTGCCTGGTATTATTACCTCCACATTACAAATGAAGAAACAGATTCAGAAAAGTTAAGGAGTGGTGGTGACTGAAATCAGATCTAGGGCTAACTCCAAAACCCTGCTGTGTTTTGTATCATGGTTTCTGTATATTGTCCGTTCACGATCTCTCGGGCAGTAATTTATTGAATGTAGGGGCTATACTATCTTATCTCTGTATGTCTAACATCTAGCAGAGCACTTGGTTTATAATAGATACTCTAAATAATCGTTTGTTAGGATGGATGGAAGAGTATGTGACATCTCCAGTCTGAGAAGGCAGAAGTGACTTGGAAAGGCCATGCAAAACTGCAGAGTAGGGTTGGGGCACCACTCTTGGGATTATGATCAGCTACCAGAAACATCTCAGCAGAGTCTTTGGAAAATGGTGATGGGGTCGGGGCAGGGAGGCCGCCTTGGAATCCAGTGTGGTGGTGGTTACACCAACCACCAGAGTGAGCAAGAGAGGGAACCTCAGCAAATGGCAAGGATTCTTAGACTTGAAACATCAGCACTGAACTTGGGGTATCCTTAGAGATAATGAGGTCCAACCTCTCATCACCTCTACCTTCCCATTTCGCAGATGAATAAACTGAGGCTCAGCAAGAAGGAATAACAAACATTATCACACAACTAGATGATTCCAGACACTCAGTTTGTATAGGAACAAAGTGGGTTTGCTGAGCCTCAGAGAGCAGGCAGGGCTGGGTCAGCTGGGACGGACAGTTGCAGCCAGTGAGATGCATTAGATGATATTCAATGCTGTGTCCTGGTGCACAGGAGCTTCTGCTTGGAGACCCTCTGTGAGGGGACCATGAAACGGTGTGCTACAAGACAGTCTCCAGACAGCAAGGACGCCTGACCACCAAGCCCCAGGGCACTGAGAGGGACTGCTCCCTCTCCCTGCTGACATCTTTGCCCAGCCTGAGGGGGCCTTGTGCTGCCCACTTAGGTGACCACATGTGACCCTGTGTCATGTCTGCTTGGGAAGGACTCTTTATCTACTCCACCTGCCTCCGTTTTCAGAGGCTACTGGAATCCCAGCTTGAGTCAGCTTCACCGGGCTGCCCTAGGGCCAGTCTCTGGGCAACGTCCGCAGGTTACAGTTATGCTCTGCCCTTTGCTCCAAGGGGTGCAGGTAGCAGGTCCAAACACGTCTTGTGCTCTGTTTGAGCACCCATGATTTGATTGCAAATAACAAGTCACTGTCCCACGCGTTCGCCAAGCAGGAAAGGAAGGTGAGCACACCACCCTTGTTCCAGGTGAGGAAACGGAGGCACTGAGCAGCACTGGGCAGTTTGCCCAGGCTAACTCTGGAACTGTCCGTCCCAGCTCCCCCAGCCCTGCCTGCTTTCTGGGGCTCAGCAAACCCCAGAGGCACAACGGAGCTGAAAGTCCTCCCTGACAGACATTTGTCCTCCCTCCTCTGATGCCACTTCCACATCCTCCTACCTACTTATGTTCATTCCTGAGTGCTCAAGAGCCCCCTGAAGGAGTGTCAAATGGAATTCCCCAGAAACCCTGGAAGGAAGGAGGGAAACAAGGAAGGGCCCCAAATGGGGAAGAAACAGCGGGAAGGCACAGAGCAGGAAGCAGAGGTGCTCAGTGTGAAGGGCCTGGCAGGCAGATCAGGCCTGTGAATGTCTCCAGGAGCCTTAAGAGCATGATGAGAGGAACCACAGACAGGTCAGCCACCGCCCTGCTGCACTAAGGGTCCCCATCAAGCCTGCAGAGGCACAGGCCTGGGTTTCAGCTCCGTGCCAGGCCTTATCCCCTTCCCTCCCTCAATGAGATGAGGCAGCAGTAGTGACCCCCGTCTCTTCCCACCCCTCAGCCTGAACCAGATGAGATCCAGAGGCCAGCACTGCCACCCAGATCAGATTCTCCCCTTGGCTCTGCCCACGTACCCCCTCACCCCTCCCCACTCCCGCTCTAAAATGTTAACAGAGACAAAAGTTGCAGCTCACTGTATTCAAAAGGTCCTGGCTGTCAATGGCAGATAGAGGGGAATGGAGGTCCACTTGCCTGACTGACCCAGAATTTACCTGACGGGCACCTCAAAAACTCAGGGTATGGTAGACAAGACCCGCCCCCCCAGGGGCATCTGAGACGTGATTTCTAATTCTGCTTCTGCTGCTACTGAGCTGTGTGACTTCCAGTAAATCCTGTCCCTCTCTGGGCCTCAGTTTCTTTATCTGTGTAATGAGTGAGCTCAGGGGTTGTTGCTGAGGAGACAAGGGGAAGAGTTAGCAAGGTGACTTGGGCCTGTCATCACATCCTCTCATCCTGAACCTGAGCAGCCCTGCTTTTGTCTCTTTTATTTGTAAGGCTTTGGGTAAGATTTCGCTTGGGGAAGACAAAAAAAAACAACATTTGGGAATCTGTGATTCCTCTTTTCTCTCTGTCTCATTCTGTGACTCAGTCCATGCACATGTATTTTTTTTCCTGGCTACTTTAACCCGGGCAATCCCGATTTCACACATTGTTTTCCTGTGTTTCCTACAACATGGTCATAATAGCCAGGCCTCAGGTCCTGATTTTAATCATAATGTAGGTCCCCCCACGCTTCTGGGTGTGTACAACATGGTCCCCACCCAAAGTTCAGAAAACAGATGCTCCTGATAAGATACACAACCCAGCCTGGACATCGGTGCCAAGTGTGTAGTGAGGGTTTTAGCCAAGCAGGGTGGGTGGCAGGGAGTCTAGGAAGCAGAGGTGCTATGGGCTGGGCATACCAGGAAGCCTTCCTGGAAGAAGTGGCTTCGATCCCAGTACACAGATTCCAAGATGGGATTCACTGGGTGTGGGGCCTCAGCAAGGGGACAACGAAGAGCGGAGAGGAAAGACTACGTACGAGACCCTGAGTCAGAATGCGGGGACTTAACTCTGATCTTATCATTTAAATGTCATTATGACTTGGGCAAACCATTTACATTCTTAGCCTCAGTTTCCCCATCTGATTAAACAGTACCTAAGATTCTATCCAGCTCCCTATGAGTCTCCCCTACTTCTGCCTCAGGCACTTTCCTAAGGTGGCCTTGGTCACGGTTTTCAGAGGAGAAGAGGAGGACAGGGAGAAATTCAAGGCCCAAAAGTCCGAGTAAAAGCTGAACATTGGGGATGAAACACAGAGCCTGAACAAGACTTGGTTCTGCTTCTGCCACACTCTGCAGGTCAGGAGGGGTGAGAGGAGGCTGGGAACCAGAAAAGGCAGGATAAAGAAAGACCACATGCCACACTCTGCCTGCCGGGTTCATTAGCAAGCCTGGAGGAATTCCCACTGTTCAGAGGGGACAGCTCCTGATGAATATTCACAGTCACCAGAGGCCTCATTTGCATCATCCAAAGTACCTGAAAGGCCACAACCAACCACAGCCTCTGTCCTCCCTGGCTGCCCCTCTCCCAGAAGGGCATGACCTGCCCATCCAGTGACTATCACCCCTGCAACCCACCGACCGACCTCCCCTCATCTCGCTCCCACCTCACTGTTTGCCCTGATCCAGGCTCCCCCCAACGCCCCAGGTGCGTGTCAAGACTCTGCACTGTCAAACCCCAAGCTGAGCAAACAGGTGGGCTGCCAGATCCAGCTGAGGGCACACAGCCCCAGGGTGCGACTTTAGTTGGCAAAGATGTGAAAGGAGGAGAGGTGGGGGCGGGGGACATGCTTGGGACCTGCAGTGATACCCCCTCTGGGAGAGGAGCAGGGAGTGGGATGCGGTGGGGGGGATGAGTGGTTTTGCCATCTCATAAGGGCAGCACGTGGAGAAAGAGATGGACAGCGGAAGGTACACATCGTGCTTATAATCCTAAAAGCATCACGCGTTTATCAGTCGGCCTCACCACTCAGGCCTTCTTCAAAATGCACTTTCCATTTAGAACAATCAGAGGTCCCTCAGTGGAGGATTGGTTAAATAAGTGGTGCCTCCTGCATTTCGTGGAGTATTATATGGCCATTAAAAAGAATGTGGTGTAGATTAAAGAACAATCCACAATGCCCACAATATGTTGCTAGATGATATAAGGAAGTGGTAGAACTATGCTTCACGAGGTCCTGCTTTTGTACATAAACAAACAAAAAAGTTACTGGACAAACCAGAAAAAAAATCTGTAAGGACATACCCAAGCTATCTCACACGGCCCAGGGATGGATAAGAAAGGATTTTTTTTTACCTTTCAGGTTAGATACATGAAATATTTCCTTCCTGTTTGAAGTTTGAGTGCTTAACAATGATAGATTTTATAATCAGGACCAAAAAACTAAATGGGGGGGTAATGCAAATTTCCCGTGAAAAGAGTATGGTGGTGTTGCTGCTACAGGCTGCCTCGAGTGGTGCCAGGGCGGCTGGACCTGTGGGCTGGCAGAGGGGCTGCAGACGGAGGGGATCTGCAGGTGAGGCCGAACCCCACCCCTCCCTCCTTAGGGCCTGCTCCATTCTGGCCTTGGCATTGAAATCGGGCTCTGTTACTAAATTATGTGTTTATACCCAAGGCTCACTCTCTGGAGAAGCATATTAACTAACTGTTGTAAGTTCTGACCAATTTACAAAGCACTTATGCATTTTCATTCATTCATCAGAAATGTTCCTGAGCATCTCCCATGAGGCAGGTGCCAGGCGCTAGGGATACAGAGAACAAAGATGCCACAGTCCTTGCTCCTGCGGGGCAACCTTGACACTCTGTGGGCACGTCACCCTCGGGGCTATGTCACAGGTGTGCCCAGGGTGGGTTGGAGTGCAGAAGCCCCAGCCAGAGCTAGCACTGAGCTTAAGGGAAGCAAAGGCATTAGCCAGATGAAGGAAGAGGCACCTGTAAACCAAAGAGCACTCAGCACCGGATGCCCTGAGTGTCCAGCCCCATGCGACGAAGTGAGAAGCCTCATTTAATCGCCACAACAACCCTCAGAGGTGCAGCCATCACTATCCCTATTCCAAGGAAAAGGACAGGACATGACAAGCATGGGAAAGGGGGAGAGGTATCAGGTTCACAGTGCCCATGGGACAGAGGCTCTGCTGGTCCCCTCCGAGGCCTCTGCAGTGCCCCAGTCTCCCTCCCACACCTGCTGCCACGTCTGGGTTTGATTAGATAATCCAAAACTGTCCCCCAGGCATGGACTAACCACAGTGTGACCACCTACACAGCCCAGGGTCTGCCAGGCTCTGTGGGTCTGGAAATATCTGGTTCTGCCTGCCTTCCCCTCCCATGGCTATGGCTGGGCACTCTCCAGCCACGTTGAGAGGATGATGGTGGTCACACTGGCGTGGGTCTCCTTTGGGACCCTCTGAACAAACAAGGTTCATGTGCGTCTCCACCCCTTTTTTCCTGCTGTTCCACTGCCTGGAAGGCCAGCCCTACACACTTCCCTACACACAGAGTACAAGATACAAACACTACTCCCACCATAACCCTCCTTTGTTGGTTCCAACTGGACTAATGTCTCCTCAGAACACCTCCGTTACACCAACAGAACCCAAGTGCTTAACTATTTTCATGACTTCCGTGTGTGGTGTGTGTGTGTGTGTGTGTGTGTGTATACAAAATAGTAAGTCCCTAAGGGTAGTACCATGGCCCTGTTCCTGCAGAGTGTCCAGTATTCCCCAGTCCATACCAGTCACAAAACAGGAATTCTCTACATCTGCCCCCCTGGGTACATCCTGAACCCTGACCCAAAGAGCCCCTGCAAGCCCTGTATCCCTGTGAGCCCCATGCATCCTCAGAGCTGGCTGTTTAGTGAGTGGTCAACGCATAAATGTTGAATGACCCTTGGACCATGTATCTCTGGCTGCCACCATTACCTCCTTGTCCACAGTTCTCTCTCCCAACTGTGGTCACCTCCCGAAGGCCCCACACCAAATGACTAAGAATGCAGAAGCAGAAGTCCCCATGGGTGTCTCAGAAACCAAGCCAGGCCTCCAAACCAAAGGAAGGGAATGGGGCACTTGTTCCATGTCCCTAAGCCTCTGGGGGGCCCTCCCCACCCTGGAGGACTCTGGGTATCCCTGCCTCAGGCACCCCAGCCACAGTGCAGGAGCAGGACTGGCTAGGGAGCCTGTTCTTCAGAAGAAAGACTCACAGGCGTGGCCAGAGTGCCTTGGGGCCTCAGCTACAAAAGTGGGTCACCAGAGGGGGAAAAGTGGTTAAAAAAAGACAGACTCTGTTTGGAGAACCTGGTCTCAGTATTGGCTGGAAGCTGAGTGTACCCTGAGGGAACAGCAGAAACCTCCCTGTTTTCTTCCTGCCTCTCTCCAGTCCCCAGCCCAACAGCCACGCTGAGCTCTGAGTAGAACCCAGGGAATCTGGGGACCTCTCTCCCAGCCCACCCACCAGCACTGCCACCCCCTGGGGGCTCCTCTCTCCAACCAGTGGCCGGGTGCCAGCGCTGGGCTCTGGAATGGGAACTGTGAGGCGGCACCGGCTGCCTGTCTCTGCTTTCTGGGTTGTTTCTAAACTGTTCCACTTCCAGTAAATAGGACACACTGGGGAGTGATGGCACTGAGCTCTGAGAGGGGCAGGGCAGATGCCCAGAAACTCCTCAGGCCAACGAGGGGCCTCTGGAGGGAGGCGAGAGGCGAGGCCCAGAAGTGGGGGGAGGCTCGCCCAAGGCCACCCCACTAAGGAGTGGGAGGGGTGGGACTTCCAGAGCTTCCATTCTTGGGTGAGGGGCAGAAGAAGAGGGCAGAATTGGAAACCCGGACACCTAGGGGCAGTACCAGGCTTTGCCCCTGACAGAGGGCTCTCAGACAAGTCGCTTCACTGCACTAGGCCTGTGTTTTCGTGTCTAAAACGGGAATGGCAATATCTTTTTCATGGGTTGTCTGTGAAAGATGTTTATGGATAAGACTTAATAATAACCCATACAAATGTGAGGGGTTGTTGTTATTCTTATCTAAGATCCCTTCAAACTCATCACATGTTGACAATTGCTGAACCTGGGGGGAGGAGGGTTCATGATACCATTCTCTCTCCTTTCTCATATGTGCGAATGAAAGCCGCTCACTGTTGGGTGCCGCTTATGGGCCAGTCACTTTAGACCATGTGACACAACTGTCATAACTACCTTTATTATTTATTATTATTATTATTCCCATTTTACAGAGATTGAATGACTGGTTTTAGAATGAAATTCTGGCCAAACTCTGCCCTTCTGCCCTCAGGCCGGGTTTCCTTCAGCTTTAAGCCATTGACAGGAAAAGGCCGCTTCATTCTCCTTTATTTGTGAGCACAGGTTCAGACAGTTGGGAGCTCGTTATGAAGACTGCATCCAGTGTTCCCTTCCCCTCCATCAGGGGCCTCTCTCTGAATCCTCCTCCCCCAAGTGCTACGGACCTGCTCTGAGAGTTCACTGCGCATCGTCAAATATATGCGTATCCCTGTAAATTATGGAGTGTTGTGAGTATGTGTGTTGAATTTTCATTAATGATATTGTGTTACAAATGTTACTCTGCATTTTACCTTTTTTCTGTCAACACTGCTTTTTTGAGCTCTATCCTGCTGCTTGCTGTATCTGGTTCAATGATTCCAACACATGTAGGGTCCCACAGGACGCACTTGTCACTGTCCACTTGTCCTTCCCTGTAATGCAGGGACTCAGCTCCCGCTCCCTGCATAAGAACGCAGGATATGGTGAGGCCAAAAAGGAACAACAATGGAGCCATAGATAGGGGAGTCATATCACTATGTTCTCGATGGCGGCGGGTCAAGACACAAAAGCAAACATCCACCAGTACCCCAACAAGAGGTCTTCCTGCACCCCAGGCTCACTGGTGGCTGGGCGAGACACAGGAAGTAGTATCAATATGACCCGCAATCCACAATCCGCTTGCTAGCCACAACCTGCGCTTGCTAGCATAGCCACGACAGTTATATTAGTGGCTAATGGCTCACTGGTTACAGCTGATGGCCAATAGTTACAGCTGATGGCCATCTGATCATAGCTGACGGCCATCTACTACCCGAGCCAGCACCTTTCCACGTGAGGTCGAGAGCCTGGAAACTGCTCTCTGGGACTCCATCCCTACAATCCCCCACGGATGAACATGAAGGGCCCCCAGCGTCCTTCTGCCACAAACACACTGTACATGTCCCTTTATCGACTGTGGGAGACCTTCTCCAGGACCCATCCTAGCAGTGGGATCTCTGGATCGTAAGGCAAACACACCACACAATTAAATAAGCTGGTGATGATTTGAGTTGGCATTTGTGAATTGCCTAGAACAGTGTCTAAAACACAATAATCACTATGTGAGGTGTGTTCAATAAAAATAATCAAAGGAAATAAATAGCGCTGAATTTGCCAGATTGCTTCCCAAAATAAGCATAGTTTACACGTCTACCTGAGATTCAGAAGAGATCTTGTCTTCACACATCCTCATCAACTCTCTGTTTCGTCCACCTTTCTGACTTTGCCATTCCAATGAGGGCAAAGTCATCTCTCCATTGTTTAAATTTACATTTCTCTCATTCATGGTATTTGAACCTCTCTTCAGGTATTTGTTAGTCATTTGTCTTTTTTTTTTTTTAAGGTGGACGCAGCGTTAGAAATACGCTTCCGTTCTCCCAATAAAGCAGAGAACCTGAGACTCTGGACCACCTCCAGTGGAGGTTGATTTCATGTCTTGGAGGGAAAACAAGAGGGAGAGACAGAAAAGGAGGGGACAGGTGGCAGAGGAGGAAGTCGGGAAGGAAAACATTGTCTGCGCAGGTGAGTTGTTTTAGTCAATCCGGGAAGGCTCCTCCTGTTCTTGCCACGTGCCTAGGCCATAGCACGGTGGTCCTTACACGCTGGGGGCCTCGGAATCCTCTAAAAGGCTCGTTAAAATGCAGATTTCTGGGCCCCATCCCCAGTGTCTGGTTCAGTGCGTCCGGGTGGGGCCGAGAATCTGTGCTTCCACCAAGTTCCCAGGTGGTACTGATGCAGCAGGTCCGTACCCCACGCTGAGAACCACTGCATGAGAACACTCGCCAGCCCAGCCAGTGAGGCACTGTCCCCTTGGGCAGAACTCCACCTGCGAAAAATCAATCAATCAACCTTCTCAAAGAACATTAAAATCCAACTGGCCACAAAAGTACCCATCTCTTCTGCATGAATTAATGCCTTACTTCCAGGGCCCACCCTAAATGGAAGAAAGCAAGGTCCCTAATGAGCAACAGCTAAGGAGGCCCTTACTCTCAGAGCCCAAACCACAAGGGGAGGGCCTCCTTGAATGTTGCACCCCAGGGGCCTCACTTGCCGGGGCTCAATCCTGGCCCAGCCTCCTCCCTTCCCTCTTACTCCCGATCACTGACCGTAATAACACATTGCAGTCTATCACTTTATTCACATTCAACCTATTTGCAGTCAACAGATTATCTCATTTGATTCTCAAGACAAACCCTAAGGGGTTGGTCACTTCCATTTGACAGATGCGAATACTGAGACCTGGAGGATCCCGCAGCAAGTCAGGAAAGAGCCTCCTTTGCCCCCACAGCCAGGCTTTACTGCACCATGTTTTCTGGGCCCTTCACCTGTACAACCACCATGAAACTGCTCTGCCAAAGCCTCCAAGGGCCACCCACCCCTCACATTCCTCCACTCCTGACCCTCTACTCAGCTGCTCACCTTCAGCATCTGAGTTGCATCCTCCCAAAGCTCCTGGAAAGAGGTTGTGGGGGCTGTCATTACCGTAGCACAGCAGAGGACATTGAAGTTCAGAGAAGTCTAGGCCTTGCCCGAGGCCAGTAAGCCAGTTAGTATCCACACATCGGCTCGACTCAGCCAGCCGAGCCCATGGTCATGATTCAAGCCGGGCCGCCACTTCCCTCCCGGTGTACTTGCCTCAGTCATCCTTCGTCCTCGTCCTTAACTGCAGACATGTTGTCATGTAGGGTCTCTGGTTCTGCTCCCGCACTCAACGGGTGGACACAGAATATGGTGAGGCCAAAAAGGAACCACAGATAGGGCAGTCACACCACTATAGTCTCACTGTCGGCTGGATTGGAGACACAGGAAGCAGGCTCCACACGATCTGCAATCCGCTGTCCGCTTCTCCGCCAGCCAACCAACCAACAAATCCCCTCGTGTAGCCATGGCAGTTATATTAGTAGCTAATGGCTAACTGGTTACAGCTGATGACCATCTACTACCTGAACCAGCACCTTTCCATGTGAGGCCGAGAGCCTGGAAACCGCTCTCCTGGCTCTGTCCCCACACATGTCATAGTCTAGCCTGCCTCCTCCAGGAATCCTTTCCTGTCCCAATCCCTTCCCAGGTACTGTTCCAGGACCCTGTATTAGTCAGTGTTCTCCAGAGAAACAGAGGGATTGGCTCAGGCAATGGTAGAGGTTGGCAAATCCAAAATCTGCAGGACAGGCCAGCAGGTTGGAGACCCAGGGAAAGGCTGATGTTGCACCTCAAATTTGAAGGCCAGAATGTCCTTTTCCTCAAAGGCTCTCAATCTGTTTTCTCATAAAGCCTTCAACGGATTAGGCGAGGCCCACCAACCTAAGTGTAATCTGCTCTTCGTAGAGTATTGCAAGTCCATTGATGTTAATGTTAATCTCATCTAAAAACTATCTTCACAGTGAAATCTAGACTAGTGTTTGACCAATACGTGGGTACTGTGAGCTCGCCAGGTTGACACATAGAATTAACCATTCCAGACCCTGTACTTCTTTCTCTCCTCTATAGCTAACTCTGCCACGTGTACTTGTCTAAGTCATCTCCGGGTTGTGTGCTCCTTGCAGCAGTCACGCATCTGTCTTATTCATTGCTATATCCACAGGTGAATGCGGCACGAGGCCCTGCCCCGGTAGGTGCTCTGTAAGCAGTCACAGGATAAATGAATGGAACTGGATGTCACTGCCCAGAGCGACCCAGTGCTATTGCCCCAGTGCACACTGCCGTTTAGTGAGAGGTGTGCGTGACCTGCTCCCTATCCGCCTCTCATCAATCCCTCTCAACTCTGCACAGTAACAGGACCCACTCTGATGCAGCCGGTCGGTGATGCCATTGATTCCAGCCCAACCAGCATGACCCGGGCAGATCCCTGCCTACCCTCCACAAAGGGGGTCCTCCCCACCCCAGTGATCATTCATTCCCTAGTGACCTCTGTTTATCTCTGTTTGTGGCCAGCCCCAACAACAACTGCCCAGGCTTTCAGGCTTGGACTGTAGGACAGGCTGCAGGGCTGGCTTCCCAAGGAGACACAGTGCTAGGAAGGGCCGGGCTGCACTGGGGATCAAGCTGGGGGATAAAACACAAAACCTGTCTCTGCCCTCCTGCACCTCCCCGCAACCTTTTACCTGGCGACAGACATCACATAAAGTGTACATCAAGCTCTCTTATAAAGCAAAAGAGTATGGCACGGATGACATGGGATGAGAGCAAAGGAGCAGAGGGGCCAAGGAGAATGTGTAAAACATGCGCTGAGAGAGAGAGAGAGGGAGGGAGGGAGAGAGAGAGAATGAGTGTATATAAAAGTATGAGTGTGTGTATATTAAGTGTGTGTGTGTATGTGAATGTGTGTGAGTGTGTGTATGAGTGAGTGTGTGACTGACACACACACTCTGGGCCTTTCATGTTCACGTGGCAGGTAGAGCCACCCCCTCCTCCCATCCCAGCACCCTCCCACTAGACATGCACACCGGCCCCAGTTCAGGCTTGCCGTGTCCCTGGCTGGGAGCTGGAGCCAGCTCTGCAGATGAGAAGTTGAGCGCTTAAGAAACAGCCTGCAGCTGGATTGAAGAGGCCAGTCCAGGCTAAGAGGCCCCTGCGGTCAGGAGGGCAGGAGAAAGGCTTAGGGCCAAAGAGGAGATAACGCTGAACCCAGCAGGACCAGTCTAGCGGGAAATCACCAAGGCTGGCACCTGGATAATGAGATGCAAATTGCCAGGCTGGGGGCAGAAGAGATGCTTATATGCAAATGAGCAGACCAAGCCTCTATCCGGATTAAGCTCAATTATATTTTTTAACCCCTTTTTGGCAGAATTAGTCCCCAAGCTAAGGGGGCAGGGTCAGCCCTCTCCATTCTGCAGAAGGGAAAACTGAGACCCAGACATGGAGAGTATCCAAGTGGGCAGTGGAGAAGCAACTAAGTGCCTGAGCTCAGGGGGCATCCAGAGCTCCATCCCAAAGCTTGTCCTCCCCACCACCCCACCCCAAGAATCTGCTTGCAACCTAAGCCTCAGTGTACAGATTTGTGTGTGCAAACAACCCAGCACCTATCTATGGGGCCGGGCCTGCATCAGGTAATAGGAGTATGGGGCCTGGAGGACAAAAGGACCAGGAAGAGGAACCGGAATAAGTTGGGGAGGGAATAACGTGGTTATGAATATGGAAGAGGAGACGGAAGAAGCCAGGCATAAGAGGAGAAGGGGCCTAGAGCAATGTATGCCAGGCATTCTCAGGGGAGCAGGCAGAAGAGGAGAGAGAAGCAGCTGCCAAATGACTCACGTGCAGGTCAAGGTCCCCAGGAATTTTGAAGAGGAAGACCTGGGTTCTAACTCCCCTTACACAATAGATGCGTGACCTTGTGTAAGTCGCTTTCCCTCTTGAACCTTTGTTTCATTATCTATAACGTGGGCACCAGTGCCCCCAGCCCTGCCCCCTTCACAGACTAACCAAGGATCCCAGGAGATAATGGATAGGAGAGGGCTTTATAAAGTGCTGGGCAAATGGGAGCTATCGTCATTATTTTGGGTCAGGGAATCAACCAGGGAGCTGGGGTCAGAAGGTAAGTGTCTCCCCCACCACTGGAAGTGGTCAGGTGTGCTGGATGGTGCTGGGAGACATTCTTAACGTTCCTACCTCCTGAGGCCCCACACCCTTGTTGCAGGTGGGGTCAGCCCCACCTGACCTTGGAATTGGGAGACTTGGCTCCTGGTCCAGGTGCTGCCACCGGTCACCTGGGTAACCTCAGGCAAGCCACTTCCTCTGTCTGGGCCTGAGCTACCACGTGTGCAGCACGAGGACGGGGAACTGAATGGCCTCTGGGGCACAGACACAGAAGCTTTGCGTGCAGAGCAGAGACTCCTGCTGCACCCTTGGCTTGTGGGTGAGCCATGAGAACTCAGTTTGTGTTTGGTTTTAGTTTTTACTTTTTAGCAAGAAATTCTTCCTGGGATCCCATGGAAGAACGGAAAGCATTTTCCTGCGTCCTTCAAAGAGGGGAGGATGGGCCTTTCTGTTTCTCAGAACAAGGCTTCTCCTCACCGAGAGGATGGATAAACAGGTTTTTCTCAGTGACTTGAGGGCAGAGTCCTTTCTGCCTGCTCTCAAACCCTATGGTGGGAGAAAACTGGAGGATGCAAACCTTGTGGGATGGGTCTAAAGAAAGGTGGGCAGGACCGGACAGAGAAAATGGGGGTAAGAACTGGGAGGAGGGGCTGTGGCCATGGGTTTGGGTCCCATCCCTGGAAGTGCTCCAGAACGGGTCTATGGCCCAGAAAATGCCAAGTCTGTTAGCCCCTGAGGACTGCAAGAGGGAAAGCATGCAAGCACCCTGGCGTGGTGTGGGAGTAGAGAGCCCAGCCCATCAGAGCCCCACCAGGAGCAGACATCTGTGTGGCCTGTAGGCACACTCCTCGCCCACGAAGCTTCTGGTCGCTCCTCAAGGACACACATAGTACTCACAAGCTCTGGGAGCCACTGGAAGCCCAGGAGGCCAGGAAAGGGAAGGTCCCCTGATCTGAAGTTAGGGCCAGACTAAGTCATATTAGGCTCCTTGAGCTGGGAACGGGGGGGGGACAACACCTCACTGTACACATCCATTTGTATCCCTTTACCTTTTTCTGATGAGGGTTTGAAATGAACTATGCCTGGCTACCACAATCCAGGTTCAACGTTATCTGGAAACAAATGTGCGTGCTTTTTAAAGAAAAGGCCAGATGACAACATACCGGGTAAGTCCACTCTGGCACCAATGACCTTCACCCAGAAAGCTGAGAACACCCTCTGCCTAAAATGATGGCATTGAGGCAGGAAGAAGGTTTTTATGGCCGTCTGCCACCTTCCTAGGATTCGTAAGTCAGTGTATTCATTTCCTAGAGCTACTGTAACAAGGAAAGAATCCTTCCTTGCCTCTTCCTAGCTTCTGGTGATTTCCACCAGTCCTTTGTGTTCTTTGGCTTGTAGACTCATCAGTCCAATTTCTGCCTCCATCTTCCCTCTGTGTGGGGGGGGGTCTTCATGTCCAAATTTCCCTTGTCGTATAAGAACACCAGTTCTTGGAGTGAGGGCCCACCCTAATCCAGTGTGACCTCTTCTTAACTTGATTGCATCTGCAAAGATCCTATTTCCAACTAAGGTCACAATCACAGGTTCAGGGTAGACGTGAACCGGGGCACAGGAGATGGGGGGCATCCATCAAACCAGTATAGTTGGTAAGCTCTCATTTTATTTTTGTACATACAAAACAGAGTGCCACTGTCCCAAGGGTTAGACCTCTACTAAGTTCTGTTTGACTGTCCAACAAACATATTTACTCCAGGTTAAGGCACAAAGGTGAATGAGACATGACTTCTGCGTATCCAGGCTGGGAGCACAATTCCATGTCTGCAGACAGGTGCATAGTCTGGGTGGGGGCAGCTGCTGGAGGGGGTGGAGGGAGGGAGTGAATGACAGACAAAGCTGAGTTGAAAACAAGATGCCACAAACCAGAACAGGAAGGGACACTTCTGCATGCAAGGGGCTCAAATTTACACTGGCTCTTGCCCACAAGCATAGACATTCCACCATCACTTTAAGAAGCATTTTGTCACCTCGGCACTATTGACATTTGGGGGTAGGATAAGACTTAGTTGTAGGGTGCTGTCCTATATACTGTAGGATGTTTAGCAGCGTCCCTGGCCTCTACCCACTAGATGCCAATAGCAAGTCCCCAACTGTGATACCAAAAGTGTCTCCAGGCGTTGCCAAATCTCCCCTGGGAGGCCAGATCTCACCCACTGAAGAACCACTGCCTTAAAGGTTCAGAGACTACAGAGTCCTGCAAAGAAGAGGCTGTACTCCTGACCCCTAGAAAGGCCCAGGCAATTGTGGTTACAGGTTTTCTCCCCCATCACTCCACCACACACACACACACACACACACACACACACACACACACACACCAGCCCCACCTTATCTAAGACCAGGGCATTTAATGAGTTTTTGAGGCATGGTGAAAATCATGCTTCTCCTGAGTACCATCACGCACTGCGTGGAAGTTTGGACCTCATGATGAAACTAAGTTGTGGAATCCATGAGCCTCAGATGCAAGACACGTTAGCATCTTATTAGTGAGCCAGCAAGAGAGGAGGATAATTTAGGATCAGAGGGAAGGGGCTCAGAGATAGAGCCGGCCCCGCCCTTCTCCTGGGACCCAATCACACAGTCCAGCTGGAATCCAATCAAGCCACTACTGATGTCCATGAGCCCGGGGGTGTGCTCTCCCAGCAGGAGTCCTCGCTAAGTTCAGAGAGGTCTGTCTAGGTTTAAGCAGCAAACAATCTTGGCTTCTAGAAAAACTGGCAAAAGTTAGCCAGGGAGACAGACCTCCAACCCACAAGAATAGGACTCAGACAGGCTCCATCCAGCTGAGGAGCTGAACCACCGTGGCCAGTTATTGGAGGCAGGCCAGAGCTCAGGGGCACAGGAGAACATCAGGGACTCACCTAGGACACACAGGCTGGCAGGAGAGGAGCCACTAATGTCCTTGGTGGCCAGTGACTGAGCAGCTGGGTCCTGTTGGAAGGAAAAGGCTTGGCACCTGGCTCAGAGCCATGCCATCCGTCCCACACTGCCGTCTGGGAGGTTTCCTGGTTGAGAAATTGCCCATCCCTCTTGAATGTGGAATTCACAGTAAAGGCCTCCATTGTCACCTCTTAACTAAATCAAGCTTGACATTTATGGGGTCCGAAGAAAGCCTGCAGACGGGAGACGGCAGGATGCGGCATAACACAATGCAGCAGCGGAAAGAGTGGGGCTTCGGGCTCTGACGAGCCTGCAGTGCCATCCCAGCTCAGCCGTGCACGGGCTGTTTTGCCTACAGCAAGTAACGTATACTCCCCGCCTCAGAATTGTCCTCTATAAAATGGAAGTAACAAGAGGTACCTACATCAAAGGACTTTAGGATTAGATGAAAAGACATATATAAAGCTTTGGCACAGTGCCTAGCACACAAAAAGTCCTCAACAAGTGTGCTTTATTCTTAGACACCCCATCTCGCAGACATTCCAGGAGTGGCTATATGAAAAACATCCCTACCACACAGGGCACAGAGAGCATACGTAGGCATGGCATCACGACTCGGGGAGTCACCCCTCCAGATGTTTGCACCCCCAGAACGCTCCTTATAGCTTCAGGGGCTCTGAGAGCAGACTCCTCCAGAAGAAAGACCACTCTAAAAGCATCCGCTGCTCAGGCCCCATTGGGGAAGTACAGGGCTTGTGGGTGCCATCTGCGTCACCTGACGTGCAGAGGTCTTTATTTTCATTTGTTGGGGATCCCTGAGTTGTGCCCGTATAAAGCTTGGGCAGAATTTCCAGTTATGCTCATCAGCGGTGTGGCTCCCTGGTGGCCATCAGCTGGGCTCGGGGCGCCTCAAGAATCAGTGAGAATGCCCTCCCCAACTCTCCCCTCTGCCTTTTGGCACAGCCGTTGAGGGCCAGGGTGTACATTCAAGACTGCAGTGTCGAAGGCGAGTCCATTGCCACAACAAGCTCTGGGAGAAGCGAGGAGGGCAGGCCAAGCTTCCAGGAAAGGAATCAGAGGCCTAGGTTTGCCTTCGGACTGGCCAACCAGAGGCTAGTGCCAACAGATTTCCTGAAATAGCCTCAGAGAGTGGGGAGAAAAGTCAGGGCCAAGGCTACTTTGCAACAGGCACCATTGCTTTCCTTCCTTTCCTTTTCACAGCCTCATCACACTTTATTGTTGACAAGCTGTCTCCACCACTTGACTGTAAGCTCCACGGAGAGAGGGACCATGGCTGGCTTGTTCTGTGCTATACCCCCAGCACCTAGCTCCACGTCTGATGAATAAATAAATACATATCTTTTGCATACAGCATGCTAAGTGTCTCTGAAAAGACAAAGCGTGGGCTATCATTCCATCAGCTCATCTGGAAACATTTCGTGAACTCTGCATGTTGTTGCTGCTGATGCCTGGTGCTTTAATGAGACTGTGGAGGCCGCAGTGCCCTGTGATCGAGGCATTTACTCTAGTAGGACATGTACACACCAGCCCAGCAGTGAGTCGACTCCTCCCTCTTGCTGGACCTCGCCCAAGCCCCTTGAGAGAACCCATAGTAATCCCGCTGGAGTGTCCCCAAATAATCGTCACTCAGGGAAGAACATCCAGACTTAAGGTCCTTAACATGTAGGATATGTGTTGCCAATAGAATTCCCCCATGCCCCAAGACAGCCAGGTGGAGAACTGTATTTGGACAGTGCTTTGATCTTGAAATCAACAGAAAACACACTTATAAGAGGTTTCCTGGAATCCCACACCTTCTGCACCCATCAGGTGTCCTCAATAAAAAAAAGAGAATGGGAAACAGGACCTCACGGCCACCATCTTAGACGACCACACCATTGCTGCTAACAGTTGGCCATTCCTTTGCGTCTCCCACAAGGCAGAGTCTCTACCATCCATGATGTGTTTGTTCTAAAACGAAACAACAGCTTCCCGCCTTCGTGAGGCAACTTCATGTCTACGATGTTTTTCTTCCTTGAAAAGCAACAATTGGAAAACCAATTTAACTCCTACTAGGAAAAATGTCCTCTAGGAATTGGACTTATCATCCTGAGGACACTTCCGGGAATGTCAAGCAATTATGGACCTCTAAGTCTGCACCAGGGTATTGTAATAAACATAACCCACCATTTCTGACCAGTGACACTTCCCCCAACCCCACCCAGGCTGTGCTCAGCCACGAGATGCCAGAGGGAACTGATAAGCCAATTGCTTATGACTTGAGAGCAACATCAGCTGGGCACAAATTGATAAAAGAAGCCCTAGAGATTATCACAAAAGTCAAGAAGCCTTGAAACTAAGTCAATGTCCTTGCAATTATAAGCCCTTTTTGCAAATCTTTTCCAAGGACGAGCCTTCCCTCTTAATTATGCCACAATGTATGCATCCCTGAAATTAGAGGCTCTGTTCAGCATTGATGACTATATGCTTATCTTCCAACCCGAAGATACAGTCCCACATGCTGATGTGCTGAACCAGCTCCTGCCAGGTGCTGGGAAACTGCCCTAGAAAACAGCCTAGAGAGGGGAGAGGTGACTCCAAAAGTGGAGGTGGAGATGAGACGTGGTAAGGATGCAGTTACCACGATGTGCTGCAGAGAGAAATGAGGGAAAAGACCCTACTTCCCCAAAGAAGAAAAAGACCCCTCCTCCAACCTGAACAGTGGAACAGACTCGGGGGCATTTAGTGCAGGGGCAGGTTTGAAAAATTGAGGCTCCACTCCCTCCAGGCCGGACTTAGAAAGGGCTCCCAAGGTCACATGGCTTAGCTCTGCCTCCTGGAATCGGGAAGTCACCCTATCGGAGCTGCAGCCACCTCCCGAGGTCCTGTGTGAGTCTAGTGCAAGTTCCTGGGATCCACAGCGACCCACCACTCCAACACCACTGCAGGAAGTTGCCGCCAGCATGGAATGCCCCCCACCCCTGCCACCTCGTCATCTTTCAAAACAGCATGGGATGGGGATATAAGCCCCTTTGGATGCCTACCCTGATGTTTTGTTGCGTTTGGGGAATCACAGCCAATATGGACTGAACTGTGTCTCCCCAAAAATATATATGTTGAAGCCCTAACCCCCAGTGGGACTGTATTTGAAGAGTGGGCTTTGAAAGAGGTAATTAAGGCTAAATGCGGTCGTAAGGGTGGGGCCCTAACCCAAAATGACGGGTGTCCTTCAGACACCAGGGAGATGCCTGCGCGAAGAAAAGACCAACAGGACACAGCCAAAAGGTGGCCATCTGCAAGCCAAGGAGAGAGGCCTCAAGAGAAACCAATCCTGCAGCCACCTGGGCCTTGGACTGCTGGCCTCCAGAACCCGGAGACCATAAATGTCCGTTGTTTCAGCCGTCCAATCTGTGGTGCTTTGTTATGGCAGCCTAAGCAGACTAAGACTACAGCTAAGCATGTGTGAGCTAAAAGCCGTGACCCTGGAGCCCAGACAAGGGACATCCCTGCAGCCTGTGCTGGGACTCTCCAGTTCTACTCCGCTTGGCTTTTGGATCAGGTTGATGCCTTTCGTCTACTGAACCCCCAGGAACAGGAAGACGGGGAAGCCCAGGGTGGAGACGCTGGGTTTACTAACACAGGAGGAAGGTGGATATGTGACGACAGTTTTACCCCAAGCTGGAAATACCATTGATTATCTGGGGGCGATAGAATTATCAAGGGATTGTACTGCGTTTCCCCAACTTTCTAAAATGAACATGTACTGCTTTTGCACTAAGAAGAAGAAGTTATCAACTTTTAAAATCTCTACCATCCTTCTGGGCCCAAATCCAAAGCCATTTTCTCCACGCACTGCTCCCCCACAGCTGAATGTCTGAGGCTTTTCTACTCTGAAGATCCATGGGAGTCAGACGTAAGCCATGTTTCCTCCATCTAGTCTGTAGTTTATTTATGTGCAGGATTTTGCTAGACCATTAGCGGTCACCCCCCTGTGACCCTCAGATAGCGCCCTGCCCACCTCTGTGGTTACTGCAGGGCTTGGCGTGGCCCCATCCCATAGTAAAATTAAGAGCTTTTTTCAATCATGATTCTTTGGATTTTTACAACAAAACTGAACAGTATCGATTATCTTCCTTATTTTGTGCATTGGGAAAGTAAAGCTCAAAGATTGACTAGAGGCCAAGTCCATCTGACTGCAGGTCCTCAAGGTATGACCACAGACGTCACTCAGGGTCTGACCCTGAGTGGGAGAGACTCTAAATCCTTGTCTTTCAGTGAGCCTTCCACTTTCACCTCATCGGGGCCTGGGCTACCCTGGCTGCCATTAGGCAAAGAAGGGGTTTTTAGAGTGGGGATAGGGAGCAGGCACAGGTGGCTTAAAGCAACGAGGACCCTCTTCCTCTCTCTGTTATGCCAGGCTCTACACAGAGCCCTATGTTTTCAAGGGAGCTGGATAAATTCAATGCAGACATGTAAAATTAGGGATCCCCTCAGATGATAGACTAATGCCCTGTTCTCCAACAGTTCTCTCAGAAATAAAGGAGGTCTTTTGGTCTCCTGCTTGATTCATGGTTCAGAATTTGGTCAGGGAAGAGAAGATGTCATACAAAGATTCCCCTCAAGTGCCACAAGAGTCCAGCTGACCACTGGGAACCTGATACCTTCCCCCCTTTCTGTTAAGCATGTGGGACTCTCAGGCAAGCTTTCACAGCCTTGTACTAATGGTATTTTGGGTGGGATAATCTTTGCCGTGGGGGGGCTGGCCTGCGCGTTTTAGGGCATTCAGCAGTATTCCTGGCCTGCCACTGGGTGCCACTAGTATCCCCTGAGTAGTTTCAAGCAACAATGTCTCCAGGCATTGCTGTAAGCCTCCTGGGAGGCAAAGCCACCTCCATCTGTGAACTCTGCTCTCCAGCGTTGTGCTCCCCCACTTCTCACCCCACACAGTGGGAGTCTGTGGGCAGAACCAGACACGGCGTTTGCAACAATATAAAGGGATAGGGGCCCTGACCCCAAGTCCGGACTAACCTCTGAGCAGTCACAGATACACACATTCTAGCAGAGATGTTTAAAAGCAATTAGGGAGCCATTCAGTCAGTCCGTCAATCCACAAATACTTACCTATTTGTTGATCAGTTATTGTACCCTGGGTACTGTGCTAGACGTTGGGGACACAAAGGACAAGAAGATAAGCAGAGTGCTTGCCCTCACGTAGCTTGCTCTCTAGCAGGAAAATAGATATTGTACCAAATTGATTACAGTCAAATATAACTATGATGGAAAAGTACAGAGAGCTCTGCACACATTTACAAAAGATGAACCTGGGGTCTAAAAAAGGATCCTTTGTGTCATCTCCGACTATAGAATATTGGCCTATCCAATAAGTTGCTCTCTCCCCACCCCAGCCCCCTCCTCACCAGGTTCAGAAGTCCCCCTTAGATCAGGAAACATGGCTGCCACAGTGGTCCCCTGAGACCAGGCAGGCCCGCCTCCAAAGGACTGAGGGTGTGTCAGGATCCTGTTGACTTTGCTCCCAGGTGTAAATTCTGATTTCATTTTGAGCCGAGCTGAGGCTGTGGAGTAATCGAATTAGGCAAATATTATGGGGAAGAAAATGGGCCTGTAAGTAGCTTAAAGTGATGGCAACGACCCGAAGGTCGCCATGCAAATGGTCTGTATAATATCCTGTAATAACCCTGGCCAGGCAGCCCGAGGAGGCAGGCTTCCAATAATGAGGTGTCTGATGAGAATAATGTGCAGTGGGAGAATGTGTGAATGTCCATATAAATCAGGCCTGGAGAGCCTCCCCAATTAGCCAGGAAGGAGACAAGCAAGGTAGGTGCCAACGCTGTACCAGCAGGCTGCTGGGCAAGCTGCAGAGGTGGGCGGAGGGGGTAACTATCATCCTTATAATGATCCCTGACATTTTATAGCACTTTACAGTTTATAAACTCTTTTCCTATACGATATTTAATTGGGTCCTAGCACAGCTCTTCTAAAGATTAAATGAGATAATAATGCTCTCTTGTGAGATAACTCACGGTCAGTCTGAGTCATGCTTTTACTACCAGCACTCAGCATGGTGCCTGGCACATAGTAGTTGCTCAAGAAACAGAAGACAAAGGGAAGTAGCAGAGAGAGGACTGCTTTCCAACCATCTGCTTTTCTCTCTCTTGGCACTGGGAACCCTAGCAGGCTCTCATACATTCTCAGAGAGTTTCCTTTCCCTTCCTCTGCTCCCCAAACAATGTGGGTAGATTAGCATTATTCTCAGCAGATAGCTACTGGAAAAATGTTAGTTTTATCTTTATCCTCCCATCTCTGCTGCAGCTGACAAGAACCGAGGTAGGCTGCTTTAACAGGCCCCACAAGACACCTCTTTCCATTCAGTAATTAGGTATTGAGTGTCTACAATGTGTCATTCATTCATTTATGTGTTCAAAACTAATTCTTGACTACCCATCATGGGCCAGAGTCAGGCACATGTGGAAAGAAGGAAAATGGAGGAAACCACCATTTCTGGGAGCCAGGGCCTGGGCAGGACACTCAGCCTGTGGTCCCACCTCCTCCCTGGGTGCCAGAATCAATAAGCCAAGGGGAGGGACTGTCAGAGAGCAAGAGCAGGCCACACAGCCTCGGGAGAAGCAGCTGTGCAGCTAACAGGAATTCCACTCTCATTCCCCAGTGGTCCTCACAGTCACCTCTGAGAAACATTTCCACTCTCTTGGTTTCACAGAGGAAGAGACTGAGGACCAAAGAAGTTAAGTATCCTGCCTAAGACCACATAGCTGATGAGCAAAAGCGTATTTCAACCTAGGGTGTCAGACAAATGTGTGTGGCACACCCTCAGCCTCATTTAGCAGATCGGCGTGTGACCGCTGTACTTACACGAATGCTTGGCACTCTCAGACACAAGCCCCCACATGTGCACTCCCAAGCAATGCCCCAGAATGGCACCTGACCTCTTGGGCTTTTATCTTTTGATGCCACAGAGTAGTCATTTGTGGGGGAGCAGTTCAAGGGCCAAAATGGGTTTGCAGTACTGTGCCCTGAAATGCTGGGCTGGATGGGAAACTTCAAAGGAAGTTTGGACCAAGATGGGGAAAAACCTAACCCAGAGCAACCTTGCTGTGACTCCCCTGAAGCCCAAACTAACTTGAAGTTCCCTTATAGGTAATCTATTGTGTATAAATGTACTACCTGTTTGAATGGATGGATGAATAAGTAAATGAATGTTTCCTCATGTATTAGTCTGCTCAGGCTATTGTAGCAAAATACCATAGACTGGGTAGATTAAACAACAGACATTTGTTTTCTCACAGGGATGGAAGCTAGAAGTCTGAGATCAAGGTGTCGGCAGAGTTGGTTTCTGGCGAGAGCTCTCATCTTCCTGGCTTGAAGATGGCCACCTTCTCACTGTGCCCTCACCTGGCCTTTCCTCTGTGCTGAGAGAGCGAGCGAGAGATCTGGTGTCTCTTCCTCTTCTTCTAAGGACACCAATCCTATTGGATTAGGGCCCCACCCTTATGACTTCATTTAATGCTAATTACTGCCTTCAAGGTACTATCTCCAAATACAGCTACACTGGGGGTTAGGGCTTCAATATAAATTTGGGGGAGACACAATCAGTCCACAACACCTCCGTGCAGTGAGCTGGAGGCAAGATCTGGGCTGAGGAACTAGAAACACATAAACAGCTACTTGTCATAGTCCCCCAGGTGCAGCCCTGCAGCGTCTTGGTGGCCGAGCTTCTCAGACACCGCTTCCTTCTGCACCACAGGCAGGTAGCGCTTGCTCCTAGAGAAAGAAGTCTGTCAGAATGCAGGAAGGCAAAGACACAGGTTCTCCCTGGAACCCAAGAGCCTTCTCTCTTGGCTCTTCCCCAGCACCTGGAGACAGGGCTGGGACAACACGTAGTCCAGGAGCAGCGGGAAGTACCCCCTGAATCCATAGGTGACCAGCTATGCTGCACCGTCGTCTGAGAAATGGGCCTGAGGAGAGGAGAAATGGATGTCCACAACTGGGGAATCCTCTAAATAGAGGCAGAGCTGTGGAATTCCAATCTGCAGAGCTGGAACCTAGAGTCCAGCCCAGGCAAAGCCCTCCTTTTGCAGAGAGGAAAACCAAGCAAAGGGGCTTGCCCAAGCTCTAACTGGTTCCCATGCTATGTGCTACTGGCTTTTATGAACCCATAATGCAAATTTCTTCCCGCCAGTCTCCAGAGTAGGTATTCCTCAAAATGCAGGCTAAGGTCCCCTGTGTCAGAGCACCTATGGGCTGCTTGTTTTAGGCAGATTCCAAAGCCTCATAGCCCAAGAGTCTGTTTCATAACGTCTGAGATAGACCCAGTGTGTTACTAAGCTCCCCAGGTGGATTGAGAATGATGCCCCAGAGGAGGCTGGTCTGCCATCACAGCTCAGAAACTACCAACCCACACAGGGACAGGGAGAGACAGCACGTAATGGTGACATGGGCAAAGGAGGCCGTCCTCCACCTGTAACTAGCACAGAGCTTATGAAGAGTCTCACATGGAACAGTGAAGGTGGAGGGAGACCCCACCCATTCATTCAGCTCAGCCAAGTCCACCCTAGTGATCAGAAGAGCACCTGCACCACAGCCAAATCATCCTTACATTGAAAATACAGGCCCACCGTTTTCTTTGGGGCCCCCAAGATTCGGCTCAAAGACACCTGATTCTCAGCTTGGAAACCTCATGTGCATAGAAGTATACTAAATATTTGCAAACTGCCTCTCCCAACCAACCTCTCAAACAGAGACCAGGATGCACTGGGGCTGTGAGGTCACCTGATGGCCACAGGAGGAAACGTTCGACCTGACCACATTTCACCTGCCCTCTTTCTGGTTTTCAGTGATGATACAAGACTCAACTCCCTTTTCTCCAGCTTTGATTACTTCTTTCAGTTGACTCCCTCTCAAATCATCTCTTTCATGCATTCATACTCACACTCTCTTTAATCCCCTTCCCCTTATTAAGTTACATCACTTGGGGTTTCCAAACTCAAATGCTTACAGGGACCAACCAGAAAATATTTTCATTAAATGAAGAGGACCAGGTCGGGTAAGCTCCAGCCTATTGTCACACTGTGGAAACTTAGTACCAATGGATCCAGGTCACGAGGGCTCCCCATAGCCAGAAATCTAGATATTTGTAACTGCATTTTAATATCCAGGCAGATAATTTTTTAAAGCTTTAAAATGCCCTATGGATACTGTATGGTATACTTGAAATTTGCTAAGAGGGTAGATCTTAAGTGTTCTCACCACAAAAAGGGAAGCAAGGTCAGAGATGTGTTCATGTTAATTAGCCGAATAGTGGTGTATATTGTACAATGTATACCACATCAAAACATCAAGCCATATGCCTGAAATATATACAATTTTTATTTGTCAATTATACCTCAATAAAGATGGAAAAATAAAATAAAACTTTTAAAAGTATAAACATAATCGCTGTGTGGGCCAATATGGCACAGGCCCAACAACACATGACTTAGGATCTCCAGTTGGTGATGCTGGAATCATTCTTGCCTCTTGTCTCCTGGCTCCCTTTCTTCTCTCTCCACTTTCCATCTCTAAGCCCAAACAGTTACAAGGGCTGTTGGACAGAGAGAATAACTTAGGTCAGTGCTATCTCAAGGAAAACATAAAGTGGTATAGGAGGAATCCCGGAATTTGTAACCACAATCAGACATGTAAAGAACTTGTGCCATCAGCCTCCATCTGAATCCCTTGAGAAAGCCCCAGAGAACCAGGGCAGACTCTCCCTGACATGTCTCCATAGATCCCCTCATCTTCTACAAGCACCAGGATCCCAGATAAATTGGAAAAAAAAAAAAAAAATGAGTTCTTATTCAATGGAATTGTTTTTCTGTTTTGTTTAATTACCAGGATTGTGACAGTATTGTTTTTCTACCACTTTCAATGCAAATGTGCTGTGTTTCTGGTTCATTGTGAATTAAGCTGTGTTTTATGAGCTGGCCCTGGAAGCCAACCACCACATAAAAACTACTCCTATGGGAAAAGATGTGCCAAACTCCAAAGATCCAACTTTTACAGATCAGCTGTAGGAGGTACAGTCGGCTCCCACGCCGAGGACTGCCTGGAAAAATGCTGGGTTTTGAGGACTACGTTTTGCTTTTCACACCATTCTTATGAGAATCACAGGACTGTGAGGGTGAGAAGATCCTTAGAAATCACTTAATCCACCTTCTCATTTCACAGACGAGGAAAATGTTTACATGTGGGAGAGCAGTAAGATGAAGTGATATGCCCCAATTCGCACAGCTAAGACAATGACCTGGGTCCCCAGACACCCACTGCAGAGACAGCAGCGTTTTCAGATGATGGGAAAACCATGGCCACCGGCAGCCAAGAAGGACAAGAAGTAAAACAATAGCAGCCAATATTTATTGAATACTTGCTATGTGCCAGGTACCATGCTAGGCAGTTATGTGCATTTAATCTCTCCAAACCCCTATTGCTGGTACCACTACGATCCCCACTCCACAGTCGGGGCTTCGGACATGAAGCTGTCAGCCCAAAGTCACACAAGTGTCACAGCTAACTGTCACAGTTCATAAGCAACGGGGAGTTCAGGCAGCCACGCTCTTAATTAAGGTGCTGTTTCAAGTTGCCCAGGTCACTCCCTGCCCCACTATACCCCCAAAGGAAGACCCACACCACCCAGCTATCTGGTGGGGGTCATGCTTCAACCCCAGATCTGCATCCTTCTTTCCCTGTTGCAAAAGAGGTGGCCTCTGTGACATAGGATTTCTCTGTTGCAAAGCGCCAGTAGGACCTTTTACTTCAGGTAATTGACAGCCTAGACATCCAGAAAATTCTCCCAGTAAAGAACACCAAAACTATGATAAATAAAAATAAACTAATTTCATGAATGCATAGCTGAGCTGGGGGAAAAGGAAAATCCTTAAAAGGCCAAAAATCATCAGAAAGCCCAATATCAAGAGGTGAGTGCCCACGGAAGCCCAGGGTGGGATGAGGGGTGACCAGCTCATCCCTGCTGACCCGGAGTTTGGGTTCTAATGGGTCAACCTGAAAGAAAGGCACTTAGGAGATAAAAATCATGGCTCAAGAAAAGTGGGAGGCCAAGGAGAGACCCCATCACATAGCCAGGACACCTCTACACCCTCAATGAACCCACTCTCCACCTGGAGATGGTGGGGATACCTGCCTGTCTCTGCTCTGGGTGGAGTCTTCCCTGATAATTCCTCTAATCAAATAATGGCTCTCCCGTGGCTATGGGGCTGAAACTGTGCCAGCTGTGAGGCACCACAACAAAAATTATTTTAAAGTTTCGCTTTAAAAATAGAAACACACAAAACCTCTCTGGAGGAGTATAATTCGAACTTACACATTAAAAAATTCCTACAGATAAAGCACTAAAGAAACGATCTCAGATATCTGCTCTCCCATGTTCAGTGCAGTATTAGTCAAAATGGCCAAGATATCGAAACAACCTCAGTCTCTGTCAACAGATGAATGGATATATATATATATGAATATTATTTAGCCTTTAAGAATAAGGAACAACATGGATGAAGGACGAGCCTGGAGTGTGTTACGCTAAGTGAAATAAGTCACACAGAGAAAGACAAATACTGCGTGGCACCACCTATATGCGGAATTTATTTTAAAAAAAAGTCAAACTCATAGAAACAGAGCAGAATAGTGGCTGCCAGGGGCAGGGGTGGATGAGGAAATGAGAAGTTGGTAAAGGATATAAATAAACCTTCTGTTATAAGATGAATCAGGTCTGAGGATCTAATGCATAACTTGGGGACTATAGTTAATAATCCTGCATCGTATACTGGAAATTCGCTAAGAGAGTAGATCTTAAGCATTCTCACACACACACACACAAAGTGACTGTGTAAGGTGAGAGGTGTGTTAATTAACCTGACTGTGGGAATCATTTCAGCACGTACACAGACGTACGTCAGATCATCACGGTGGACACGTCAACTATATTACAATTTTACTTGTAGATTATACCCCAGTAAAGCTGGGGAGAAAAGAAATGATCATACAGTGAAAAAACTACAGGACATTGCAGAAAATGAGAGGGACATGAAGGAAAAATCCAAAGGGGGAGCAGCAAAGTGGGCTCCAAGGCATTGAAGCCAATCCAGGCAACGAGAGCAGAAATAACAACTGACAGTCACAGGACTCTCACGCCCTGTGCTAAGGGCTCCACGCGGACATGTCCCTGTGACCTTTACCTGTACTTTCAGCCCATCAGCCAGTGGTGGGCTTATAAATAAGCTTCAAGTAACAGAACTAGAGAGGGCTTTATCGACCACTTACTCTCAATGTTTTTCAAACTGCAAGTCTTGCAGTTTCTGTCCAGTTAGATGATAGATGATAGACAGATAAATGTGTACAGAAATATATATACACAAATGTGCGTGCGTGTATGCATTAATCAGAGTTCGCCAGAGAAGCAGAACAACAGGAGATATGGAGATACATAAAAATATGTATATCTATGTATATATATATATATATATATATATATTTGTGTATATATATATCAAAAAAATGTGTACACATTTTAAGAAAGGAAAAAACTATTAACTATAATAATATATACCAATAACAAAAGATGTATACAAGTCACGCTTGACTTCTGCAATTCCAAGAGGTGCTCAAAGTGGTTTCCATCAGCGTCCAGACACTTCTGATTACAGCGAACTGCTTGAGCATAGATAACATTGCTTAAAATGTGTATACATTTTTTTGGCACCCCCAGTATATATGACTCAGGAAATGAGTTAGTAACCTTCTTCACACAAAGCTGTAAATCACTCCCATGCTATCTTCTTCCTGGTTATTTGCTCTTGTACTAAAGGATTGAAAAAATATGAGAGAGAGAGAGAGAGAGAGAGAGAGAGAGAGAGAATGAGGAATTGGCCCACACAGTAATGAAGGCTGAGAAGTCCCCAATCTGCTGTCCACATGCTGGAGATCCAGGAGAGCTGGTGGTGTAGTTCAGTTCTAGTTCAAAGGCCTGAGAACCAGGGGAGACAATGGTGTGAATGCCGGCCTGAGATAAGGAGAAGATACGATGGGATGTCCCGACTCAGTGAGGAGAAAAAGGGTGAATTCCTCTTTCTCCTGCCTTGTGTTCTATTCAGGCCCTCAATGGATTGGAGGGTGCCCACCTGGGGAGGGCAATCTGCTGTACTGAATCCACTTATTCAAACGCTAATCTCATCCAGAAACACCCTCACAGATATACCTAGAAATAATGTTTCGTCTGGACACCCCAAGGCCAGTCAAATTGACACATGAAATTAACACCACAGTATATATATATCCATTCATATATACACACACACACAATATGGATACATATACCAGGTCTCAATGTAAAATGTATTTCTTACTGCAGATCAAGGTTAAAACACAAGTCTAGGAAACACTGATATGGCCCCAAGCCACCATTTCCTTTCATGGGAAACTGAGGCCCAGAGAGAGAGCGAATCACAGTCGCCCGGCTGGCTAGAGCAGAGAGCAGATAGCTAGGTCTCTCTGTTACTCCCCAGGGAAGAAAGGCGGCACCCATCGGGAGCCTTCATCCTGGGCTGAGCAGCTCCGTCGTGTGCCCTTTGCGGGGAGGGGGGGCGCGGGAGGGCGGGGAGCTCACAGCAGGTCTGGCTCTACACTGAATGGAGCATGAGGTACTCTGCCTTCAAGGCCCCTTACTTCCGGTAATGCCTCCTTTTGCAGCCCCACCCCTTTTGCAAAAACACCTGTGGCCCTTCTGCTGTCTCTCCTCTCCCGCTATCCAGACCTGGTTTCAGGAAATGAGTTAGTAACCTTCTTCACATAAAGCTGTAAATCACTCCCATGCTTGCTTCTTCCCGGTTATTGGCTTTTGTACTGAAGGATTGAAAAATTTAAGCCGAGACAAGAATTTCTCATCGTTTCTCCCTGGTGTCAGTAAACCTGCAGAAAAGCACTGAGGGCAGCCATGGGGGAGGGGAGAACACATGTGGTCTCTTTGGTACCTGGTGACCCAGGATGTCTAGTACCGGGTAGCCAGGTACCACCAGCAGATATGGGTGGTCCTAAGGGGAGACCGAGTCACGGCCAGTATTCTTCCCCCCACGATCTCCTCCAGCTGCTCTTTTCTCTGATATGGACCCCCTTGATCTTCCTATTTGCAAGGTTGATAAAGAGATGAACAGATAAAATTATAAAGTTATGAATCTGCTTTTGTAACAGACTTAGCAAAATGTTTCATTCTAGATAAAGTCTGTCCCTTCAAAGCCGTCACCTTGGGGGACGAATCGCGTATTTCAATGATGCTTCCATTCATTTCAGGATCTCTGTTTTAGGAATATTAATCATACCAATTATGAAATGCCTGCTGTGGATCAAAACCTACGCCAGGCACTTTACACACCATACCTTATTAAATCTTGTAAAAGAAGTATTGTCCCCTTTTAAACAAGACAAAGCTAGTTTTATTCTATCTGTATCAAACCTCACTGGTGGCCACAAAAACTCTAATCCCCAATTTTAGTCATCACACTTGGCTCTAAATGACTTAGGGCTGTTTCTGGAAATCTGCCCTTGAAATGCAGAGTGACCCCCACAGAGAACAGTCAGAGAGTGTGTCACATGCTCAGTTGGATTTCCCAAAAAGGAGTTCCAGGACTATTTTATGCCATGGCAACATCTTTGCAATAAGTTCATGGTGAGAGATGACGACTTTGATGTTTGAACACAGGCGTGCGTGCGTGCGTGTGTGCGTGTGTGTGTGTTTAATTAGCCAAGATACTGTAGAAATGTGGCTATACTCTTAGAAAGATCTGCCTAAATGTCCAACTTGATATCCTGAGATATGGGAGCTAAGAGAAGATGTCCCAGGAGTGTCCTTACCTAAGGGGAAAGGTGAGGGGGTGTGGCCACTATGTAACCTGGTGCCCTTGTCTCTAGCCCTGCACCCTCATTTTCATTCCACTAGCTGCATTTCTGGTGAGTGCACACAGCTAGTGACAGAGGGGACAGCTTGCTTCTCAGCTGCACGGCTTATCTTGCAGAGAAGGGTCTCCTTCCTCCCTTACTTCTGTAAGACATACCCTGAAGTGTGGGGGTCCTAAGAGGTTGGCCTTGTTTTTCTCCCCCTTCAGTTCCTCTTCTCTCTGATACAAATGACTGAAGTTTCTCAGCCTTGTAAGGGTGTTTTGCAGATTCATGGTCAAGCTCCCATCTGACTAGATCTATATCCTTAAGTTCTTCAAATACAGAAGTTCTGGAGTTGCCCCTGGTCACGTGGGCCCTAAATGGAGCTCAGCCACAGCCACAATTCCTGAGTCCACTTTCTCTCCTTTCTTCAGCCTCCAATGTCTCCTCCCCACCCCTCACCCTCAGCCTGTGATGCTGACTTCACTGAGGAAAGAAGCAACCAGGTGACACCACAGGCTCCCATCCCTGGACCTGACGCCCTGCCTCTCACGCTTCCCTCCTCTGTCAGTGACATATCAGCAACATTTAATGAACCAGGTGGATCCCCGTCCCCACTTCCTCAAAACACTTCCTTCCAGTGGCTTCCAGGACAGCCACTCTCTCTCCTGGTTCGTCTGTCACATCACCAGCTGCCAGCCTCTCTGTTGTCTGTGCGATCTGTCCTCAGAACCTTACTGATTGCAGTTGCCCCAGGGATCAATCCTTTGACTTCTTATCTTTCTTTACAAACACTTGCTTTCAAAGTGAGCTGTTCTGTCTCAAGTCTTTCATAGACCATCTAAGCTCTAATAACTGGCTCATAAAGTTCTATCTCCAGCCCATACTGTCCCCTAAATTTCAGGCTTGGATGTGCAACTGCCCACCCACCATCTTCACTTGAAAATCACATCTTAACCTTCACCTACCCTACTCGGAGCCCTTGATCTTCCTTCCAAACCTGCACCTCCTGCAGCCTTCCCCATTTCAGCAAATGGCAGCTCCGTTCTTCCAGCTGCTCGGGCCAAAAACCTCGACCCCTAACACCTCTCTCTCACAGCTCATCCAATCAGTAAATCTCACTGGACCTACTTTCAAAGAATATCCAGAATCCAGTCATTTCTCACCACTACTGTCACACTGTTTGGAGCCACCATCACCTCGTCTGCGTGACAGCAAGAGCCCCTGCCTCCACTCTTGCCTCTCAAAGTCTGTTCTCAGCACAGCAGTAGGGTGATCTGTCTAAAGGTAAGTCACATCACTGATGTCTCTGCACACATCCTGCATTGGCACTCAGAATAAAATACCACATCTTTACTCACGTGGAATAACCAGTGCCCCCACCCCCCCAAGACCTGGCACCCTATTGCCTTCCCACCTCCCTTTCCTGCCTCTGTTTTTCGCACTCGCTCTGCTCCAGCCCCACTGGCCTCAGCCGTTCTCCTACCATGATGCTTGCTGCTTCCTCTGCCAGGAATATTCTTTCCGCTCCTCTTAGCCTGCCTTTTCTCCTTAGCATTATCACCACCTGGCCTATACACGGTCTGCCCCTCCCTCCTCCACCCCAGCAGACAGTCAGGAGAGCAGGGGCTTTCTCCACTGTCCTCTGAGGCAGTGATCAGTAACATCCTGCTACCCCTGCCTAAGAAACTCCTCCTGGGGCTGCAGCTGCCCCCCGCACCCCTCCCCCACTTCTCCCCACTCCCATCCAGCTCACCCACCTTCTGGCCTTTTCCACTTGTCCTTCTGCCTGGCACTGCCCCGCAGCGGGCCCTTGAGACCAGACACTTCAGAGCAACATCCAGGAAAGGCAGTGCTTTGCACCCTAGAGGATCTCAGAATATGCCGGCTGCTTGCAAAGAAGTCTATGATGCTGATTTCATGGTCCAAGTGGAGCTGAGTGTGCTTAGTGAGTACACCCACCCCAACTCTGGCGGTGCCTACGGGCCCCAGAACTGACTGATCAAAGGCCCGTTCAGACCTCAAGAACACCACCTGCTCCTGGGAGCGGGGCTCTCCATGCTCCTCGGCCCAGAAGGAGAGGCAGGGGGACCTCCCAGCCTAGCCTTCATACCCCCTTGAAGCCCCCCTTAAATCCTGCTGCTGGCCATTGGATAGGAATTCGATAGCACTGATCACACCATGAAAAAGTCCTCCCTTTTTTATTCTCTTTCAAAGAAACTGTTATGGGATGAATTGTGCCCCCTCCCGCTCCCCACAAAAAAAAATACATGTTGAAGTCCTAACCCTCAGTACCTCAGAATGTGACCTTATTTGGAGATAGGGATGTTGCAGATGAGATTAGCTAAGCTGAGGTCATGCTGGAGTAGGGTGAGCCCCTGATCCAGCATGACTGTTGTCCTTACAAGAAGATGGCCCTGTGAGACAGAGACCTGGGGAGAAGGCCATGTGACAATGAAGGCAGAGACTGGAGTGCTGCAGCTACAAACCAAGGAACAGCAACAATCACCTGTCAACCACCAGAAGCTATAAGGGGCAAGGAAAGTCACAATGAGATGCCGCCTCCCTCCTGTCAGAAGGGCTCTCATCAATAAACCAGCAAACAACAAGTGTTGACACGGATGTGGAGAAAAGGGAACCCTCAACCTGCACTGTTGGTGGGATTGCAGATTGGTGCAGCCACTGTGGAAAACAGTTTGGAGTTTCCTCAAAAAAATTAAAACTAGAACTACCATATGACTCAGCAATTCCACTCCTGGGTATTTATCCAAAGATATCCAAAACATTAATTCAAAAAGATATATGCACCCCTATGTCCATTGCAGCATTATTTACAATAGCCAAGATAAGGGAGCTACCTAAGTGTTCATCGATAGACGATTAGATAAAGAAGAGGTGGTATACGAGCTGCCACTGAGCTTCCAGAGGGGCGGCTGGATGGCTCAGTTGGTTAGAGCGCGTCCTCTCAACCACAAGGTTGCCAGTTCAACTCCTCGAGTCCCGCAAGGGATGGTGGTCTGTGCCCCCTGCAACTAGCAACGGCAACTAGCAACGGCAACTAGCAACGGCAACTAGCAACGGCAACTGGACCTGGAGCTGAGCTGCGCCCTCCACAACTAAGACTGAAAGGACAACAACTTGAAGCTGAACGGCACCCTCCACAACTAAGATTGAAAGGACAACAACTTGACTTGGAAAAAAGTCCTGGAAGTGCACACTGTTCCCCAATAAAGTCCTGTTCTCCTTCCCCAATAAAATCTTTAAGAAAAAAAAGAAAGAATTATGCTAAGTGAAATAAGTCAGACAGAGAAAGACAAATACCAAAAGATTTCACTTACGTGTGGAATCTAAAAAACAAAATAAACAAATAAACAAAACAGAAACAGATTCACACTGTGTTTCCCCGAAAATAAGACCTAACCAGAAAATAAGCCCTAGCATGATTTTTCAGGATGACATCCCCTGAACATAAGCCGTAATGCGTCTTTTGGAGCAAAAATTAATATACAACCCGGTCTTATTTTCAGGGAAATATGGTAGATACAGAGAACAAATTGATGGTTGCCAGATGGGATTAGGATTGGAGGGCTGGATGAAAAAAGTGAAGGGATTAAGAAGAAAAAATTGGTAGTTAGAAAATAGTCACGGGGCTATAAAGTAAATCATAGGGAATATAGTCAATAATGTTGCAATAACTATGTATAGTGCCAGGTGGGTACCAGACTAATTAATCAGGCAGATCACTTTGTAAATTGTATAAATGTCTAACCACTGTACACCTGCAACTAACATAAAATAAAATTGAATGTCAACTATAATTGAAAGTTAAAAATTATATATATTTTATTTGAAAAGAAGCAAGGAAGGATTCTCCTCTACAGTTTTCAGAAAGAGCATGGCCCTGCTGACATGGTGATTTCTGACTTCTGGCCACCAGAACACTTTGAGACAACAAATTTCTGTTGTTTTAAGCCGCCTCGTTTGTGGCAGTCCCAAGAGACTAATACGGATCCTGATTACCTGAGGAAAGTCTCATTTGGGGGCCAGTAGGTTTTTAACGCCTATCCAACACTTGCTGATTTTCCTTTTTACAAAGAAAAAAGAGTCTTCAGGCTAAGAGCTTTTGGTAGGAAAGGCACCTCACAATATTTTAATAACCTTGTTTTGATCTCCTTATATTTATTTGTATGATTACCATCTATTTCTGACAAGTGTTAACTGGTTTTCCTTGCACAATAGTAAAACAAAGTTTCATTTTTAAATACATTACGTTTGAAATGAGTTAAAGAAAAATCTTATGTCACACGAATAAAAGTGGCATAAAATGTGGCAAAAAATAGCAAAGGTGAGGATGGTGACCGAAATTAGGCAGGTATTATTTTAAGAAAAGCCAAGAGGAGCTAGCCAGCATATAGCTGTCTTTGATGTCCTAAATCATAAATGCAAAATAGAGAAAATGAAAACGACAACACATACAATTAGAAAAAGAAGTGACATAGGCAAAATCGTCTTCACATCAGTCTTGCTTTCTACACTTTTTCTCAATCACACCCCATTCCCCCCGCCTTGGCCTTCCCTCATTTGGGGGCAAGGGCCTACCTACGACCAGGCTCCCTCTTGTCACTGAAGAAAACTGATCTGATAACTAGATCCCAATGCGCTTGGAGTCAGAAGATCTGGGTGACAGCCACGTCACTGTCACTGATGCGATGAAAGACCTTGGGCAAATCCCTTAGTCGTCCCAGACTTCAGTGTCCTCTCTACAAGAGAAGAGAAGAATGTCTTCAGCATCTCGTCCAGCTCTGAATTCCATGTTTCTGGGGTGTTAGTGATTTAATGCATTTCTCTCGTAGGGACCCATATTTCACTTTCTAAGATGAGTAAAGAGAAATAGATGAATAAATTCATAGGAATGAGTCCCAGTGGGAGGAAATCCAGGCTCAGTGGTGCATGGAGGAGAGGATTTTCGCAGTGATGGGGTGAGGCACTTCTAAACCTACACAGTGGACAACGTGTTTCTTCATGAGGGCTGGCTTTACCCCCAGATGACAGGCTACCATCACATTAGACCCCTACCCCCAGGGTCACTGCCTTCCACTCTATCAGGAATCAAGAAGCCAGCTCGCCAATAGGACTGGATGCCATATTTAATTTTTAAAAAGCAAAATGTAGGTATTTATTTACATGCATGTTCATGCACACACATACACACACACACACACACACACACACACACACACACACACACTGAGTTGGGGGCAGGAAAGGGCCAGGGAGAAAAATCAACTTTGACAACCTAATAAATGTCAATTTCTGAGGGGGACTGAGTTAGAAGATGGATCCTCACAACTTTAATTGGAGACATGATGCTCGCACTTCGCCAGGCAGCCCCGCCTCCCCCCAGATCCCTCCACAGATAGCAAAGACTTTGCCTTGCTCTAATTGACAAGAGGCCTCTGTCAGCTAGGATTTGTTTCTGGGCTCTCAGAGATGCAAGGAGCAGGGCGTGCTCTAATGCCTCCAGCCCCTCTGAGAGGGGCAGCAGGAGGTGGACTGAGCACCCACCTGGAAGATGCCCGCTTCGTGCCTGCCCATGTAAGACCCAGGAGAGACAGAGGGATCTCCCAACCAGTGATGCTTATCCCCGCCTAACAGAAAGTCTGGGGCTCCTTTCTGCCCCAGGGATGGGGCTCGAATCCAGGCACAGTAGGAGACCGGACACAGAGATGGAGGGACAGCGCCAGCGGGAAGTCAAGGGAGCCAAGGACATTCCCCAAGAGACAGGGTCCCACGGCAGTTGGGAGGACTGCTCCAGAGCCAGACTGCTGGAAGCATAGCCCAGCTCCCCCACTGCTTCACCTTGGATAAAGTGCTTGCTGTTTCCGTGCCTCAGTTGCACCATCTATAAAATGGAGAAAACCTCATGCCTGCCTCAAAGCATTGTGAGAGGGTTAAATGAGCTGTTGCATGTAGAACACTTACAGTCACAGTCATGCCTAGCACAGGGTAAGAACTCAAAGCAAGAGCCTTCTCCAGCCTGGCACGGCTCTCTGCCAGAGCTTTGGAGCCAGTACCCCTGGACAAACTGGGGAGCCGTGGTGCCGTGACCCAAACAAGAGGTAGCTTGGCTATGATGGACAACCGTCAATCTGATCGAACTGAGGAACGGCAGTCCTCACCCCCACCCTCACCACGTCACGATGACCAGCCACTTTCCAGTAAAACACAGAGGAACCCTTTTCCTTCAAGACCCCCTTTCAACTGCTCTTGCCGTCTCCAGAGCCCCGAGCAGCATTCTCCCTTTTGTCCTCCTGCAGACACAGGTCCTAGCCATGCAATTTAGCTCCGTTTTACATGAGTAATAGCCCAGTGAACCAGCATCCGCACCGCGCTTTACAGTGTACAAAGCCATCTTTAACTTACATTTTTGAATTGTCGATACACTCACATGGTTCAACAAACAAACAATATACGTTAACAGACCAACAGCTAAGACTCTCCCTGTCACGCCCATCGCTTCACCTTTGAGACCCCCGCCTCATCCCCCACAGGTGACCACCGTTCTTCTTCGTTCCTCAGAGATCCTTCTAGAGTTTCACTATTTGACATTAGCAACTATTTCTATCGACTTCTTTTTAAACACAAAAGGTAGCATACCGTTCCGTTCTGTGACTTGCTTTTCTTCACTTGACACGTGCCTTCTCCATCAGCACAAACTTTCTTTTCCTTTCCTTTTTGTTGCTGTGTAATATCATCACATGCGTGAACCTCTAGTCTCTTAAAGACCCTTCTTAGCGGACGCGTACATTGTTTCAAATCTTCTCCCATCTCAAACAACACTGCAACAAATAGCTGTAAACATAGACCCTTTGCACTTACCCAAACATATTTGTAGGATAAATTCCCCGAAGTGGAAGTGCTGGGTCAGAAGATAGGAGTATTTATAATGTTAATAGCTGTTGCCAAATTGCCCTCTGTGGAGGTTATACACGTTTATCTTCCCATGGGGAATAGGAGAATGCCTGTGTCCTCACGACTTCACCACTAGAGTGTGTTGTCAAATTTCTGGACTCTTGCCAATCTGATAGGTGAAAAAAGTATTTATCAGTGCAATTTTAATTTACATTTCTCTTATTTTGAGTGAGTTTGAAGATCGCTGTGTACATTTCAGAGCTCTTTGTATGTCCTTCCCTTGAATGTACTTTGCTACCCATTTATCTACTCTGGTCGTCACAACCCCCCGTGGATGTGGAAGGCGAGTATTAATGAGATCCACATGTTAAAATGGTGAAGCTAAGATTCAAGCCATCCAAGGTACTGGCTCAGAGCCATAGGCTGGTGTGTGGCAAAGCCAAACTCCATCCTGCCTTTTGCTCTTGTCTGCCTGAATCACCTCCGCTGAACCTGGAACAGTGTGCTGAGCTACAGCGCAGGGAAGAGCCAGGGACCGGGAGTCTGGAGACCTGGCTGAGTGGCTCCTGAGTTACTGGCTGCGCCTTTGGGCCAGAACCCCCACCCTCGAGGTGGACTTTCTATATCTGCAAAACCCAGGTTCCAACTCACCCAGGCCCCTTCCAGAAAATGATTAGAGTGGAAAGCACTCCATGAATCTTTTATTGTTATTTCTTTTTGAACAGAGGAAATAAAACAGTTTTCAAACCTCCCAAGTTGAGAACTTTGAAATCACACACTTTTATGTGAATCTAGTTTCATCAGAGGCAGAGGCAATGAGAGAGGTGGCAGGGGAAAGGAGAAGGGGGGCTTCAGGCAGTTTCGGGGAGGAGGGAGGCTTGTGGCTGGTAGTGTGCTGGGGGGTTGAACCACACTGAGAGCAGATGGTGAGATTTTCAGGGGGGTGAAAGCCAATAGCCGTCTGATATCTTCAAAGTGGCAACAGTGGGAATATTCATATGGAAAGCAGCCATGGCTACAAATGACAGCATCCCCGTCTCCTACCCCCAAGGTGTGTTGTTCAACATTCCCTGCCCTGTCTCTGCTGGAGGGCCTGCAAAAACCATAAGCAATGGGGGAGCCTGGGAGTCAAGAAGACTTTCCCAGAGTGTGGAGGGTTCGGGACCTGAGAAGAGCTCACCAATGCCAGCACGATGCCCGCACAGGAATCACAGCCCTCCAGGACGAAGAGCACAGACCTGGGAACTCACTGTGGGGTTCAGATCCCTGCACCCCACAAACCAGCTGTGTGACCTTGAGTACATTCTCTCAGGTTCTTCGTTGAGAAATGGGGTGGTGATAACCATGCACCTGCCTCAAGGGGGTTCTGGGAAGCTAGATAAGTTAGTCCACAGGAAGCCCTCAGGGCCTGGTACCATGAAGGGCTCAGCAAGGTTGGGTGTTGTTGCTTGACTGTATACAAGGCAAGCACATTGGAGCAGAGCTGGGAAGGACGCCTCTCTGGGTGTCACTGTGGGACCTTGGGCAGCTCTTCAGCCCCTCAAGCCTGTTTCCATACCTGTAAAGGAGGGCATTGGACCCATAGTCCATAGGATCCCTCTGTCCTCCCCTGCTTTAGTGCCGTGTCCCTTGGTCTTATTGGGGTTGGCTCTCGAGGTGCATAGCTCTCAGGAATGCCCGCGCCAGGCCTCCTCCCTGCCCTGCCCACTGGACCCACGATGTCCTTCTTCAGGCACCCTCGTGCTTCTGACCAGCCCTGCCTTCCTTCACTCACACACCCACGGTGCATTCTATGCAGTGACCCAATTGTCCATCCCACCACCTGAGTGTCTGTTCCTTTCACCTCCCGCAGTCTAGGGTGCTGCATGCATCGCTTCCCCTGAGCAGCCTTCCCTAAGGCCCAGGTGACGTGCAGCCTCCTTCCTCGAGCTGGGTGCCCACCTTCCACTCTGTGCCTGCAGACCCCTCAGCACCGAACACCCACACCTGGGCCATCTCCCGTCTCCCCCTAGACTCCTTGAGGAAAATGACAAGAAAACTTGTCATTTTCTTCTCTATCCCCTGACCTGGCCAGAGAAGACCCTTTGATGGAATGACGGAATAAGGAAGGGAGGAAGGGGAAAGTCGACGGAGAAATAGACCGAGAGAGGGAGGGAAGGAGAGAGGGAGACCAGGCACCTTCTGAAACCAGCCCTTGCCCCCTTATCCTATACCCTCCCCACCCGACTCACCTTCGCCTCCTCTGCACACACACCCTCCCCTCTCCCCACAACACCTTCCCAAGCCTTGACTTTCTGCTGCACTGCACGGTGACCCCTGACACTCCACATGGCTGTACTGCTGCCTCCAAATCTTGGTGTGAAAAACGAGAGAAATGGCCCAGATGAGGGCTGGGTAATGAGCCATTCAAGGTGAGCAGGCACCAAGCTCCTCACTAATCTCCGCTGGCCCAGCATTTGTCGGTTCCACGCACTCCCTCCTCCTGCAGCCCAGGGAACATTTCCAGCTGGCAGGCTGCCAGGAGGCTGGCTCCCCATGTTCCCCTCCACTGGGACCCAAGAGCTCTGTGGCTCTTGGGGCGTTGGGTGGAGGAAGAGGCAGGGAAGGACAGAGGGCAGGACCCAGGACACTTGAACACTCCTAAGAGCAAGGGCATCCTTCTAGTCCTTGCACTTGCAAAAAGCCAAGAGGTTGTTCTTCCCTCACAGCCAAGCCCCAACCAAGAGGTCTGCCTCGCCTCCACAAATTATCCCGTCCCCTCCCCTGCCTTATTCTTCCCCATAGCAGGGACTGCTACCTGACAACCCAGAAATTTTATTTGGGTTTTTCTTTGTTTCTTGCTCCCTACCTAACCCCCGCCAGCCACCCCTCCCCCCTGCAAAAAAATGTAAGCTCCCGCAGGGCAAAGATATTTGATTTGTCTCTTCTATTCCTTCTGCATCCTCAGGACTAAGAACTGTCTGGCATTTCATGAGTGCTTGGTCAGTATTTGTCGAATGCCTGGGAAAATACACCCTCCCTCAACCCAAACACAAACATTATACACCTCTATTCAGACTGAATTTCCGGCTCATCTATTTCCTGCTAAAATGATAATAGTTGAAGTGTTAGCTGGTGATGAACTTAAGACATGAGCACTTTATAGAGGTATCTGCATTTTATAAGGGAGGCCTTTAGAAATGATAAAGTCTTTCATGAGCAAATGGAGTGACGCTATCATGGGTGAGTTAGATGGGGAGGTATTTGGGGGCTCCCCTCTGTCCCACTCAGAGTACCTCAAAGTAGATGAGCACATAGGGGAGAGTCAGGACCCCAAGTCACACAGCCATCAGCCATGCCCCCTCCAAAGCCCAGTCCAGCAATCCCTGATTCCTGAGGAAGCTGCCTCACCATCCTGACCTCTCCCCCCTTCCCCCACCAGCCCTTCTGTATGAGACCTCATTTTGTCTGTTTCCAGCCTGCCAGGACAGCAGGTTCTCTAAGGCCGCCTTTCCCAGCCAGGGCCAGGAGTGGCCCAGTCCACAGCTCCTGGAGGCTCCCTGGCATTTCAGGTTGCTGTTAGTAGGACAGGAACCTCAGTTGCCCAGAGAGCTGGCACACTGGACACAGACCCCAGAGCAAAGGCCAGAATAATATGGAGGAAGCAGAAGACCACACAAAGCACAGGGGTCAGGGAGTCTATCGATCAGCTCTCCTTACATGCAAAGCACGGCGTGGCCCACAGAGAACGTCACCCCATGCCCACGTCATTGTCTGCACCCCAGGGCCTCCCTTGCCCCCTTCCCCATCAGCTCTGATCTGGCCTGGGCTTGGGCGGCTTTAGGGGAGCCAACACAGAGCCTAGCCTTGGAGGACCCCTGCAAACAGAAGGAGTCCTTCAGAGGGTCCCCCCCCTTAGGGAGATCCCCTGTGTGGCTGGTGTTTGAGCTTTCCCATCGGGAACCCCAGCCTACAGAACAAATCCTGTCACTCATCTTGAGGACACCCCGAATAGGGCCCCATCTTGGGTGCAGACCTCCTGGAGGAGGAGCTGATAATGTAACAGGGCTGCCACCTCCTGGTGCCCCACCTTCTGGGGGTGGGAGGAGGCCCTGAAGGGCCAAGGCAGCAGTGCCCTAAGGGTGCCCACAGACACCAGCAGTGACAAGCCTGGGACATTCGGAATGTGACTGCCTGCTCTCACCCCGCCTGCTCAGCATTCTCAGGGGACACCTTGATCCACTAGCACACTCCCTCAGACAGAGACCACACCTGTCCCCTAGGCCTTGCACACAGGGGTGGGGTCAGCAGGGAGGGCTTCTGGGCTGTTTAGAGTGGGGGTGGGGTGGAAAAGGGCACTGGGGCTCCAGCCAGCACTGCGCTCTTCTCTGGGGGTGCAGCAGCATCAGGTACCAGCCTCTGGGGAGCCTAGGTGCTCGCTGCCATTCCCCTCAGTGCAACCCTCCATTCAGGTGGTCTCCATTGTTCTGCCCAGGATTTTTGCCAACTGGGTCAGTTCTCCAGCTTCGTTCTTACAGCTCAAATCCCATCCTCCGCAGGCCACCCATCATGTGGTCACCTGCCTGGACCAGCAGGAAGGTGCAGCCTCTTAAAAGAGCCAGGCCCAACCCCAGCTTCCCTGTCAGCTGCCCACAGGTGCCAAATCCTCCCTCTGCCCCAGGACCTTTACACGGGTCTGGCCCTTTGTGCTGCCTCTGGTGAGCTCAGTGGGAGCTGGTCAAGCCAAGGACAAGTGGATCTACGAGCTCTCGATTCCCCATCCCCTCCAGAGGACCATCCTGTGTCCTCCTCCCATTGCTTTCACCCCAATACCTTGTGGGAGCTCAGATGACCTGAGACACGAGCTGATAAGAATTTAGGCATTTGTTTGCCATAGGGGATTCTGGGAGATGATCACGCCTTATGATTCTACTCGCCTTCCCCTGATATTATTTAAGGCACACCACAACCCCATGAGGTCGATGGGTGTTACTAACCCAATGTTACAGATGAGAAGACCGAGGCCCAGGGAAGTACACTGACTTGCCCCCTTGTCAGAGATAGCCCTGGAGCTCTTTCCGCTCTGCCTCTTGGACATCTTCAAGTCACAAAGGGGTGACCCTCCTGTAGGGACTGTAATGAACAGCATTGGCAGGCAGCTGCCTGGTGCTCCCTCGCCATACAGGTGCTCTGAAGCATTGGCAAGGGCTTGGCTGAGTCCAACGGGGCCACTTAGGAGTATGGTGACATGGGATAAGCCATCCCCTCTCTCTGAACTTGAGCTTCCTCATCCATAAAATACAAATAACACCCACTGCTCTGAAAGGCACAGGGGAGAACGTGGGATACTCTGGAGTCTACGAAACGGGTGCCTGGGAGAGGTGCCTGGTCACCACACGCCCAGGCGGCACCCACACCCGAGTGCTTGAGACAATATGACACACTGACAAAGCAGCCTGCACAGCTGGCTGTGACTTCCCTAAACAAAACCTGCTGTCTCCCTCTCATGACTCCCTTTGTGAAAGGAACCAAGGGGACCAAGCCTGTGGCTGAGAGGAAAAGCAAGGAAGGAAGCTACATGGAGCAGGGAGAGGAGCAGACTGGGGACGATGTGGACCTGGAGACAGGCATTCCTGGCGGCGGAAAGAGAGTGCGCCCAACTGGACCCATAGCAGGGAGAAGAGGTAGCGAGGCTGAAGGACAGACAGCTCTAAGACCAGCTTCCAGGGAAGGTGATTTCACGCTCCCTTGCAGGCATCTGCCAAGGAAGGACCTCAGTCCATGAAACGTGCCTCCCAGGTGTTCAGGGCTATCCCAGGTGCTGGCTCTCTGTCTACAGACCCTCATGCCACCTCCACTAAGACCATAATGCCTACGTCTTCTGCATCTGCAGTTCTGTGTCCACTGGACACCACAAACTCTTAAGGCCCAACTGGGCCCTTGGATCCATTGACAGTGCTTGGCAACCTGTAGCAAAGCAAAGAAACTCTCCCTTTCTCTTTTCTGTCTCAGCCTCCACTATAGGAATGCCCCAACGTGCAGCCAGGGCTCTAAGTGAAAGAGGTGAGTCTTAGAGATAGATATACAGACACAAGCTCCCCTGTGGTTAGGGTGAATGGAGTCCCCTGGACTTGTGCAGTGCACAGCCTGCACATGATGGACCTGTAGCCACTTTACAGTCTTCAAAGAACCACATCTCTCTGACAATGTGTGCTTTATTCTTCGGTCAGGCTAGTCATGCTCACCTGAGCCCTCTGTAGGCATGGTGGCCTCTTTGGTTGTCCACTGCTCAACCCACACAACTGTGCACAGAGATCCTGCAATGCCATCCCCTTCCTCTAGAGTAAGATGTCTCCCAGGAAGCACCTCTGTCCCTCACGGTATGGGACCCACCCTACCAGTGCTCCAGACATGTCTGAATCCCAGCAGTGGGCCCCACCATTGCTTTAAATTAAGATTTTTGGCCCCATACTTTCCATATTCCCTCTCATCAAAGTCATTTCTGCTGCCTTGCTGTCCTGGCAATTTCCCCAAAACAAGGGACTCTAGAGTTCATGGGAACTTTGAAGGTCTTCTAATCCAGCTCTATCCTTTTGCAGATGGCAAAATAAAGCCCTGAGAGGTACAGAGACTCACCTGATATCCCACAGCCAGGTAGTGGCTGAGCAGGGCTTAGAGCTCCTAGGTCAGTGCCCTGTCTGGTGTCCCCTATTGTCCCTCTTTATGGACACATGAAGGTTAAGGGCACAGAGCTGCTGAACAAGAAAAGATGCACAGAGCCCTCTGCACTGCTGCTGGCCTCGCTGCCGTCACCATCAAAGGAATCAAAAGGCCTTCAGGGTGGGGAGGGCAGCTCTATTGTGTCCACTGGGAAGCAGGGTCCTGTGTTGGGCCAGCGAGCCAAAGGCAGGACCAGGAGAGCACAGGTGGGCTGTCAGGATCTGACAGAGCCTGAAGGTCCGAATGCACTGCAGGGAAGTGACCCAGTCTCCCTCAGGTGCAGGCTGGGCTTCGCTGACCCATGAGGCCCAACTGGCCCTGTAGGCCCCAGACACTGGATGCCTGGCTCTGGGTGCCACTTCCTATGAGTGCCACTTCCTGTGGGCTCATCTCCAGCCTCCCAGGGCTTTGCCCACAAAAGCCTGCTAAGTGCTCCACGTCTGTGTTCCACACGCATATTCCATGCCCAGCTGGGACCAGCAGAGCCCACCCAGGCTGTCCATGGCCCCCTGACCCCTCAACCCCTCCACCAGCACCATCTCCCACAGCCAGAGCCAGCCAGGTACCCACTTCCTCTCAGCCAACATTCCTGGAGAAAAGCAGGATTTTTCTCACTGGTTCTCCAGCAGGATTTGGACAAACTCTCCTCCCAGGCCATGGGGACCTGCCTTCTATCACCGATCTGTGTCTTATAAGCCACAATGCCTGAGGCGTCTCCTCCTTCTGCGTCCCCCTGAGCTCCCTGGATAACTCTCCCCACCCCTCTGAAACTTCTGGCTCTCAGTTTGTTCCTTCCTGTGTCCACACTTTCCAGTTCAACCAGATCTATGGTGTTCGCCTCTCCACCCCTCCATCTCCTCTCCTTCAGCCCTCCTCATGCCCTCGCCTCATCCGCTCTCACGGACTGACTCCTTCCTGTCTGCAGGTGGAAACGGGACACTGGAGCCAGGTCTGGATGCTGCATCCTGCTGTGGAGTTGCCTGCAGAGAACAGCTGCCCCAGGATTAGGGTCAAGGAGCCCACGGACAAGGGGCTGGGGTTGGGGGCAAGTGACTGGAAGGAAATGGAAAGGGAAGAAAATGGCAAGGTGTTCCTACATGGGTCAGTGGAACGACCAGCGGAAAATAAACCGCTCCGTGGAGGCTGCCCTTGATTAACGGGCCTCTGGCTCACACCTCCAGGGCATTTGCTCAGGGACTTGTGTGGTGACCTTGGGGAAGGGAAGAAAGCCTTTTTCAGAGATGATAGAACCTTCCCCTTGGTCCCTCTCCTATCCACGTAAAGGGTCAAAAGTGATCTGCCTGTGGACGTCACAGGTCTCAACATTAGTGATTTGTTCCTTTGCATTAAGCACAACTGTAAACAAATTCTAATAAAATATAAATACATCTGAGAGGGATTAAAAATTAACTTGGCCTCAGTTTCCTTAAGTGGAAGATAAAGACGCAGGGAAGAGGGAGGGTTGTTAAGGCTCCTACTGGCTCAGACATTCTGCTCCTTGAAATGTCAGGGGAGAGGGGTTTCTCAGCCCCTGGGGCACCCCGAGGGCCCTGGCCCATGGAGGAGTGAGGCTGAGGTTCAGAGATGGGCACAGCCCTCCACAGGGAAAACCTGCCAATGCACAGTTCTGTTCAGAGTTTAGCCTGCTAAGAAGTGTGCCCTGAGCCAAGGGCCCCGTCTGTGCCTCCTGCATCTGCAGGCCTGGCTGCCAGGTTTTAGCAGGCATCAGAGGTGGCACCAAGCAGCCTCCTTGCTCCAGACCCAGGTCAAGGCCATTCTCACCTTCAGCCCCTCCTGTCGGCCACCACAGGGGCCTCCTGCCTCCAGCAATTGCAGGCCTGCTCATTTCACACTGTTCTCTTCCCAGGATGGTTAGTTGTTCTGCTGAGGCCAACCAGGGGCATTTGATTTTTAAAAGAGTCCTGCTGGGAGAGGAAAGGTGTGCCCTAAATGCTAAGGACAGGATTCCTGCAGTCAGTAGGGGAGATGTTTCTGGATGGGGGAGTCTTCCCAGGGCTCCACAAATCATTACACATTGGGGAGCACCTTTGCCCACTCCACCTCGAGTACAGTGGGCTTCGTTTATTCTTTCCATCAAGAAAGACATCTGTGCCTACCTTGTGCCAGGCATTGGGTTACAGGCTCGGGGTCCAAGTATGAATTAGGTAAAAAATGACCCCCACCCTTAGGATGCCTGCAGTCTAATGGGAGAAAAGGCAAAGCTCCTTCAGAGTGCTCTCCCCTCCCTTCAGGCCCCTCCTCCCAGTCTCCTCCTTCAAAGCCCCTCCCTGGCTACAGGGCAACGGGCTGTGTACTGATCACACCACTTGGCAGGCCATGCCCACTGGACCACCAGGAGCTCCTGCCCGGCAAGGAGCCTGCCCCGTGCCCTGACATACCGGCTGCCCGGCCATGAATGGATGCAGCAGCTCAGATGAACAACAGAAATCTCTCCTGTGCTTCGGTTCTATGGCCTTGCCCCAAGCGGAAGGCCTTCTCATCTAAGAAGCAGCTTTCCTTCTAAGCTGTCCCATTTCTGGGCATAACAGGCCCGCTCTGCCAGGGGTGCGGAGTCCCCCAGCCAGGAGCCGCCCAGCCAGCAGCTGAGAGGCCTTTGCTGTTGCTCCCCTCACCTCTTCTGGAAGACTCTTCTGCTTTTCTTTCTTCCTATCAACATCTTGCCTCTGCTTCCCAACCAGGCTCTCCCACTTTCACAAAGCCGAAGTTCCCCCCAAAGATAAGTGACTCTGCTTCTCTCTGCCTCCATTCCCTTGCTATGGCAATGGGGACAGTTTGCAGTTCCCACCTCAAGAAGCCATTGGGAGGTGAAGTGAGATTGACGATAATACTGCAGGTCTGTGTGTGCCAGGCCCCATTCAGCAGGCCGCACGTTTAGTTGCTCAGTCTTCACAACAAGCCTCTGAGAAACATATTGGTATATTTCCATTGTACAGATGTGGAAACAGATGCACAGAGTGGATGCCCAAAGACACACAGCTAAAAAGTAGCAAAGCCAGAACGCGAACGCAGGGAGTGAGGCTACAGGCTGTGTGCCTCACCAACTGTACCCAACTGCCCCAAAGCAGTGTCTCTAAGGAAATGCTGTGCACACTCGACAACATTATTATTGTCCCAAAGGCTATTGCCCGCCGTCCCTCCCCTCCCACCACCCCAGCACACCTCACTCCATCCACCAGCCAGCTCTCTGATCAGACTCCTGAAAACACAAGACTGACTGTGCCTGGCGTGCAGGTCCCAGAACTACTTAACCCAGCTCTGGGACCCAGCTTCCCCATAAATCCCTCAGAACGCTGTGCTTCCTCCTCCATTCCTTCTCCCAAATACACCAGCCACCTCTGGCCCAGGAATCTAGGACCCGGTGTCAAGAAGAGGACTCCAGGGGTGGGAGGAAGGCAAAGAGGCAAGAGACAGGCCTGATCAGAACCTGGAAATGGATGGGCCATGCTCTGTGCTGGCCAGTGTCCCATGGGCCTGGGAGCTGAGGATCTGAGCAGGGCAGTGACGTACAGCCGCCTGCCTACAGCCGCCTGGCCTGCCGGGGAAGCCAGCCTGGTGGCTAATCAGATCAGATGCCTCTCCCAGACACCTCCATTCCTCTACCCCCACCCCACCCTGCTCTGCAGCCCCACCCTCTCTGAGGTCTCCAGCTGCCCTAGCTGATTTTATAAATGACCCTGGGAGGAGGTGGGCACCTTGGCTAATTGAATCAGCACCCATGAGGCAGAAGGCGGGAGGCTGGTTAGCATCACGGCTGAAAGGTGGTGGCAGCAACAGCTTGAGTGCAGCCATCAGGGAGGAGCCTGTGAGAGCAGAGGCCCAGACAATCTGGTCCTTGGTATATTCTGAAGCTCCAAGGTGGGGAACCCACCAGCGTGCCCTGGCCGCCCCCACCATAAGCCTGGGAGCAGGATTATGGGGTAGACCATACACACACACACACACACGCACACACACACTCACACACACACACACCAGTCATATGCTCTGGAAAAAAGAAAATACAAGGGGAGGCGAGGGAGAAGAAAAGAAACAGGAAGAATGATGTCATATGTACATGTGAGCACATACAGAGGGTACCAAAAAAATGCATACACATTTTAAGAAAGGAAAAAATTTGTATTAAAATTGTAATAATATATACTGATAACAAAAGATGAATACAAGTCATGTGTATACATTGTTTTGGTACCCCCAATACATAAGTATAAGAATCTGTGTATACAGCTCTATGCTGGGCACCAGTCACAATGATATTCTTACATACCCAGATATCACCTGATATCACCTCTGCATAATAATTACCAAATAAGAGAGATCCAACATGGTGAAGTAGATAAACACCGTGACTACATCCTTCCATGAACACATTAAAATTACAATTAAATTATATAACAATCAACTTGGAGAACAATCTGAAATCTAGCCGAACAGAAGTCCTATAACTGAAAATATAAAGAGCCAGCAGGTGGCAGCAGGCCTCCAGGTGTCCTGGCTTTTTGTGGAGTTACCCCAGGTCTGGTACTGGTGGCAGCCATCCTCGGTTCACAGCGTGGCCTCTCCCACATACCTCCAGGTTTAGCACAGGCAGTGAACAACTGTGGATCACTTTGTAGCTCCTACCAGGTAGCTCCTGGTCAGTCATAGGCAGTGGCTGACCTGGACCTGCACTGGAGACCTGCACAAGAGGCCCCAGAACTAACATACTTGGAGGTTGGCTTCAGACCATAGCAGAGCACTTCCCAATTAGCCCCATAATTGGCACACCCAAAGGGTGGTCTCAACAGGCACCAGAGTCCACTGGGGCAAATTCCACTCAGTGGGATAAGCCTCCTGCACAGCAGCCCATATGCTGTAGGCGTGACCAAACCCCACAGCCAGTCAACCTGAGAGTCAGTCCATCCACTGATGTGCTAATAGCAATCAAGGCTCAACTATAACAGGAGAACATACACAATCCACACAAGGGACACTCCTGGAGCACCCAGCTCAGGTGACCAGGGAGATTGTGCCACTGGGCCCTACAGGACACCTACTACATAAGGCCACCTGGCCAAGACTGGGAGACATAGCAGATCTACCTAATATTATACATAGAAACAAACACAGAGAGGCAGCCAAAATGACGGAGAAAAGAAGTGTGTCCCAAATGAAAGAACAGGAGGAAAATCCAGAAACAGAGCTAAATGAAATGGAGGCAAGAAACCCACCAGAGACAGAGTTCAAAACAGTGGTTATAAGGATGCTCAAGGAACTTAGTGAGAACGTCAACAAAGAGATAGCAGGCATAAAAAAGGACATCGAAACCATAAAAAAAGAACCAGTCAGAAGTGAAGAACACAATAACTGAAATGAAGAAGGCACTAGAAGGAATCACCAGCAGACTAGATGAAGCAGAGGATCAAATCAGTGATTTGGAAGACAAGGTAACAGAAAACACCCAGTTGGAAGAGAAAAAATAAAAAAGAATCCAAAAAAATGAGGACAGTTTAAGAGACCTCTGGGACAACATCAAATGTAACAACATTTGCTTCATAGGGGTACAAGAAGGAGAAGAGAGAGAGTACGAGATTGAGAACCTATTTGAAGAAATAATGACTGAAAACTTTCCTAACCTGGTGGAGGAAATACACATACAAGTCCAGGAAACACAGAGAGTCCCAAACAAGATGAACCCAAACAGGCCCACACTAATACACATTATAATTAGAATGACAAAGGTTAAAGACAAAGAGAGAATCCTAAAAGCAGCAAGAGAAAGGCAACTAGTAACTTATAAGGGAGTAACTTATAACATTGTCAGCTAATTTCTCAACAGAAATTTTGCAGGCCAGAAGGGAAGGGAATGGCAGGAAATATTCAAAGTGATGAAAAGCAAGGACCTACAATGAAGATTATTCTACCCAGCAAAGCTAAAGCTATCAGTGAAAATCGAAAGACAGGCAAAGAGCTTTCCAGACAAGAAAAAGCTAAAGGAGTTCATTGCCACCAAACCAGTATTATAAGAAATGTTAGAGGAACTTATTTAAGATGGGGGCGGAAAACACAGGAGGGCTGAATGGATGAGTAAACAAAACCCTTACATATGCTGCCCACAAGAGACTCACTTCAGATTGAAAGACACACACAAGATGGAAAAAGATATTTCATGGAAATGGAAATGAAAAAAATTTTTAAAGTTGGGGTAGCAATACTTATACCAGACAAAATAGACTTTAAAACAAAGGCTATAAGAAGAGACAATGAAGGACCCAGTAATCCCACTTCTAGGTATTTATCAGAAGATACTGAAAACACGACTTTGAGGGGATGTGTGCATCCAGATGTTCATTACAGCATTGTTTACAATGGTCAAGATGTTGAGGCAGCCTGGGTGTCCTATGATGGATGAATGGATAAAGAGGAGGTGGTACATATATACAATGAAATATTGCTGGGCTATGGAAGGGAATGGATTCTTGCCATCTGCAGCGGCATGCACGGACCTGGAAGGTATGTGCTTAGTGGAGTGTAAAACAGAGAAAGACAGATGCAATGTGATTTCGCTTATATGTGGAACCTAAGACCAAAATTAACAAACAAAACAGAAACAAACTCATAGATACAGAAAACGTTTTATTGTTTCCAGATAGGAGGGGGGTTGGGGGTGTGAGTGAAAAAAAAGGGAAGGGATTAAGAAGTACAAATTGGAAAAAAAAAAAAAAAGAAGTACAAATTGGTTGTTACAAAGTAGTGATGGGGATGTAGGGTATAGGTGGCATAAGGAATATAGTCAATAATATTGTGACAACTATATATTGTGTCAGATGGGTACTGGATTTGTTGGGATGATAGATGGGAAGGGGTTGGGGGGCAGGGTTAAAAAGGTGAAGGGATTAAAAAGTATAAATTGGTAGTTACAAAATAGTCATGGGGATGTAAAGCAAAGCATAGGGAATATAGTCAATAATATGGTAATAGCTATGTATATAGTGCCAGGTGGGTACTAGACTAGTCACGGGGATCACTTCTTAAATTACACAAATGTCCAACCACTATGCTATACACCTGAAATTGATATAAAATAATATTGACTGTCAACTATATTTGATTAATTTATAAAGGGGTGAAAGGGAGAAGGGGAATAAGAGGTCTAAATTTCCAGGTATAAAACAAATAAGTCATGGGGCTGTAACGTACAGCATAGGGAATACAGTCAATCATATTGTGACAGTGTGGTACGGTGTCAGATGGTTGCTGGACTTATGGTGATCCCTGCTTTATGTATACAATTGTTGAATGACGATAGTGTACCCCTGAAACTCATATAATATTGTATGTTAGTTATATGTTTAATAAAAGATCTTTTTAAAAAAGAAAATTGATGAAGAAAACTAAAACAATAATAATTAGCAAATAAAAGCAGTTTCTAAGTGTCCTGGTCACAGCAAAACTTCTTGTGGTATCAACAGCTGTTGGGTAGCAGACCCTGGAGCCAAGGACACTTTCTTGGTGAAACTGTCCCTTGGTCTTACATTGCCCCGTCCCCCGCAAGACCAGTCTGTCTCCTTACCTATGCATTTGCTCCTTGACAGCCAGGGTGGCAAGGAAGCACTTCAAGGAGAGCTTTACCTCTATGTTTCTGTTTGAGGAGATGAACCCCTAAGGCTCAGGTTTTCCTGAATTCACCCAGCAAACATCTCCCCATACTCACTCTGCCTGTGGGCTCCATGCTTGTAGGTGGCATGGACTAAGGAATGATTCATGTGTCACAGGCCATGCTGTGGTTGAGGGTGGCTGTGCTGGCACTGACACAGCTCCCTGCAGGATGACCCATCCACCCGGTCATGTCATCTGAGAGGGACCCTGACAGCTTGGTCAGCATTCTCAACTGTCTCAAAGACTTTCATTACCCCTCCCAAGTTCCCCAAAGGCTCCACTTCCCCTGCCCCAGCAGCCTTCACCCACCTTTCCCTAGGGCTCCAATCTACCACTTCCCCTTGTGAGCAAAGAAGAAAGAATTCAGAAGTCCTGGGATCTGGAGGTGGAGGAGAGAGGGAAGGTGAAGGGCAATTTCAGCTTAGAGTCCCACACGTCTGGGAGGCAGGGTCCACAGGTCTCCAACGAAGAGTCTGGGGATCTGAAGGAAACAAGCTCTGAAAGGCAGATTCCTCAAATTATCCTCCATTCTTTTGGGTGGTAAATATTTCAGTTCCCTCCTTCTGGGCCAAGCCCCAATGCCTGGCACCCTGGAACCCCCAGCCGCCTTTTCCACAGGCTAACACTGCCCCCTGCTGGTCTGACCTGGAACTTCCACCTCAAGTGCACCTGCGGGAAATTAGAAACGGGGCATCCTTGTGGAAGAGGTCCCTAACTAAGTCCCACACCAGGCCCAGAGAGGGGAACAACTGAAACCTTTACAGGCATTAGGCCCTCCTGCCTCCAATGTATTCTGGGGCTAGCATTGGATAGTGGCAGCAGGGACAGCTCTTTGACACAGACAAAAGAGGCATGGCTTCCGGAAGGCCTCCTCTCCCTGTCTCCAGCCAGCTCACCCATTGCCTCAAATTCCTTTAAGAAGATACAGCTGGGAGATACAGCTTAGATCACAATACTCCTGGGAGGCTGCAGGCAATCCATAGGTCTCCATCTGATTTCCCTCCCCCTGGAGAGCCCCTTTGCAGCCGCCTTTAGGCCTCCTCTGGCTGGATAGAATAAAGCCATCTTGACCTGCACACATAAAAAACTAAGCTCTCCTTCTCCAAATCGGAATCTCTCTAGAAACCCTATTTCTCTGTGTTCCACATCCAATATGAACCCAAGACCTGCAGGCCCTGTCTCTACGGCGTCTTTTGAATCCAGTCTTTTCTGAATTCCACTTACAATTTAGCTCCAACCCACCTCATACCCCATCCATTTCCAGAGGGCTATTGGAGTTACCGCCCTAACATGCAGCTCTCACAGGACTCTGCTCAGAAGACTTGTGTGGGGACAGAGTCCCAGAGAGCAGTTTTCAGACTCAGCCTCATGTGGAAAGGTGCGGGCACGGGTAGTAGATGGCCATCAGCTGTGGCTAGTTGGTCATCAGCTATACCAGTTAGCCATTGGCCACAGAGATAACTGCCGTGGCTGAGCTAGCAAGAGCAGATTGCAGTTAGCAAGTGGGGTCAGTTGGCAGAGAAGCGGAGGGCAGATTACGGATAGTGTGGCTCCTGCTTCCTGTGTCTCCAACCCAGCCGCCAGCGAGATTATAGTGGTATGAACCCCCTATCCATGGCACCGTGGGTGTTCCTTTTTGGCCTCACCATGTCCTATGTTCTTGTGCGGGGAGCGGGAGCTGAGACCCTGCCTGACACCTTAACATTCTTCCCTTCCCTCTAATTAGGTACAAATTCCTCCACCTCCATTCACACTGGCTTTTCTACCCTGGATGCTCTGTCACACCCCGCCTTAATCTTCATCAAATCCCTTCCCACCCTTGGAGGTCCACCTGTCAATATGAAGCCTTTCTTGATCCTCCAATGAATGGGTATCTCCTCTGACTCCAGGGTCCGAGTCACCTCTTGTGGCACTTCTGTCCCCCTCTCGTGATAGACATCTGTGCCCATGTCTCAGCCTCCTCTGGGCTGTAAGCCTCTTGAAGCCAGGGAGTCTAGAACTGACAAATGGTGCACCATAACACTGGCTAATTGGCTTAGTGCAGAAATGTACTGACCTCCTTTCCAGGAAAGCAGGTTTGGATAAGGAAAGAGCACAGGCCCTGACCTGTGGGGAAATGGGACACCAGGAAGGACCTGTGGAGAGGTAAAGGGCAGAAAGGTTTCTCAGAGCCCACATGGTGGAACACCCTCATTTTACAAACAGAGCAAGTCTCAAGGGAGGCAAGGGATGGGATGGGTTCCATCTTATTTCTAGTGCAGAAGAGCCTCAAAACTGCCAACTCTTTCCTGGCTTCCAGTCCTGCTCGTCACACATACACCACGCTTTCCCGCTGTTTTTTGGGTGTTGACCCCATGCTAGCAAAGGGTTAGAGATGCTTGAACATCTTTCCCGGGGTGTTCTGGTTTCCGTAGATCCCCGACTCTGTGACAGATGCTGTGGGGACAGAGCCAGGAGTGCAGTTTCCAGGCTCTCAGCCTCACATAGAAAGGTGCTGGCTCAGGTGGTAAATGGCCATCAGCTGTGGCTAGTTGGCCGTCAGCTATAACCAGTGAGCCATTGACCACTAATATAACTGCTGTGGTTACGCTAGCAAAAAATGGGGGGCTAGCAAGAAGATGGTGGCTGAGCCTGCAAGCGGTGTAGTGAGGGTTGCGAACAATGTGGCTCCTGCTTCCTGTGTCTCCAACCCAGCCACCAGCGAGAATATAATAGTATGACTCCCCTACCTATGTCTCCGTGGGTGTTCCTTTTTGGCCTCACCATGTCCTGTGTTCTTATGTGGGGAGTGGGACCAGAGACCCCGAGTGACACCCTGCATGACAGATGCGTGGGACCCAGCCCAGGCTCAGAGAGGACCTTGCTGCTGGGAGAGGTGTCAACTGTGGCCAATTAGAGGGTTCATCCCCCACAGGGCTGTGGCTGTCCATCCCCGCCCCACAGCACTCAAGCCACACAAACACATTTCAGAAATGTTTAATGCCACAGAGAAGTTCAAAACCTGTAGAAAGCTGTAACCACCTTCCTGAGTGCCTGCAGTCAGGGCTGTCCCCTGAAGGGGACATCAGTAGGCAGGAGGCCTGCTCGAGCCAAGGAAGTGGGGGTGATTTGCTGACATCCTTTTGTCCCCTGCCCTAAATGCCTGAGGTTCCCTTAGGGCTAGGAAAGAAAGAAGAGGAAGTGGGAAAGGAGTAGGAGGAGGGTGGGTCTCTTCAGGGCCCTCTTCCTGCTGTGGGACGATGATTCACAAAGCAGGCTCCCAGGAGGGACGACTCCTCCACCCAGACTAAGGCAGGCCAAGCCTAAGGTTCCAAAAGGAGCAGAGTGAAGCTCCTGGGATGCAGTGAGCAGGAGGAATCACCAGCAGAAACTAGTAGGAAGGCCTGTCTTCCTCCTCCTGCTCCTTCTCACCAGTCTCCAAGACCTCCCTGGTGTGCACAGGCCCCCCTCAGTGCTGGCATTCGATGGGGGTCCACCTTTCCTCTGCCCCCCATCACTTTGGACTTTTCTTAAGTACAACATTGTCATACTCGGTTCCCTGTGGCCAGCCAGAGGCAGGGAAGTCCTGCCCCACTGGGTAGATGTGCAGGAGGCCACTGGGGTCCCGGTCACCTGTGGCCTGCCTCCTCCAGGCATCACCCTGGGGGCCCTGGGGGCTGTCATACAAGGACAGGACGGCCACTCCCTCGGGCTCATCATATATGTGGTCAGGTCTTGAGGGCGGGTGGTCCTCAATGCTGTCATATAGAGGGTCGACCAAGGGTTGGCGATGGACTGCCAGCATACCCCTCAAGCTCTTTCCCAAGTTACGGGCCACTGTATCGAAGGGCACTGCGTATTCCCCCTCTGGGCCCCGCGGCGGCCGGGGGGTGGGCACTGGGGCAGTGGGGGAAGGTGGTGGCAGTGAGTCATGGGGCCGGGAGTAGGGGCTCTCTGGCCGGGGCAGCACTGCAGGGACTGGGGCTGGCTGGGCTTGGGGCCCAGGAGGAGCAGAGTTCTTCTGGGCAGCAATGGCCTCTTCCAGGGCCAAAAAGATCTCGTTGCCTTGCCGGGTTTCAAACTCAAAGTTGCCCTCTCCAGAGATGCAGCGTCGGCCTGCCTCAAAGGAAAAGGTTACCTGTGTCGAGGGGGAAAGTGAGATGATTGGCCAGGCCACAGAGTGGGGTTGCTTCTCCTGGACACAGCTCCCACATGCAAACCCATCACCTCCAATTTCCATCCACTAGGAGCGGTCCTCTCCTCAAGGTGTTTCTCCCTCCTGCCCTCCATGTGTTTCCTTATAAGCAAAGCCCTCTCTCACCTCCCTCTCCTCTCCGTTCATCCTCCCTCCCACCCATCCATGGAGCCGGGCACATGCTTCACCCTCAGTAATGTCTGCCACCATGTACCCTCTGACTTCTCCACCTCTTCCTGATCTCCTTCTCCCCCTGCACTACTTTCTCTCTCGCCCTTCTCACACCCGTGGCTCTTCTTTGCTTTCACTCCTCCTCCCCTGGTTCTCTTCCCTTCCTTCCTTCCCACCTTTATCTCCTCTTTCCTTCCTTCCTCCTCCCACTCTCTCTTCCTTCCAGGGCCCCTTGCCCTCTCCCTGACAATCATCTCTCTCATTGTTCATCCTTTCTCTCCACCCACCCGCCCTGGCCCCTGCTCACCTTGTCGCGCCCAAAGCGTCGCAGGAACCTGTAGGGCCAGTAGTACAGCTGGGCACGTGGCTCAGGGCCACCCCACAGCTCCAGTGCACTCTTTCCTGTCCGGAGCGTATAGGATCCTCGGAGCCGGCACTTCTCACTGGCTTCTGTGGGTCTCATGGTCACAGCAAACTCCTTGCAGGGAGCCACTGGGGGGGACGGGGGAGAGGAGAAGGCCGTCAGTGGGAAACAGCTGGCCTGCCCCTACTCTGTCCTGCTCTGTGGGCCAGAGGTCTCTAGAAAAAGGATCATCCACACACCCATGACAATCCACAGCCGGCATCTTGAAGGCTGAGCTGCTCTGCACCAGGCCACACTCCCCCAAATGCCATGTACCTCCCCTTTACCGGAGCAGGCATCATGCCCTAGCCACATGCACTCCGACCTTGTGCCCACATCCTTCCTGCACTGTTACCAGAGCCACAGCCTTGTCTTGTCCGTCTCATCTCTTGCCCCGACCCAGCTGCCTCCCCAATCCTTACTGTCTCAGGTGCAGGTGTAGCCAACCCTGCGCTCCCAGCTCTCAGCCTCCCCACCCACAGCTGATGCCATCTGGTGCCCTCTGCAGGGTGTCCCCTGTACCCTCCTCCTCCCCCCACACACCCACCCAGAGGGCTAGGCAGGTCTCAACAGACGGATTGCCTCATCAGCAAAAGCTCCTTTGCCACAGGACACCTTCAGTCCACACAAAGAACGTCCTTCCTTTTTCAGAAGGTGTTCAGGTCCCAATGACAGAGGGTCAAGAGCAGCACTTTCCTGGTCCCCTCAGCCCTGCCCTCTCCCACCAGCAGGGCCTGGGCAAGAGGGACTGAGCCAAGGGTGAAGGGCTGACAATCAAGGCAGGCCAGGCTTCTCCACCTTGGGCCATACCCGGAAGTGATGCAAAGAGGCCGATAAGGGGACTGGCCGGGGCTGGGGACAACCACAGAGCAGGAAGACTCAGCAGCCACGGCCGTATGTCCTCCCCACCACACCCTGGGAACAGCAGCCAGAGAGCAGGCAGCCCCTCACCTGTGGTTGTGCTGCTGTATAGTTCATTCTCCTCCATGCAGGGCTGGCTGCCCTTCCCCTCTGAGCTCGACAGCTCCTTCTTCCGGTCCTAGGGCGGAGACCCCGGTCTCACCACTGTCACCAAGCCCAAGCCCAGCTCTGGCCCAGGTTTTGTTTCAGGGCACACTCAGCCTGCTGCCCCTGTCTGCATCTGCATTGGTGGCTCCCCCCCCCCCAAGGAAATGCCCCCAGCATTCTGACCTCGGCTCTTATAGCACCTGCCCTTAGTAAGTATCAAGTGCCTCCCTCCCACACATACCCTGTCCTTTCTATACCCCTGGATGACTCACAGGGAAGGCCAGGAGGCAGATGGACTGCACCCAGTCACCACACTCGGCAGTGGGGGCTGCCAGCAGGTACTGGCGCTCCTTGGTCTCCAGGAAGAAGGCACTGGTGTCCCGGGGGCTGCTGGCCTCCCCACCGGCCTCAGCCACCCGCAGACAGTCAATGAGGCGGATGACCTTCCGGTTAGCTTCTCCCCGGCGCAGCTTCTCCGGGCCCTCCTGGAGCTCCAGCCGCGCCAAGGCACAGCCCGACTGTCCATACAGCACAGCTCCGAACCGGCGCCATTTCTAAACCCAGATGCAGGGTGAGGGGTGCTGAGAGGGAGTCTCCCAGAGATGGAGAGATGGTGACCAAAGGGGAGTAGAAGAACCATGGGTGAGGGACTTGGGCAGCAACACGGGGATGGGGAGAGAAGTAAAGATCCCAGGAGACCCCAGGAAGCAGAGAAAATAACCAGGGCCTGAGGAATTCGAAAGCAATGGGGATCCACCCCAAGCAACCGAGAAAGAGGCCTGCGATGACAGCAGAGGGAATACCGAACAAAGAAAAGGCCCAGCGGAAGGCGGACTGCGGTGAGGCCCAACCCACGAGATGGAGTCTAGGGGTGAAAAGCCTGCGAGTCTTTCAAGCCCCGAGGTCGGGTGAGGAGGGTGGTGTGAGGTCCCAGACTGGAGACCATCACTCTCATTCTGTCCAAGGCTCTATCTCCAGGAACTTCTGTCTACCCTCTTGACCCTTCCCATCTCATCCCTGGACAGGATGGAGAGAGAGAGAAAGAGAAAGAGAGAGAGTTCCTGCTCTAGGTCAGCTTAGGGAAAAAGGACTTCCTCATTCAAGGAGTCCAAGGAAGGAGGAGGTTAGACACACTGGGCCCTGCCGGGCTCCCAGAGATGCCAGCTCAAGCTTAACACCAGCCAAATGTACCCCACTGGGGCAGGAAAAGGGGAAGAAAGCTCTACTGCAATTCTGAATTATCACCTCCACTGTTCCTTTCATTGACCCCATGAGAAGAAGTCATCACAGAGCAAGAGAGGCAAGACAGGGAATTAGTGCCCTCTTTTACTCCCCTCCCCCCACAGGGAGCAGTGTCAGCAAAGAGCACTGTTTGGGGCCACTGGTTGGGGTAGCAAGTGGCTGCTGGAAAAAAACCCTCCCAAGCTTGAGCTCTGGGTCTAACACGGTGGATGGCACAGTCCCCACCATCCCATACCCTCCCCCCCCCAGGAATTGCCAGCAGCCGCCAGCCCCCACCTGCCGTGCTCCGCCTACCTTTCCAAAAGTCTGCTGCTGCTGAAGGTACAGGAAGCCCTGCTTCACCGCCACTTCTTCCATCCTTTCACCATCGCGGTGCCTGGTGCTGCAGCTGGCGTCTTCCCCTCCCGCCCTCTTTCTCTTCTCTGCCCTGTGTGTGTTCCCCCTTCTCTCAAGTTCATTTCCTCTCTGCCTAGAGTTTTCTGCACTATTCTAGTTTGCTTGATGACGACAAGCTGATAGGCTCTGTGGTTTCTTGCTCTGTGTGTGTGTGTGTGTGTGTGTGTGTGTGTGAGTGTGTGTGAGTTTTGTTTTTTTTTCTTTTTGATGAGTGAGTTTCATGCTCAAGCTTCCTGCATTTTCAGTCAGTCAGAGATAATTTCCAAAAACCCCAATCCGGCTCTTCAGTGAGCAACAACTCAGGTACAGAAGGTGGTGTAGGGGTCGGGGGCAGTCAGCCATGAAGAGTGGCTGACCCATGGGAACAAAGAGACCCAGAAACCAAATTTGATGGTAAAGCCAACTGCCAAAGGCCCTCATGCTCAAGTTGGGTACTTAGCATGACAGGGCTGGAAGAGAACTTAGAAATCAACCCGCCCAACTCCCTAATTTAAAAATGAGGAGGCTGAGGCTCAAGAAGATCTAAGGGACATGTTGAAGGCCACCAAACCAGAACCCAGGCCTCTCAACTCAGTAAGAGCGGAGCCACACACGCCACCAGCCCACCAGACACATGAGAGCTCACCACTTGCATACACACAGCTCTGTTTCTCTCTACGGGGAGCACTCCCTGCCCCCAACAACAGCACACACTTATACCACCACCTTAAGATTCCAGAGCCATGAACACCCCTGCCGTGCAACATGCTGTGTTCCCTGCGTACCTCAAAACCCGTTCACCATCTTCCCAGGCTTTGGGAGCTTTATAAAGACACTTGAGTTTCATCTAGAGATTCTTTTCTTTCTTTTTTTTTTTTTTTTTAAAGATTTTATTGGGGAAGGGGAACAGGACTTTATTGAGGAACAGTGTGTACTTCCAGGCCTTTTTTTTTCCAAGTCAAGTTGTTGTCCTTTCAATCTCGGTTGTGGAGGGTGCCATTCAGCTTCAAGTTGTTGTCGTTTCAGTCTTAGTCGTGGAGGGTGCAGCTCAGCTCCAGGTCCAGTTGCCGTTGCTAGTTGCAGGGGGCGCAGCCCACTATCCCTTGCGGGAGTCGAACTGGCAACCTTGTGGTTGAGAGGATGCACTCCAACCAACTGAGCCATCCAGGAGGCAGCTTAGCTTAAGGTGCTGTGTTCAATCTTAGTTGCAGGGGGCCTGCCCACCATCCCTTGCGGGACTCTGAGGAATTGAACTGGCAACCTTGTGGTTGAGAGCCCACTGGCCCATGTGGGAATCAAACCGGCAGCCTTCGGAGTTAGGAGCATGGAGCTCTAACCGCCTGAGCCACCGGGCCGGCCCCAGAGATTATCTTTTTAAGTTGCAATAACAATCTCATATTTTTTTTTAAAAATTGCTTCATAATTACCGAAAGTGCTTCATAGTTACCCAGGGTCGTACTGTCACCAGCCACACTACCTATCCCTGGAAGAAGGAAGGGCAGGTATCAGCGCACCTGCTTGTGACTCTCCTGAGGTCACAGGCCTGCTGCAGCAGAGGAGGAAGTACTGGGACTCCTGATCTTTAATTCAAAAGTCCTTTCATTGCTGGCCCCCAAGTGGCATCCAGACTACAAGCAAGAAGGTACATTGTTTGCGGAAACCGAAGCTCCCCAGAGAATATTTAACTCAGAGCCAGATGGTTTCGAGAAGCAATTTGATGGAGGCATGGTGCAGAAATGTTGAGGCAACTGGAGAGTTAGACCAGCACTCTTGGGGTAACCCCATAATCGGGGTTTATGTAATCACCTCGGATTCAGTTGCTTTGGGAAGAACAGCAAAGCAGTGCACGTAACGCTCACAGGACTCAGCCCTGATGCCTGGACTTGAGGTTGATTCAGAGACCAAGGGAGAACCAAGATACCAGTGTGGGGAAAGCTCCTTGGGAAGTCGTTAGGAGTATGGAAATGGGACATGGCCTACTCCATCTCTACAGTTCCTAAGGAGGGACAGCATTCCCTGGGAGTTGCGTGGTCATTGGCTGACATCAGCAACTCCTTATACAGTGAGAAGGGCTTTTAGGGTCATCCTGGGGGCTGACAGGGCAGTGACTTTCAAACTTGAATGTACAGAGCTTGTAAAAAATGCAGATTCTGGTACAGTAGGTCTGGAGTGAGACCTGAGATGCTGATGCTGCTGGTGGGTGGGCTAGACCTCACTTTGAGATGCAAGACAGTAGAAGATGTTTCCCCCACCACTCTGATCTTCCCCTAAGATAAACGGGACACTTTCCACTCAGAACCACAGGGGGGCACCCGAGCTTACCAGATGCCTGGAGAGATGTTTAAACCTGGAGGCCTAAGCCCCAGGTATTCCAGACACCCCCATGCCCTCCCTTGCCTGTGGTAGCTGGAGACATTCTCCTGTGGCTGTGTTCTGCAAAAGATAGGGCAGCAGCAGTGTACTAAGAGTGACGTCCCGCAGGGCCCTTCCCATTTTCCCTGGCAGGACTTGTGGGGATCCTGCAATGGAAGGACTAATCCCAAGACCTTCTGCCTGGCCACAGGCAATCCCTGTGATCATGGAACATAAGACATAGCTCCAAGACACAGCAGAGGGCAGAGCATTCGTTAGAGGTCCGTAGGTTACCCAGGCACCAGTGATAGAAAGAGAAAGCATCATAAAGAAAAGGGTCCTGGGGCTTACACGGAGGCACAGGCAGGGCCTCTTCGCTTCTATTGGAGAGGAAGGGACACCCCACACCTCACCTGTACCTCAATATAAGCTACCAGGATCCTTTCCTTTACAATGGTTTCTCTCAGCAGGAGTTAGGAACCTTAGTCATAAAAGACCTCAGCTCAGAGAACTTTGCAACTTTTTGTTAGTGTTCTCTCACCAGTGATTGGCAACCAATCTTTAACACAGAAGGACTTGTGAGCTTGTCTTTGGGGGCAACAGGGAAGGAGAAGAACAGACTGTGTCTGATTCCTTGGTCCAGCTTGGAGATTCGGTAACCCCCAAATGATGAGTAGGTGGGGGTAACTATCCAAGGGGTAGCTCTGGGAAACAGGAAAAAATGGGCAGGGAGCTGGCATGGGCCTGAGAAGAATGGAGGACTGAGCAAAGAAATAAGTGAGCAGGGGTCATGAAAGATCCCATCCCTGCCCGCTCCCTTCCCTCTCCCCAGTGGTTCCTGACTGTGGCGGAAGGAGGATAATACCAATTTCTTGAGTTTCATTCCTAGTTCTTACTCTTTCTCTATTAAGTATGTCACTTCTCTCAGTACTAAGTAAACAGAGAACCCAGTTTTGGAAACTCTGAGAGGAAGGGCTTATAATATAACATAATGTTACTTAATATGGACATAACACTTTAAATGCTTTATGTTTTCCTATGAGCCCTGCATGCCCCTAGAATGAGACGGAGCTATAAAGAAGTTAATTAATGCAAAATTATTTATTGAGCATGTACTCTGTACAGAGGTACTAGGGACACAGCATAAACAGGACAGACAGAATCTTTGTTTTCATTGTGGTTCCCTTCTAGTTGGAGACACTGGCAATGACAAGGGTAAATATGTAAGTAAATCATTTTGGACAGTGATCAAGGTTATGACAGTAATGGGACCAGGGAAATTTCCAACAGAGTGGTGAGAAAAGCCTCTTGGAGAGGCCTGAGCTAAGTCAATGACAAGAGGGAATCAGCCCCCTAAAGGTCTGAGGGAAAAATATTCCAGGCAGAGAAGTTACTTCCAGTGCAAAGGCCCTGAGGCAGGAGCACCTGAATGTGAGGAACAGCAAGGCCAGAATGACCAGAGCATGTGAGCGGAAGGGGGCACAGTGGAGACAAGGTCCGATTACGGGCTTTTTAAGCCACCACAAAGATCTGGAATGCATTCTAAATGCACTGGGCAGCCACTTGAGGATTATAAAGGAGCAGCATAAATGACCTGATTTATGATTTGAAACGAATGTTCCGCAGCTGTATATAAAATGGTTTATCGAAGGGCAAGACAGGAAACAGGGAAACTAGTTAGGAATCTATTACCAGAGCCCAGGAGAAATGTGATGGTTGCCGGGACCAGAGTGCTAGCAGTGGAGATGACGCGAAGTAGCCCGATGTGAGTATGTACTAGATATAGAGTCAACAGGACTTTCATGTGGATTAGAGGAGGGGGACTATTAAGATAACACTTGGTTTTTAGTTTGAGTAACTGGGTGAATGGTGGTACCACTTACTACGAAGGGGAAGATATAGGGAGAAACAAGTGTAGGGGGAGGCTACGAGGGAATAGATTTTGGCCTGGCCCACTGGGAGCAGTTACTTCTACCCAATCAGGCAGGTAGGGTATTGGAAAACTGCCACTGCAATTGTGACTCCAAGAACATACCACTACAGCTGGGATGCTAAGATCAGGAAGCACCTGACCCACCACCACTGCTCTCTATACTCAGGAAGCTTCCAATACTGTAAGGTTGTTGGAAAACAATCACAAAACAAAACAAAACAAAACAAACAACAAAAAAACCCCACTACATTTCAGCAGCTTGGCTAACCAGAAGTAGCACATGCTCTGCCTCCAAAATCTCTGAGTAAATATCACTAGCAGAACCTAACTTGCATGTAGAACCCTAGCTGCAAGGAACTCTGGGTAATGTAGTTTTAAGTGCCCTGCCTATGCAAATCGGGAAGACACACCAGGAGGAAGGTTGAAATGAACGTTGAGCACCGGTCCACTATCCACAACAGAAAGTGTTATTCACTACCATCATCGTTGCCATCGCACGTAGTTGACCCCAGTCAATACGAACTTCAAATCACCAGTACTCTCAGAATGCAGCTAAAATCTAATCTGGGAGCCTTGACTGGAAGCCAGAGTGGAATCCAATGGAAAATAGGAACCAGCTTTATCTAACACAGATAATTCCTAGTGGAAAAGACTGGAATTGGCCTCAGCAGGCAGGACTGACCTGATCCGACCCAGAAGGATGGCTTTCCCACTCAGACTGAGCCCAAGGGTCCTAAAAACCCCTTTCTCTCCCTCCACCCCCACTGCAGCACCTGACCGCTCTCAGGAGGCAGCCCAGGGTACTGGTTAAAATAATCTACTTGGAAAGATTGGAACTGTGTCTTCTGCATGTTCCTATCATCACCACTATTTGGTGGCTATTTCCATGAATGTGTATAGAAGAGAAATGGATAGAAATGAAATGAAAACAAGGAGATCACTATTCGGGTAGCTGGTAAAACCCAGGATTAGAGAGGAATGGCCCTTGTCCACTGGCGCAGAAAGCTAGAAAGACTCAAATATAAACTCGGCAGGCAGATTGGAAAGTCATGAATAACGCAAGCATCCTAAGTGGGGTCATGGGCGGTGGGCACAGCAGCAGACCCCCGTGAGGGTGCGGTGTCACAGCCGTGGCCAGCGGCGGGGGCGGGGGGTGTCCAGGGGCAGGTCGAGGAGGACGCTTGGGAAAAGAGGAGTCCGCCAGGTGCGGGGTTCCGGGAGGGGACACGTCCCGGCCTCTCCAGGAGCCCTCACCGCGCCGACAATGTCAGGGAGCGCCAGCTCCCGCAACCGTGCCCGCCGGCCCGAGCGCGCGGCCCCTTTAAACCCATGTAAACAAAGCTTTGTTCCCGGCCCCCTCCCTCCGTGCTTCCAGGCCCGCCGCACCCCCCACCCCCGACGGCTCCGGCCGCTGACGTTGCCCGCGCCTTTACGGCGTCCCGGCGGCGCTGCGCATTCTCCAACCACAGCCCGGCCGCCGGGGCCTGCGCAGCCGGGCCGCGCTACGCCGTCAGCGCAGCGACGGGCCCCCAACGCGCAGGCGCAGCGGCGACGGCGGCGGCGGCGGCGGCGGCGGCCCGGCCGAGGTGCGCGCTGGGGGGAGGGCTCCGGAGAGGAGCATGAATGGAGCAAAATGGCGGATCATGTGCAGGTGAGAGGAGCGGCGGGGGAGGGGGCGACCGTGCGGAGAGGGGAGTGGGGCGTACGTGGCCCCCGGGGCTCCGCCGGCTCGGGGCTCGCCGGGCCCGTGCCGCTGCTGCTCGGAGCCCCGAGCCACCGCCCGTCCCGGAGCACCGGGGCCTTTCCCGCCTCCCGGGCCGGGGGCCTCCTCCATCCCCTCCCACCCGGTCCCATGTCTCTGGCGCGAGGCTGGGGGTGAGGGAGTCGGCGCCCCGGCGCGCACAACCGGTAGCGCTCCGCAGCCAATGTCTTCCCGCCCGAGGGAGGCCTCCCGCGAGTCCTCAGTGCCCCCACGACGGGGGACGGAAGGAGACCCCCTTGACTACTCTGCCCTGCGGGGACTTCCTCATTACACCCGCCAGCCCTAAACGAATAACAAAAAGAGAATCTCGCACTGTTAAACCGCGCTCTCCCGAGTCTCTCCCGCCGCCGCCTTCTTCACGCCCCCGGATACAAGAGACCCCCCACTCCGGCCTCCCCTCCGGTGGATGCGCGCTTCACTCCTACACTCCTAATTGCACAGCCTACAGGGCCGAGCTCCCCAATCCTCCAAAATGGGTGCTCAGGCCTGGGCCTGCCCTCCCTCCAGCACCCCTATCCATAGTGAAGGAGTTGAGTGCCCACACCTCCTATGAAACGCGGGGTGGAGGGGGGTGTGTCTGACATGAGATGCAATGTTAGGTGCAGACATTTCTCTGGAGGGTCTCGATCCAGCGCAAGAGCTGCTATGGGCGTGCGTGCTTTGGGCCCAGGCCACTTTTCTTCAAAGAGAGGGCACAGGCCGTAGGAAGGGGCAGCCCGTACCAAACCTAATAGTAGCTGGAGGCGTGCAGGGTTATTTCTTGCTAACTCGATAAAGTTTTCCCCCTCTGTGTCTTAGATCTGATATTTTTATGACAGTTATTAACAAATCTGTTATCAGAACTTTCAGGTTTTCTAGATAACTGCCCAGGTTTTGTGTTCTGGGAAGTAAAGCGTACAGAGCATAACAAATGTCGCTTTATTTTGCATATTATATAGTGTCATTTCTCAAGTAAAAAGACTGATCGTATTCCTAATGTGATGTCTACAAGAAGCTGGAGCGGTGTGACTTCTACCAGTTTCTTTGATTGGGAGAGAGGGACTAAATAAAATTTCAGGCCAGGGATCAGTAGAGTAAATCTTTGGCGAGTGAGAGACAAGTTATTAGGACAGAATTGTATCAAAAATCGTACAGATGGAAGACCACAAGATTTGTGTTTTAAAGCCAGTTATCATGGCCTGTTCAGAAGTAGCAATAAAACTTGATACAAAATGATAATAATAGTGTAGCACCTTGAGTTTGATAGCAGCCATTTTTAAGAAGCCTGGAAGATTTTAAGTGATTTGAAGACTTTTTCTTAAAAAAGTAGATAGTCGAGAATTACGCCTGTCAGTTTAAAGGAACAAATCAAAGCACTGAACTGATAGGAGATGTACTAAAGGTAAAACTAAAGTGGACCAAAGGCCTTTGACTTTGGGTCCAGTGCTCTCATGGGGGGGAATAGTGTCCACGAGCATTCCAGAACGTGGTTTGAATAGGTAGCCTTTCTGAATAATGCTTTGGAAAGCAGGAGGAAGTCTGTGTATTTTTATCTATATGCATCTGTTCTGTCTCCTATAAAGAAGTATCTGTTAATATGATCTCTCCCACATTTGAATCATTCCTCACCAAAGGAAAGTCAAGATGCATCAAAGCAAATCTTCATAGCATTTTTGTCTCAAAGGAGGGTCTACCTTATTTTTAGTAAGGTGATGTTTTTCTCCCACCCACCCCAAAATAAAACTCTACCAAAGTAGGAATTTATAAAACTTGAAAAACAGAAAGGAGTATGCCAGTCAGTGTTTTATTTTACTTTTAAGAGCTGTAGTATGTTACTCTCTAAAGGAGTGATCTTTATATATCAACAAGATAAGTTTGTGAGAGAATGTTTTTCTCTTTAAATAAAATGGGGCATGTTGCTTTGCTTTGTTAGACCACTATCTTACTTTTAGTATTGGATACTGACACATTTTAACATGGTACTTTAACCTGGTAGCAGAAGACCCTCCCAAGAAAAATGAGTAAATACAAGTAAATGAAAGGAATAAAGACAAATCTGAAGTGCATTAAGGGGACATACTTTTCTCAAAATCGCTGTTCAAACACACAGTTTATAAAGGAGTCTGTTACAAATTCAGGACTGATTATTTGCAAGTGTCATGTAATAGTACTAAATAGTTGAGTCATGTATCTAGTACTTTTCTGAACCACCAGGGTGAGCAGTTTTTGTTGTTTGTTTTTTATTAATTGACACTGAGCAAGTGTCATATGATTCTCAGGCTGAAGTCCTGAGCATCTCTTTTGATATGTGTTTTATGGGAGGTTTAGGTGTCAGAACATTAGTAATGGAAAATTTATAATCTTTGATTTATTTTTTAGCTCTGTTGATGTCACAGTCAAACTGCTTTAGCGGAGTGGCTGTAAACTGTGATGGGTTTCTTATTTTTGGTCTTAGATCTTATCTAACCCACTAAAGAGGCAGTGGTTACAGAGCACTGACTGAAAAAACAAAACAAAAACTCATTTGTATTTCTATTCATAAAATAAACACCCCTCCTTTTTAAAAAATGTTTTATATCTCACATTAAATGAAGATAATGAGGATTCAGTATCTTTGCTCGCTGGCTAGTTAGTGCAAAAAGATGAAAACAACTGTTAGAATACAGTGGTAATGAGAAAGATTAAGAAGGGTCAGGTGTTAGCTTTACTAGTGCTAGCTGGTGATCAGTACCTTGAAGGGGAAAGGAAGAGTATACAGTGTTATAATTACACATGAAGTACATCATTTCATGTACACGTAAACATGTTAGATAGTATACATACTAATTAGAAGTAGTATAAGTGAAGTTATAATCCTGGGGTTTTGTTAGATTTATTACATTATGCTGGGCCTTACACAGAATCCTAACGTTACATTTACTGGGCTCTACATTATGACTGTGTAATAACAGAAAATACTATTTTCAAGCAGTCATATTTTGTTTTAAATTTAAAGTACAGTAATTAAATATTGACCACCAGTGTGACTCTAGGGAGCCCTGAAGAATCATTACAACTGGCAGGTTAAAATTTAACAGGGTGCAAAAGTTTAGCCTGGTTATAGCAAAATTGGTAGTTGTCTTTTCCGCTTTTGAAAATATACAAGGAAATGACAGTAGCAGTGGTTAGTCCATTTTGAGAAGGGGGTTCTGTACAACTTTTGAGAATTTTAAATGGAAAAAAAAAAAACAGTAGCTCTTGTGACTTTTTTTTTTCCAATTAAACTAATACCATAATGCTTACTGTGTGCGAGGCCCTTTGCAGTGCTGGGCACTGCAGAGAATTCAGAGCTGAGAAAGACACGGGAGCCAGACTGAAGTGTCAGATTCTGATGTTCTTTTTGAGCAGGCTTCAGAAGTACAGACAGAAGAACTAATATATTGATTTCGAAACATGCTGCATTTGTGTTGGATGATAGGGGAATAGCTATATCCCCTCACTCAACCCAGCTTTCTCTTCTGTGCAGTTACACAAATATGTCTGGAACATATTTATATTTACCTGGTAACTCTGACTTTAGTATGTTTCCTCTTGTGAGAAAAGCCTTCGGAAAAGTTAAGGGTATATATTGAATGTGGTATCATTCAAATACTTATGCAATGAAAACACAAAACATTAATGGAATCTCTAATTTAGATGGAAGTAGGAGAAAGAAGTATTGAGAAGCTCCCTGCCCTGTATCCTTACAGAGAAATCAACTTCCATTTCACCCAGACATTAATATTCATAATCACCAGTTGTATTTTCTGTTTTCTCTGTTGGGTTTTGAAAGCAACATTGCACCATGGTCTTTCGAGAAGGGAAAGTTGCCAGTTTCAACCAAAAAGCTAATGTCTCTGTAGGTACAACTACTGAGGCTCCTTAGCTCACTTCAGTATATGTTAAGGAAGATAGTGTTTAGAAATTGCATCTTTTTTCTTTTTAAACACCACGCATACAGTATTATCTCACAGATTTTCTCAGTCAGGAAGGAATCAGAGTGGCTTATCTAGAGGCTTCTAGTTCAGGGTCTTTCATTTGTAGTCAAGTCTTCAGCTGGGGCTGCAGTCAGTCTCAAGGCTTGACTGAGGATGGAGAGTCTGCTTCCATGCTTACTCACGTGCTCAGTGGCAGGCCTGTTAGTGACGTGCGGCTTGTTGGACTGCGGGCCTCTGCCTCACTGGCTGTTGCCCTCATGTTTCAGGTCTTGACTACGTGGGCCTCTTTCCAGTACATCATTTTTAAGGATTTATTTTTTACATTACACATGTCACTTATACATGTCTTGTATAAGTGACCCACCTTTGTTACTGTTTAATCTTTTACTGAAATATACCTTCAAATCCCAAAACCTGAAGTGTTCAGCTTGATGAATTTTCACAGGGAACACTTTCGGAACCACATCCAAACCCACAATATATTATTAGTGCCTCACATGTCCCTCTGATGCCCCTCTCAACAACTATCCATACACCCTCCTAAGGGAAACTACTGTCCCGTCGTTTGATTTTCAGTGTGCTAGAAGTTATGCTGAGTAAGGTTTGAACTGGAACATGTGAGCTTGAAGTTCAAGGAAAGAAGCAGTATGGGGCAGTGGTTCTTCAGCTTTTGGGGGAGTCTGGTTTGGTGTTTGTTTGTTGGTTTGCGTGTTTGTTTAGAATATGATGGAAGCAGTGTGCTCTCCAGGAAGGAGAAGTGTACCTACACAAAAACCTACAATTTCAGGCCATTCATGGACGTTAGAACTAGAGTTTAAAGACATATCTTTTTTTAGATGAAAATGCTCACTACATTTTATTCAGAAACTGATTTACAAGTATTTTTCTTTTGACCTATGTGAAAGGCTAGTTCAGGGTTACACTATGTGTTTCTGGAGAGTTATATGTAACATGATTTTTTTTTTCAAGTTTCAGGTGTACAAAACAATGTGTTAGACATTTATACCCCTCACAAAATGATAACCCCCTCCCCCAATCTACTACCCCTCTGACATCGTATATAGCTGTTATAATTCCACTCACTCTATTGCTTATGCTGTACTCCACATCTTGTGACTATATATATATATTAAATTATAGTTGACATTCCATATTACTCAGCTTCAGCTTCAGGTGTACAGCGCAGTGGTCAGGCATCTACACCGTCCATGGAGTGGTCTCCCTAATATGACAAGTGTCCATCGGGTACCCTACAAAATCTTTACAACATTATTGATTATATTCCCCAAACTGTCTTTCATATCCCCGTGTAACCTGAATTTTTAAATGTTGAATTCTTGAGGATGATTAATAGCGACTATTAAACATCTACTAATGTCCTGTTCTTAATGTTGTGCTGACACATGGGAGGAAGTACAAGATGTGATGTCCTGTTTTCAGGGATTTGCCTTTTAATTGGGGAGATAATAACAAGCCTGAGTTATTGAGTTGTGGATTCGTAAGGAGACTGTGGTGGTGTCAACATGTTGCTGAATGGGGCCACCATTACTCCCATTACCTTTCCCCCCTATTCTAATACATCTGAGTTCACACCTCACATTTATAAGTGACTCACTGTAGCAAGGAATTGTCAATGGAATGAGATTGGCAGCCAGGGGGCCTATCAAAATCTTGGGGAAAGAAGGGTTGTCAAAAACAGGGCCCAAAGAATGTCTGATATTTGCATCCCTGGCTCTTCACCCCTTCATTGTGAAGACACACACACGCACACACGCTCACACTCTTACTACCTTAAATGGGAATGATGTGTTTGAGAGAAGGCAGAATTAGAAACTTCATGCTAGCGTTTATTGGACTTTGAACTCATTTAATGCTCACAGCAATTCTAGAAGGTTGGTATTACTGAGTTAATAGTAATGGAATTTTCTTGAAGTAGGTTAATGAAAGGAAGACTGGAGAACCGTTGGAAGATTTAGGTGATGATTGTGTGGTGGCTATGGTAAAACTTACTGGCATGGGACATGGTTGGGGCTGGGGGCAAGGGCGATGCCAGTGTTTATTGAGCATCTGTTAGCCAGGCGCTGTGCTCAGCCCTTGTATGCGTCACGCCATTGGGTTAGGCAGCGCATTTAGTCTCTGAGTCTGGATTAGGTGATCTGCCGTCCCTTATGTTTCTGACCTTCTGGTTGGGAATTTCAGTTGTCATCCTTACCACTCCCAAATAAACCACCGTGTTTTCAGTTCATATGGACGGTATCAGAAATGTCCCTAAAATGTTTATGCTCATACTAATACTTCTGTTTCATCTCTGCTAAATGTGCCTTCCTCTACCCCACTTCTCAAGGTCCCTTACTTGGACAAGAAGCAGTGAAAGACATTTCTTATGGGACAAGAAATTTACGTTATTAGTCAAGTGTCGATGCCAGTAGACGGGAAAAAAATGATTCTCACTTAAAAGACCCTGGAAAACAATAAAAATTCTTTCCTTTAAATACATCTGAAGACAATTAGAGGAATAAAGTAGACCTGTGCTCCTTCAGGAAGTTGTGATCTTACAGCTGTGGCGACCTTTTAATTTTTAACTGTTTGAACTTGTGTTAGACACAAATGCTGATGTCATCAGTACTTTTTAATGGTAAGAAATTATGATATTTAAAGTGTGTAGTCTCAGAAAGAATTAAATTATGCTAGACATTTGCCCTGAAGTTTGAATCAATTGCATGGTTAAAAGGAGTGTATTTAAGAGTGGAAAAGGAAAAGCAGGGTTTTGTTTTAAGACTTTTTTCCCCCTAATTCTACTTAGAATTGCTTGTAGAGATTTAAAAACGTGTCATAAGTTTGGCAAAAATCATTTCAAAGGTCAGTTTTTTAACCTCATTGACCTCCACTGATTCCTGAATTTTGGTGTTTTCTTTTTCTCTTCCAAAGAACATTGTCTGAAATCAAGCATGAAATTTAATTTAACTCTAGAAACCTGTAACATATAGTTTGCTCTGAAAAGAATCTGGGAAGCCAGATGAGTGTTTCACATATCTGTATTTGGTGGAAAAAAATTCATCCCCATTTTGTCCAATGTATAGCCACAAATTATTTAGAATATTGTTTGTTTTGTGTTAGTAGGTGACGTTTTTTATAGTCAGCTTATCATTGACCCACGGGAGGAATCCCTGTAAGGTATTTTGTCAAAAACGAGTCTGGCGCATACCCACTAATTTAAAAGAATAATTAAAACTTACTGGAAAATGGGAACTTGTTTTTCTTACTCTTAATATTTTGAACTGATAATGTTGTTGCAGAGCTAAGCAAGTTTCTCTGAGCTTTCATAAGACCTACTATAACAAAAAGTTTTTAAACAAACTGAATCTGAGTAACAGGGTATATTTAAAATAAGCACATTATCCCAAAGGTGTTATAAATGAAACTTTGCTGTAATGTAAAGGATTGTTTACTAATTCTCGGAATTCTCCATTGAAGTCTTAAGTTAAAATCCACATTCCACACAGGGAGCTCGCAGTATTGTGAACAGGAAAGGTTTCAGTTCACAGAATTCCCACAGCTCGCCTGTGCCAGTCGTAACCATCAGGGTACTGGTATTACCGTGCCCTGGAAGTCCCAGCAGCACACTTCCATCAGCTGTGATCGTGGGAGACTCAAACCAGCTTCTTGTCTACCCCTTCTTCCCCAGCAACTCACTTTAAACAGCACAGATATGAATAGAATTTATAATATAAAAGTAACTTCGTAGGGATTGCGATGGGTAAATCTGATGAAGGTGGAATCAGCTTTGAGTGTACAGTAAACTGCGTCCATTTCAAGTGTATAGTTGGACAAATATACACCTGTGAATCCTTCACAACTATAAAAATACAGAATATTTCTTCCTAACTCTGCAGTCTATCCCTCCCTTGGCCCCAGGCCATCCCGATATGCTTTCTGTCACTGTAAATTAGTTTGCTTTGCCTGGAATTGTGTATAATGGACTTCCTGTGTACTCTTGGTTTTAACTTCTTTCACTCAACACAGTGATTTTCAGGTTCATTCAGATGGTTGCATAGTATGGGTACTTAGTTATTTATTATGGCTGAGTAGTGTTCCATTGTATGAATGCCACATTTTATGTATCCATTCATCCCGTGGTGGTATTTGAGTTGTTCCTAGTATTTAGTCACTATAAATAAGGGGCTGTAAACATTCATATGCAAGTCTTTGTGTGGACATAAATTTTAATTTCTCTTAGTTAAGTACCTAGAAATAGAATGTCTGGGTCCTATTGTGTGTTGAACCTTTTAAAGCAACTGTCAATTCTCCAAAGTAATTGTTTTACTTTCCCACTAGCAGAGTTCCAAGTGCTCCATATCGTCACCAACCTTTGCTACTGCCGCTGTGGGATCTTATTGTGGTTTTAGTTTGTATTTCCTTGATGACTAGTGGTGTTGAGTATTTTCACGTGCTCACTGATCTTTCCTGTGTTTTGGAGGTTTGCAAACCAGACTGGTGGTTTGGCCACACGGTCTGTTTTTGGATGGCCTGAGAACTAAGAATGGTTTTTACATTTTTAAATGGTTGAAAAAATCTAAAAGAGTAATATTCTATAACACACGATAATTATATGAAATTCTAATCTCAGTGTTTGTAAATAGATGTTTTATTTGAATACAGCTACACAAGTTCCTTTACAGATTGTGGATACTTCTGTGCTACGATTGCAGGGTTGAATAGTTGCAACGGAGACCTTTTGGCCTACTGGCCCACAAAGCCTAAACTATTTGCTATCTGCCCTTTACAGAAAAAGTTTGCAGACTCCTGGGGGTATGTCCCTTCAGATCTATTGCCTGACTTTTGGGTGGGGAAAGGGCCAGCCCAGTATGGTTCTAACTCAAGCCCAGTTGGACAGGAACCAGATCAGCCTTGATGTATTTTGTTGACTGTGGGATCTCTACAGCACTGTCCACAACGGTAACCACCAGCCACGTGCTGCAATTTAAATGAAATGAAAAATTAAGTTAGTCACACCAACCATATTTCAAGTGCTCCATTGTGACCTGTGGCTAGTGACTATCCCATGCTATATGATGCAAATACAAAGTATTTCTGTTCTGGAAATTTCTGTCGGATAGCTCTGCTCGAGAATATGAAGCACTTGCCCCTGAACCAAAGGGATTGGATGCAGAAGTGGAACTTAGGCTATAGAATTGCTTTCCTGTGTGCCTATAAAAGTAAGCCAGATCCTCACTCTCCCAAGTGTGTGAATGCAAATGAATATATCAAAGTATTTAAGATTGCTTACTGTTTACACTATAAGCCTGTATGTTCTGTCCTCTTAGCCAAGCGAGAGGAAGCAGTCAACTCAAAAGAGATTCAGAATTTTACTGATAGGAAGTAGTGTTTTAAGGACTTTAACGAAATGCCCTAAATGCATTTTGAAAAAACAAACCTAAAATTCCCAAGTATTTGTAATCATTTTACAGATAAGATGGAGACTGCTGAGGAAGGTATTAAAACTATGAAATCACTTAAGGTGCTAAGTCTTGATATACATACTAACAGTCCTGGTTCTCTTCAGCTACTAAATGTCAAATATTATTGCTGACGGCATTAGCTTTGAAAATAACCCAGAAATATTTTAAGCTAAAGTGATTAAGGTGGCTTATTTTAAGATTGAATTTAAAGACTTTCCTTCACGTCACTGAAAATTGTTTTGTGTGATTCTACTCTTAGGGGCAGACATAACTATTTCTAAATATAGTCATGCTCTGCATAATGACGTTTCAGTCAATGACAGACCGCACATACAGTGATAGTCCCATAAGCTTATAGCGGAGCTGAACATTTCCAATCTCCCAGTGACACAGCCGTCATACCTTCATAGTACAACACGTTACTCACATGTTTGTGGTGACGCTGGTGTAAACAGACCTACTATGCTGCCAGTCGTATAAAAGGAGAGCACAGACAATTATGTACAGCACACAATAATAAACGACTGTGTTGGCTGGCTTATGTATTTATACCATTTATCATAACTTTAGAGTGTACTCTTTCTACTTACTGAAAAAAACCAAGTTTGCTGTAAAACAATATGCCTGGCAGCAGCCTCATGTATCTCGTGTTTATCACATCTCTTGATTGCATCGTTTTCTCTTGTACTTGATTTAATCTCAGGTTTTGTTCATCGTAGCCCCTAACTGTACAGAATCCACTGCTAATGTTGCCAGTAAGAGGCTGCGTCCAGTAATTAACCTGGAAATGAAATGAAAAGTGATGAAGGATGACAAAGGTGGAAAATCAGTGATGTTTATGGCTTGCCATTCAGGCATGTCTCCTTCCACCAGAGCTACAATCTTCAAGGAAAAAAGTGACGGAAGCTGTTAAAGGATCAGCTTCATTGAAGGCAGTGAGACTAACAAAAATTCGAGAAGGGCCCGTATCAGACGGGAAGAAACTTCTAATGACCTGCATTGAACACCAGGCACAGAAGCACTGTGGCGATCACGACCAAAGCAGAAAGTTTGTTTGCAATAATGTTAAAAGAAAAAGGCTGGACCCAACTACGATGTTGAATTTATTGCTAGCTCTGGGTGGTTTAGATGATTCAAGAGTTGTTACTATATACTTTGAAAGTAAGTGGTGAGTTTGTGAGTGCTGATGTAGGCAGTTGAAAAATTTGGGGAAACTCTAGATAAGCTGATAGTGGAGGAAAATTACTCACCAGAGTAATTATTCAATATGAATGTAACGTCTCTATTCTGGAAATGGATTCCTGAAAGGACTCTCGTCCCTAACGAGGCCCACTCAATGCCAGGTTGCAAGGCTTTTAAAGACAGGGTAACAGTCTTGCTTGGGGGTGTTGTTTCACAAAGGGTACAAATGGAAACCCTTTGTGATCTGGCACAGTGAGAACCCAGGGCCTTCAAGTGTGTCAATACGTACACGTAGCGAGTGTCCTGCAGGAGCAATAAGAAGTCATGGATGACCCAGCTCCTCCTCCAAGACGCCATCCTGAATTGCTGCGCCCATGAAATGGAGACGTGCTGTTTGGAGCATAACACACCTTTCCAGGTTTTGCTTATTGTTGGGAATGCTCCTGGACAGCCTCCTTTTATGGGTGAGCTGCGTCCCTATATCAAAGTGGTTTCTCCCTCCAAACACCACCTCTTCGATCCAACCAATGGGTCAAGGAGTTGTAGCAGCTTTTAAGGCCTCCTGCCTGAGGGGGACCTTTGCCCAGGTTATTGCTGCAACCGAGGAAGACACTGATGCAATTCTGGAAGGATTCCATCTGTGACTGCATCCAGAACCTTGCTTGGACTTGGGGTGATGTCACCAAGGAGTGTATGGATGGCATCTGGAAGATGACACTCAAGAGGTTGGTCCACAGCTTCAAAGGATTTGCCAAGGATGAGGAGGCTGCAATAATCAGCGCGGCTGTGGCTGAGATGGCAGCCGGCTTGAACCTGGGTGTGGGGGAGATGACACTGAGGAGCTCCCAGAAGTGATTCCTGAGGAATTGACTAACGAGGAGTAGTTGGAGCTGGAAGAGCAGCGCATAGCTGAAGAAGAGACAAGAGAAAAGGAAACTGCAGAAAAGAAAGAAGAACTCCCAAGAAAATTCACAGGGTAGGGTAGAGCGGAAGCTTTTGCAGACCTCAACAAGTTCCTTTAAAAGTTTGAAAACATGGGCCCTACCACCGAAAGGCTGGGGAAGTTCATGGGGCGTTACCTGCTTACAAGCAAATCTGTGATGAGAAAAAGAAACCAAGCAAACCGCTGGACATATTTCTGAGAAGAGTGACACCTCCTCAAGGAGAGCCTCAGGCAGGTCCTTCGGGAGGAATTCCAGAAGAAGGCAGTGTTACCATCGGAGGCAACCGCTCCATGGGTGTTTATTGTCCTGAGCACCTTCCATTGGGACAAGACGTGAAGGTGGGAGACAGTGATGATGACCCTGATAGTGTATAGGCCGAGGCCAGCATGTGTATTTGTGTCTTAGTTTTTAACAAAAAAATTAAAAAGGAAGAAAGCTTATACAGTAAGGATATAAAGAAAGAATATTTTTGTACAGCTGTACAGTTTGTGTTTTCACAAAAGAGTCAAAACGTTTTTAAAAACTGCAAAGTGATAAAGTAAAAATGTTACAGTAGACTAAGGTTAATACATTATTGAAGAAAGAAAAGTATGTTTTTAGTGTAAGCTAAGTGTACAGCGGTTATAAAGTCTACAGTCTTAGACAGTAACGTCCTTCTCACTCACTCCCCCAGAGCAGCTTCCAGTCCTGCGAGCTCCATTCACCTATGTGCCTTACACAGGTGAACCTTTTGTGATCTTTTATACCGTATTTTTACAGTACCTTTTCTCTGTTTAGATCTGTTTAGAAACACAAATGCTTAACATGGGGTTACAGCTGCCCACGGTATTCAGGACAGTAATACGCACAGGATTGTAGCCTAGGAGCGGTAGGCGCTACCATCTAGGGTGTGAGAGCACTCTGAAGGCCGCACAGCCACTGAATTGCCCAGTGACCCATTTCTCAGACTGATGAAGTAGAGGTCAGTAAATATGTTATCAAATAATTGTCCTCTTCTTTGGGGGAAAAAAAGTAATTATTATACCTCGTGCATTATCTTGTCCTTCACATAAATAGGGATATTTATAAGCTTTGGGTGATTAGCTAGTATAATGTCAGTATAATCCATGCTAGAAATAAGTGTTTTGCTGAAATAAATAGGAATCTAAATGCACCAGCTAACACTAAGAAAATGGCATGGGTGTTCTGTTGATGTTCTTGAAGATAGATACAAGGAAATGTATAATAAATGGGTATTTTAAACGTTTCCAGAAAGGTACATTTTAAACAACTTCTGTATTTCTCGTTTCAAACATAGTTGTTACGTTCTCGACTTGACCTGATCTATTGCACATGCACCCTAAATATGCCTATTTGACAGAATAGGTGCATACAGCTTGTATGCACCTATATGCTTGTTTGACAGAATAGTGTTGTTTAGACTACTTGGTGATTTGGTAAGATAGAACTGACAACTAAATACACTTATCAGTAAGCATTCGTTCATTCAGCTGATAGTTTTTCATTGTGTGCTGTGTGCTAGATTGGTAGGCCATGGAAATACAAAGGTGAATAGGTACAACATCTGTGCTCAAGGACTCTAAGAGCTAGAAATGTACACGGATAAGGGATAGAGAGTGATGTGGCTGATATGACACGTGTATGCATAGGACATAGCAAGACACAAATGCCAGTCCTCCCTTGGAGAACCAGGAAAAGCTTCTTAAAGTGGTGAATGCCTAAGCCTGGTCTTAAGAGATACGCTGGTGTTCTCCAGGTTGATAAGCGCGTACTGGGCAGAGAGAGCACCACTAGCAAAGCTACTTGTATGTATGTGCTCATGGAACATTCCAGGAAAGTGAAAACGATCACGTATCGCTGCTATATAGGAAATATAGAGGAGCAAGATGAGAAATGAGATTATTATAGTAAAAAGGGACCAGAACATGAAGAAGAGCCTGTTATATGTTAATAAAGAATTTGTACTGTACATGGGTGATTGAAGGGTGTTTTAGTAGGAGTGACAATAATCACAACACTATGGCGATGGCACAGAAAATTGATTGGATGTGGACAAAGTAGGAAATGAAGCAGTAGTCTAGACGAGAACTAATTGGGGCTTGAACCAAGGTAATAGCTGTGAGAATGGAGAATAGGAGATCGCTGTTAAGGAGCTTACACGAGGTGGGATTTGGTTGACAATTGAATGTGTAAAGTGAGAAGGCAGGCTCCCACATTTCTGGGCAGCTACGTGGAGAGTTCATGAATGACCAGGATGTTGAGGAAAAGATAGTAAGGTCAGTCTTGAATATACAGATTTTGAGGTGTTTTAGACAGTTGAGTGGAGATGTCCAGTAGGAATTGTTTACCTGTTATTGACCTGGGTTAGAACTCACGTTTTCATAGTGAAAGCCCATTTCAGTAGCCTTCAGATGTTTGTTGTAAATATGTAAATGTGAGCCGCTCCCAATATACACCTATCCTATTTCTTAAGTCTTACAGCAACTGCAAAACTTGAGTGAAAATCTTATATTTTATCCTAGCTTGTTTGCTGGAACAGCCTCAGATTCTGTTACCACCAGTCCTGCAGTAAAATGCTTTAGACAATCAGCAATGAAATAATAATCGTTCATTTAATGCCAAAAAGAAAATGTCCTGTTCTCAGGAGTTTGAGTAAGCCTGGCAATGTTGACTACTCTAGCCACCAATACCTCTTAAAGGAGTCTTTTAAGGCATTTAAAACGAAATCTACTTGATCTGCCCTTCGTATTTTTTGTCTCTCCATCCCACCTTTAACTTTTGGAAAACCAGGTTAGTTTTTCTGTCCCCTGTCATAACTGGTGTTTGAGGGGTATCCAGAAAAGACTTTTTTAAAACCTCCCATTTTCTCTCTTAGAAGAAGATTGTTCTCAGTCTTCTATTTCACAACTTGCCTGGTCCTTCTTTGCTGACATGACGAGTTCCTGTAAAGCATTTTTCTTAGATCATATAGTAGTATAAACTTGAAAGGCAAGTTGAGATTTTACAAAACTGTTAAAGGAAAAATTATTTAGAATTCCAGAGAATCAGAAAACCAGCATGTATGGAGCATGTATGCCAAAACTTCTTAAGAAACATTTACTTAATACTCTTTTTTCACTTTTTTTTGTCAGAGGGTAAACACGGAACTCTGAATTCTTTGCTTCTCTGAATCAGAGTTCAAGATTCTGAAATTAAGTATTTGAGATTGCTTTTATCTTTTTTCCTTTAATGTTCTGTTTTGAGTTTTTTGTGCTTTTTTTGTTGAGTCTTCTAAAGGAGTACATCGAGTGTTTGGGTTTTTCTCATGGGAAAAGAGATAAGGAGAGCTGAGCAGCTTTCTTCTGAATTTTTAGGCCAGTGAAAACTCACTGTCCTCTTTATGCCTTTATTTCTCAAACTTTCTTTCATTCTTACTAACAAATTTTTAATGCTTATTATCAATAGACTGTGTCAGTAGGCCAGAGGATATGCTAGCTTTATGTCTGAGAATATTAAATCTAAGCTAGACTCAGGGACTACAAGCTGTTCATTCTTGATACCTGTGATATACGCGTGTATACAAACAAAGAAATAACATACAAAATGGGAGCATTCAAAGAAAGTTGACTGTGATGTGTATTTTATATACATATTGATTTCTTTTAGAGAATCAAGGATGCATTTCAATAGGGCAAGAGAATATTAATTGGCCTGTGGTATACTGGAGCACTTTACTGCCAGGATTATAGGAGTATTCCACATTCTGAGGTTTTAGAAAACAATTGAAATGCCTTCCTTTCGCTGGATTTTATGATGTTATCATTATTACTGTTATTTAATAGATGTACTACAGTTTGAAAGTTTTTCCAGTTCAAGGCTTTGGGATATGTAAGTCATTAGTTCCCAGTCACATATAGAGGTTTGTTTAAAATTGTAATACTTCCCTGATCCTGTTTTTAAACAGACGTCTATTCTAATGATGTACAATAGTAGCTCCTTCCTGTTTAATATTACGTTTTATTAATGTGGATGTGTTAAGAAAGCATTTCAAAGCCAGTTAACATTTCTCCACCAAATGTACTGTTTTTGTTTACCCACAACTGAATACTTACAAAGTTTCATTTATGAACACAGTAATTGTATTACCTGTCCCTGGTAATCAAAATAATGCTGTTTTTCGGGTTAATGAAGTGGGATTAGAATCACATAATTTTTAAGCTAGGAAGAATCATAGAATGTGATAATACAATTTAAAAAATTAATATGCCCTCTTTTTGGAGGATAGCTGGCTGTATACTATTGTTTTTTAGAGATAATGTAAGAGTTTTAACTTTTCCAACCATTAAAATCTTAACTTTATTATACAGTCAGCATAATTAGAGAAAAAAATCCAAGTAAATAAGCTTGAGGAAGGTTTAGACAAGAAAATGGGTGTTTTAATTGTATATTTCCTTTCTGTGGGGCAGACACTGTGCTAAACACTGGCGATAAAGCAAGAGAACAAAATAAGCATGACCTTGCTTGCAGATATTTAAGAAATTGTACCAATAAATATATATTTACAAATTGTGATAAGGGATAGAAGAAAAGGGTTGTGTTGAAATATTTTGAGAGTGCTGATTTCTTACTCTTGTTTCTGGGTGGGGATATAGAAGGAAGGAAGGGGACAGTGTACCAGACAAAAAGAAATGGCATGTCTGAAGCCCCTGCGGTGAGGAAGACCTCTCCTCACAGAAGTGGAAGAGATGGTCCTGGCTGCAGCTTAGGGAGCCAAGGGAGGGGACTAGGCTACAGAGATTAGAACGTACTAGAATATGCTGAATGGCTATGCAGGCATAGATTTTCATAGATTTGGATGATTTATTAAAATTCTCATACCATAAATTTAATGAAACTGCGTGGTATCTTGATTCTGATTTTAAGTTGCAGGGGCAGAGGTTGTGATAGGAAAAAGATGGAAATGCACCACAAAGTAGGTCGTGATTACCTATGTGATTTTTTTCTTCCTATATTTTGGCTATTTGTTGGGAACATGTCATGAGAAATGACAGTACAACTAAAATAAGGACATTTGCATTAATAAGTGGAGACTTGTCTTTTGAATAAAATACCCTTTTCTCCAAGATAATTTGTTATCTGTAAGGACTGTACTACTATATACATTTGACTTGTGTTTGGTATGTCGTGTGTGTGTGTGTGTGTGTGTGTGTGTATAAATATACCTTATTGTATTATAATATGTAACCTTGTGATTTTAGTTCCAACTAGCTGGAACATTTAGTTTAGTATTTATAGAAAATCTAATTGTTTTCTGGAAGAATATTTAATATCCTTTGGTTAAATCATTCTATTCTGAATATATTGCTACTTGTGTGGAAAAAGTAAACACTTATATTTTATCATACTTTCAATTTCATCTAGTGAAATTGATTTTGGGGTAGAGATCTAATTTCACTTTTTCCCACATGGATTTTTCCCAACCGTTTTTGTTGTGTAGTCCATGCAGCCTTTCTTCATTGAGCTGTGTTGCTAGATCTGTGATAGAAAAAGTTTCCTTTTGGGTGCTCTGCCTGTTCCATTGGTCTAGTTCTCTACGCCTATTCCTACATCATACTCTCCTGATTAGTGTAGCTTTGTGATAAGTTTTGCTCTCTTGTAAGGCAAGTGCGCCCAAACTTGTTCTTCAAAATGGTCTCCAGTGTTCTTGGCCCCTTTTTCTCTTCCATAGGAATTTTCGGATCAGCTTGTCAAATTTATTGTATTGGATTTGAGTTGCTAACATATTACTTAGGATTTTTAAAACTGTTCATAAATAAAAATTGGCCTATAATTTTCCTTTGTCATTCTGTGCTCTCCAGACCTTGTCTGGTTTTGGTATAAGATTATACTAGCCTCAGACTCAGGTAAGGAGCTTTGCTTCCCTCCCTTCCTTTTCTGGAATAATTAAATGTTTGTGTCAGGGAGGTTTAAAATGATCTCATTTGCCGTATTTCTGGAACCAGAAATCTGGTTCAAATACATTATTTTCAAATACATTATTTCTTTTGATTTTTATTTCAAGGTGTAAGGTTCTTCCAGGTGAGCAGATTAATTGGAAATTAAGCTTTTTGCCCACAGTCACACAACCAGTGAGAGCCAGGATTAAAATTCTAGTATTAAGCTCTTAAACAGGTCCCTTGCCACTACTCCCTCTTTCCCACTAACCAGACTTTAACTCTTATGTTGGTTGGCATGTATTTTTATTTTCACTAAGCAGCGTAGCCTCTTCTGATCGCTAGGACTTTAAGAAGAATTTCTTTTTTCAGACAGTGTGGTTTAGTGGAAGGTACACTGGATTTGAAACAACATCTAAATTTTAAACCGTTTAGTGGCAGGGTAACCTTGGGCAAGTAACGTTCACCATCAGGGCTTTAGTTTTTTTATATGTAAAATGTTGTCTGGGGTATTGGAATTTTCTCCTAATTCAAATCCATGGCTTCTCATACCTATGCAGAGTCCCGAGGAGGAGTACGTATAGGCAGGATCTTTCTTTCTTCTGTCCAATTTCTGCGCATCCCAGGGGCTCGGTCTGCTTTCCTCATTTTGTTAGTTACCCCATCTCTTCTGTCCTTTGGGGTTTTCTTTTCCAAAACATGTTTACGGACTGTTTCCCCCTGAAACGATGTCACAGGGCTTTTCTTTCCCCCCTTAACACTTCTTACTCCTAATCACTGCTGGAAGGCTGAGCAGGAATAACAATAACTGTATACTGAGCTCTAATCACACACCAGGCACTTTGATGAGTGTGTGTGTGTGTGTGTGTGTGTGTGTGTGTGTAATCTAATTTAAACCTCACGACAACACATTCAGGTATATGTTATTATTTTCATGTTATAGATGAGCAAACAAGCACAGAGAGGTCAAATAACTTGCCCAATTTCATACAGATAGCAAGTTACCAAGTAGAAATTTAAACCCAAATCTGACCTGTTCCATTCGTAGAATCCTGCAATATACCCCAAAAATCCAAAGATGACAAATTCTTATGGTCGTGGTCCTTGACTTCCTATTTCTTGACTCCCTTCTGAGATGGCAACTGGAGGCATCTACCTTTCTGTTTTGTCCTGTGGAAAGCCAAACTCTAGTCTCTTCCTCTGTCTTCTAACCCTGCCTCTATTAGAATCACCTGGGACCACAGCTCAACCGACTGAATCAGAATCTTGATTGTGGCAATTTGATTTTCTTTAAAGAGCACCCCCACATGTGAGCAGTCTGGTGAGCAGTCATTTAGGGATTCTTCCCCCATGGCCTCTGTTTATGTCCAGAATATATAATCAACAAAATAATTTTACCCTTTTGTTTCACAGAGGCTGTTTGAATCTCCGAGTCTGCAATCCTTCGTAACCTTCAGGCCATTAAATGTCTGCTTTGTAAAGAATGATCATGTGTGATGCCTGTCCTAACCAATGGTCTGTTAGGATTAAACCCACATATTCTGTGATAGTCTCAAAGATTAATCCCCAAACGTTTGTGAAGCTTCAAATTTTGTGAGACCACAGTGGCAGCATATCCTAAGTATTTCATGGCTCATCGGTCTGTCATCTTTTCCACACACACAGAAGGATTATTTGGTCTTAGAAGTTGGGAAGCTACATATTGTATCTCTCTCTTAGAAATTCATGGTGTGCGTTAGCATATTGAAGGACTCTTAGAAGTTCTTCAGTTTAAAAATGATTTTTATTTTGTTTAACTTGGCAGTTCCCAAACTGGAATGTCTTATTCATGTGATTCTATTAGTAGCCATTGTAAAACACTCACTGCTCTATAGATACAATTTTCTCCTTTTCCATTTGAAAAAAGGGAATAATATCTATTTCACATAAGGTGGTTTTGAGGATGAAATGAGAGTTGAGAGGTAAATGTTGAGTGCTTAACTGGGCTACTCACTACCTACATAAGTACCTTGCTACTACTATGTACCAGCCTCAGCAAAATAAAACTTAACTCTGTCATCAACCTTTGGGTCACTCTTGACAGACTCAGACTTTGACTAATCAAGTCTATGAGTTTCAAAATTGTGCTACGTTTTCAAATGCCTAGCATAAGGGCTCAAAAAATTTCAGACTTACATTTCGTCTGGCATTTTCAACATGGCTAGAAAAATTTTAGCATAACGTCTAATTTACATAATCACTGGTGGATTATAAAATAGCACCATAAAGCATACACAGATTCATATTGCTTAAATGAATAAATGACTCTTACTTGGGCTTATTAAATGTATTATATTTCCAAAACATGCTTGAGTTCAGTCATTAAACTATTTGCTCTTTTTTTACTTTGTAGATTTATTTGCTTTTTACAATATCTTGATGTGTGATGGTTCAGACAGAAACACTTTCGATCTCTCTACTACCAAGAAGATTAAACCTCTTAGTACTGAAATATATTAGGAAAGCCTTGTAGCTGATGTTTTGCTGGCTGACTCCACAGGAGCTGAACTTAGTATACTTTTCAAACTGTGCTTGTCTAGTTCCTTAGGATTCTGAAGTAGCTCTAAGCGATTTCCTTCCTATTCCCATCACTGTTCCTGTCACTAACAGCTTACCAATTGTCAGATCAGGAAGGGTATTCCTTTCTTGAGGTTAATTGCTAAAAGGATCACTAAAATCACTAGAAGTTATTGACTAGTAACTTTGTTTAATTGTAGAGGATCAAGCAGAAACAAGTATCCTGGACCAACGCAGAAACCTGCATTTTTGTTTCTCAGTGCCTGATTTCTTGGTATCTCTGGTCATCTTTTTTTAAAGCAATGTATATTTGTTGAGCAGCTGCTGTGTTCAAATTGATACTCAGTTTTTGCAAGTAGAAATGTTGATATGGGTAAATGAGAACCTTCAAAGGTCTTGAAGTCACTTATAAAGACAGTATAAAATGTCTATTAAGTTCCCATTTTTTATTAAACTGTTTTATTACTATAGCTTCAGAGAAAGAAGATGTGGATAGTGTTTATGACTCTTTCCTATCAGTTTTTCTCAAGCTTTCTTAATACATAGTCCCTTGTAAAAGGGCAAATGGTGTCTCACAGATCCCCAGTACTGATTTAAATTATTTTGGTTTCAGTGGAACAGATATTAACAAACACAAAACTAGGCATACGTTCCATAGGATTGTCACAGTTGTGCAACTGTAAACGAATTTACAAATTTAAAACAAACCACAAAACTAATTGCATTCAAATTGGCAACATACATTTAACATCCTAGGTGATGATATCCAAAATTCTGACTGTCATGCTCCAAATTTTTTTCTTTCTTTTTTATTGAGGTAAAATTGCCATAACATAAAATTCACCATTTTAAAGTATATAATTCAGTGGCTTCCAGGATATTCATTGTTGTGCAGCCGTCAGCACTAATTCCAGAACGTTTTCCTCACCCCAAAAAGAACCCCCATACCCACTAAGAAGTTTCTGTAAGTTCTTTTTGAGTTCTGCTTACTGTGTGCCACGTGATGACCCAATTCTTCCTATTTTTCTTCATTTAAAGGACTGGGAAACTCATTCACACTGTAACTTGGCATTCACTTGAGAGAATGCATCATTTACATATTAAGTCTACCTTTGCTTTTTTTTTATTAGCCCTCAATTATTAAAGCATACTTGGCTCTAATATATCCATGAACGGGAATGTGAGCACCAAAATCGTGAGGCACCACTTGGTATTAAGGCAATCGACCAGATAATCCAAAATACAGTTGTATTATTTTTTAAATAGTCATAAAAATGAAGATAGACCATCATACAATTCTCACAGAGGACTCAGGGAACACTGAGACTATATCTGAGGATCCCAGGTTGAGAAACATTGTTATTTATAATTATTGAAGTCTTGGGTGTACTGAATGAGAATGAGGAGCATGGGCATTTAAATCTCTTATACTTAAAAATTTTAGGATAATTGCCCTGCAGTGTGGAAAATACCTTTTTGGGAGTCTTATTCCGGTTTCATTTTGGTAGAAACAAGATTTTTATCTACATAATTTTTTTCACGGGGAACATGAAAAATACTTCTCCATTTTAGAAACTTGAAATTGATAATTTTAGCCCTTTTATTTTTAAGAAAAGTTTTATTTTTAAAAATAAAAATTGCTCCTTATGCATTCTTTGTAACTTAAAAATAAATGGATATAGTCTTTGCCTGTTGCATATGCCCATGATTTTCAAGCAGTAACTTATTTTTGGATTTTTAAAGTTACTTTAAAGTAACTATTTCCAACAATTGAGTGATGGGTGTTTTGTTCTTTTTAATGTTAAAGTTAATTGAGTCAGATTCTTATAAAATAATTGTAATATGTAATATCTCTAGATTTTTATGGCTGATATTTTAACTACATCAGGAAAACTGCATCACCAAACAGACAACTTTTTAAAAAATTTTTATCTGAACTTATCTCAACATAGATATTAAAATCATATTTTTTAATCTCGCCTGAATTTTGTCATATATTTAGGAACTAATTGGTTATCTACCTTTTCTGTAACTAAAATGTATGCTTATGGAGATGTAGCTTTTCAGGGGGGTAACTAATCTCTACACACCTAAATCTAAATGTAGTTAAATCTAGCCCTTGGTGGCCAATATGTGCTGATTGAAAATTTGACAGAGAGGTTAATCAAATTTTTTAATCAATTATTTCTTAATGATATTTTAAAAAATAAGAATGATTGGTTAGGTTACCTTCAGAGGATGGTAGAAAACCAATTCCTTATCTTGAAAACTGGTAAAGGAAAAGAATCAATTATTTCCCCTCCCCTTTCTGTGTGAACTGAACCAATAGATAACCAAATAGTAGATGAGGCACAGAATTGCTTTATAAATATATTCCAACTAATAAATGAAAAAGAAATTATAGAATTAAGGTATCACCATTTTGACAGTCCTCATTGACTGAATGGACAGAGAGAGATAACAGGCAGTGAGCATCAGTGGCTCCTAAGACCACCAAGAGGCAGTCTGGTATTATGTGCCTCCTATAGTCTTGTCAGAGCAGGGGCGACAGAACCTGAGTCTAACCCAGTCTTGATCCATCTGTCACTATTTAGGAAATACCAAAAACAGGAACACGGCTGAACCTGTACCAAGAATATGCAATCAGCAAAACCCAAACCTGGGGAGCTCTATAGGTCAAACAGCCTGGATTCTTCAATAGGGAAATTATAGGCAAGTGAAGGGGATGCTGGAGAAGCCTATGTATTAAAAGAGACCAAAAAGACACCAGTTTTTTAAAAAACAGGCAAAGCTATAGAGTCTAGGGACACACACCATCAAAAGAAAATGGCAAGGAAGTGATTAATATATAAGTCAGGATAATGGTTACTCGGAGCAAGAGAGGAAAGATGTTATCATTGGATTGGGGCACATAGAAAGGGCTTCTGGGGTGTTGGACTTGCCTGCTGTTCACCTCATAATTTTATTAGTCTTACCTTGCAATATTGGAGAAAATGTGCAGGTAGCAGATAGTATCCCTAAGTATTTGTTGCTAAATAAGATAAATTCGGCCGTTTGTAAGTCCTGCTGTGTGTAAAGTGGAGCAGAGCTCCCCAAAGTGATGTTTTTCATCAACTACAGCAGCAGTTGTCAAACCTTTTGGTCTCAGGACCCTTTTACACTCTTTAATATTATTGAGGACCCCAAAGAGTTTTTACTTGTGTGACCTTATAGCTGTAGTATTTACTATATTAGAAATTAAAGCAAAAATTTTAGAATGTGTTTAATTCATTTAAAATAACAATCATAACCCATTGTAAACATTTTTATGAAAAGTTCCACGACAAAATGCAAAATTTAGTAAAGTAGCATTATTTTATAATTTTTGGAAATCTCTGTGTGGCTTAATAAAGTACAGCTGGATTCTCATACAGTTGTCCCTAGTACCCGTGGGGGATTGGTTCCAGGACGTACCCCCCACCCACACGGGTGCCAAAATTTGTGGATGCTCAAGTCCCTTATATAAAATGGCATAATATTTGCGTATAGCCTACGCATATCGTGCCACATACTTTAAATCATCTCTAGATTTATACCTACATATGTAAATACTAAATTATAGTTGTTATATTATTTAAGGAATAACAACAAGAAAAAAAAGTCTGTACATGTTCAGTACAGACAATTACCATCGTAGGCCTGTCTACATAGTACATGTCAGCAACAGCGTAACATTTGTTTTCTGAGTATTTTTGAACCTCGGTTAAATCTGCAGATTTGAAACCTGAGGATTTGTGGGGTGGACTGTATTTACTTCTGCATTCAGTCCATTACCATATATTGTTTTGGTTGAAATGTATGAACAAAGTTCAGCTTCACACAGATATGTTGTTGGAAGAGGGAGGAATATTTTAATAACCTTTTCAGATAATTGTGGATATTCCTCGATACGGCTTTGATAAACAGTAGTTTTGTGAAGATAAGTTGCAGTGTGGAATCTGAACCCACATCTGAACTTCCCTTATTCTGTGAAATGAAAACCCATTGGTATACAGCAGAAGTGTTTTATGCATACTTCCCATTTGTGACACAGAATATTAAAAAGATGTTGAGATTTAACAATAGTAATAATTTTTCATTTCCTTCATCAAAGACATTCTTAAGTGAAACTGGCTTTTTCTTTTCTTTTCTTTCTTTCTTTTTTTTTTCTCTTTAAGTATGTGGCAGTGAAGAATACAATGGCTGCTAGTACGCTGGATGCCACTGCCTTGGGTGGTGCTAAGGCACCAGCAGTTTTATCCACCATTGCCTTTGTGCCATTGGTGCACCATTTGTGCAAATGTCAATAGACCAAAAAAGGAAAACAGTGTCTTAGTAGTATGAAAATAGCTTGGATTTTATAGACCTCCTGAAAGAGTCCCAGTAACCCCCAGGTTCCATGGACCGTACTTTGAGAACCATTGAACTAGAGAACTTCGTGGAGTCGCGCTGGCTGTTGTATTCAGCACTCATCTTGGTTACTTTTTGAGGAAAATATGAAAAGAATTTCTTGCGTTTTTAAGGAATTGGAACACAATGTGGCTTTCCCAGTTTTGTCGAGAATTAAGCACTTACTAATTTATGGAAGTTCCTTTTGGATGTCATCAGTTAAATAAAATATTTAGGACTGTGGTGTTAGTGCACCCCAGAGATTTGCAGTATGTTTCAAAATATTCTATTTCACATCATTTGAGAAATGTATAGACTCCTTTACTCTTTGGATGGCTGTAACTGAATGTTTCTGTCACAAGTGTTTGTTGCTCTGCTTTGTTTGAAGAAATAATATTTAAGGATATGAAAGCAGATTTTGGTCGTATTAAAGGGTGAGTAATTTTATTAAATAACATTTTTTATTTCGTTCCCTTGAGTGTAACAAATACAGAATCGTATTTCTTCTCTCCATTTTCCCGTAGTGAGGGTGGGACTAGAGATGAGAGTTCTCATTTTCTCCCCAGTTGTCACATACGAGTATTTAAAAGATATTCTGCTGTAACAAAGCAGTTATTTATTAATGGTTTACTGTATGTTCAATACAATGTTAAATACCATGAGAAGGTAGATTATAAACTCATTTAGTAAAGCGGCATATAGTTAAAGTGCAAAAATGTGTATTGCTGAGTTCACAGTTGTGCTTAGGAGATCATAATGATCTGAATATTCACTTCTTGAAAGGTTTAAGATGAGTCAGTAAGGCTAGTAAAACAGGGAAATGCTGTGACAGAATATATCTGGATTTCAGCAAAGCATTTGCTAAAATCTCTCAGAATATCCTCATAGATACTAGGTAATCGGCTGAAATGTAAAATTTAATACAGTCTCAAATATTTGTTGAATCAATGAATAGCTAGTTGAATGGCCATATCCGAGAGTGCTAATCAGCGGATCATTGATGGCTGGGAACAAGGTCTCTTATGGCTCAGAGCTCTCATCATGGGCTTATCCTATTTACTATTTTTATTACCAATTTAGATAAGGACATTTATTCAGTATGCATTTATTGACTACCTCCTGTGGATTATGTATTCCTACATGCCCTCAAAAATCAAAAGTAAGATACAGCGTATCAGTTTCAAAGGGTAATAAGAAAAACAGTCATAAACAAGTAACTGCTGGAATGTGAGTTTAATATGCTGCTCATGCAGGGTTAGGGGTGGATTGTTTGATGACAGGAGCTAAAAAGATCTTAATAGACTAGAAAAGTTCACTAAATCTGACAAGTAAAAATTTATATAGGTAAATGCCAGATCCTTCTTGTAGGTATAGAAAAAAACTCCATAGGTACAAAATGGGAGAGATCTAGTTTAACAACAAACTGTTTGATAAAAAGAGCACTTCTGAAATTTCTAGCAGTATAGCACAGTACATAACTTGAAAGTATTTCTATACAACACTCAGAAATGATCAGTAAAGTGTTAAAATAATTCCTATTAAATACATAGTCGACCTTACCCAGAAAAGGTAAGGAAAATCTCTTGAGAGCAAAAATGAGTAGGAAGATAAAGACTTCCATTTCCTACTGTGTGGCAAGCTATTTTTCTGAAGTACCCTGTCACTACAATACAAGTAGATCCTGTTAGAATTTGAATAAGCACTGACAAGCTTGCAAGAAATAAGAGAAATCTCTAAGTCCTCCACCCCCATGAGTTAATTTAAATGAACGTACTCAGTGTAGGGAGTGAGTAGTGAAGCGCAAGTCACTCTGGGGTCAAATGCCCAAACTGAACACTTGTGCCTGCTGCAAAGTGAGAAACTAGGCTGAAACTGCCACGTTAATTCAGGATCCTAAAATGCACCGGAGTTCTTTTCTTAGCACTTCCTGGCCACCAGCAGAAAACAGGAGCACAGGTATTGTGGATTTCCACAGATGTATATCAACTAATTATGAGTTTATATTACCCCACACAGGGAAAGTCCCCCATAAATGAAATTGAGCAGATTCTGTAAACGTCAGATTTAGATTACCTCATGCTTCCCCCACACACACACCAGATACTTCAGATATGGGAACATCATCAGGTACAGAATAAAACAAAAAATTATGCATGAAATATTTAACAAAATAATGAATTTTTATTAAAAAACGAGCAAGCAGAAAGTGATTGTCAAAAATGACAAGTCACATTTGAAAAAAATGAAATTATGTTTAAAATATAATCAATGACATTTTAAACTCAGTAGATATGTTAGCATATTAGACACAGTGAGGAAGAGAGAGCACTATGAAAGATCTGAAGACATTGTTCAGAATACTGCACAGGGAGCAAGGACAGGAAAAATGGGAACGGTTACGAGACATGGAGGATAGAATATATAACATACCTAGAAAGAAAGAATGGAGGAGAGATGAATATTGGCTGAGAATTTTCTAAACTGAAAAAAATGTGCACCTAAGTTAAAGTTGCAAAATAATATAAATTTTTAAAAATCACATTTACAGAATGAAATAAATTTCTAAAACTCACATCTAGAAACATTGTAGTAAACTATAAAGATAAAGAGAAGGTCTTAAAATCAGCAAGAAAATCATTGCCTACAGATAAAAAACAAGCTTATAGAGACAACAGCAACCTGGAAGCCAAAAGATAGTACAGAAAAAAATAAACGTCAACTTAGAATTGTATATGCAACAAAATAATCTTTCAAGACTGAAGGCACTATTAGTCATACATACTATATTAGTCATTTTTAGATAAAAACTGAGTTTACAGTCAGCAAATCTTAAGAAACTTCTATAAAGGATATACTTGAAGGAAAATACTGTAGAAGAAGAGTTTGGTTATGTGAAAAGTAAAGGTGAGCAAAGAATTGGTAAACATAAGTAAATCTAAATAAGCATTGTATCAGATAATATGTAATATGTCGTATGTAATTTTTAAAGCTAAAAAAGCAAAACCAAAATAATGGACAGGAACAGAATAACAGGAGAGAACTGATCATAGTTCATGTCCTAAGGCCGCTGTGTTATTCAGGAGGGAAGATAAAATATTGCCTAACTTTGGACTTTATTAAGAATGTGTGGTAACTAGTACTGGGAAGAAAAATAGAATTCAAAAACTAGGAAGCAAAATTTTTTAAAAACAAACAAAAAAAAGTCACAAAAAGAAAACGAAGCAGAATGAAGGGTGGGACATACATAGTAGCACAAAGGAATAAGGAAGAATGAGTCCAAGCTACAGTAGTAATCACAAATACTAAGTTACCTCATAGTTGAAAGGCAGTTTGAGTGGATTATAAATAATATACAGGAAGTAAAGTTGGAACACCACCACCCCCAACATACACACACCATGCAAAGTAGTCTCTGTCAACTGGCTTTTAGACAGAAGGTAAAAATAAAGAGAAAAAAGAAAACATGTAAAAGATAATATAAAAGAATATGTTTATGATCTTAGAATAGGAAAAGATTTCTTAAACAGGACAAGCAAAATACTAATCATAAAAAATGATAAATTGTACTGTATTAAAATTAAGAACTTTTCATTAAAAGATACCATTAAGAGTTAAAAAAAGCTATGTACAAAGTGAAAGGAGAGATTTATAACATAACTGGGAAAAGCGTTTAGAGACCAAAAGAGTCACTAATAACGGAAGACTGAGCTCCACACTTGTATGTACCTCATGAAATAGCCTGAGAACATGTAAAGTAAAAACTGATTAAAAGTACAGGGCAAAGCTGCAAATCCATATCATACGAGGTCTGAAAACTTAAGTTTGCGAACTTGCCACTTCCATTGGCAGCACTGCACAAACAGCTCCATAAGGTTTTATAACCTTGGGATATCAGTGTCTCACAGCTGGGTTTGTATCAATGTGTGGCGATGTCTTGCTGAGTGGAGTTCATCATTGTTGCATGCTTTTGTGTGCCGTCACAAGATAGTCTGAACTTGAATTAGACCAACGTACGAACATTAAGTTTCTTGTTAAATTTGGCAAGAGTGGAAGTGAAATCAGGGACGTGTTAGTCCAAGTTTATGGGAAAATGCCACGAAGAAAACGGCAGTGTACAAATGGATTAAACGTTTTTCTGAGGGGAGAGAACATGTCACTGATGAAGAGAGAGGTCAGGACTGCCAGTAATGAGTAGAACTGATGAAAACATTGCAAAAATTCCTCAAATTGTGCATCAAAATCGTCGGCTGACTGTGAGAAGCATAGCAGACCAAGTAAACATCGATAGAGAAACAGGAAAATCTTACCTGAGAATCTTGGCATGAGAAAGGTGTGTGCAAACATGGTCCTGAAGGAGCTCACCAATGAACAAAAGCAAAGGAGAGTCGAAGTTTGCCAAGACCTTTTGGAGAGGCAAGATGATGTTTTGGGCCATGTTATCACTGGTGATGAAATATGGGTGTACCAATATGACCCTGAAACAAAGCGTCAAAGTGCACAATGGAAGTCAGCCAGGTCTCCACAACCAAAAACATTCCGTCAGTCCAAATCAAGAGTCAAAACGATGTTGCTAACCTTTTTTGATACCAGAGGGATTATTATGAACCTCTACCAACTGGACGAATAGTTAACCAAGTTTACTATTTGGAAGTGCAGAAAAGGCTGCGTGAAAAAGACAAAAATGACCTGAACTTTTCGCCAACAATTCATGGCTCTTGCATCACGTCAAATGCAGCAGCTCACACGGTACTGTCTGTTGAGGGAGTTTTTAGTCAGTAAACAAATAACTATTGGAAAACCTTCCCTACTCACCTTATGTGGCCCCTGATGACTTCTTTCTTTACCTGAAGATAAAGGAAATATTGGAAGGAAGACATTTTGATGACATTCAAGACATCAAGGAGTAATAGAAAGATAGCTCTGATGGCCATTCCAGAAAAAGTTCCAAAATTGTTTTGAAGAGTGGACTAGGCACTGGCATGGGTGCATAGCTTGCCAAGGGGAGTACTTCACAGGTGACCATACCTCATTCAGCAATGAGGTGTGTAGCACTTGTTCTAGGATGCGTTCGCAAACTTGATTGTCAGAGATCGTATGTCTGTCATTACAGTATCATACAGAATAGTTTCACTGCCCTGAACATCCCCTGGGCTCAGCCTCTTCTTCATCCCTCTCTTTTCCTCAAACTCTTGGCAACTACCATTCTTATTGTTCCTGTTGTTTTGCCTTTTCCTGAATGTCGTGGAGGTGGAATCATACAGCAGGTAGCCTTTTCAGATTGGCTTCTTTCACTTCATGAGATACATTGAAAGGTTCTTCCATGTCTTTTTGTGGCCTGATAACTCACTTCTTTTCAGCACTGAGTAATATTCCATTGTCTGGATGTACCATAGTTTATTTATCCATTTGCTTACTGAAGGACATCTTGGTTGCTTCCAAGTGTTGGCAATTCTGAATAAACCTACTGTAAATACTCATGTGCAGGTCTTTGTGTAGACATGAATTTTCAACTCATTTGGGTAAATATCAAAGAACGCAATTACCGGATCACGTAAGAGCATGTTTAGTTTTGTAAGAAACTGCCAAAAGTGGCTGTTTTGCACTCCCCCAAGCAATGAATGAGAGTTCCTCTTGGCTCCACATCCTCACCAGCATTTGGTGTTTTCAGTGTTTTGGATTTTAGCCATTCTAATTGGTGTGTATTGGTATCTTACTGTTGTTTTCATTTGCATTTCCCTGATAACATACAGTATTAAGCCTCTTTTCATAAGCTTATCTGCCATCTGTACATCTTCTTTGATGAAGTGTATGTTCGGATCTCTTGCCAAATTTTTAATGGGATGGTTATTGTCAAGTTTAAGAGTTCTTTGTATATTTTGGATACCAGTCTTTTCTCAGATACGTGTTTTTGCAAAGATTTTTCTCCCCGTCTGTGTGACTAGTCTTTTCATTTTGTTAAGCATAGTAGTTTCTGTTTGTAAATGCAATTTCTATCAGTAGTGGAAATTATAAGAACTAGTAACATAAAAAGAAGGGGGGAAACCCTAAGATTGCTGAACTTCTTGAATACTCACCAGGCCACTTGTATTTATTTGGCTAGCCTATTGATAAAACTATAAGTGCTAGAATCTGAGATCCTTTTTACTTAGTCATTGTAAAACATAATAATGAAGCTGTGTAATGATTAGTGGCCTCAGGTAATTGGTGATTGTGTGTTGGATCGGTTCCTTTGCTCTCATATACAAATCAGTTTTTAAATGGCACTTTTAATATTTTAATATGATTCTGAGTAAAATAACACCAAATACTCTAAAGTTTGACGCTTGTACCAAATTGACATTAAGAACATAAAATTAAGATGATAAATACACACTACTGGCCCAACAGTATCCCTCTATAGTATAACTTAAATAATAAAGAACTCAAAAACAAATAGTTCTTGGAAATCAAGACTAAAGTGAAAGCCTATACAACCCTCACATTTTGGCTCCTTTAATACTTAACCAAAAGGCTGTCACTTTCTGACTTTTATTTTTATTTTATTTATTAATATTTATTGCAGTTTCATAACTTTCTTTGACAATCAGCAGTTAGTTCTCATTCATATTAGCTATTTGTTGATTTTTTTAAAGTGGTGACAAGTACATACATAGGTAACCAGTGTCTATAGCTTGTTTGGTGAGTCTTCGTCCTCATTACATTTTCTGGACAACCTCACCCAGATACAGTGTGAGACATTCCTTATTCCTTTGGCCCAGACAGCTTTGTTGAGCCTAGTGCCATGTGCACATCTGGGGTTCCTATCTCCTTTATGGCAAATTTCCAGATTTCTTTGTGTGCCCGAGGGGCACGCTTCTTAAAGCCCAGTCCGTGGATGCGCTGAATGTTGATGGTATATCCTCTGGTCACTACCTCGTTGATGGCAGAACGGCCCTTCCTCTCACCACCCTCTTTGCAGGAACCATTCTGCTATGCCCAGGTTGAAAAGGAAGCCCTTTCTGACCTTTAGAAGCCACTTGTTTGATCATGCTTGCTGTGTGGTAAAAATCATTATTAAATGTGTGAGGAAAAGATCTGGTAACATCAATAGACAGTATATCCCAATTTAAATTGTTAGAGATGTGGTTTAACACTTTTAAAAGGAGTGTTGAACTAGGTAAGATTGTTCTCTCTGTAAAGAGCTACTTTTAAAAATGAGCTCTTAGGGAAATGGTAATATAGCAGAAAAGTTTATTTACACGTGATTTTTTTTAAACTGCAAATTTGGGTCCCCAAATGTCTGGGTGCTGGCTTCCTTTCCTAAGGTGATGTGCTTTGCCTACATAATCTACTCCCTGACTCAGCCAGTTTGCTTTGGTTTTTAATACTGTGAGCATGGCAGAATCAAGTTTCATAAAAAGCATCTGAGAGACTACCTTTTACATAAAAGAAGTGAGGGTGGCAAAAAATAAATGTGTTTTTCTTTTTTTTTTCCTTCTTCATTGGAACTCCATTTATCAATCATAGGGTGCAAAATTTTTATGCCTAAAGCATATTATAGCTTTTAAATGCTATAAATAACTATACCATACAGTATTAATTTCAAAGCCATCCTTTAATGTTGCACAGCTGCCTTTGTCATTGGAATGTTAGTTTAAAATGATTATACAGCTCTGTAGAAAAACTTTCTGAAGTTTAATGGAGTGGTTACTTTGTCAGTTGAGTGCTTTTCTGTGAACTAAACTTCAACATGGATTAAGGTGAATTCTTCTTAACAAAAGAACTCTCAGCCAGGTGTTCTGTCCTGGATGGCAGCAGGGAACTGGGTGACGACTTCCTGAACATGACTTGTTCCCTTGAGCCACTTTGCTTGAATAAGGCCCGCTTGCTCTGAATGGGTAGCACACGGTGGTCATGCTAGGTCTCCCTTCAGCATCCTCCCAGGTGTCCCTTGATGCCCCCTCCTGTGTTGTAGTTCCAGTTTCCTGCATGCCATGCTTACCTTTCTATGGGATTGTTGTTATTTTCGTGTGAAGGACATTCTTTCATAGAAGCATGGATGATAGATGCTTGTGGCTTTCCATGCCTGAAACAGCTTTGTTCTGCCCTCACACTTGATCACTTGTTGGCCTGTGTATAGCATTCTGTGTTGATCATTTCCCTTCAGAATCTTGCAGACATTGATTGTTCTGTTGGCTTGTTTCCAGAGTTGCTTTTGGGATGTCCAGAGCCATCTGCTCCTTGATCATTTATGTGTTACCTGACTTAGGTTTTATTTTGATTTTTAGTCCCCACCCCTGGTACAGCTTATAGAATCTTCTTTTTTGTTCCTCAGGTTTCTGAGGTTTCACAGTGAGGAGCTTTGGGTGTGACTTGATTTTCATCTTTCCATGCTGGGCATGTGGTAGGCCTTTTCATTCTTCAGTTCTAGGAAGTTTTCTTGAATTATTTTGTTGATAATTTCCTCTCCTTTACTATTCTCCGTTCTCTCTGTCTGGAACTCCTGTTAGTTGGACTTGGACCTCTGGAACTAGGCTTTTATCTTTGTTCTCTTATTTTCCAACTGTCCTTTTTCCCTGCTTTCTGAGAGACTTGAGCATTATTTTTCAACCCTCTGATAGAATATTTTGCTCTGCTATTGTATTTTTAATTTCTAAGATCTCTTTTCATGTTCTTTGAATGTTTCTTTTTTAGAGCATCTTGTTCTTACTCCACAGTTGCAATATATTTTTTATCTCTTTAGTTGGTGAGCTTAATCATCTATTTCTTAATTTTCTTTTTCAAGTTTCCTTCTCCCTGCAGTTTCTGTTTGTTCCAGGTTGATTTTTGTGTGTTTTTTTAACATCAGATTGTTAAAAGATAAACTGAGGCATATTAAAAATTTTAAGATTTTATTTGAGCAAAAATCTCTAATTGAATTGGGTAACATCTAACCTAGCAGATAGAAAGGAGCTCAGAGGAGCTGTACAAAATGAAAGACTTTTATAGGCAGAAGGGAGCAGGAACAAGGAAATTATACTAGGCAAACCAGGTTAGTTAGTGCAAAGTTCCTTTCCTTTGGGGAACGACAGGTCTGTCAGGCAGCTTGCCTGACTGGTGCTGACTCAGCAGTTCCTGATTGATTTCACATGGCGTTTCTGGGAGAGCTGAAACTATAATTAAGCTTCAGTTTGGTGATACGGTGCTTAGCATCAGTGACTCCATTTTGGGTGTTTTGTCTTGTTTTTAGCACTATCTTACATGTTACAAGCTTTCTTCAGATTTCTGGTAATACTTGATTATTTGGTCAAAATCAAGATTAAGAGACTACAGTGCTGGTTAGAAGCTCTGCTGTCGGGGTGAGGCTTGTTGCTTGAGGCATCATGGTAGGGTCACCTGTGCCATTTACTGAATGACCCCTGTATCAGTGCATCTTTAGGTATTTCTTTTGTGACTAACAAGATTCTCAGGAAAATTTTCCAAACTCCTGTAGAGAGTAAGATCTAGACACTGGCATTTTTGGGTAGAATATAAATTAATAAATACCTCTGTTTGAACAAGTGCCTGTAACAGTGGCAATATATTACAATTCTGTTTCTATGGGGAAATAGCCACTGAATACCACCCAGTGATGCCAGAAATACAACTGATCTTCATTATTCATGGGAGTTACGGCCTATAAAATTGCCAAAAACACTGAATTAGCAAATACTGAACCATTGCTCCTAGAGGATGTTCAGGGTTAAGTTCCTGCCAACCTCTGATCACAATATTTTCTATCAGGTAGTCACCCTGCAGCCTTGTTTTATTTGTGTTATATGCCTGAATGGAGCTTCTCTAACATGTATTGTCACACAGCTTTCTTGCTCTTAGGAACACTACACAGCACTTCAGTACCAGGCTTGGGGGTGATTTTAAACAGCAAAATCTTCAACAAAACACCCAAAAGTGTAAGAAACATGGCACTAAATAAAACACAGAAAGGACACTTGCACTCGTTTATGGCATGAGAGCTGAAACAAGAAGGCAAAGCATCGCCTTATTCTACCTCAGGTGGGAAGGTGTGTGTCAGCGCTCCTGAAATTTTCCACCATTATTACCTGCATGTCCACAAATAACCACAAAATTGCTGTGAGGATTGGTTTTGGGGTTACAAATTTTAGCAAGTAGGTAAATTTACAAATACAGAATCCACGAAGATTGAGGATCAGTTGTATATTGTACCCCCAACCCCCCTAGCCCTACAGGGAAAGGCATGTATAACCCTTTAGAAGAAACAGTACAGACTTTATATGCATTTATGTAATCGCGTATAAAAAAGCTGTTGTTCGCCAGAGTTTTTAGTAGCCATTGTAATTGATAATAGCCAGCAATAAACTCAGTAATTAACAATTTACATGCTTTATGTTACCTCATTGATGTTTACAACCTTGTGAAGTCGATGTTACTTCTGTTTAAAAGACATGAAAACTAGTTTGAGAGATTTGAGTAACTTATTCCTCCTCCCACAGCTAGTAAATAGAGGAGCAAGGATTTGTCTAACATCTGCGGTCTTAACTATTAACTATTACACTACTGACCCTCCACTCTTGTTCCTGCTGCTGGGTCACTGAAGTTGTGGGTAAGCTCCTGTGCTACAGTGAGAGGGATGTGTGGGAGTGGTACCTGATTGATTTTTTAAGTGTAATTCTTAAAAAAAAAAAAAAAGTTTCCCCGGACTATTGTTTTCATGATCATTTTGTTTCAATATTTGCTTACTTTTAAAGCTGATTTAGTTATATAATTAACATAGGAAGAACAGAATATTATAATTATAGAATTTTAGAACTGGGAGTGTCTTAAAAATAATGTAATAAAATCCACTTGTATTATATGTGAGAAAACTGAAGCTCCAGGAAATTAACTTTCCCAAAGTCACACAGTTAATTACGAAGACAAGTATCCAAATTGCTTAATTTTCCATCTAATTCTTTTCTCTGCCTAAATTTTATGTAGCCTCTTGTACGCAGAGATTGTTTTAACCAAACTTGGGAAAAGTTAGTATCCACGGTTAAGCCAAAATCTGTTGCCCTCCCCTGTGCTCCCTACTTTGTAACTTGGCCATCCTGAAGTGAACCACTGAGATGAGACAAAATTGTATTAGAGTAGGGGGAGAAAACCAATGTCTCTACAGGGGGGCCAGGTGCCTAGTCCAGAGCACACTTGAAAAGGCAGGTCCAGTGTTACCAGATCTTCTAATTTTTAATGGGAAGCTAGAAAAACAGGTATTATTATGAAATATTGGCAACTCAAACTTTAAAACCAAAGTTTTAGAAACCAGACGAAAAACAAAAATATCTGTGGACTGGTTTGAGGCTACCAGATTGAAACCTATACTTTAGAAGATTCAGCTTACACTGCAGCCTTCATTCCTTGGCACCACTAGTGACTATGAGAAAGAAGGAACTACAACCAGTTTCTAGTGACATGTTAAATGAAAACTCTTGAGTTACATTTATAAGTCAATAAACCATTAAGGGACCAGGCATGGTTAGTCTGGCTGTTTATGTCATGAAATGGTTTGTTTATGTGTGTTTTAGCTGCATATTACCCACAATGCAAAATCATATGTGTTTATTACAAGTTAGAATTGATTAGTATTTTGAAGTTGAGTGTAGAATTTTGCAGTCTCATATGTTAGCAGACTAGCCATCCTTATCTAATGCATGCAAGGCTCTGGCGTAGCAGTATCACTTGCCAAAAATACGTATTTTATCTTGTTTTACGGCAATAGACATTACACAGCATCTGCAACCAAAAAGCTTTACTCACCCTCTTAGTGCTCTGAGCATGTCCCTAACGGCATCCAAAAGTCTTACTTTATTTATTTACTGAGAAAATAATGGGAGTTACGGTCTTAAAAGCATGAATTGATGTAAAACGAAAACATTCTAAATCTAAAGTGCAGTTTGTTGCTTATTGATGAACTTCTTTTCCATTAGTATCAGAAAGAAGTAGATGAGAGGAAATACCCAGAGAATTGAGAGAACTGTGGCATTCATCCATCTTTTTTAAAACCTTCGTATTGAAGTATAACATACAGAAAAATACAGAAATTTTAAATGTACAATTCAGTGGATTTTCTCCAAGTCAACATGCCTGTGTAACCAGCATGCAGATTAAGAAATGAAACACTCATACTACTATTGAGGGATATTTGGCTTTCTGTTTGGGAACTGTTACATTTAGTGCTGCCATGAATATTCTTGTACATGTGTTTTTAGTGAATTTAGCACACATCTCTGCTGGGGATGTACCTAGGAGTGGAATAGCTGGGGTCCCTGTCTTTTCACAGGGTCCATATGTTTAGCTTTCATAGATAACTGCTGGTTTCCCAAAGTGTTGGAACCAACTCAGGCTCCACAAGCAGTGTGTGAGTGACAGTTGTTTCACATTCTAACCAAGGCTTGATCTTGGCTTTTCCGTTTTAGTCATTCTAATGAACATCTCATTGTGGTTTCCATTTACATTTCCTAATGAGTATTGAGGTGGGGCACCTGTCATTTGTTTGTTAGCCATTTGGATGTCCTCTTTTAAAGTCCAGATTCAAGTCTTCTGCACACTGGCTTTGTAAACTTTTGTCTTAACTTTTAAAAATAAATAGTTTGCATATGTTAACATCCTCATTCAGAGAGCCAGCTACTTCCCTTCCTTGTCTCCACTGCAGTAGGTAACATATGTATAAAACCAAAATGGCTTTGGCCTACAAGATGGCCTTCTAGAGAACTTTATAAACGAGGAAACCTTGCATGGAATGTTCTTTTCAGGCCATTTAAACTATCGGCATTTATTATTGGTAAGAAAGAACAAAATAAAAGGAGTAATAAACACAGACATACTTTTGAGAAGTTTAACCTTTAGCCTTTTGCCTTTTTGGTTTTATGAATTTGTTTTATGAATTTTTATTGGAAACAGAACCAGCTGTTAATTAGTAATACGTTACTAATTAGAAGAGTAATTTAGAAAAGAACAGTAGCTTAAATTTTACCTATCTCTACAACTGTTGGGGTTTATTTTCCTGTTTATAAGTAACATGGTTGTGGTCAAAAATTCAAAAGTTATGGAAATATATATAACAGAAATTCAAAGTCTCCGGTAATCTCACCTCCAGAGATAATTGGTTTGTTTTCATCCAGATTTTCTCATATGAATTTGCTAACATATATCAGAAATGCCATACTCTACACACTGTCTTGTCACTTGTTTGTTTGTTTCTTAACCTCACAGTAATTATTGTTACTGAATTTTTAGGAGTTTTTAAAAGTAGTATCTGTGGTAGTTTTTAAAAGTTCATTGACAATAAGAATGTCTTATTCAATACATAAAAAATAAAATGTAATTAGCATATCAGTTTTATTAACCTTACTTACAGATCTTTAAAAATGGTTCATTTTCTGGCAGGTTCAGTGTGCATCTTTTAATTTGCTTAACACAGTGTTTGCTTGGTACACAGAAAAATTCCAACTGTGGAAGATCTAAATTAATGGAGTTTATGACCAGGTTAAAAGTGGCTTGACTTTTTTCAGCAATTCTTTCCATATTTAAGGCATCCTAGTCGTGAAAATTCAGCTACTAAATTGGTAATTAATTCTACTCTGTACTCTTCATGAGAACTTCTGGGTTGAGCCTGCCTTTACTTTGTAATGTGGTGATGGCTTCTGATCATTTCCAGTGGTTCAGTGCCTATAGAGCAGCTGCAGATCTGACTAGTCAGCCAAGGGTTATGCTTGTTTTCTAGTTCAGTGCTCAGCATTATTGGGAATGTCATCAAATCCCTCCTATAAGCAAGTTAGTCTCCGATTGGAAAGCTCCAAGTAAATTGTTTTTAAGCAGTGAGACTAATTTAAAAGTATATACTGTCAGGCTTTTTCAAGGCACATTTTGCAAATTAATGAAAATAAGTTCCAAGGTATTCTGCTTTGTGGAGTAATATAACATCTAACATGCAGACAAAAATCTTTATTTTCCTCTAATCCAGAGGCAACTCTTCGGATAAATTATTATATTCTGAGGTCCATAGTCTCAACTGGTGGTGGCACCTTATGTTGAAAAGAGAATAATTGAGCTGCGTTTTCTCTATCTAGGTTTAAAGGACTGTATAAAATAATGTTGTTGCTAAACATTAAAGAAGATACATTCTTTTAATACCTTCATTGTGACTATTGTTCACGAAATCAGTGTGGTCTAGTTTGGGGTGTTTGATTGCCTTGAGTTTCCTATACTAAAGTAGTACTTTGTTAGTTGAAGAGAGCCTTCCAGTTCTCTGAAGTATTTCACCCAAATGTGCTTTTCTGTTGCGGGGGGACCAGGTAGAAGCTTTTCTATGGATTATAGTTTTGGCAATCTCAGGGATAGAAAAGAGACATTCTTCTCTGGAGGCTTCTGTGTGACTAAACTAGTGTCACGTGATAACCATCCTTAATAAGAACTGGTGAATGGGAGGTTTCATACATGCTGGGGTGTGTTATTGCTACCCTAAATGTGAAATACTTGTTTTAATAGCTAATCAAATAATTGTAGGATAAATATTTTATTCAAGGTCCAGAAAAAGGTGATTGAAAATCATCTAAGTATTAAATATGCTTTGGGAACACAAGGATCCAAAAAGAACGTAATGTAAATGTCTCAGCCTCTCTACTTCTATGGGGAGTATGGGCAACGCAAATGAAATTACTCTTAACCCTGTAGTTATTAGATGTTTCTACTAATTGTTTGGGCAAACAAATTGTTTCATATTTGTTCTTCTGGAAACAAAGAAATAGAGCTCTAGTTCTTCAAACTGTTTGTGTAAATGGTCCAATTACTTTTTTGTTTTTTAAGCAGTCTTGTTTCCTGAGCTGAGAACTCATTAGCAGACTTACCCTGCATATGTTTTCGTCTGCTGAATTAAAGCAAATCAGAACAAAACAACAACAAGAAGAGCTCACCATAACCTGCATGTCGGTTTTGAGCAGTAAGGAGCTGCTGGGGACAGATGCTTAGCCGTTGTCACGTGAACAGCTCCGTTGTAATCAACATAAACCAGAGTTGCACCAGGGGCGCTACAGGGACTGACTGATCAGATTTTAAGGGGCGCCACTGTACCTTAAGCAGCTTGACTGTTCAGGGAGAGTCTGTTCAGGATACTGGAAAGCACCAAGTGTGTGGTGGTGGCTGCGTGAGGCTGTGAGGCCCTCATAACCCAACATCAGATTTCACAGCCGTCTTTCTATTTGATTTAGGGTGTCTTTCTGTCGGTGTCTTCTGTGTTGCCTATTTTTTAAATAATTTGTACCCTTTCTTTTAAATGACTCATTTTATTGGGGACGGGACGGGGGGGGGGGGGGGGGGGGAGGGGGAGGGTATGCAGAACTTGCCTGCTAGGTTGAACCAAAACCTTGTGAAGGAGATTTAATCCCTTGCTTAGGAATGTGGGGATTTATAATTAAACCGATTCATTTCTTATTAGGATCTTGGGCCAATATGGGCAAGGAAATCACCGACTTTCACATGTATTTTTATGGACTATATGCAATTAATTAGCCTTACCCTCTATTCCTTGTGTTTCTAAGCTGTGTGAAAAAAATCCAGGTACCACTTATAGAACTCATTACTTGAGATGTGCTTTAGTGCAGTTTTCTCTGTGCTTTTGAATTGCAGAAGGTATTACGTGGAAGTCAGAAAGGCATCAATTAAACATAGCCTAAGCAACCCCAATGTGTTGTGAAGGGTTGCTTGTTTATTTTGTTTTGGAGTGTGGGGTTGTGTTTGTTCTTGCAGGGAGTGGGGGCTCTCTGCAGGGAGACTGATGATCTTAGAGTGTCAGTATTTTTCTTTCTTGTTTCCTTTGGGTTAATTTTTTTTTTTTCTTTAAAGTTTATTGGGGTGACAAATTAATTATATATTTTTTAAATTTATTCGGGTGACAATTGTTAGTAAAATTACATAGATTTCAGGTGTACAATTCTGTATTACATCATCTATAAATCCCACTGTGTGTTCACCACCCAGAGTCAGTTCTCCTTCCATCACCATATATTTGATTCCCCTTACTCTCATCTCCCACCCTCCACCCGCCTTACCCTCTGGTAACCACTAAACTATTGTCTGTGTCTATGAGTTTTTGTTTCTCATTTGTTTGTCTTGTTCTTTTGTTGTTTTTGGTTTATATACCACATATCAGTGAGATCATATGGTTCTCTGCTTTTTCTGTCTGACTTATTTCGCTCAGCATTACTCTCTCAAGATCCATCCATGTTGTCACAAATGGTCCTATTTCGTCTTTTCTTACCGCCGAATAGTATTCCATTGTGTATATATACCACAACTTCTTTATCCATTCATTTATCGAAGGACATTTTGGTTGTTTCCATGTCTTGGCCACCGTAAACAAAGCTGCAATGAACATTGGAGCACACGTGTCTTTATGTATAAATGTTTTCAGATTTTTTGGGTAGATACCTTTGGGTTAATGTTTGAAATGTATTAATCATGTTGAGTAAAATAGGTATCCTGCCCGTAAGGGCTTTCCTGCTTAGTCGAAAAGCTCTGATTTATAAAGTCACAGCACGATGAAATAAAGTGATAATAAAAGCCTTGAGCGTCTGTTCAATATATTTTAGGCTATTTACCCAGGTTGGTTTATTTAATTATTATTGTTATTTTTGTTCATGTCAGAATTGTCATTTCTAGTAGGATCCCTCAAACTACTTAAACCAAATTTTGCTTACTACTGTAGAAAATAGGCACAGATTATTTCTTAAAGTCCAAACCATTCCTTTAAAGACTAACAGATATTTGCTATCCTCTCCCGTTAGTGAAAGGTGGTAGTTAAGTCAACTCTTACTAGTTCCTTCCTCTTTGCTTTTAGTAGACGTAGATTTGCATCCCTTTGGGTTTTGACCAAAGCACACACCCATCCCCTTCCTGCCTCCCTGGAACTGGTTCAAGATTTGGAGAGAAGGGTTTGTTTGGGGGCGTTTCCCTTGTCTTATCTCTGTGAGCATATGCTAGGGTTGCATTTATTTTGACCGTTCCATTTTATATTTGGAACTGAAGCAAGAGTTTAAAGTATGACAGAAGAGTCTGCTGAACTTCAGCCATGAGGGACCCAGGGAGGAAGGTGCGTACATGCATTCTGAAGCTTTCTCGTAGAAGTTGGCCATCTTTATGCATACACATAATTGTGAGCTAATAACTACTATGCAAAGGGAAGATATTTAAAACTGTGAAGATATATGTGACACCTATAGTGTGTGTTTATGTGCTTAATTTTACAGCAGTGCCTCTAGTATTCATAATTTTGGGGAGCAAGTAACTTCTGAATTTTCATTTGAAAACCTTTTGGAAAAGCTTAAGACAAGTGTTTTCAAGGGAAAAATGTATCATTTGTGATTGATCTTTAAGGAAGTGTATAGATATTTTAGGCATTCTATCATTTAGCCTTCTAAAGTAGCAAAAAAGAGCAATAAATGGATATTATTAGATAAGGTCACCTGGCTTCTCCTCAGAGTTAAGAAGCAGGTCTCTCATTGATTATCATTTATCTTTGTTCTGTAATTTCTAGCACAGTGCCTTGCGTATATAATAGGATGTACTGATTTCTTTCTTGACTGATCTTTTCTAGAGCCTGGCACAGCTAGAGAATCTGTGCAAACAGCTGTATGAAACCACAGATACAACCACTCGACTCCAGGCAGAGAAAGCCTTGGTTGAATTCACCAACAGCCCTGATTGCCTGAGCAAGTGCCAGCTACTCCTTGAAAGAGGAAGTGTACGTAAGATTTGAAAAATCCTAAAGGATAACAGTGGTTTAAGAAAATATATTCTGGTTCTAAGTTTAGAGGTGCAGTGGGACAGCTTCTGTTCCTTGATTCTTCTAGCTGCCTCTGCCTTCTTATTTTTACTTTTAAAAAGCACCGTATCTGCCAGGTTGGCAAAAAACAAAGGCTATGCAGCCTCATCAGGAAAATCTCATGGAACATATATTTTTGTCCTGTCATTTTTCATCTTGAATCAAATTTCTGGGACTCCTTTGCTATTGTTTACTCTTAAGTACTACCTTATATCCTTTACAAAGGAGACAGGGCGGTACATAAATGAATTTTCTTGTTCACCTTACAAGATCCCCAGTCCTCTCTGTTTTTCCTCCTTTGTACCACAGCTGTTTCTTACTGCCTTAGAAGTATAGGGGGAAAATAGTCTTGACAATGAAAATAACTGGAAGTTACAGTTTTAAAAAATAAAATTAGAGCCTCTTCAAGGTAAAAATTGCAATGCAATGATCAAAATAATGCTTTTAATGAGACATTTGATTAAATTAATGTTTTTGGCAAGACGGAGGTCTTAGGAAGGGTGAGAATCCAACCAGGTGGTCATGAAAGAGCGCTGAGAGAGTCAGAATGCCAATCAGACTAGCACCTAGCACGATACTTAAGACTGGAAGGAAATGGGAAAAGAATGAAAGCAACTAACTTGTTGCGAGGGTGGAATTCTAGATGATTTCGTTTTTGAATTTTCATTAGCAGTGTTACAGTATTATGCAGTAAATAGAACAAATTACAGTTGTCTAAAAATTATCCTTTAGTAGCTGGGGAAGCTAACTCTTTCTCCAAGCACCTGAAGGTTGCAGAGTCATGGTTAGAGATTACTTAGTGCTCTGTTCTGTTTTCACATGTGGTATTTTGTGTGTTTCTTTTCAATCACCGGATCTGAGGATTGATTCACTTAGATTTGTGCTATGGGAGATGCCCAGCTGGCTCTTTCAGTGTCATCTCTGACACTGTGTGACCTGCAGACCCTCCTGCTGGCAGTCAGCAGGCTGGAATAACAGAGGATCGGTATAATACTAAAAACAATTATAGTGGATCTTTCTGTTTGATCTCTATTGACTTCTCAGTGACTTAGCAGATTTATTGGAATTTATTGGTAAAGACCGTTTACATGTTATATAGTGTATAGTTACAGTTAATACACTATATTCTATAATTATAGTAGCCCCTCTTGGATTATTAGTGATTTGACACATGTGCTCTAATCAGCTTAAACATGTTCAGGGGTGTAGAAAAGAAATCACATCAAGTCACTTTTTTTTTTCTTAATGTTAAATTTTTTTATAACTGGTGGTATTATGTAATGCCTGTGGATAGCCTCCTGTCTTAAGGACTTTTAGTTTCACAGAAAATTATCCCTGACCCTTGATTAAATTATTTTAATGGTTGTGAATCTGTCCCTCCTCTATGACATAATATAGTCACATGGAGGAATGTGCACATGCCTCCCTCATACACATTATGATCAAATAGATAATTCAGATTCTGCATTAGGTTAAAATTCATTAAAATCCATACTTGAGAATATGATAATGCTGTTCCATTGCTATGGGCAATGGGTAATTTTTCTTTCTCATAAATAATTGTAATTAATTTACTGTAAAACTAGCATATACATTCCCCAAAGCGGTAGCTGATTGATGGCTGTGCTGATGAAAAGCTGTAACTTGGGGATTAACTGTACAGCATAATGTGATGCTTCCCTCTAAGACTTTTTTCCCCCTCCTTTCTAATATCATAGGAATATTTTGAGGTGACTTTGGGAATACTTTGAAGTGAAACTTTTTGAAATGTTACTATAACAAGGCTATTGACAGGAGATTTCTTGGTTTAAATGAAAGAAGAGATTTGTGTTCTAAAGATCTTAATACTTCCCCGAAAAGATCCCCTCTAGCCCCTGCCCCCTTGAAGTGATGCCAATTTCTGATACCTGTATTGGATTCAGTTTGATCCAGCCATTCATTTAATCCTGCCCCTTGTTCACGATTGAAATCAGCCAACTGAGCACATATGCAGTATGGGCCTCTTGTCCTTAGAATGATAGACCCTCTAAAATCCAGAGGATCAAGTATAGCAAAACTAATCTTTCTTAAATCCGAGCACAGATCTCCAAATAAAACACCTGATGACTGACTGACTCAGTAAAATTGAATTCTAAGTCGTCTCCCCAACCTCTCTTTGCAGTCGTCGTACTCCCAGTTGCTGGCAGCTACATGCCTTACAAAGCTTGTGTCACGCACAAACAACCCTCTACCATTGGAACAGCGAATAGATATCCGTAAGTAGAGAATTATCTGTTCTCTCAAAGAAATTAGTTTGTTTAGTGATGTGCTTAGTCATAGTTAAATTTATGTTGCTTGTTTGATAATGTTCTGAAATTGCTAAGCATACTGAAGATCTGGAATCCAGTTTTTTCCAGAATTTTGGGCTTAATAAAGTGAAGCAAGCCCACAATAATTACTTCTAGATAAAGCCTAAGTAACGCTTTTTGTTGTCAGAAGGTTTCTTTCATTCAGTCTTTGCTGCCACTAATAACCAAGACAACCATTGTTAAGGATTTTGCATTCTGTGCTGACTGTGTTAACCATGTAGGAGTAGCAGATTCAAGGCTGCCATGCTTCAGATTCTTCATTGTGACAAGTATAAAATTCGCAGTCGGAAAGCCTAATCTCAAATTCAAAGTCCCATTTCTCAGTAGCATGAAGGATTAAGGGAGTTTAGTGTTAATAGTGTAAATTTACCATTTCTTGGACAGTTAGTACATTTAAACATGTACACCCTTCCCTGGCAGAACGTTCTGTTATGTGGATTCTTTTTGTTTTATAGGGAACTATGTGCTCAACTACCTTGCCACTCGGCCAAAGTTGGCTACTTTCGTGACACAAGCATTAATTCAGTTATACGCCAGGATCACAAAACTGGGCTGGTTTGACTGTCAGAAGGATGACTATGTCTTCAGAAATGCAATCACAGATGTCACGAGGTTTTTACAGGTATGATGGATATGTTTGGTGTAATAGGAATGGGAGAAGCAACACGTATATACTTATATACTGTTATACTTTCTAAAAATCACACAAAATAGAATTATTTGGTACATTCTCTTCAGTTGTCTTTTTTACTGTTAATATGTCTTGGCTTTGCATGTTTACATGTCAGCACAGACAAACCCTACTTCATTCTTTCTAATGCCTGTATACTAGGTATTCCAATCTAAAATACCATAACTTAACTAACTAATCTCTTATAGGTGGGCATTTAGTTTGTTTCTATATTTTGACTGTTTTTAAATACTTCTGTGAATATCTGTGTGTGTATGGGTGTATGTGTGTCTTGTCATACTTTGAATAAGTGTGTTTATAGGGATTATTGGACTTATTCAAAGGGATATGTGTATTTTGGCTTTCAAAGGTACCGTGTTTCCCCAAAGATAAGACCTAGCCAGACAATCAGCTCTAATGCATGTTTTGGAGCAAAAATTAATATAAGACCCAATCTTATTTTACTATAAGACCAGATATTATATAATCTAATATATAATATAATGTAATGTAATGTAATATAATATAATACTGGGTCTTACATTAATTTTTTTCTCCAAAAGACGCATTAGAGCTGATTGTCCGGCTAGGTCTTATTTTCTGAGAAATACGATATTTCCAAATCACCCTAAAAAAAGTTGCTTCCTCCAACAATTAAGAGTGCCTGTTTCTCTGTACCTGGGAATCTAACTTTTTTATTTTTCTAGCTTAATAGGAAAAAAAGTGGTATATCATCATTTGAGTTATGAATAAGACACATTTTTATATGTTAATTTACTAAAAATTTTTTTCTGTGAACTTCCTGTTTATATCTTATGTATATTTTTTTATCAGGTTCTTTGCCTTTTTCTTGTATACAGTTTCTTTGTAAATTATGTTACACATTCATTTGTTATTTATCTTAAATGTGTTTTGCCGCTTTCCCTTTTTATAATGTGTATGGTATGGTGCTTATGGGTGTATTTTTAAAATACTAAAGGTTTCCATTTTGCCAAAGTCAGATTTAGCAGTGTATGGCAGTTAGGTTTTAAGTCCTGCAAAGTATCAGTTTTAAACTACAATTCCTTACTACCTTGTCTTGGCAGTTTTAATAGCCACACATGATTCTGTCATTTCAAAAGTATGACTGCATTCCCAGTGCTGAAATCAAGCTGCACACACCCCCTGTCTGCCTTGTGTTTTTTCACCAGGATAGTGTTGAATACTGCATCATTGGGGTCACAATTTTATCTCAGCTAACCAATGAGATTAATCAAGTAAGTGCTACAGCCTTCCTCATTGAAGTAAGTGCCATATTTTTTCTTAGTATTGGTGTTTTCTGCTCTGTGTGGGATGATCGTTTTTGGCAGTTGTGTGCTTTTGCGGTAAGTGATTAATGCCCTTTTGAAACAAAATAGTTCCATTGGGTTTTCCTCTGTAAGTGCAGCCTATCTCACTCTTTTTGTCTTGGTCCCCTTCTGTCTCCAGAATATTTTATCCTCCCATCTCAGCTTACCTCACTGGTATTAATGTTCATTATTAGAGCTATGGTTGTAAGTCAAAACCTCAATGAAATAATTGCTTTGCTAATGAAAAAGAAGGAATCCAAGAAAAGGATCACAAAAGTGGAACCAGCATCGTTTGTGTGCCCTTTCTGCTGTATACATTAGTGTTCATAACCATTTAAAAATCAGTTTCCATATCCCATTATTAAAGATTTTGCTTGTAATATTTTCAGAATGCATAAAACGTCCTGCTAAGTACCAAATAAATAAGCATTTAAAAATCAGTTTCCATATCCCATTATTAAAGATTTTGCTTATAATCTTTTCAGAATGCATAAAACATTCTGCTAAACACCCAATAATTTTTTAAATAGTCATTGATGATACTACAGAGGAAACACCAGTGGCTTTCTTCTGCTCTGGCTATTATTTTTTCAGTCATTTACTTTTGTATCCAGCTAAAATTTTGTAATTACTGAACGGGCCAGTATGTTAGTTGTAACATCTCACATTTCAGTTGTCGGCTAATAATTACATTGGCATCACTGTTGCTATTGCTTATATCTATGCAGGCATTTTTATTAACCCTTAGGAATTTTGACTGAATAAGGACTGTTTGAAATGCACTTGCTTATAGCCTGTAAAATCGGGAGTCCATTCCGCGTTCCATCACCTGTGATCCCCATTGTGCTTGGTGATCATCAAAATACCAGCACTCACTGTTGGGTGATTACTGTGTGACAGGCACTGTTCTAAGCACTTTACTTGAATTAACTGATGTTATTCTCACTGTAGTCTTAGATAGGTACTGTGGTTGTCCCATTTTCCAGATAAGGAAACTGAGGCACATCAAGGTTAAGTAATGTGTCTAAGGCGTCACAGTTAGCCAGCAACAGTATCTGAATTTGAACCTACGTAATCTTGTACCAGAGCCTGTGCTCTTAATAACTTCTTATTTAACTACTGTTACCTTTGTAGTAAGAAAGCATGTGTTCACTAAGTACAGAGATTGTGGGGTTCGTGTTCTCCCTTTGAAGCGTGGCCCCACAAAATACATCCATGTTGATATAATAAAAAACTTCAAAATTTTACTTGTCTTTATTAAGAAAACAATAGAAATGTGTGTGACATGCTTAACATGTAATTATTCGCTGTATTATGATCAGAAAACACTATATATGATACATAAAATCTAATAATACCTTATTTATCGAACACAGTAACACTAAAGCTAGAATTGAGGAATATTTTGAACTTCTATGTAACTTAATTTTCTGGGGTTTTGTCAGGGCAGGGTGTCAGATTTAAATTAGAAAGTGTGTTTCTGTTACCATTCCTATTTGAACTTAGAAATAAAATCAAGGTGGGTCCATAACTTGGTTGTCAGAAATTTTGCTACATTCTTTAATGTACCAAAAGCAAAATGAGCTCGCTCTTAGATGATTTGGTCAGTATATGAAAGAGATTTTAGCTTTCAGTTGGACTAAAAAGAACCTTTGACAACCTTGAAATTCCTTTATTCCACTTACTGAGTGCCTATTATGTGTCAGGAATAGAGGACATGCTAAAGAAGTAAAAGATTGTCCTTAACCACAAAAACCTTTAAAATGTGGCTGAAAAGACAAGAAGAGAGACTGACCCATACAACCATGTAATTAAAGTGTTCACTCCTGTGGTATAAACTCCATGTGGAAATAGGTTAGAGAAGGAACAGAGTGTTACAGGCTGTTGTCATTTATCTTAAGTTTGTGGCTGTTGGTTAATGACCGTTTTAGAAGTTCTGTAGTAGCCCTGACTGGATTGTTTACCACAACCCAAGCCTTGCTACTGTCTGTTCTTGAAACTAAGCCACAGTGCAACAGAATATAGTAATTATTAGCAATATCTGCCAATAATTTGTTAAATTTGACGTAAGTGCAGAGGAAATTAAAACTTGGCAGTGGAGATATTTATCCCTTCTTCTGTCTTCCCTCTGTAAGCTCTAGAGACGTGATCCTGGCCAGCTGTTAGCAGCTTCTTGTCCTTTGCATCCTCTCCCTTTATATGATTTAGCAGTAATTTAAACGTTTAAAATGTATTTTGTATTTATGTTGCTTTTATTCGAAATCTTTCCAGTTTATTTGAAGTCTGCATGAAATTTTTTTTTCTTTGAAGTTAATTCTAAAACTTGCGTTGGTTTATTTTTCTGCACAGGCAGACACCACCCATCCTTTAACCAAGCACAGAAAAATAGCCTCTTCTTTCCGAGATTCATCATTATTTGATATCTTTACACTTTCCTGCAATTTACTAAAACAGGTGAGATTGTAAGTTGGGTCCTGCTTCCCACTTCCCTTTTGAAAGGATGAACATGAGTGGACACTTGTTAGATGTCAGCTCTTAACGGACCCCACGAGCACTTAAGCATCTCCTTAATCATTATCTCTTGCATAATACTTTTTTCTGAAATGGTGAAGAAACTTTTCAGACTGACCACTGGTGTTAGAGAAAGGATCATGATTTCCCCATTTCAGATCTGTTCCCCTAGGTGAATACTTAATCCATGTTCCTATCTTAAAGGAATCTAGAGTACCACAAAGTTTGAGATTTTGTTGTTTACTCCGTTTAGACCCACATAAAGCTTTCCTGTACGGAGTAAAAGCGTGTTAGCTTTATAGCGTTCGGATTCGTAGTGCTCTGAAAGCAGGCTCAGACGGCACTGTTAGCACACTAAAACTAGGCTGGCTCCCCTGCCCCCTGCTGAGCTAAAAGCAGCAAATAAACAAGCAACATCTGTAAGGAAAAGCAGAATTTGAATTTTTAACATCCATTTGGATTTCATAACCTGAAGCGATAGACAGTATCACATGAGGAAATTACCTGTTTTAAAATAGAAAAGTTGGTATTTCAATTCATTTATTGATAGAGTTGAACTAGAAAGAAATGTTAACCTTCGCTGTCTACACATTTATAATGATGCCGGGCTGCTTTGTCCCTATAGAAAGCTAAATGTGATTAGCCTCTGGCTGTTTGTTCATTTGGGGTATTTGAGGGTTTTTTTGTTCTTGTTCTCATTTTCCAGTATGTCCGGGTTTAGTTTTAGAAACAAGTTTGCATTCGTTCTGTCGTTCTGTTTAATAATGCCCATCTTTTTCCTCAATTACCTAGTTTTATCTCAGAATTCCCAGACAGTCCTCAGGTTGGGCAAGCTGCCTGGAAAAAGCTGTTTTACCCCCTGGAGGGGAAAAGCTTTTGAGAAAACTAAGGATTGAATCGTCTCACTGATACTATCAAAAACCAGCGAGTCACTGAGGTCACAGCTGGTATGAACTTTGAACGTGAAAGTCCCAGTAGCTCTGGGCCAGTATTGAGCTGTAGGCAGGTAAACTGCCATTGAATAAATAAAAGTCAGTGATGATTTTGTTTTAATTTTGGTTTGCAAGATTTTTGTTGATGCTGGTGATGTTAAAAAGAGGAAGGAAAGTGGCACAGGATATAGAACTTACTAGAACTCCCTCCCAGAATTTAATCCTAACCCTGTCTCAAAATACCTAGGATCTCACATGCAGTGAAATAACCACACATATTGCTGCAGGATTCCCTGTGGCCACTGTGTCTACATGTAAAGAACAAGTGTTAAAAAGGGGGATTTCTTTAAGTACCAACTTCATGTTTTGTGGGAAACATCTTGTAATAGTAAATAAGGAGCTAGGATTTTCATAGTGAAATTAAGGCAGTGTCTTATAGCGGGCAAAATGTCACTTTGCTGTGTTGAAATACAGCCCTCCTTTTCTGGCTCAACAGCCTGCTTTTGAGTTGGTAGCAAGCTTGGAAGAGAGGAGTGATTGTTTGGGGCTCATTATGTGGCAATTTTTACAGGCTTCAGGAAAGAATCTAAACTTGAATGATGAAAGTCAGCACGGTTTGCTCATGCAACTGCTCAAACTCACTCATAACTGCCTAAACTTTGATTTCATCGGCACTTCTACTGATGAATCCTCAGATGATCTGTGCACAGTACAGATTCCCACCAGCTGGAGATCAGGTAACAGAAACACAGCACCTGAAACAGGCAGCTGCTCTCCCCTCCGTCCTGTCTGTAGGGTGATGATCTAAAGGTCCCCTGGCATCCCTTGCTTGCAGTAAGAAGACATTTAGAATTGCAGCATCTGTCTTTATGAAGTGAGGGAGAGGTTCTTGGAGGATCTTATAGATTCCCCAGCCTGGGAGAACTCTTAATTACCGACCCAGGTGACTTTGACCTTACATTAACCACCTAGAGACTCCTGTCATCTTCCTCATTTGCGGTAATGTCTAGCTTTAAAAACAAACCCAAACAGAAGAACATGTGCTCATGTTTGTTATTGCGTTCTAAGGGTAAAAATTCTTGCTAAGAACAGAGCCCTGATTGTCTTACGTTCTCTGAGAAGCAGAAGAATGAATCTGTTTCTTAGAGGAGCTTAAAAAAAAAACACACCTATTATCACTTTCAAAGGAAATAAGCATTCTGTAAGATAAGAAAGCAGAAAGATAAGCTCCCTAACCTATAGTGCCAGCAGTCTGCCCGGAGCAGGCTGCAGACATACTCAATAAAGTACTCTTTGGTCTTTCTTTCAGCATTCTTAGATTCTTCAACTCTGCAGCTGTTTTTTGACCTGTATCATTCCATCCCTCCTTCATTTTCACCTCTGGTGAGTCCGTTTCTAAAGCAAACTTATTTCTGGAAAGTGGCACTGGTAAAATGAGTCTTATGTTCATTTTGTTGTACAAAATCATAGAAGTAAAGCATAGAAATACTAGGGTCAGTTATCTAGCCTTTTGAGATTAGGATTATAGCTTTAAAGTTCCCATAATAAAGTCTTAACTTAATTCTTTTCAAATGATTCCTGTCTAATGACAAATTGCTGCAGATGTCGAGCTCTTTTGGTGTCATCTTGACTTTGTACTGTACTATACCTCAGATTGCCACAGGCTAGAGTGGGGGATTCACCTTACATTGTCTAGCCGAAGATTGTCCTGACTGTGAAAAGTTTTGACAATCCTTCAGGTATATGTTATGTAAGTGATACATGGACGCTGTAATGGGAAGGCAAATTTGCATACTTATTCCTAAATAACATTTGAAAGCTCTTGAAAATCATTCAAGAGCATTTCTCCTTTAAAGCAATAATTAACCTCAAATCTCAAAATTCACTCAGATCGTGAAAGACATTGGTCTAGTATTTCACATTGTTGGTGTAAAATATACTGTTGTACAATATATACAAAGAAAAAACAGTAAACTAGTGGATGTTTTGCATAGTGTTTCTGCAGTGGACTATTTTCCTGGTCATTATAGTACTTTTCCAAATTAATGTAGACCTTCACTTTAGAAGAAACAGGAATTCAGTATTGTTTGTATCAAGTTTACTGTAGGAAAAGGTAATGTGCTCAAGAAGGGTAATTAATAAAAAGACTATTTATAAAGGTATGGACAGAATTCAGGGACTCCAACAAGAGGTGGTGGCTACATCCCTTGGACTAGCAATTGTGGGAGCTTCTAGGGGCGAGGAAGGGAGCCCTGGAGAGAGCTGAAGCTGTGGCCCAGGGGAGGGCTGTACAACAGAGCTAGAGAGACTGCCAGCCATGGCCCAGCCAGGGGTGGCACCTCTTTCCTCCTGCCTTGATCTGCTGCTGGTACTTTCCAATGGATGAAGCCAACTAGAAGCAAGAGGGCAAGGGAGCTTGGCTGTTGTTGGTCAGCAAAAATCAGCCTCCCAGGGAACAGAGCAGGGTGGAGAAGGGTAGAAAATAGATCTGGTGGGACAGAGAATATAAATATCTAGCACAGTGCGGAAAGGGTAAAATGTTTTCAGCATAAAAGCTGGTTTTTTCATGGCACAGATCTGACTTGGTTATTTCATTGTAGCACTACATAGCAAAATCTGATTAGCCAAAAAGCCTTAATAAAACAGAAAAAAAAACACTAAATCTAAAGCTTAAACTATGAATTGCTTGGTATTTTCAAGCCTTAAATATGTATCTTAACAAGAATCAAAGAAGCCATTGGGGTGGTCAAATCAATTTCCCAAGTGTGAATTTAACTAGTTGTTAGGATTACCTTGGATTTTGTGCTGTTTTTCTTTTAATAAAGCTGTTTCAGATAGCCTACGTTATGCCCTCCTTGACCTTTCTGTATCACTGAAATGGTAGCGGGGGTTGAAAGAACAGAAGTAATGGCTTCTATAAAGAACAATATTATAGGAGGGGAAAGGACCATGAAAACAGCTGTACAGACTTTTTTAAAATCAGTTGTGTTGGGTTGTGCCCTGTTTTTAGGTATTATCCTGCTTAGTACAGATCGCCTCAGTTAGAAGATCCCTGTTCAACAATGCAGAGAGGGCCAAATTTCTCTCTCATCTTGTCGATGGTGTTAAACGAATACTGGAAAATCCACAGGTAAGATTTCAGGATTTGTTTTTATTTGGATATATGTGTGCGTGTGTGTATATGTATATTTATGACATATATGATTTTGTGTGTCTGTACGCATGTGCACCTGTGTGAGTCAGAAGAAAATCCATCTAGGGGCCACATTTAACAGAAAGCCCAGGAAACAGCTCAGTCTGTCATTCTTCAAAAGATTTAAGTGACTATATTTGTAGAAAATGCTTGAGAACATTTGCCCAAAAGAGGAGCTTGTCTCTTCTCACTTCAGGAATTCAGGAGCTGTGGGAAGGATCACTTCGTACGAGAAAATAAAGATAGAGTCATAGTCGTTTTTCCCTAAGAAGTTAGGACTTTAAAGTGACTTTTATTTTTGTTGCCATTTTTTTGAATGTAGATTATTGACCTAAGTATATATGGCTGCTTATAAGTGGGAAGGGAGAGATTTCTCATTCAGATACTTGTTCTGAAAGTCAATTGCCCTTTTTGTCTTCTTCAGTCTCAAAGAGTCACTTCACTACACTAGGAAATAAAGTCAGTTCGTTTTTAAGTTCACTTCACTACACTAGGAAAGAAAGTCAGTTCGTTTTAAAATATACTCAGTTCAGTCCCTTTTTAAAAATACATTTATTCATTCAACACATTTTATAAAACATCTACCATGTGCCAAGGATACGGTGGTGAAAAAACAAAGTCTGCTCTCCTGTGCTAATAGAGGAAGACATAGATAAGGAAACAAATGTACTGGCATAATATGCAGACAAATCCAGTTTGATATAAGTATATGCTAAAATATATGAACATAATATAGGAAGAGAAATTTATAACAATGATGATATAATATAAATACATAAAACAGTCACGTAACTTTGCCACTGTAGTTTACTTGTGGCTAATGATAAATTTGACAGATGTGGAAATGAAAATTTCATTATCTTTTCTTTAACTGGTGGCAAGCAAATAGACTGGTCATGTCTTAGATGATGCCCCTTTTCTGCCATTAATCAGCTTTACTATCTTAGAAATATATTGTGATCCTCTGGGCTTCCATTTCAGACTCTTTGAATTGAGGCTAATAATCCCCATTTCACAGGATGATTATTATGAACAGATGAGATAACAGATGTGACCATCCTTTTTAAAACACTGTTTTTAAACATTATACAAATGTGTCATTCTGAATGATGACCTGCATCTTGGAAGTTAAAATAGATGTCCCCCTCCCTTTGCGCCATCCCAAATGTCATTCGGAAGTATAATGAATCACATTTTACCTTTTATTTTCCTCCTGTGCTGTCCCAGAGTTTATCAGACCCAAACAATTACCATGAGTTTTGCAGACTACTGGCCCGACTGAAGAGTAACTATCAACTGGGAGAATTAGTAAAGGTGGAAAATTACCCTGAGGTCATCCGATTGATAGCTAACTTCACAGTGACCAGCCTACAGGTTTGTCTTTGATTTCGTGGCTCTTTCTTCCTAAACATTGGACCGTCTTGTCTTGCTCACTGATTTTAACCTTATAAGAATATTCTTTTTTTTTTTTTTCTTAGCAAAGGTGAATATAAATACATATAGGGTGACTCTGCAGAATAGTTTCTATTGTAGCCTCCTCATGTGTAATACAGAAGTGCAAGGACTATTGTGAGAGGAACATATGGGAATTGCAAGGATAGTATTTAGATTCAAGATAGACAGAATCCCCTCAGAATCACCCCCCTAAAGAACAAGATTGAAGCAGGGAGCTAGACAGAAGAGTAAAGAGAGGGTTAGTAACCTCTCTTTCTTACTCATATAATATGGGCTGTGGTTCTCAAATTTTATGGCTTGCATCAAAATCCTCTGGGGAGCTTGATGAAAATGACGGGTGCTTGGGTCTTACCCCCATAAATTCTGGTTCACTGAGGAGCAGGGTGGAGCCCTGGCGTCTGTTTCTAATTGTTCTCTAGGTGATTCTAACGCATGCTAATGTTTGAGAACCACTTACACAAGGTTTTCCTTGTGGTGAGTTTACTCATCCAGCATAGAACAGCTCTTCTCATTAGATGCTTAATCTCTGAAATACTAATAAACACTTTAGACTAGTTGCCACACAGAGAACAAAGCCCATAAAAGTTTATCATCTTTTTTTAAGTCTTTATCCTTTGTGTCAAGTGGCATGAGACTAGTTAGTATATTGTGTACAAAAATGAGAAATATGTCTCCTGCTCTTTTGGTTTTCCTTAGCACTGGGAATTTGCCCCAAATAGTGTGCACTATCTCCTGAGCCTATGGCAGCGGCTGGCAGCCTCTGTGCCATACGTGAAAGCCACAGAACCCCATATGCTGGAAACTTATACTCCTGAAGTCACCAAAGCCTACATCACATCCCGTTTGGAATCTGTGCACATCATACTGAGGTAAGGACACGGGCAGCCTCCCTCATTTCCCCACCAGTAGCTGGTGTCAGACTTGCCAGAGATGGGACACCCAGTTGCTGTCCTTGATGGGAGTCGTGTTGGAGCTAATACTGTGAAGGATCAGCTTTTCGTGTCAGCAGAATAGCATCAAGTCTGAAAGGATCGTCGTTCTCTTTAACATCCTATCCGTGTCCCCCTCTTGTCGCTATCGACAGCAGTATCTTTGAGTACAACGTCTATCACTATAATGTTTATGTTTGTCCTTCCCACTGATTTTCTTGAAACAAGAGAGAAACATTTATATGCCCGAGATGATAAGAATTATAATGTGTAAGTTTGTGGTGCTTAATGGGAAATCCTAAAGTAGTAAGTAGATAAATAAGATTACAAAATCCAGACCTTACTAGAAGATATGAGTTCTAGGCAGCTGATCGCTGATTGCATTGTATTAATGCCTGGTTTCTGTCTACCTGACTATTAACTGGACCAGAATCCTATAGATAAAGAAATGTCAGACCCTTTCAAAAATGACCTACGTAAAGTGAATTTATTTTTTGTTTAGGGACCTTTCTTATTTGTGGGGGTTTTTTTGTTTGTTTTTTTATTTTTTTGGCTTAAACAGGAGACATTTATTTTCTCACAGTTTTGGAAGCTGAAAGTCCAAGATGCCAACAGGGTTGGTTTCTGGGGGGGCTTTTCTCCATGACTTGAAAATGGCTACCTTCTCGCTGTGTCCTCACAGGGCCTTTTGTGTGCATGTGCGCACGGGGAGCTACATCTCTGTTGTTTCTTCTCCTTAGAAGGACACTAGTCCTATTGGATTAGGGCCCCACTCTTAAAACTTTACTTAACTGTTGTATTTTTTTAAATTGAGGTATAATTGACATATTAGTCTCAGATATACAACATAGTGATTCAATATTTGTATATATTGCAAGAGAATCACCACAGTAAGTCTGGTTAACCTCCATCACCATGCATAGTTACAATTTTTTTTTCTTTTGATGAGAACTTTTAAGATACTCTTGTATATTTTTTCACTGGCTATTTTTTCAGGGGAATTTACTTGGACCCTGGAGGTCAGGGTTTTTTTAAAGTTGGAATTTTAATTTGCTCCAAGTCAAGTACATTTAATTGTCGTAAGAGCTATAGTCTGTGACTTGACTCATTTGAAAACCTGAGTATTTGTGCGGCCCACTGGAAGGCTTGTTTTATTAGCTGCATAGTTTCTGTTCCTATGGATTCAGCTGGTTTCAGTGAGACCATGTTGGGAGTGGTTACCTGTGTGGACTCTGAGCCCAGATGGCCAGTTAATAACCATGTACTCTTCAGCAGAGTTATTATAGTGATTAAATTACTATGTCCTGGCCCAGCATGTAGACCATGGTAAACACCTAACTATGAACTCTGGTTGTATTGGTGGTGGTGGTGCTGCTGGATTGTCATACTATGATGTGACACTAGAGAGCTTGTAATAGGACACGATTTTAAATCCAGGAACCAGTAGATAGGACAAGACCTGGTCTAGACCCACAGCGCCTCATCTGCAATTTGGAAATCCAAGATGTGAAAACTAAATTTTCTCATAAATTTGGCACCAAAACTCATTTGGTGGCAAAACTTGACATGTGCTGGTATGAGACTATTTATAGTCTTTTTAAAAACTTCTTAGTATGACTATTTATAATATTTATACATTTTGCTATAGGAATATTGTATTTGACATACCACAGAGCCCATTGAGTGTTCATATTACATGGCAGAAGCATCGTGTTGCCTCCCTAAAACCTGAAGATTTATGAATTCCAAAACACGGGCCTCGTCTGAGGGACAGGATACTTGTCGTCCCAGAGTTTACTGTAGTTGAGAACAAGCAAGTAGCTAAGAGCCCAGAGCTCTGAGGGGTGAGAAACATAGGAATGAGGGAATCAAGGCAGACAGACTGGAAATTCAGATTGAAAGATTGACACCAAAAAGCAGAATATTCCTAAGGGACACTGATGCCAGGGTGAAGACATCTATCTGCCTTCCAACTTTTGGGCTATTCCTTCCTTGGTTTCAAGTAGTATTGTGATGTGGGCCTCTACTCTTGGAAACAGTGGCTAAATGAAGAAGAAAGAGAGCTGCTGCGATGGTGGGATCAATAGGTATATTTTAAGAGAGCTGCCTTCTTTCTTCCCTTGGGAGTAGAGATGGACTGGAAGATCCTCTGGAAGATACAGGCCTGGTCCAGCAGCAGTTGGACCAGCTGTCTACAATTGGGCGTTGTGAATACGAGAAGACGTGCGCGCTCCTCGTGCAGCTGTTTGACCAGTCGGCCCAGTCCTATCAGGAGCTGCTGCAGAGTGCCAGCGCAAGCCCAATGGATATTGCCGTGCAGGAGGGTGAGTGCACAGTGACCTGGGCCTGTAGGGCGCTGCTGTCAGTACCCTTCCTACCTTCCCCCAAGAAGGGTTCTTCCATTATCAACTACCTCCATGCACACAAAAGAATATTTGTTAAATGCCACAAGGAACTAGGAAAGAGGAACTGCAGTGGTGTGTTCAAGAAAGTACTGTACTCTAAAAATAATGACCTCGTCTGATAGGGGAACGTTGGTTATCCAATGAATTTCCCCCTTGGCATCACCCTTACCGGAGCAGAGTAGTAGTGACCGTGTTTCCCTGAAAATATGACCTGATTGTCTGGCTAGGTCTTATTTTAGGGGAAACACAGTATACTCCGTAAGAAAAGCAAGACTTTATGGCTTCTTCTCCATGGCATTGTTAAGATTAAGGAAGCTTGTAGTAAGAAACGAACCTGACAGTGAGGGATTTCTTCATGAAATTATCACTGGAGGTGGCACTACTGCGTCTTCTTCCTGTCTGTTGCAGGAAGGCTGACATGGCTGGTTTACATCATTGGTGCAGTGATTGGTGGCCGGGTGTCTTTTGCCAGCACTGATGAGCAAGACGCTATGGATGGCGAGCTTGTCTGTCGGTAAGTGCTCCTCCCACAGGGGCTTCCGTTTCGCTGCTGCGACCTTCTGGGTTCTGAGACCATAGGAGCCGGACATGCTTTTGTGGTTAGAGAAGATAATCTCATGAAGCTGATTGCCCATGAACATGAAGGACCGTTAAAGGTCCACCTTCAAAACCTCTTAAAAGTACAGCAAGAACTCTGCCTACAGTCCTTACTAAAACAACATTTGTAGTAACTCATCAAGGAATTGATGGATACAGAATTGGGAAAACCAGAGTGGGTAGTAGTTTTTAGTTCTGTTTCAGGACAGTGCCTCAGAGTGAATGAAATCTGGACTGCTTTTGCCATATCAGAATAAGTCTAATAGGAAACTATGGTTCTTTGAATATCCCTAAGATAGAATTACAGAGTTTCAACAACTTTGTCTTTGTGATTCTTTCTCATCTTACTAAAATCCTATAAATGCACATTTAGTCATTTCTAAAAATTTACCAAACATAGAAATAAAAAGGTAGGATTTTTTAATACCCTGTGGCAGATTTTCTCAAACCTTTTCTTTTCGTCAGGCCTGTTTCCCTTCTTAAAAAGTATTGAGATCCTCAAAGAGCCTGTTTAATATGAGACACATCTGTCAATGTTTATTGTATATTAGAAAATAAAACAGAAATTTTAAAAATATGTATTCATTTTAAAATAACAGTAAACCCCATTACATGTCAACATAAATAATATTTTTTAATAACTATGTTTCAAAAAAAAACTAATGAGAAAAGTAGCTTAGTTCTCATGTCTGGCGTAGTAGAAGTCAGCTGGATTCTCATACTCGCGTCTGCATTCAGTCTGTTGTGAGAATATCATACATCTTGCAGCCTGTGGAAAACCCCACTGCACCCTCATGTGAGAATGCGAGTGAAAGGGCAAAAAGCATTGTAGTATTTTTATGAAAATGGTTTTGTGGCCTTTCAGACAACTGCTGCCCTGAAGGGTTCTAAACTTTCAGGTGCTCTCCTTGGAGATAAACACATTTTAACATGATGCCTTAGGATTTATTGGTCCCCAGACATTTCAATCCATAGTCTTTATTCTTGTTCTGAAAACCCCTCTGACCTTAGGTGCCTTAATCCTGACAAAAGTCTCCACGACATGTCACACTGGCATTTTTTGAAGAGTCGAGCAAAGATGTACTAAGGATGACATCTAATACCACTTTGATTCTGCAGCCTGGTGTGATACTGTGTGTGTCACAGTATAAATGAGTTTAGACAGTCTCGTATACCGGTTCTCAGCTAAAGTGTTGGAGCACAATGACCAAGTCTGATTCACTCATGATATGTCACAATAGTGTGTTACCTGTTCTCACAATATGAGAATGTCAAATGACTCACTTGTAATAACATTATTCTTATTCATTTAACATTCACTCACTTGCATTCCAGTGTTCCTTATTTTGGGGGGACAGGTGCCGGGAAAAGGGATGAAGTCACTGATGATCCCTGGAAGTGTTGCCCTGTGAGCATCAGCCTTCACGTGTCTCCATTCCTTTCGTGGCTCTGTGAGAAAAAAGATTGAGAATCACGAGTTTAGTCCAGTCTCCCTCGTTGTATAGATAAGGAACTGAGAAAATAAATTGCTTTACTCAAGGTCTCACAGAAGTTTCAAGGGCGACCGTTACCGTAGTGCCAGTGTTTTTCACCATTTTTAAACCTATTACAAGCTCTGCCTCAATCGACAGTCTCCATGGACTGGAAGTTTTAAACATCTAACTAGTCATTCATATTCATTCCTCAGCTGTGGTTCCTGTGGGACAGAAATGGAGAATTTTGTTCCCTCCACAGAGCTTAGAACCTGCAGGGGATTCCTTTCAGATAGGAGGGGAAGAAGAGGAGGCATGTGTGACTATTTCTAGAGTGACCAGGATATCCTGCTGTTGAGAGAATCATTGCTCTTCTCCCCTAGGGTGCTCCAGCTGATGAACCTAACCGATTCTCGCTTGGCTCAGGCAGGCAACGAGAAGCTAGAACTGGCCATGCTGAGCTTTTTTGAACAGTTTCGTAAGATCTACATTGGGGACCAGGTGCAAAAATCCTCTAAGGTAACAGACTCTCAGTTTGTTTCATTGGTTCTCCCTTCTGCTTGTGGAATTGCTGAATGAGGGAAACGGCTGGTAACAGTCCACAAACAATCTCCAGATTTTAAGTATCAGGATGGTCCAAATGTATCGTCTTAGTCTATAGAATTTTGGGAGACTGTTCAAAGAATTGAGTCCATTTCTCTAGTGCGCCATATACTTAAATGGCTGGTCAAAACATCTTTTGTTGTCCCCAAAATTGGCAATTCGCAGTCTCTATACATGAATTGATGTTCAGAACAGCAGAAGGTTTTGACAGTCTTTTTGTAAATTCAGGGTAAAGGGGACTGGTAAAATCGCTCAGCATCTACCCAGTGTTTGGTAATACTTAGAAATTAGCTCATCCCTTCCCAGCATTATTGTCCATTTTCTTCTCACATCTCACCCCCTGCATGAGGACAAAAACAATACCGGGATTTAATTTTTCTAATCCATATTTTCCGGTTACTTTTTCTTCCCTTAACACAACACCAGCTGTACCGCCGACTCTCAGAAGTTCTGGGCTTGAATGATGAGACCATGGTCCTAAGCGTCTTCATAGGAAAAATGTAAGTGACTTGGCTTGCCATCAGCAAGTGTCCCTTGCAATCCTGTTGCAACTGTAACATGTGATCTTGGCATTGTGCTGCCAGTGCCTTGGTATTCCAGCATTGATCGTTTGCGTCAGAAAATTGTGCATCTGAGTGTGTGACAAGCTGTGCTTAGAGATATGGCCCGGCCCCAGAGCATTCCAGGCTTGTACAGGCAAGGATTTAATTTTGTTCATGTGGAATCTCATCCATAGCCTCTGGAATCACAGGTGAAACCCTGTCAATGGCATTAGCAAAATGGCCCTCCCTCCCCAGTGATGGGTGCTCAGCCTGTCGCCCGGTCACCCTGCTGCCAGGGGTGCCCAGAGTGGGCATTCACTCTCTGGTGCTGATTTTCACTAGACATGCCCCCAAGGAGGAGAGCCCCACTCTAAAACCGGGCTTATTCCTCTCAAGAAGCATCACACTCTTTGAGAGTCTTGAATCTCCAAAAATCTAGTGCTGTTGTTTGACCTGTCTTCAAAGTTGGAGCTCCTAATTGGCCCTTTTTTGTTGTTGTGGTTTTTGTGTTTTTTTTTAAGTTGTGCCCCTTTGTGTACATTGCCCCCTTTTTAGGAGCTCGATTTATCGAAGCACACACTAGGAGCCAAATTACCCAGGGCTGTGTGCAAAGTGACATTTTGTCTCCTTCCAACCACCCGAATCCTAAACACTCTTAACCATGAGCTGGTTCATAATTTAAGATGAAAAAAGCAAAGGGGGTCTAAAGGACTCTGCCAGCCGAGAACCCAGAAGCAAGGGCTACTAGAATTCTGCAGCTGACAGTGGATGTGCAGGTGCAGAATTGCATACGTCTGCATGTTATCACTGCCGCAGAAATCTCTTACCCTTGCTGCAGAAATCAGCCCTGGAGTGCCCCAGAATTCCAAGGGCCTGGGTATGGGCCAGTGTAGCTTTGGAACCAAGTAGTGAAGATTATCTGAAGGATAATTTTTCTAGTCAACCAAATGTAAGTACGGAGATTTTATACCCATTTTTTGTGGTTGTGATGTCTGTGAATTGGTGATGCAGATGTGTGGTGATTCTTGATGGATGATTTTCTTCTCCCAACCCTCAAGGAAACCAGGCAAATCAAAAGTGTCTCTTGCTTTTTTTTTCTTTTTTGTCCTCCAGCATCACCAACCTGAAGTACTGGGGCCGCTGTGAACCAATCACCTCCAAGACGCTACAGCTTCTTAATGACCTCTCCATTGGATATCCTTTTCTAAGTCAGCTTCTGTGTACAACAGGCACTGTGGTGTGCCACCTCTTAGAAATCTTGGCCGCCTGTTGTTTCTACTTTACTTTATCTTCGTATGTACTTAAGTGTCTTCCCTTCTCCTAGGATCCAAAGGTAATGACCACACAGGATTCAGGAATAACTCCAGACCCCCAAAAATGAGCCAAGGCACAAGCTAAGCGTTTCCTACATATTTATCCCTAGCTATCTCTAAGATCCAGAAATACCCAACAGACCTGTCTGATCTGCACACACTCTTTATGGCCAAGATTTTATCATCCTCAGTGGTGGCAAAGTCCGTCTTGATTGTCTAGCAGCCTATGGGTAGAAGCAACGTGATTACAAGCTTTGCAATAAAAGTAGTGCCTGTACTTCCTCTTGACTTGGACTAGGTCGTCTGTAAAGTTTGAATTGCTCTAAGACAGCCTTTCGCAACCAGAGGTCTGCAAGAGAAGTAAACCCTAAAAATATTATGTGAGTGACTTTTTTCTCAATTCTCCCAAAGATTGTACGTAGGTAGTGTCATTCTAAGTGCATAGCAGAGAATGTTAATTCACCATACACAATGGATGCCTTAGGCAAGGCTTTAGGGCTTATTCTTTCTTAGAAGTCCTGCTGAGAAAAGCTACTCTAGGATATTCATGACTCGGAGGAAACTGTGGGGCTTTCTCTTTTCTTACAGATAGGAGTTTGGTATGGGTATTCTCTCATTGATCAGTTAATACTGCTTAGAAGAGGACACATTTCTTTTTCCCTTTTGTCAGTATTATACTCAAGTGGTTAGAAAAATAAGATTATCTGTGGATAGAATTCATACTAAAGAAAGAAACCGTACATTATCCTAGAAAGTTTCCTTCTGCATTAAAAATTCTTGGTTTGCATCATGTTTTCCTTGACCTTCTTCCTTTGTCTTTACGTACAGTAGTGTAAGGAAACTAGTGAAGCTTAGTGCGGTACAGTTCATGCTGAACAATCACACGGTGAGTGATGTTAGCCCCTTTCCTGCCTTTACCCTCCAGCCACCCACACACACTTTCTCAACATATAAAGGAGATGGTTCAATTGAGGTCCCTGGTGTTGCTATAGCCAAAGACTGTTCCCTGACTCCCATCACACTGCCAGATTACATTTACTGTCATCAGAGCTGCTCTTTGGGATCCAGCTGATCTGAGTTATGGTGAAGTTGCCTACCATTATTCATACTAAGATCAACTAGTTGTAGGTAACAATAACAATTATAAAAAAAAAATTTTTAATACCCCTCAGACCCTTAAGGAATGATGATGTAGCCATTTGCTTGAAGAGCTCAGTAATCCTAAAATTACTGGCTTGCATTCTGCCTCTAACCCATGTTTTCATCGTTTTAACTTGTTTTCTTTTTTTCAATAGAGCGAGCACTTTTCATTTTTGGGTATTAACAATCAGTCCAACCTGACAGACATGCGGTGTCGAACTACCTTCTACACAGCACTTGGGCGTCTCCTCATGGTGGATTTAGGTACTGCAGTAAATCCTAGAGGCTCACGAAGTAATCTGGCATTGTTCTAAACTTGTACCTGAGGATAGAAAACTAGATGGGGGGAGGGGGAGGTCTTTTCTGTTGTTTCAGCAGTAGCAAAGCTATCTGAAATAACAGTCTGATTTCACCAAGAACAGATCACGCTATCGTGGTCCCTGTAACTGGAAGAGAATAACAATATGGGCCTGAAGTTTTCAGCTGATGTGCAGTGGTCTTAAAATTCTACTCATATTTCTCGTCTGTAAGATAAGGGAAGTGGGAATTGAGATTCCTAAATGCATCTTGTTGGCCAGATAACCCCTCCACCCCACCTGAAAGGTGCAACCCACCTGAGATTGTCAACAAAACTTTATTTCCCAGTTTGGTAGCACATATGAACCCAGAGGGCATAAGCACCGGTCTAGCTCTAGTTGTTACATTAGCAGTTTGGAGCCAAGTAATAACTGAAGCAGAATGGCATTATCATAGTTCTGAGCTATTTAAATTCTACTAAAATGACATTATAAAAACCTTCTAGGTTTATGAAAGATAACTGAAAAAAAGTGTGAATAAAGCCTCCACATGCACCTGATTCAAGTTTGAGTCTCATCTAGTTCACATCCACCAGACTCAGTCCTTTCTCAGCTGCCTATAGTTCTCACTTAAGGAAAAATAAATACATAACATAGTACCTTATACACGTATGAACCTCTGATGTTCTAGCTCAGGATTGAAAATCATCCCTGGACTAGATGATTTCTGCAACTTTCTAGTTTAAGAAATCTTTTCTGTATATACATTTTATTCTGAAATTACTACTAATACCTGTTGCGATAATAAAGGGCCCCTTGAATTACCTTTGGGCCTGCTCATCTTTCTGATTTTCCATACACACACAGCTTTGAATTTTGTATGTTGAGGTCATACCCTCCTTCTTTTCCTTACAGGAGAGGATGAAGATCAGTATGAGCAGTTCATGCTGCCACTCACAGCAGCATTTGAGGCTGTGGCCCAGATGTTTAGCACGAATAGTTTCAATGAGCAAGAGGCGAAGGTGAGTCCTTCACCCCCTGACTGATCAGCTTTGCTCGAGGGCAGCCCCTGGCAGAGACTAGATTCGCAGTACAGAACGTGGTGCTTACTCATACATTTTCCACTGATGTAGCTTTTTGTTTAATCTCTTGGACTCCCGGAATTTTGAAATAGAAGAGCCAGTGTAGATTTATAAACTTTTTATGTTAAAATGTGTTCTTAAGCAGCCCTTAGGATTTTTTTAAGTTTTCAAATGTATTAGCATAAAGTTATTTTGTTTTTGCATTGCCTTTTTCATCTCTGTTGTATCTTTCGCTTAGATTTTTAATACTCCTTTTTAGTGCTTCCTCTCGTTTTCTAGATCAGTCTTGCTAGAGATTTCTTAGTTTTATTAGTCTTTGCAAAAATAAAAATAAATTTCTTTTGCTTTGTTTTAGCTCTATTTTATCTGTGTTTGCTGTTTCATTCATCTCTACTCTTAATCTTTATTTTCACATATTTTCCTTGGGGTTATTCTGTTCTAACTTCTTTTCAGCCCTTCTTCTTCACTAATGTAATCATTTAAAACTATAAATGTCCTAGATATATTATTCCAGAAGTTATTTTTCAAATTGTGGTAAAAAAACACATAACATAAAATTTACTCTTAACCATAATTAAGTGTGCAGTTCAGTAGCATTAAGTATATTCATTGTTGTGAAACAGGTCTCCAGAATCCTTAAATTTTGATATGTAACATTTTTATTACCATTCAGTTCTTTGTATTTTCTAATTTCCATTAAGATTTCTTCTTTGACACATGAATCATTTAGAAGGGTTTGCAAATTTCCATATATATGGAATTTTAAAGTTACCTTTAGTTATTGATTTCAGGCTCTCAGAATTGTCATTTTTAGATTTTTGCTTTCCTCATCTTTTTGCTTCATGCACACTTGCTCTCCTTAGCTATAAGATCTCAGTACCAAAACTAGAAGACACTATGCTATTAACATTTGTAGGACATTTTTGCAGTGTTAATAATGACACAGACTGAAAAAAAATAATGACACAGACTGCATTTTAGAGCTACCAAATAGCCAGGGGCATTGCCCCACAAAATGCCAGTTTCGACCTGACAGTCTAAAATTTTTTTTTAATCTTTAGAAAGCCTCTTAGTTTTCTGTCTCCAAGTCAGCAGCGAAGTCAGAGAGCGATACCACTTCATCCACCTCTCTCTCCTCTTTATGTCAGTGTTTTGGAGTCTGAGGTGATTACCATTCAAAGCTAAGTTAGTGTGGAACTTACCAGTAATGTAGGCTCGACTGACAACTAATATTAAGGATAATTGAGGGATGTCAGTGAATATCAGCCCTTTTCCTTATCACATTAGTTCCATACAAAGCAAGTAAAATTAATGAAAAGAACCACCATGGCCACGAACTACAGCCATTACCATATCTTTGTCGCGCCTCATGTAACAAGTCTTTTAGACTGACCATGTCTTAGACTTGAAAACTGAGCTTACGGTATCAGTTTAGGAACAGAACTATTCACTTAAAGCAGGCTATTAACAGAAGTACAGTCATTTTTGACAAGCAAGTCAGTATCCCAAATGTGCTACGTCCTTTAGCCAACTGATTACTATGAGCTTTTAAGAGCAGTCTTATTACTGTTCAAGGTCCACAAGTAAAAGTTCTGTTGAGAAAGAGAGCATTAGATTTGGAGTCCTAATCCTGGCCCTCTTGCTACCTGGCAGCATGGCTGCGGGCAAGCTATTGGACCTCTCTAGGCCTCAGTCTTTTTCTGTAAGAGTACAGTGTAGTCCTTGACGGCTCTGCATTTGACATGTCGGTGTTATTTGCAGGCAGCCTGTAGACTCCTTTGTCTTCCTCCTGGCAGAGTCTGCATTGGAGGTGGAATGGTGCTGCTGCTGGTACCCTCGTGTCATTAGATTTGGTCCCAGGATATATGTCTCTTCTATTTCTTGTCCTATGGACCGTTTTTCCCTTTTTTTTTCTTTTTCTTTTTTCTACCTCTTTCTGAATAAGCTTTTTTGCTTTTCCACTTTTCACATACGATTTATTACATTAATGTCTTAAAACTTAACTGTCTCTATTTTTGCTGTGATAGGCCAGGAAACATCCCTTTTTCTTAGTATAACAAGGTTCCAAAACTAATTGTTGAAGTGAAAAGATTTTTGTATGGAAGAGATCAAGTCCAAATATTCGGGAAAGAGTATTTGAATGATGGGAGGAAGAATTTGGTTATAGAGAGGTGAAGTCCCCGTCAAGTGGCTATAGGTTTGCTTTTTCTTCTATTTTAACGTATTTTTGCCTTCCACAGCGAACTCTAGTTGGCCTAGTAAGAGACCTGAGAGGGATAGCTTTCGCCTTCAATGCCAAGACCAGCTTCATGATGCTATTTGAATGGATGTATCCTAACATATCATAGCAAGGCTTAACTAAAGTGTGAATGGGTGGTGGCATCATCGGGAAACGAGGGGGTTGCCAGGGGTGTGGGGATGTGGGGGGGCTTCAGAGAAGGTGAAGAGTTACCCAGAAGGCCCACCGTATGTCTTGTAAGCTGCCATTCCATAGTGGTCTAATGCATAATGCTGCCTGCCCTCGTCACTGAGACAGAAATAAATGAGGTGGTGTCCCAGCTTCTCCTCTGGGTCCCAGATACAAATGCCTGTGGAACTATACCACTGTGGAACAGTTGGCACATGGGAAAGAAAGACATCTCAATCTACTAAAACAAGACAGCTATACTAGGAATTAGAAAGTCTAATATTACTGACTTCATAACCTTGAACAAATTTCAAATCTGAGCGCCTCTGTTTCTCCAATAGTTATATAACAGAAATAGCTGATTCCCTGTCATGTCACAGAAATGGTAAGGGATAAAAGTATGAAATACATTGCGCTCTTCAGAAGAAAGGCATTATGTAAATTGAAAGTGTATTAGTAGATGCCTATCACAAGTTAAAGGATGGATATACATTCACTTTAGCACCTTCTGGTTAGAAAGACTCCAAGATTAGCAAGCAAGAGATAGGAAATGAGAAAACTATAATTTGATAGTCTGTGCTTGGCCAGTGCTGAGAATTATTTTAAATTCTGTACCTTTCTGGATTCAGAATTCTTCCTTAGCTTTTTATTTGCAGATATCCATCCTACATGCCAATTCTCCAGCGGGCGATTGAGCTGTGGTACCATGATCCAGCCTGTACCACACCTGTGCTCAAGCTGATGGCTGAATTAGTTCATAATAGGTAAGCAGGAAGAAGATTTTCAAAGGGCAGAAATGCCCCTTTATCTGAGACAGCCCTAAGAGAATTTGCTTTATGTAGTGTTTTGGGCAGATTGTGGAAGATAGTAAGGTTCACTGCTATCAAAATTTGAAAACCTCTAAAAGTTTATATATGTTTTTGTTTGAAAGAAGGGTGTCCCAACCACACAAAGCCATATCTGCTTGCAGGAAATTAGTCACTTTGAAAAGAGTCTCAAGGTATACATTCTTGTAAGAAGTGAATTTGGCAACCAAGATTCTGATTTCCCTGCCCATATACATAAAAGTTAACATTTGGTAATAATGATGCCATGTTCATCACATTTCATAGAGACGATTGAGAGTGATACAGGACACATTAGAATACCCTTTCTTAAGAAGGGTATTTGTTAGGCAAATTGCAGCAGAATCGGTAAGGATTTACTTAAAATGAGAATGATTTCCAAAACACCAAATTTTAGATTTGCCCAACAATTCAAGGAAGAAGAAAAAGAAAAATCTAGCACCTTAACTTCACTAGAATTTTAGGTCTGTGTATCTATCTGCCTCTCGAGACACTGCTGAGAGAATAATTTTTCAAACTACCTTCGGGAAGGAGGGGGTAATATTCAAAGAGGCTATAGCCTACAGTCAAGAGTTAATTCATTTATAAAATACATATTTGAGAGCATCTACTCTTTGCCAGGCTGTTTCTTAGCTATTGTGCCAGATAAAACCTCTGCCCTCTTAGATGTAACATTCTGGGGGGATGACAGACAGTAAAACAAGTATGGACAATCATCTCAGACGATGGTAAGGACTATGAAAAAATTCAGGTTATAAAACGGACACTGAAGGAGAAGAGGGTCAGCGAAGGCCTCTCAGAGATGGTGGTATTTAAGCTGAGATCTGAAAGATGAGAAGGATGCTGGTGGCCCTACAAAGAAAAGGGAAAAGAGCATTCTCAACAGAGAAAACAACTGCAAAACTCGTGATAGGGGATGAGCTTGCTTGCTGGGACTTGAGACAGAAAAATGCCACTGGCGGGAACATGGTGAACGGGGCAGGCCATGGTGGGTGGGGTCAAGCATGTGGGCAGGGGCCAGACCACAAGCGACCTGGTACAGCAATGGCACAGCTGAGTATGTATGCCCGTTCCAGTGGGACACCTCTGGAGCATTTTAAGCAAGGGGTTAAAGTGATCTCATTTACATTATTTAATTTAAATAATTCTAGCTACCACATGAAGAAGGGCACTGCAGGCAAGAGTGGAAGCAGAAGGACTATAGGGCAAGTGGATGGATTCAGGGCATATTGTAGAGCTAGAGCTTGATGGAGTCAGCATGGGGAGGGAAGAAAAGAATTAAGAAGGACGCCTGAGTGTGAGTCCTTACAACTAAAGTCAGTGAAGCTCATTAAAAGGTAGAGCAAACCAAAGAAGAGTTGCTCTGGTCTAGGGAACAGTCAGAATTCAAAACTCAGGTTGTTTAAACTGTTTTCCTTCCCTGCCTGACTTGGGTTGTAGCATTCCCAGTCCCTTTGCATCTTCTCTTCTTATAAAGTGGTAACTGCTTACACCCTTCCCTTAGTTGCCACTGAAGCTATAAAGGTAAATGTAGATTAATGTCTAAAGGCTGTGATTTGGTACTACCAAGAAGTGATGGTGGTAGAAGGTCTGCTTTCATCAAATAAAATTCAGAAATTTAAGAGAAAAATTTTATCTGCTGCCTCTTTTTTGTGTCCTTGAAATATTTTTATTTAAGTGTGCTCATTTCATGAGCAGCAGAACTTGAATCTAGCATATTGGTCTTCAAGATACAAGCAATAACACTGGTTAAATGGCTTTGATTAACTTGGTTATTTCACACTAGGATAGGTAATCTGCACATGTTAGTGCAGAAAGAATCACCCACATACCCAGATGAGAGCCTGGAGTACCCATCTTCCAGCAACATACGTCTGACTTTCTGTCCTGTGTTCTCTGCTCAGATCCCAGCGACTCCAGTTTGATGTCTCTTCCCCCAATGGCATCTTACTGTTCAGAGAAACCAGCAAGATGATAACAATGTATGGTGAGTGCTTTAGAGGAGCGTACCCCTGGAAGTGAAACCCAGATCCATCGCCACACTCTGCAGTAGCCCGGACAGCACTGCCAGGAGTGCTAATTTGTCATACATTTGTTTTATAGTGCCAGCTGCTCTAAGGGCCTCTGGGGTAGGAGGGTTGTGTTGGTATATAAACTATCAATTATAATGTGGTTGAACAGATATGTATATATATATCGTGTCTACTCAGGTAATCGCATCCTGACACTAGGAGAGGTCCCAAAGGATCAGGTCTATGCCCTGAAGCTCAAGGGCATCTCCATCTGCTTCTCCATGCTGAAAGCTGCTCTCAGTGGGAGTTATGTCAACTTTGGAGTCTTCCGTCTCTATGGAGACGATGCCCTGGACAACGCTCTCCAGACCTTCATCAAGCTGCTTCTCTCTATTCCCCACAGTGATCTCCTGGTAAGCCTTAAGCTTCACTGGGAAGCTCTGAGCCCCTCGTCATGGTCAGTCTTTCCTGGGCCTGAGACCATGACGGAATGTTTCTCTGGAGAACAATGAGCCAGCTCCTACTAGGTCTTCTGTTTTCCCGTCTGGAGGGAACTCAGCTGATGGTTGTCCTCCTGTTGCTTCCTCCCCAGGATTACCCCAAACTCAGCCAGTCTTACTATTCACTACTGGAAGTCCTGACCCAGGACCACATGAACTTTATCGCAAGCCTGGAACCTCACGTCATCATGTATATTCTCTCTTCCATCTCGGAAGGACTTACTGCACTTGGTAAGCACCTGGCTGGCTTGGGTGGGTGATTGGTTTTCACCACTTCACAGAAAGAGAGGCTCTTGCCCCGGTATCCCACAGGATTACTGCTTTGAAGAGTTGGGCCTACCAGCAGAGTACGTAACTCATGGGTACATTCTCATCCCGCAAATAACTTTGGTCCCTTCCTAAGGACCAGGCGTGTGCTTAGGCACTGAGGGTACGGTGGTTAATAACACACAGTCCTGTCCTTCAGGAGCTTTTTATCTGGTGGGTGAAACAGACACATAAACAGGCACCTGCTGTTTACTTACCCAGTACAGCAGGGGAGTAGGAAGTACAATCTAAACTCCTGGATTTGAGGAGGTGGGGTCAAGGAAGGCTGGCCAGGAGAACGGCTTTGTGTAAAAGTGTACGTGTAAAAGCTGAGCAGGCATTACCTGCTTAGTGGGGGAGGCTCCCGAGCAGCAGGAACAGCAAGTACTAGCACCTAGAGGCAAGAAAGAGGCAGAAATCCAGGTGGCTGCACACCCGTGCAGAAAAGAATGAAGAGGAACAAAGCTGGAGAGAGAGAGAGAGGCAGGTCCCATCTGGAGGACAAGGGGCGCCCTTCAGCCATATGAGGGTGTTTGGATTCTCTCCTGAGGTCGTAGAAGCTGTGGAAGAGCTTTACACAGCCAGCTTCATAAGTTTTTGCATCCTACTCCAGCTGGTTCCTGTCAGCCTTTTTGTCCCCAGGCTGCCTTCCAGCTATTTCAGTAGGTGTGTATGTTTTCAGAGAATAAAATACATTTTTATACTAGGCTGAGCAAAACAAATATGAGTGTTAAGTCAACTGCAAAGTAATCATGATACGTTGCAAATGCATAGAATGACTTTTGGGTTGTGCTGTGGTGAATTCCCCACACATCTGTGCCTTTACCTCCAGCTGGGTGCACAACCATTTCAAGGGCGGTCCAACCCTGCTTTGGAATGCAGTTTTATAGCTTGAAAATAGAGGGACTTCTGCGCAAATGAAACAGAATGGTTTATTCTTAAGAGTTCACCCCTTAGTCCTCTGACCTGAGCCTTGCCTGGTCAGAGCTCTGTCCACAGGCTCTGCTGCATTGTCACCTTAGTGACATGCGTACATGCCCATAGCCCCACTTCCTCCCCAACTCCCCGCACTTCAGAGGTAAACAAAGGAGGCAGGAGCCTCCTCGAACAACTGCAGGTGTTGATAGGCTATACTAGGCTGGGTTTAGTGATGTCTGCCAGGTAACTCAGAGTGGGCTCACACCTCTGACTTTTTGGCGTCTAATCACAGCCCTTCCAAACACTAGCAGTGAGATCTTGAGGCAAGTCATATAACCTCTCCAAACTTGGGTGTACTCACTTGTAAAATGTTCCATCTATATCCTGGAATTCTCGAGAGGATCGATTAGAGATCATATCTATAAAACCCTCAGCACGATAACTAACACAGTACGAGTACTTGCTATATGTGAACTGTTTGTTACTTTTTATGAAGCAGAGGACATACATCCACACCACAATGAGTCATAATTTCACTAATATGTACTTATATTATTATCATACACTCACTTTGAGACTTAGAATTTGACCTGTGATGGGGTGAGAGGTTCACAGGAAGCCTCCTGTGCAGAGGTCGTGGCTCAGCTGGCCACAATCTGACTGGAACGTCTGTGGGATCTCAGCTAAGGGCAGTAGGTGTTTGCCCAGGTCACCATCAGCAGCTCGGTGTCCCTGCTCTATTCCATCCCTGCCCCTCTTTCTTCCAGACACCATGGTATGCACAGGCTGCTGCTCCTGCCTGGACCACATCGTGACATACCTCTTCAAGCAGCTATCACGTAGCACCAAGAAGAGGACGACACCCCTGAACCAGGAGAGTGACCGCTTCCTGCATATCATGCAGCAGCATCCAGAGATGATCCAACAGGTAAGGAACGTGAGGGTTCAGAGGCAGTGTGGGGTGTCCCACAGTGGAAGAACCTCTCTGAGGCGGGGCGGCCAAACAAGAGGATGAGTCTGACTAATCTCTCATCAGCTGAATGTTGCCCAGGTGAAGTTCATACCTTAACATTGCAATTGTGAGTGTGCTGAGTAATCATTAGATACACAAAATCTGAAAAAATCAGGTTCTGAATTGTTGTGAGTGTCACACCAACCCCTGTGCTTTGGGCCGATCCCATGAACACTCTCTTCTTCCATGGCAATGACCTTGCTCACTCGTGGCAGCAAACGGAGCACGAGTTGGCAGGATCCAGCCATAAAGCTTGTACTCCCATTTGCAAAATAGGAAAAGAATGCCGGACAAAGGGAAATAAACACACAGAGATCAAACCATGTGTTGCCATCACTTCCTTTGCATGCAGTATCTTTTCAAAAATAAGATGTGCAGAAATATACTGGATAAAAATAGATAAGAAAATTGAGTTATTTAGATTTTAATCAATAGTATTTTAACCAATCTCACTTTTGTCTACATTGTTCTTTAAGGAAGCAGTGAAATAATTCACATTCCTATCACATCCCCCAAAAGTTATAAAACTACGTCCTCTCAGACAAGTGCAAGGAGCTGTAGTACAAGGTGATGGCACTATAATCATTTGCTTGACCCATCCCATTCCCCAAAACCTGGGTGAACTGGGAAGGTCCATTTTTACATGAATTATCAAACCTATTTTAAAAACAGGAAAGGAAATGTCTTAGAAGAAAAACTTACCTTGTAATAGAAAATTGAAGGGATAAAATAATTTGGTTTACCCTGGACAGAAAAAGCTCGTCACCCGAATAAACTCCTGTATTGGAATGTGGAATTCTCTCTCGGGTAGCCAGCCACACACTGGTCACTGCCTCGGCTTCTCGTTTCTAGATGCTGTCAACGGTGCTGAATATCATCATCTTTGAAGACTGTAGGAACCAGTGGTCTATGTCCCGACCCCTCCTTGGCTTGATACTACTTAATGAAAAGGTAGGAGAGCCCGCTGCCTGGGCCCAGAGCCAGGAGCTGGGGTAGGCGCGTAGGTTTCAGGGCGCTGTGAGAAACACTTACAGAAACACCCACAGTGGTGACAGAGGGAAAATGGACCGTTGTTGAAGCATATCTGATTCGTGCTTTGAACAACACAATTAACTTAGAAGTCAGCACGTGGCAGGTCAAAGGTAAAGGATGAGGAAGTGTTACAGGGAGAGAGTGTGTCTGGAGATCAGAGCACCTGCGACCTGAGTTCTGGCTTCAGCTCTGCCATAACAAACCTAAGTAAGTTTAGAGATTCCTCGAGAAGAAGAATCTGGAGCAGGTGGCCCTGATAGTATTCACAAAGTTAAATTCTTGATTGTTCAGTAAGCTAAGGACATTACCATGCAGGTGCTTGCTTGAATTAAAAAAAAAAGCATCCAATTTTAGTAGATACTCCATTTCGTCTTGGCGATGAACACTTGTTGGACCCTACAGATGATGGAGGGCTAATCTGCCTTTCCTGTCTTCTCTCCTTACCCTGCCTCACTCCTGGCCCCACAGTATTTTTCTGACCTAAGGAACAGTATCGTGAACAGCCAGCCACCGGAGAAGCAGCAGGCTATGCATCTGTGTTTCGAAAACCTGATGGAAGGCATAGAGCGAAATCTTCTAACAAAAAACAGAGACAGGTGAGTGTAGAGGGCCCAGCAAGGAAGTCCTAGGCAATTGGTTCTTTTCCAATCACTGAAACAAGGGACCGTTCTTGACTTTTAGAGGCCATTTAAGCAGTGCTATGCAGTAGAAAAGCAAGCCACATGAGTAATTTTAAATTTTCTAGTAGCCACATTTAAAAAGGGTAAAAAGAAACAGAAAATTCATTTTAATATATTTTATTTTAACTCATCCTATCCAAAGTATCATATCAGTGTGTACTTAATATTTAAAAATTAAGAATTTTAACATTCTTTTTGTTGTATTACATCATCAGGATCCTGTTCAGATGCTACATTTTCATCAGAAGTACTTGATTTGTATTTAGATTCCATAAAATTTAGTTGACAAAGTAGATTCCCTACTGAAGTGATTCCAAACTTACTTAGAAGTCTCCAGTAACTGAATTGAATGTCAGATTTTTCTAAATTAATTTTCATTGGTTTAAAATATGGCATTTTAATTTAAAATTATTAAGGTGCAATTGGGGAACTGAATTTTACATTTCATTTCATTTGATTCAGTTCCTCAGTTGCACTGGGCACAGTTCAAGTGCTCAGTGGCCACATGTGGCTGGGGCCTACCTATTAGACAGCAAGCTCCCTACTGCAGTCTCTTGGCATTAAGAAATGAGGTAGCTTCATTCTCTGCCTTGGTGAGGGTTACTTCCTGCCTCTGTCAGGGAGATTCCTTTTGTGCTGCCATCAGCCCAAGGTGGGCCTCAGCCCCCCCAGATCTGACCAGATCTCAAGGCCTGCCACCAAGTTACCAAGTAGAAAGGGGGACAGAACTAATCCAATTTTCCCTTAGTCTTAAGACTGACTTTTGTGGACTCAGAAACAACCCATCAATTCATACATTCTGCCTCTGCCACTTGTTTGCTAGAAACGTTTTAGGCAAAGACCTTTCCCTTCCACCCTACTCCCCCAACCTACATGCGTCTTCTCTTAGGTTCACCCAGAACCTGTCAGCATTCCGTCGAGAAGTCAACGACTCGATGAAGAATTCCACTTACGGCGTGAATAGCAATGATATGATGAGCTGACACCTCCTTGGACTCTACCTGTACAGAGCAGCGTCCCTTTGGTCTGGCCCAGAGGGGCGAACAATTACAAGGGAGAGGGCCTGGCTGATCCTGGCTCCCTCCTCCGGGGTGTGGGGAAAATGGCACAGGTCAGCTAGCTGTTTCCCCAGGGAATAGGGGTGTGAGTGCACTCACTTGGGGGCAGGGCGCTGCTGGTTCTTGGGGGATGGGGTGGGAAGGGTGGTGGGAGGAGACAGAGACACAATATGTGAGACTCCAGCCCCCTCTCCTGGGGCCACCCGAAGGGGGAGAACCCCCAGTGTCCTGCCACAACCTGCCTTGTATAAACATGTACATTTTTTCATAACATTTTGAACAAGGTTTATATTGACTCAAGTTTAAAAACAAAAAGTGTGACTGAAAAATTTTTACAGAGTCTAGTGCACCAATGCTGATGTGAGGGGTTGTGTATGCGAGTGAGGAAAAAATGTGTATTCTGGTGGCCTGAAGCTTTACTGGACGAGGATGTGTGAACGTGCAGAGATATATTTAGTGACACGGTGTAGAGAGGCAAAAAGAAAAAAAAGTAAAAATTCCAAATGTATATTTTTTCTTATTGACCTTTCCTTGCCCCCAAATTATCCCTTCCTGTTACTGTATTTCCCTTGTTATTAGGAACTCTAAGCCATGCGGAGCACCAGCCCTCCCCCTTCAAGCATAGATGCTGCCCTAGGGCCCTCGGCCTCTCGCAGTGACAGACAACTCCAGCTAGTGTTTGGTGTTCTTAGCTTCATCCTTTTTCCCACTTTGCTTACCCTCATCCTCAGACAGATGCCTCTTGCTTTTAAGTCGGATATAACTATGATTTAGGGTTCTTGGTCTCTGTAAAGGTGGAGACCAGCGAGAAGAGATGGAGCCAGTTGCTCTCTTCCAGAGCTTCTGGATGAGTCCACCAGAGGCCCGACTGCGTGTGGCCAATAACTTTGTCTTCCCCAGCCCTTGAGGCAGTGTGTGTGGATGTGCGCGTGTGGATATTTATATATGTACCCTGCACTCATGAATGTATGAACTGGAGGAAGTTACTACAGTGGAGGGGTTCTTAATAACAAGGTCTGCCTAGCATGAAGTATTTAACATTCGCCCACCCCCTTAAAAATATACATTTTTTATAAAATGAAAACCATAATAAATGTTTTGAATATTTTAAAAAAATTAACCTACAGAGGAAAATTAATGGAGAAAGCTATTTGCCTTGTACTTTTTCCACAATTGTTGCTGCTAGTTGTACGCATCTCTAGTTCAGCTCTTGCCCATGGGACACTCATCAATTAGGTTTTATTTTTGTTTCTCTCCTCTACCCCCAGAAACAAGCCTGTTAATTTTTTCTTCCTTCTCCTCTGGCGACTGTGTGGTGAATCCTTTCTTGCGTGATCAGGTTGCGGATAGACTTGTAAGGGTGTTTGCTGCATACAGTGTAAGCATTGTGACCGCCAATAAACTTCAATGGTTTCTACTGACCCGTTTCAGCAATCAAGTCTAGTGTGTCTACAGGGACATTTCTCACTGAACACATGAAGTTGTTTGAAACATGCATTCTTTGCAAGCCAGTGAATGATAGGGACCCCTCAGCCTTGTAAAATTACCTTGTTTCTCATTGGACTAAGTGTGACTCAGTATGATTGGTTTAGTTGATAGTCACACACACACCATACAATTTAATAATCTACAGTAGAGACTTTATTACATTTTTTCATACCATTTTGACAAATAAGGTTTATATTGACTCAAGGTAAAAAACAAAAAGTGACTAAAAAGTGTTTACAGATTCTGAACCAATGCTAATGTGAGGGGTTGTGTATATGAGTGAGGAAATAGTGTATATTTACACATATATTATGTGCTTGTCCACAACTATAAAAATGAAGTCACTCGGCCTCTTTACTAGCTTCCAGGTAATATGGCAACCAGCAGAGAAGTGATAATTGCAGAAAGTCCAGTTTTGTTAATGGGCTGACATCTCCTCTAATGTAGATTAGACCCTTACAAGTTCAAAGATAAAATGTTAGCTCCTACACTACTTTGCAGACCTCATGGGCCAGAATCATCAAATGAAGAACACTAGTTACCAGGGACTACTTCTCGTCCCCATACTATGTGGCACCAAGGTACGAGGGACTGCCATTGCCAGAGCATTGGAAAGCATCAGGGTACAGATAGGAATCGTACCTGGATACAGATTTATATCTGATGAATCAGAGGCTCTAGAGTGCCACCCTTGTCTAGGTGTACTGCTGCCTTTCCTGTCTTCTGGGTTCCGTCTTCACCCTAAGTTATTTCAAAGGCAAAAAATTGTGTCCTAATGACTAGAGGCAGATGGAAGTGATTCACCTTAGCCAAGTCTGACTCGAAGCCTAATAAAAATATAAAGTGGCCAGGCTTCCTTAATATGCAAAACTCTCCAGTCACATTACCCCAGTGACCTGGATTTCTAATTCTGTAGTAAATAAGACAAAAAAATTTTCACAAGGACCTGAAGACCCCCTCCCTCTTCCTCAACTATCCTGAGATGCTGACTGATCAGCAAAACCAGACCCCTCCCTTCCCTTCCATTAAAACAATTTCAGAAGCAAGAAACACACCAGAGGTGGTTGTCTCATTGTGGCCCAAGCGCAGTCCAGTCATGATAAAGCGCCATCTTTAAAATCTCCCACAACCACATCAAAGTTTTTAAACAGTGAAGCTGTTTCTTGTGACAATTACAAGAGGGGACACCCCCCAAAAAAGTCTTTTTCCTGGTCCGTTTCACGATTCAATCTAATAAATGTGAATGCCAGTTGTCTTTAAACTTTATAGTTTCCCCCAAAAATCATGTGGTTTTATTCGGTTGAAAAATGAGTTTATTCGTTTCTAGGCGATCCTGGGCAATATGGTCATCAAGTCCAGTGCTTTAGACAGTGTTTCCTGACACACGTTGTACCTTACAATGAAAACACCTCAAGTCTTTACTGCAGTTATTAAATTGTAGTATGCATGTATACATTTGTTTTGTTGGCTCTGCCCAAGTAAGGATTGTCTACTGTCACTAAAGAATAAATCAGACAAAGGAAGAAGAGGTTTGGCTCAGGGTCAGATTTTAGGTTCTTATAATTTAAGGAGTAAGGACTTGCAGCTAAGTGTCAGCTTTCCAATGACAAGAGACAACCTGCTAAGAAATAATAGTTTTATATTCTGCAAACATGAGCTTAGTCTTAAGAACTTGTTTTTTTTCCTCCAAGTGGAAAAATGTTCTGGTACTTTATGAAATTTCAACCCAGTGCAGAAACAGACCACCTTCCAAAATATTTGTGGTCATTGGGAACAAATTGAATCTAGAGAGCCAAAACACCTCTATATCCTATCTGCTCCCAGCCAACCCTGCCCCCTACTCAAGATTTTTGGCTAGATCTACAAAAATGTTGCCATGTAATGCTGCCCAAAGCCAAAGCAAAAAAGGAGAGCAAAGGTAATTACAGGGAACCCGCAAAAACCATAAATCTGGTAGTAAGGCTTTGAAAAGTGTAAATGTTTACAACTATTTAGAAGTCCTAGTTCTTTAAATATTTTTAAAATGAATTTGAAAGGATAATGTACTCACCAGCCATAATTAATACAACTGCCAATTAGGTGCTAGATAATGTCTAAGAATTCTTACCTCTCTAGCTTATCCCTGAGTTCTATTACACCTACCCTGTGCGTCTGATACCCTAGAATTCACTGGCAACCACTTTGGTGTATTTCAGGAGCAGTGGGTCAACTAAAGAAATCAGCTGTCAGACAGTGGGACATTAAATGATCAGAATGGAGGACAGAATCAAGCTTGGAATATTCTCCTTAGAAAACCCTTATGGTTTTCAGGACAGGCTGACTGCTGCTATCTCCTTCATCAAATACTTAGCATTCACCATAGGCCAAGTACTTTTTGACAGTAAGTGACAGAAAAGGAAACAAAAGAAAAGCAAAAAACATTTGCAAGGCGAATTCATTGCCATTCTTCTATGTAAGATTGCCTCACCAGTACAAACTAAATCCAAAACATGGTGAGCAGTACTTAAGAAGCGCCATAGTTACTGCATTTTGACTATATAATGCACACTCATGTTTTTGGCCCAAACTTTCAAGGAAATGGAATCAGCACTACCCATGTATAATGCGCATCCTTATTTTTCCCTCACAAATTTGGCCCAAAATAAGTGCGCGTTATAAACGGCAAAATAAGGTGTATTTCAAAGTCCGCTTGATAACCATGAAGACAGAACCTCACAACAGACTTAAGCTCACAGCATCACCCACATGGCCCAAACCATCCCTCAATCCCTGCTAGCCAATGGATACCGAGTTAAACATGTCTGGATTCAAGGTGTGGAGGACAACCAACCAAACTCAGGATAATAACTGATTAATTGGACAACAGATTTTGCCTTATGTAAAGCTCAGAGGGGCCACTGTGCAGACTGATGGTAAAAGGGTGGGCGAATGCAAGAGCAGCCCCCTCAAGTCAGAAAACCCAAGCCATCCCCACTCAGCTCTTAAAGGCTGATTATTATGCAATGAAGGTAAAGGATCCTCTCTTTATTTAGGAACAGGCCATTATCATTCCTTTTTATCAGAAAACCAATTTCCCAGCCTTGAACAGCTTGTAGTCTGGGGCCCTTCTCACAAAGCAAACCAAGCTACAAATGCCGCAGCGGAATCCTTCAAATCAGCTGAACAGTTGCCACTGCCACCTCTGCCTCCCCATCCTACTTAGGGCCTTTCCGGATCTGCAGAACCGCCCTTTTGTCTAGACTTTAATGCCCTTTGCCCACCTACCCTTTGCAAGACCCAAGGCAGAGCCGCACTTCCTCTGGTTTCCCCCCACTGACCCGTCCGCAGTCTTAGGGCCTACAATGTCTGCGGTAGTCTTTACCCTACTCTCTCCCCATCTCAGCAACCCAAATGTGCTCCTTACGGGCTGGGACCAGGTGAAAAGGATGATGGATGAAAAGGATGTGTATCTGGGTGGGACGTATGTAGAGTCTGCAAAAAATGGTAGCTGGAGGGTGGAGAGTGGTTGGACCTAATTTGGGTGAAGCCCCTGCAGCGAGAGCTCCGGTCGCCTGCTTCGGGCGAGTTGAACTCACTCGTGGCCACAGCCCTCTACAGAAAGGAAGAGAGCAGAAGCCACCGACCCTGCGAAGGAAGGACGGAAAGGGTTCAGCCCTGCCCCGGAACGACTTCGCGAGAAGCCGTCGTGCCCCGGAAGTAGTTCTGAGCTTTTCTGCTGTCCCGCGACGTCCGTAACAGGGACGCGTCCTCTCCCCTGCCGTCGCTCGCCCCGCCCCCGCCGCCCTGCGCAGGCGCAGTTCTGACCCCGTGCGCTAACCTGCCGGCCGTGTTGCATCTGGGAAGACGGCGTGGCTGCCAGGTGGCTTCGGGAGCGCTGTTGGGAAGGTCCGCGTTGGGCGGCTGCGGCCGTCGGACCCCCGCCGAGTCGTTTGCCCGATAGAGGTTCGGGTTCACACGCACCGTGACCTCACACCCATTATCCGCAGTGGTGATCACAGAGTCACTGTTCACGGACTTTTCCCTGATGGGAAGAACTCAGTGGAGTGACCGGCTGAAAAGGATGGTCATCACACGGCGCAGTGTGTTCTGGGGGTACAAAGGAGGAGCCCCAAAGGGGAGTCCGAGCAGAACACGCAGTCGGAAGGAGGCGAGGAAAACACTCGGAGTGCAAACACACTGAGGCCTGAAACGTCTCGTACCTTTTCAGGTGCAAAAATAGCGTGACTGGAGGGACAGTGCAGCCTGTTATACGTGTCTGATGGGTGGGCACAAAAGGTTGGGATTTGATCCTAAAAGCTTTAAGTTTCCACCAAAGGTCACTTTGCAAAGCTGTCTAGTGACGAGTCTTTGTTTAATCCACCAGCTAGTGGATAATAAGGATTTGAACCAAGACGGGCTGTGGGGAGAGAGTTGCGAAATAGTGAGGATGGGGGAGTAGAATCAACAGGATTTTGTGACTAGTTGGTTGTGGAGAGTAAAGGGAAGAGGATTCTAGAATGATGCCCAGGTTCCCGAATAGAGCAGCAACTGAGTCAAGGCATAGGAAGCACGGGACAGTAAGGAGATGAGGGCAGAGCACTCGGTGCCAAGGAGACCCCTGCTCTTGCAGGCAGAGCACCCGATATTGTACACACACACACACACACACACACACACACAATCAGAAAATAGAAGAGGAGGGAATACTTCCCAATCATCTTATGAAACAAGCATTTCCCTGATACCAAAAACCTGATAAAGACATTAAAACAAACCAAAAAAATCCTTTATGCTAATAGCCCTCGTGAACATAAAGCAAAAATCCTCAACTAAATACAGGAATATATAAAAAGGATATCATGACTAAGTGGGATTGATCGTAGGAATGCAAGGCTGTTTTAACATTCAAAAAATCAATAAATGCAAGTCACCATATAAACAACATAAAGGAGAAAAGGCTGGTCCTCTCAAGATAAAAAAAAAGCACATCACAAAAAAATACCCATTTATGATTAAAAATTCTCAGCAAACTAGGAATAGAAAGAAACAATCTGTTAAAAGACATCTGGAAAAATCTACCAACAATATACTTAAAAGTGAAGGACAGTGTTCCCCCTTAGGTCAAGCACAAGGAAAGGATGAGCACTCTTACCACTTCTATTCGCCATTGTGTCTGAGGGCCTCACCAGAGCAAATAGGCGCAACAAAGACAAGGCATGCAGATCAAAAAAGAAGTAAAACTCTTTATTCCCAGATGTAATGATTTGGAGTACAAAAAAGCTACTGAAATTAATAAGTGAATTCAGCAAAGTCACAGACTACAAGGTCAATATACAAAAACCAATTGTATTTCTAGATACTAAAACTATTAAAAACATGAAAATTTTAAATATATGCTATTGCTACAGCATCCAAAAACATGAAAGACATAGGAATAAATTTAACAAGATACGTTCCAGACGTCACACTAAAATCTATAAAGCATTGCTGAGGAAAATTAAAGATCTACATAATTGGAGAGATTATAACATGTTCATGGATTGAATGACTCAAAATGGTGATATCAGTTCTCCCTAAATTCAACTATGCATTCAACAAAATCCCAGTAAAGATCCCAAAAGCCTTTTTTGTAGAAATTGATAGGCTGATTCTAAAATTTGTATAAAAATGTAAAGTATCTGGAATAGCCAAAATATTTTTTAAAAGAATAGAGTTGGAGGACTCAACTACCTGATTTCAAGATTTACTAAAATGCTATAGCAATCAAGACAGTGGTATCGACACTAGAGTAGACAGACAGATAAACGGCAGAGTATAAAGTTCAAAAATAGACACGTGGTTAATTGATTTTTGACAAAAGTGCCAAGATAATGCAATACAGAAATGATGGTCTTTTTTTCAAAAAATGGTGCTAGAAAAACTGGATATCTACTTGGGAAAAAAATGAACCTCGACTCTGACCTAACGCCATCACAAAAATTAACTTCAAATGGATTCCTGATGTAAAAGTATAAACTAAAACTACAAGACTACTAGAAGAAAACAGGCAAAAACTTTCACCACCTTAAGCAAAGATTTCCTAAAACATCAAAAGCATGAGCCATAAAAGAAAAAGAAATCATTGGACTTTGTCAAATCTTTAAATTACTGTTATTCAAAAGATGCCATTTAAAAAAAGTGAAAAGGCAAGCTATAGACAGGAGTAAAAACGTCTTCCAAATACATATATTTGACACAAAACAGGTATCTAAGATATATAAAGAACTCCTACAACTCAATAGAAAGAATAACCCAAAATAACCATTTTTAAAATGGACAAAATATTTGAATGGGTATTTTGCAAAAGAAGATACATATGACCAATAAGCATTTGAAAAGATGCTCAACATCACTTATCATCAAAGAAATACAAATAAAAATCACAAGAGATGTCACTACATCTGCAGAACAGCTAAAACTAGGAAGACTAACAATTCCAAGTATTAATAAATATGTAGTGCAACTGGAATTCTCATACATTGCTGGTAGAAATGCAAATCTACAGGAATTTGGAAAACAGTTTTATAGTTTTACATAAAGTTTAATATATGCTGACCAAATAATCCAGCAACTCCACTCCTAGGTATTTATCCAAGAAAAACTAAAATGTATGTCCATGCAAAGACTTGCTCTCAGATATTCATAGCATTTTTGTTCATAATATTCTAAAACTGGAAACTACCCAAATATCCATCAATAGGTGTATCGGTCAGGGATGTATTACAAGGAATTGGCTTATGCAATGAGACTGGCTAGGCAAGTCTGAAATCTGTAGGGCAGGGTGGAAGCTCTCTGGCAGGAGCTGAAGCTGTAGTCCACAGACTGAACTTCAGGGAAATCACATCAACAATGTATCTTCACAGCCACACCTATGTTAGTGTTTGAATAACTGGGTATAATAGCCTAGCCAAGTTGATACAAGTTGACAACTTACCAGCAGGTGACTGGATATACAAATTGTGGAATACTACTCAACGATAAACAGAAACAAATGACTGATACAAGCAATAATATGGATAAATAAATCCCAAACACATTTTGTTCAGCAAAAGAGGGCAGACCAAAAGACCCTGTATGATTCTACTTACAGTGTGAAATTCTAGAATAGTCAATACTAACCTAGTGTCAGAAAGCAGGTCTTTACCTAATGCTAATTAGGCATCAAAAGGAGATATGACTGCAAAGGGAAACAAGAAAATTCGAGGGAGTGATGGAAATGATAATTTGACTGTGGTGATGGCTACACAGGTGTGTACATTTATCAAAAAATCATCAAATTCTACACTTTAATGAGTGCATTTTTGTATATATTTTTCAATAAAGTTAACATTTTAAAAAGGGGAAAAAAAAGTGCTGATTCCTGCACAGCAGAAGCTACAATCAGGGATCCAGAGAGAGATCTATCCAGTTATATCCTCCAGCACCATTTTTGGAAAAGACTACCCTTTCCCGATTGAATTACCTTGGCACCTTTGTTGGAAATCAGTGAACCTTACAGTATGTAGATGAGACGTTTCCAGGATAGGCGTGAAGGATGAGAATGCAATAGCAGAGATCCCCAGTTACTTCTGACTCCCAAACAGAGGTGTCTCACGAGCAGCAGGAGGGGTGTGTCAGCTGAAAAGGCTTGTCCTCTAACTACTCTACCCAAACACACGTGGAAGTGCATCTCTGTGCCCTGCGAACCGCAGTTTGTGAAGCGACTGGCCCTGGTAAAGTCATTCATTGGATTCCTCCCCAGCTGCTACAGCTGCCTCTTGACCACCTTCCTCATGCCCACCTCTTCCCTGCCACGGGACAAATCATCCTCTGGAAACAGGGCTTTCCTCTCTGGGGACCACCGTCCTGGCACAATCCCGGGGAGGGAAAGGACAGGAAGAAAGGCGGTGATCACAAAGGAGCAAGAATGCTGCTGCTTCCTCCTGGTGGCAGAGCCTCTCCAAGCTGCGCGGCCTGGCGCTGTAGCCCCCAGTAAATGCCGTAGGTCAGAGTGTGGTCCCGCGCCCGCAGCACCCACCTCACCTGGGAACGGTTAGAAATGCAAATGCTCTTGGCCCCGGCCAGACTTGCTCTATGGGAAAAGGGCAGTGGGGCCTGTAGCACGTGCGCTTTAACAGGCCCTCCAGGTGCTTCTAAGGCACAGAAAACGAAAGGATGGCGCAACGGGGCCGAAGAGAAGGGCCTCTCCTTTAGGGCTGATTAGACAGCGTCCGTGCCCTTCGCAGGCCTCATAACAGCTGCGGCGGGCCGCCCGCCTGAGGCCTGACGAGGTCGGTGTGAGAGCCCAGAGGGAGCGCTCGGAGGACGGGTCCAAGGTGGAACCCGCGCCCACTGAGCAGCCACAGTGAGGGCAGCGGGGACGGAGGGCTGGGCCCCAGGGGTGAGTGGAACTCGGACGGGCACGGACACCCGCTTCCCCCGAGTAGCGGGCGGCCGGGCCTGGTCCCTCCCCAAGGCCTCTCTGCCCAGGTCCCAGCCTGGATCTGAGCCGCCTTTCCGGCTTCACCTCACTGGGCCCCTCCGCAGCGCACGGCCCGTTTCCCCTGCGCCATGAACCGCAGCCGCACCAGCACCAGCACCGACAAGGCAGGGACAGTCACGCTCTGGGGTGAGTGAGGACCCGGGTGCTGGGGGTTGCCCCCCAGGTGAGGGCTGCCTGGAGGAAGGGGCGTATCCCCTGAGCCCGCCACCGCCTTCCCTCCCTCCGTCTCCTTTCCAGGCTGTGAGCTAAACCAGGAGAAGCGGACCTGGACCTTCAAACCGCAGAAGGAGGGGAAGGTGTTGCTCTGTACGGTGGGTGGTCCCCTCCCCCAAGGCGGGGAGGAGGGACCGCTAGCGCGGAGCAGGGGTGTCTGTGGGCCGTACAGGTGCAACTGGGTTTCCCTCCTCTGCCCTCTGGGGATGAGGTGCCCTGCTTCTTGTCAACCCTGTCAGATTTGCTTGGGGGAGAAAGCCAAAGAGGAGATGAACCTCGTGGAGATCCTGCCCCCAGCAGGCCAGGAGGACAAGAGGATGAAACCCATCACCATTGCCTCGCTGCAGGCCTCCGTCTTACCCATGGTGAGTCTCTCCCTGAGCCCCGGAGCACTGCCTGCTCAGGCCTCACCCCCGCGTGGGCATGGACACAACCCATGGGGATACGGGCGTCCTGAAGCAGTAGAGCCATGCTAGGGAGGAGACACAGCACGTGACTAAAAGCCTGGACTCAGCAGCCAGACGCCCCACTTCCATCCCAACCCACCCTTTACTAGCTGTGTGACTAGTTACACAGCAAGTTAAATAACCTCTTCAAAATCACATTTTTAAACCGTTTACTGCTGGTGACAGGTCAGTGTTGATGACTTACATATTGATTGTGTATCCAGAAATCCTTATTTCTAATAATTTATCTTGAGTGTTCTAATGCAAATCATCATTATTTGTGGAAAATGGCTTTTTTTTTTTTTTTTTAAATCCTACTATAATGGCTAGGACCTCCAGTATAATACTGGATAGAATGATAATCAGATGTCTTTGTTCCATCCTTGATTTTTTTTTTTTTAAAGGATTACTTCTAATGTTTCTCCATCAAGCATGACCAGTTTTGGAGATACCCTTTGTCAGCTTAAGGAAGTCTCCATCTAGGCCTACTCTGCTTTTAAAATTGGGTTTTCATCTTTTTAATCATGAATGGTTATCAAACGCTGTTCTATTCAAATGACCTTGGGTTCTTTTCTTCTTTAATCTGTTAATGTGTAAATGATATTAATAGAATAATATTCAGCCAACTTTACATTCCTGAGATAAACACTGCTTTATAGTATGATAAGCTTCCAGATTTATATATTTGTTACTATATTAAGATTTTTTTAAACTTATATACTCATAAATGAGGTTGGCCTATATATTCCTTATCTTGTTCGGGTATCAAGGCATAGTAGCCTCACGAAGCGAGGAATGGAGTATCCTCTCATATGTGCTGGAATAGTGACTATAAGACCAAGATCATCTGTCCTGGGAGACTGATCTTGTAACACTTACCCTCAAATCTCTCCCTCCACCCCCAAACCTGATCCTTTCCCAGTAAATAGTTTCTCTTTCGATTCATCAGGGGGAAAAACCTCCTCTCTAACCCACCTTATCTGAACCAGCAACAAATCCTGTTGACTGGACCTTCACAATATACCCCAATCTGACCACATTTCCCCTCCTCCCCGCTACACCCTGGTCCAGGTGACCATCACTTCCTGCTCTCTTTTGTCGCACGGCCTCCTAACTGGTCTACCTGCCTTCACCCTTGGTCCCCTATAGTCTATTCCAGGGATTAACCAGCTGCAGAATTAAATCCAGCCCACTACCTGTTTTTGTAAATAAAGTTTTATTGAAACACAGCCACACTCCTTCATTGATATATTATCTGTGGCTGCTTTCACTTGGTAACAGCAGAGTTGAGTAGTCTTCACGGAGACCATAGGGTTTACAAGCCTAAAATACTTCTCATCTGGCCCTTTACAGGAAAAGCTTTCCAGCCTCTGGTCTATTCCATACACAACTGAAAGGAAGATCCTTTTAAACAAGTGTCAGGGCTTGTCACTTCTCTGCTAGAACCCTTAGGTCAATGGCTTCCCATTTCATGAAGAATGAGTTCCGAGATCCTTTATGTCCTGGTCCTCCACACCCTCTCTCACCTCAGCCTTTGCTACCCTCGCCTTCCTGACCCTGCTCAAACCACACTGGCTCCCCTACCGTACCTTGAAAACTCCCACATACCCCTCCTTAGTCCTTACATTTACTCTTCCCCGTGCCAGGGACACGCCTACCCCCCACTTCCATCTGGTTTTTGTTCAAATGTCAGCCCTGACCACAAACAGCACCCCCTCTTCCTTCCCCACCCATAATCACTTTTCCCCCGTTGGACTCATTGCTGGCATCAGTTTTCATTTGTGCGTTCTTTCTCCGCAACCAGAATATAAGCTCCCAGAGAGCAAGGACTGGGCCTGTCTTGTCTGCTGCGTTAGCCACACTGCCTGTATAATAGTGCCTCGTACACGGTAGGAACCCAATATATAATGAAGGAGTGAGTAAATAAGCAAATGAACTATGTAGGGCGGGTTTGATTTTAAGTTACTGTAATTTATTTAATAGTTTTGGATCTATTCAGATGTCTATTTCTTTGAGTCCGTTTTTTTTTAAATCAGATTTATTGAGATGTAATTTAGAACAATAAGATTCATCAATGTTACGTGTACAACTTGATGCATTTGACAAATGTATATAATTGTGTAACTGTCACCACAGTCGAGCCACTTTGCAGTTGATCCCTTCCACCTACCATTGCAACTGGCAACCACTGACCTACTTTGTCAGTATAGTTTTGCCTTTTCTAGAATTTCATTTAAAGGGAACCGTGCAATACAGTCTTTTGTGCCCAGCTTTTTTCACTTGACATAATGCTTTTGAGATTTCGCCATGTTGTGAGTGAGATAGTCATGTGCTCTTTTTTTATGTCTGAGTGGTGCTCCATTCTACAAATAGGTATATACACCAGGTTTTGTTTATTCATCTGTTAATGGAAATCACGTGGGTAGTTTCCAGTTTTGTACTATTATGGATAAGGTGCTATGAACATTTGAGTGTAAGTATTTGTATGGACCTGTGTATGCATTCTTCTTGAGTAAATATCTAGGAATGGAACTGCTGGGTCATAGAGTAAGCGTGTGTCAAACTTTATTCAAAAGTGTCAGACTGCTGTACCACTTTGCATTCCTACCAGCAATGTATGAGGATTCCAGTTTCTCCCCATCCTCCCCAACATTTGTTATTGTCTAATTTTGATGAGTCACCTGAGTGGGTGTGAACTTCTTGCTCAGTGTGGTTTTGATTTGTGTTTCCCTGGTGATTAATGATGTTGAGCATCTCTTCATGTGCTTATTGGCCATTTGAGTATCTTTTTTTGAGAACTCTCTAGTCTTCATCCTACAAATTTTGATAGGTACTGTTTTCATTTTTATTCAGTTCAAATTATATTATAGTTTCCTTCTCAGCGCTGGGATATTTAGAAGTATGTGTGTTTTCACATTTCCTAATAAGAGGGATTTTCTAAGAATCTTTCTTATAGTTTGATCTTTTGTGGTCTGAGAACATGCTCTATATTATTTCAGTCTAAACTGCTTTGTGATTTGTTCTGTGACCCATAACATGTTCCTTCTTGGTGAATATTTCATTTATACTTGAAGAATTTGTGTTCTGTTGTTGGGTGTATTTCTCTATAAATATCAATTATATTAAGTTGGTTGGTAGTTTTGCTAGTGTCTTTACTCATTTTCTGCCTACTGAATCTACTAATTACTGAGAGATAGACACTGAAGTCTTCAGCAATCGTTTTGGCTTTGTCTATTTCTCCTTTCAATTATCAGTTTTTACTTCATGTATTTTGAAGCTTTTTTATTAGACACGTACACTTCTAGGATGGCGGTATCTTTGTTAATTTATCCCTTTATCATTATGAAATGTCCCTCTTTATCCCTAGTAAATATTCTGAAGCCTATTTAGTCTGATTACTATAGTCAATCTAGCTCTTTTTTATTAATATTTGTACGCTGTGTTTTCCCAGTTCTTTCGTTATCATGTTACACTTAATCTCTGTATCTTTATATATAAAGTGGGTTTCTTTTAGATACCATATAATTGAGTCTTTTATCCAATTTGATAATCTCTGCCTTTTAATTAAGAGTATCTGAACTGTTAATATTTAATGTAATTATCAATAAGGTTGGGTTTAACTCCATCACCTTGCTATTTGTTTTCCTATTTGTCCCATCTGTGTTCCTTTCTTTTTCTTTTCTGACCTTCTTTTGGATTAACTACGTGATTTTTATTACATTTTCATCTCCACTATTGGCTTCTTAGGTATACTTCATCTCTTTGTTATTTTTTATTGGTTGCTCTAGAGTTTATAATATGCATCTTTAACTTACAACAGTCTATATTCAAGTACTATTATACCACTTCATGTATGATGTAAGATTCTTACTACAGCATACTTTATTTCCCACTTCCCATCCTTTGTGCTATTGTAATAACTTTTGCTTCTACATATGCCATAAATCCTACACCAGATTGTTATTGTCTTTCTTTTAAACAGTCTATGTTTTTAAAAGATTAAGAATTAGAATGAAACGTTTTTATATTTACCATTTCTGGTACTCTTCATTCCTTTGTGTAGATTTAAATTTCCATTTGGTATCATTTCCTTCTGCTTGAAGGACTAAAACATTTCTTGTAATGCAGGTCTGCTTGTAATGAACTCTTTCAGCTTTTGTTATGTCTGAAAAGTCCTTATTTCACTTTAGTTTTGAGAGCTATTTCACTGGGTTGAGCTTTTTTGTTTGTTTGTTTGTTTTTCAACACTTGAAAAAACATTACTAGTAGATTTCTCCAAACATAGCTTGCATAATTTGGATAAATCTACTAGTGTCTTTGTCTTTACTCCTCTGTATGTAATGTCTTTATTCCTTTGGCTGCTTTTAAGATTTTCTCCTTATTGCTGGTTTTGAGCAATTCAATTATGAAATGCCTTGAGGTTCATTGAATTTCTTAGGTATTTGTTTTCATCAAATTTGGACATTTTTGGGGCCATTATTTCTTGAAATATATTTTCTGACACCCCCCCCATCCTCTCCCCATCTCCATTGGGGAATCCAATCACATGCACACTTGACTCCTTAAAGTTGTCCCAAAGTTTGTTGATGCTCTGTTCATTTTCTGAAAGTATTTTTCCTCAGTGCATTTCATTTTGGATAGTCCTTATTTATTCAATGTCATTACTCCTTTCTTCTGCAGCATCTAATTTGTTGTTAATCTCATCAGTGTGTTTTCATTTCAGATACTATAATTTTCATCTCTAGAGATTTTTTTTTTTTTTTAAGATTTTATTGGGGGAGGGGAACAGGACTTTATTGGGGAGCAGTGTGTACTTCCAGGACTTTTTTCCAAGTCAAGTTGTTGTCCTTACAATCTTAGTTGTGGAAAGTGCCGTTCAGCTTCAAGTTGTTGTCCTTTCAATCTTAGTTGTGGAGGGTGCAGCTCAGCTCCAGGTCCAGTTGCTGTTTCTATATGCAGGGGGCACAACCCACCATCCCTTGCGGGAGTCAAACTGGCAACCTTGTGGTTGAGAGGATGCATTCCAACCACCTGAGCCATCTGGGAGCTCAGCGGCAGCTCAGCTCAAGGTGCCAGGTTCAATCTTAGTTGCAGGGGGCAGAGCCCACCATCCCTTGCAGGACTCGAGGAGCTGAACCAGCAACCTTGTGGTTGAGAGCCCACTGGCCCATGTGGGAATTGAACAGGCAGCCTTCGGAGTTAGGAGCATGGAGTTCTAACTGCCTGAGCCACCGGGCCGGCCCTCTAGAGATTTTATTTGAGTCTTCCGTGTCTCAAACATTTTTCATCTTTCCTCTAGTTTCTTGAACATATGGACTACAGACATAATAATTAATGTCTTGTCTACTAATTCTATAATTTGTGTCAGTTTTGATTGAATTTTTTCTCATAATTATGAGTTATAGCTTCCAGGTTCTTTGTCTAGTAATTTTTAATTTGGTGCTAGGCAGTCAAGTTATTTAGATACCATTTTATACTTTTGGGTCTTGTTTTTAAGCTTTGTTTGGTGGTACAAAAGCTAGGTTTAAACTAGTTAATCCCCCCACTACTGTGATGAGACCCTTCTTAGTTCTCCAACAGGTGCCCCATAAATTATGAGCTTTTCCACTCTAGCTTTTAGAAACAAGCACTGTCCCTGACCCTATATGAGCTTCAGACACTTTTAGAGTGATTCCTTTCCCCCAGTAGTTTCCTCACATGCATGTGCTTATCACTACTTGACTGAATACTCAAGGGGGACTTTCTGCCAATGTCTGACGTTCTGTCTTTGCAGCTCTCTCCTCTCCTGTACTCTGTTCTGTGAACTCTAGGTGCCTTGACTTCCCTGGGTTACCAGTTTCACTTCCTCAACTCAGTGAGATCACTGTGCTCTTTTGGAAACTGGCCTGAGTTCCCCCTCCCTGCGCTGTCCAGGAAGGAAGCTTTGACAACCCTAAGGCTCATTTCATTTTTTCCCATCTCTCGGGGATTACTGTTCTTCCTTGATTGATGTCCAATGTTTTGAGAGCCATTGTTTCCTATATTATATTTGGGTTTTTTGTGTGTTTTTTTTTTTTTCTTTCAGTTATTTCAAGTTGAAAGGTAAATTCAGTCCCTGTTACTTGGCCTGAACCAAATGTCTACTCTGAGCCAATTTTGATCATTTATCTTTTTCCAGATATTGTTTATGCTATTTGCTAATAATGTTTGTAATCACAACTATATCTGTTGTTATATCCCTCTTTTTTAAATTCCCAGTAGTGTTTATCATCTTTCCTTCCCATACCCCTTAATCATGGAGATTAGTCTTTTCTTCTTCTCCTTCTCCTTCTCCTCCTCCTCCTCCTCCTCCTCCTTCTTCTTTTCAAAGAACCAGCTTTTGGCTTCATTGGTGTTTCTCTTTTCTTATTTTCTATTTTATTCTCTGATTAGCTGATATTTTCTGCTTTCTTTGTTCTATTTTCTTCTTGACTTAGATATTTATCCCATTCGTGTTCTAGCTTATTTTTTCCAAGTTTTATTTATTAATTTTTTTAATACTATAAATTTCCCTCTAAGGATGTTTTTAGCTGCATCCCTCAATATGTGTTTTGTAGTATTTTCACTTTATTTCATTTCATTTTAAATATTTTCTAATTTCATTATGATTTCTTATTTGATGTATGAGTTACTTAGAATTTTTTAATTCCTGAAGATATGGGTGGGTTAGGTTATCACTCCTTTTCTCAATGTAATTGCAAAAGAAAATGTGGTCCATACACACCTCAGTTCTTTGGTATTTGTTGAGACTTGAATTGTGGCATAGTACATGGTAGTATTGTAGGAATCTGTGTGTGTTCAATAAATGAAGCTTATTAATTGTGCTCAAATCTATATATGTTTGTCTCCCTAATCCATCAATTATTTTTAAAAAATGTGTTAAAATTTCCTATTATGATAGTGGATTTTCAGTGGATTCTTAAATTTTATTGTTTGCTTTACATATGTTTATTTTTCAGTTGACTTTTTTTAGATAATTGTAGATTCACATTTAGCTGTAAGAAATAATATGGAGAGATCACTACATATGTAACCTTTTGGAACTGGCTCTTTTTTCCTGCTCAGCATCACTCCCTGGAGATTCATCCAAATTGTATGTATTTTTATTGCTGAGTAGTAGTCCATGGTACAGATCAGGGGTGTCCAAACTTTTTTCAACGGTTTTCACCAAGGGCTATATGCGTAAAATACACAAACAGCCAGGCCACTCACTCAAGGTGAAGTACGTATTGCCTCACCTGGTTTATTTAAGTAAACTAAATATATTTTTGGAATTTGCTGCGGGCCAATTAACAATGGCCCACGGGCCGCAGTTTTGACACCCTTGGTATAGATGTACCAGAGTTCAACAATTCATTTGTGGGAAAACTGGGTTGATTCCAGCTTGGAGCTATTATAAATAAAGCTGCTATGAACATGTGTATAAAGATTTTTGTGTAAGCATAAGTTTTAATTTCTCTAAATGCCCAGGAGTGCAATTGCTGGGTCATATGGTGGTTGCATGTTTAGTTTCTTAAACCTCCTGTTTTTCAAAGTGGCTGTGCCATTTTTCATTTCCACCAGCAATACGTGAGTGATCGAGTTCTGCATCCTTACTGACATTTCATGTTGTCACTATTTCTTATTTCAGCCATTCTGATATATGTGTAGTGATATCTCATTACACTTTTTGCATTTCCTAAGGGCTAATGAAGTTGAACATCTTTTTATGTGTTTACTTGCCATCTGTATATTCAGTAAAATGTCTATTCATAGCTTTTGACCATTTTCTAATGGATTGTTTGTTTTCTAATTGGATTGTTTGTTTTGCTAATTCTTTATTCTAGACGCTAGTCCTTTGTCAAATATATGGTTTGCAAATATTTTCTTCCCATTCTATAACTTGGTTTTCATTCTCTTCATATAAGCTTTTATGAACTAAAGTTTTTAATTGTGATGAGGTCCATTTTATCAATGACTTTTATGACTTTTGGTGTTATAGCTAAGAACTCTCTGCCTAACCTGAGATTATGATGATTTTCCGTTTTTGTTTTTTGTTTTTTGTTTTTTGTCCGAAAGTATTACAGCTTTATAATTTACATTTAAGTCCATGATCATTTTGAGTTCATTGTTGTATAAGGTGTGAGGTTTGGGTCAAGGTTCATTTCTTTGCCTATGGACATGCAATTGCTCCAACACCATTTGTTGAAGAAACTATCCTTCCTCCATTTAACTGATTCTTCAACTTTGTCAAAAATCAGTTGAATGTATTTGTGTGGGTCTATTTCTAGGTGTTCTGTTCCATTGATCTATGTGTCTATCCCTCCAATACCGCACTCTTGATTACTGTAGCTATAGCTTTATATATGTTTGTACTATGTTATTGGTGTATATAATTTACAGAATTATCTTCCTTGTAAATTAATTTTTTATCAATATGTGGTGACCTTTATCCCTAAAATGCTTATTAAAGCCTACATCATTTGATATTAATTTGTTTCCCAGTTGTTCCTCAATATTCATTATTCCTTTATTCTTTAGTAGTGGAACTCATGACTTTTAGCCGGCCACATGGCTACGCAGAATAAAAACTATATTCCCTGAGTTAGGCATGACCATGAAGTTTTGGCCAATGGAATGTAAACAGAAGTGGTATCTATAACATCTGCAGTGTCCTTATAGAGAGATCATGTGACCATTTTTGTGTCTTCCTCCTTCCTGCTGGCTGGAATGTGGATGTGATGGCTGGAACCTGAGCAGCCATCCTGGGTAAGAAGGTAGAAGCCATGTATTGAGGATAGCGAAACAACACAGTACAAAGAGCCTGGATCCCTGGTGATTGAGAAGCTGGATACCTGCAGCTAACTGTTTATATCTGAATTTGGTTTATGTGACAAAGAAACAAGCTTCTATCTGTATAAGCCACTGTTATTGAGTTGTTTGTCACTTCTTACCAAACCTGATCTAACAAATACAACTAGCTTCATTTTTTAAGGACTTTATTTTTTATTTTTAGAGCAGTTTTAGGTTTACAGTAAAACCTAGAGGAAGGTACAGAGATGTTCTGTATACCACCTATACCCCCCACACACATTATCAACATCACTCACCAGATGGCAAAACTACCTTCATTTGCATTTTAATTAGGTATGGCTGCAGTAATAGAGACCCAACCACAGGGCCTTAACCAAATTTGAGATTTATTTCTGTGTTGCATAGAAGTCCAGAGATGGGCAGCGTAGGGCTGGTGCGATGGCTCCATGGTCACCAAAGACCTCTTAGCTTTCTCCTGTCCTTAACGCAGAGCTTCCCTCCTCAAGGTTGCCTCACAGTCCAGGAAGGCTGCTGCAGCTCCAGCCCTCACTTCTGCGTGTAAGGTAATAGGAAAGAAGAAGCAAGGGAAGAGGCTTTCCCAGTTCTCTGTCTACCTTTTAAGGAATCATCACATAAATACCACCCACTAAATTCTGCTTACAACTCATTGGCTGAGAAATGAGTGACATGGTCACAGCTAACTGCAAAAGAAACTGAGGAATGCAGTCTTTGGCTGGGTACAATATGTGACTCTCAAGGTACTGTTATTATGGAAGAAGGGAAGAATGGATGTTGGATAAACAACTGGAAGCCTCCGCCACATCTGGGTATATGCTTCCATGTCTTTACCTCAGCATTTCTGTCCTTACATTTTAGGTGTGTATCTTAGAAGCAGTCTATAGCAAGACTTGGTTTTACTCTATCTGGTCAGTATAGTCTGTTCACATTTGTTGTGATTGCTACTATACCTGGATTTATTTGTAACGTACTTTGTGCCTCTACTTTCCTTGCTGTTTTATTTTTTTCTCCTTTTCCTATTTTTTATTAGATTGATTAAAATTTCTTTTCCCCTTTTCCACTGGTTTGGAAGCTGTAGAATCTCATTCTAATTTTTATTGGTTGTCCTTAATTTTTTTTTAAACAGTCATGCATGATCAAATTCTAAAATGAATGTTTTTATTCCTCCCAAACAATCCAGGAAACTTTTCTAATTACCCTCTTCCTAACTTACATGGTGTTATCATGTGGAGTTTTAGCTTCAACTTGTTTTAGACCCACTCAGCACTAGTCATTACTAGTACTACCTTATTTTACACTAACGCTTACTTAAGTTTTTCTATGTTTACCAATTTGCTTGCTCACCGCTGTTTCTTGTATCTACTTCTTCCTTCTCAATTTAATTGCCACCTTCTTAAAACATGCTTTAGTAGGTCTGGGAATAGTAAACTTATTTGGGCTTTATCTGGAAATATCTTTATTTTCCTCTCATCACTTCACGATAGTTTGTGTATAAATTCTAGGTAGAGAGGAAGTTTCCCTCAAAACCTTAGAGATGTTATCAGGTTTTTCTGGTTTCTGATGTTGCTGTTGAAATCCTCAGTCTGTCCTGTTACTGTGCCTTTTTTTGAAATCTGTCTTTCCTTTTAAGATAATCTCTTTGTTGTTATCTACCATTTTACTTTGGCATGTTCAAGTGTAGAATTATTTTTATTTATCTTTTGGGAGTTAGGTTTCCTGGATATGAGAATCTGGGTCTTTGATTGTTTCTGGAAAACTCTTGGTGGTTCTCATTTTGAACATTGACTCCATTCTCTCCAGTCCTTTTCTCTGATTAGATGCATGTTGGGTCTTCTCACCCTGCTCTCCACATCTCAACTTCTCTTTCACGTTCTGTTTATCTCGCTGTGTGGCCTGCTGGGTAATTTCTTCACAGCACTATTCCAGTTTACAGACTCTTGCTGCAGCTGGCTTTTATTCTGCTTTTTAACCATTTGTTCAGTTTATTTCAGTGCTAATACTTTTCATGTCTAAAAGCTGTGTTTGGTTCTTTTTCATAATATCTTCTTAGGGTTCTGATGCCTACTTTTATATTTATTTGGTTTTCATCAACCTTACTTCCTAGTGGTCCAGATTGTTATTTTCTTACCTCAGGTCCTTGGTTGTGCTGCTCTGCAGTCATTTTGTTTCCTTCGGCTGACGCTGCAGGATTGTTTCTTGCATGTTTTGTAATTTTAAATGGCGAGTTGTCTTCAGGGTTTTGCTTTCTCTGAAAGAGTTCTGTGTGAAAACAATGAGGAGTGTCCTAGGAGAGTGGTTTTGTGTTTGCATCTGCCATTTGCCTCAGGAATAGCACAAACCTGGGGTTTTATACGTATTTCTTGGCTTAGCACTCCCCACCAGGTAAATTCAGACTTCATAAAAGTTACAGGTATGGCCTGGGATTTTAGTTTGTCCCAGGAGACTTCTACTCCACTCTCAGTTCCTTGTTACCTTTCTGTGGTTGGTTTTAGGCTCTTTAGTCACCTCTCCTTGACCCTCACCCTGGGATGACTGAGGTGCAGCCTTTGAGGGTTCTGGCCTGCGTGCAGTGGGCTCCATCACAACTCTCCTCTTTTGAGCCAAGTTCTTGTCTCTCATCCATGCGTGAAGGTTCAAACCCAAAGCCCTTGCTATTTTCAAGTGTATTTCCCTTCAGCTGCTATTGCAGCAGCTCTGCCACCTGCTACTCTTCGCGTCTGATAGTTGGGGGTCTCAGCCATGCAGCAAAAACATGGGATTGCATTTTATCCAGCCTTTCTAGGTGTCTTTGGCTGCAGAGTTTGTTTTTGCTAATTTGCTTCCTGTCTGAACCAGAAACTCGAAGTTAATCTCTCTAAGCCTCAGTGTCTTCCTCTGTAAAGTAATAATAGTACCTCCTTCGTGGGCAAGGAGTTAAATGAGACAAAGCAGATAAAACCCTTAGCCTGGGGCCTGGCCCATGGTAGGCACTCCATACCTATGAGTATCATCATTGTTACTCTAGAAAATTTGCCAAGTCTGGAAAAACAAAGAAAATAAATATGGACTATCCACTGACAATTGTGATTAGCACTGTATTTCTAACCTTTATTCATACGTATGTTCGCACGTTATTTATAAGACAAAAGTAGCACTGTACATACAACTTTGCATCTGCTTTTCTTATTTGATCAGTGTCATAGTCTATCTGAGATCAGGGTGCCAGTGTGGTCAGGTTTTGGTACGGGCCCTCTTCCTGGCTTGTAGATGGCTGCCATGTGTCCTCAGAGAGAGACAGAGAGAGCTCTCTGGTCTCAGCTTATAAGGACACCAACCCCATCATGAGGGCCCAACTCTCATGATGTCATCTAACGCTAATTATCTCCCCGAGGCCTCATCTCTAGACACCATCGCATTGGGGCGTCAGGGTTTCACCATAAGGCTTTAGGGGACATGATTTAGTCTGTCGCAGTCAGATTTCTCTAACAGCTGCCCCTCAGTTTGGGAGGCCGTCTGTGAAATGAGCCAGAGTGAGATGGTCAGATTCACATTGTTCTCCTCGGTTGAAAGGTCCAGGGGGTTGCAAGCACAGTGAGGTCCAGAGAACCCATGAAGTGTGTGTGGCTGCGGTGTGGGGAATTACCTCAGTGTTTCTGTGGGAGGCCAGCCCCCAGCCAGGTAGCGGGCCTGAGTGACCCAGTCTTCTCCTTTTCCGCCCCCACCTCCTTCCCCCTGCAGATCATGATGGGGTTGGAGCTTTCTCCTCCAGTCACTTTTCAGCTCCGGGCCGGCTCTGGACCTGTGTTCCTCAGTGGCCAGGAATGTTATGGTAAGTACGAGCTTGCACCTGGGAAAGGTCTGGGTGTGCAGAGCCAGGGCCGAGGCCATAACAGGTACTCAAACACTTGAGGGAGTCTTGAATTATTAGAGAAAACCCCCAAAGGCAATACGGTTGCCCAGAGCCTGACCTGGAACGCCATGGGAACAGGTCATAGCCCCAGTTCATTTTTTTTTAATTGGAGAATATTGGGGAACAGTGTGTTTTTCTAGGGCCCATCAGCTCCAAGTCGTTGTCCTTCAATCTAGTTGTGGAGGGTGAAGCTCAGCTCCAAGTCCAGTCGCCATTTTCAATCTTAGCTGCAGGGGGCGCAGCCCACCATCCCATGTGGGAATTGAACCTGCAACCTTGTTGAGAGCTCCTGCTCCAAAAAACTGACGCCCCCTAGCCCCATTTCTCACCTCCTTGCCACATCCTCTGTGGGCCACAGCCCCCTCTCCTGTAACACGAGGGAAGGGGTATACTTGGTTTCATCTTCAAAGAGTAGCTGTGAGGAATAAATGGGATATTCAGAAACAGCAGTTAGCACAATGCCGAGTACTAACACGCACGTGAAATGTTAGCTGCTATGAAGTCCGTAACTATGGTGGTAACATGGGCCCTAAGAATTCTCCGTGCTGACTCTCTTAATATCCCTTTGACGGCTCTCTTCCCTGTCCAGTTGTGCCTCTTTCATCAGAGTGCTCTCCTGCCCCTAAACCCTGGCAGGGTCCACTTCCCTCAGGATAAGGTCTGAAGGCCTCATCTGCTACTGCAGGCTCCTCCCCAGCTGCCCCCTCCTTCCCCTCACACACCTTCCCGGAGTGAATCCTGCTACCCAGCTGGAGCCCAGCTCGCCCCTTCCCCTGCCTCCCGCTGTCCCGGGTCTCTCCCCCAATTGCCTCGCTATGTCAGGGAGGCCAGGATGGGTCCGCAGGAGTCAAGCAGGTGGGCCTCCCCGAGGGCAACTCTGAAGCCACGTGATGGAATGGGAGTCAGGCAGAGAGCCTGTGCGCAGGGGTCCTGCCCCTCTCCCACTGTTGCAGACAGGGCAGACCTCTCCTGGGAGGAGGAAGAGGAGCAGGAGGAGGAGGAGGAAGAGGAGGAGGAAGACGACGAGCCGCAGCAGCAGCCAGAGGAGGACGACGATGACGACGAGGATGAGGGTGACATTGATAAGTCCCCAGAGGAGACCCCTGTCAAACAGGGCAAGAGGCCGATGCCCCAGAAGCAGACAAGCGTCGCCAAAGTGAGGGGGGACCCTGACCCCAGGGACCTGGGCCAGGCTTCCTGAGCTGGGCTTGCAGAGGGGTGGGGCCGGTGAGTCCGAACTGTCCTAGTAATGCTTGTGTTTGGTTCCCAGCGGAAAAAGGTGGAAAAAGAAGAGGAAGCAGTGAGGTAAGTCTTTCCATCTCTTAACTTGGCTGAACTCTTAGCAGAGGTGTATAGGACTAGCACGGGTAGGGTGTGCCTGGCGTATGCACGTGTGTGCATACGAGGGTACACAGGAGCTGCACAGCCTTTGCGTTAAACCATCTTATCTTCTGACCTAATTCCACTGAGGCAATTCCTTCCAAAGGATCCCATCTGAAGTATTTTCCTGAAAATAAGACCTACCCTGAAAATAAGCCCCAGTTAAGATCGTCAGCCAAGATCGAACGCATTTAGTACGTGATGACGATGTTCCAGAAGATGACATGACTGTATTTGAATAAATCTAGATTGTTGTACATGAAAACATAAGACATCCCCTGAAAATATGCCCTACTATGTCTTTTGGAGCAAAAATTAATATAAGACCTGGTCTTATTTTGGGGGAAATACAGTATGGGGAAAATTATACGCACTAAGAAACTCAGCATTGCATTATTCAAATAATAGTGAAAAATGGAAGCATTCTAAATGTCTACCAATATGATAGTTGATTAAACTATGTCACATTTTCTCAGTGGATGTTACCTATGCCCAGGAAAGCGATAGCAACCTGCAAACTCTTTATAGAATGTAAAAGAACAGGATATTAAATCATTTTCATTTTATTTCACATTTTTTTAGAAGAAAACAAACACACGTAAAGCCCTGAGAGGAAATACACCAAAATGTTAATATTGGTGGGAAGTAAATAACATAAGTAATTTATTCTGTTCTCTATTTGCTATAGTTTGTACAGTGTGACTAACATTACTTTTATAATGAAAAAGACATACTTGTGATAAATAAAGAAAGCAGATGGGAAGCCTAAGAAGAAAAAAACATCTAGTTTAAAAAGAGAGTCAGAGTGTCCCGGGCAGGTGACAGGTGAAGAGTTGAATTCTGAAGCCTCCCCTCTCCAGGGCACAGCCCCCTGCTTCCCGGAAGTGTCCAGGGCCCTGCTTTCCAGTGTGGGCACTGGTGGGGCGGGAGGCCAGGGCTACTGGCATCAGGCTGAGATCTCTCTTCCCCTCCCACCTCCCCACTCCTTGCCCACCTCACCCCTATTCCAGATCCAGTCTTAGAGACAAGAGCCCTGTGAGGAAGGTGAGTTCTGATAAGAAAGGGCTGGTCCTCCTGGGGGAGGGGGTGGTCTCTGGGAAAGTGCCAGGACCCGGAGGGAGTGAGACACTGGAGTCCTCCCTTCTCTCCATAGACCAAACCCACACCCAGACCTAAAAAGCCGGGATGCAAGAAATGAGGATCCTGGAGTGGCCTGGCCACAGTGACCCAGGGAGGGCCTGCCAGGCCACCATGCAGAGGAGGCCTTCCTGGGGTACATCGTGGACCCAGGGCACCAACCACCCACCCCAGCTCCCTCCACCTGAGTCTGAATATGATGGAGGTGTTGGGGGCAACACAAAAGCCCCTTGCCCCAACTCTCTGGATTCAGCAGGACCTGGAGGGAAGAACCCCAACCTCAGGGCCACAATAAAGTTTGCTTTGCCAGGATGTTTCTGCATCTCTTCCCAGGAGCCATACTTGTTGCCAGCTGCAGTGAACCCTCATGCCCAGCAGAGGGCGGCAGCGTCCCAGCACACCGGACCCGGTGGCCTGTGTCTGCCCACTCTGCTCTTTCATCTCCCTCTCTTGTCCTGGCATATCTTCCTCTGGCCCAGCTTTGGGGGAAGAACCAAGTGTCTCAGCCTCTTACCCAGCTTCAATCTTCTGCCCCTGGGCTGAGGGAGGGCGCTAGAGCTGTTGTGGTTCTTCCTGTGCCCACACTCCCTTCCGTCAGGGCCGGGTTTTCTAGGTGCAGAACTGAAGGGCTACAGCTGCCGGCCCCTGCCAGGAAGGGCCTCTATCCCTGTGGGACCAGCCTGAGCGTCTGTGTTTACTGGGACCTCGGGCCACCGTGCTAGTCCTGCTTCCCGGGCAAGCTCCTGCTCACAGGGGCCTCACTTATGTGAAGATCTGTGTTGGGCAGGAGCCCAGAGACCTTCAAGGAAATCCTCCCAGGTGGGGGAGACAAGGTGGGCTTTAGCATGGCTATCAAGTGTCTCTTACAGGAAGTGGACAGGTGAACACTTGCAAGTCCTGTGCTAGGGTTCCCCTGGGGCAACTCTCAGTACATTGTTGGGGTGAGGCCAGTAGAGGCCTGGAATGGGGTGAAGGACCGTTTGCATGGCTCTGGCCTCCTGCCCTCTCCCAGGCCTGCAGATCCGCCCTGGAGCCAGTTGATGACGACACACAGATGGGCCCCCCACTCCGGTTATACATGTAAGGCCTCTGCAGGCCTCCTTGCCTCTCACCAACACGCCTGCTGGCCAGGCCTAAAGGGGGCCAATGGAGAACAGGCAGGACCCCCTCTCTTCCAGGACCCCCAGGTATGGGTCCGAGAAGAAGGTCTTTGGACACCCACACCAACCAGGCTTGGGTCTCCCACTCAGCTCCATCCTTCTCTGGTTGCAGAAGCAGTAGCAGAGGGCAGGGCTGGCATTCCCGCTGCTGGCTTTCTACACCCCAGGAGAGGAAGTAAGCACTGTCCCACCCTCTGACAAATGAGAACGGACCACTGACCTCAGGTCACCCAGAGAGTGAAAAGGCACATCAATTCAGGTCTGGCCGCAGGTAGGCAGCTGGCATTCACCATGGCTTCATGCCACGGTGATACAGGGTAGGCAAGACAAATTCCTCACTTTTAAGTTGCCTACAGCCTAGTGGAAACACAAAAGCCAACAACATAGTTTGAATTACTTTTGAGTGCTTTAGAGGAAGTGAAACAGGCTAATTTCCAGGGTGAGAAAGTGCTGGTTAGTTAGGAGATGTGAGAAGGTCCCTCAGAGGAAGCAATTGATAAGAAGGGGGCTGCCGGCTAAGTGAGCTGGCAGAACATTCCTAGGAGTAGGAACAGAGAGCAAAGGGCCTGAGGCACAACAAGCTTAGGGGTTTGGACAGAAAGAAGGCTGATATGGTTGCAGTAATAACACAGTGTGAGCTGGGCGCCGCTCTAAGTGTCTTCCATGGACTCACTCCTTTAATCCTCACAACCACGCCTTGAAGTGGGTATTAGCCCCATTTCTCAGAAGTGGAGAGTGAGGCACAGAGAGGTTAAACAACTTGCCCCCAAGGTCACACAGCTAGTGGAGGAGCCAGGATTCACTCCCAGGTAGTCTGGCCCCCTTGTTTTTAACCACTCTGTGGATGAGAGGGAGGGATAGATAGCACCGAGCCCTAGAAGTCTTGTAAACTGAGAGCAGGAGTTAGAATGGAGCCCTGAATGCCTGTGTAACTGGAGCCCTAGGAGGGGCCGCCCCAGAGCCTGGTTATAGCAAAGCACACATTCCTGCAGGTCCTTCTTCCCTTGGCCAGCTCCAGCCAAGTGCCCCAGTTCTCCAGCTCAGCCATGGCTCCACATTAAGGGCACTCAGTAACTGCACTGTGGTTAATTTGATTTCCATCTGCTCAGATAGCAAAGATGGGGGTCTGCCTGCTTTGCTGAGGTGCCCTTTGCCCTTCCCCTCCTTCAGCCTCAACAGGAAAAGGTTGGGCTGGAGTCGAAGCAGCTGGTGACAAGTGGCAGTTCTGCAGGTGGGCTCTGAGTGCTCTGGGTCTGCACCAGCTGAGCTGTTAAGAGGAGCAGGCGTGAGACATCCCAGTTGGGGGGTACGGAACTTGGCACTGGGGGTGGGGATTAACCATTGAATCCCAGGCTACTTCTCACTTCCCTTATCACCTCCCACACCCCCCATAAATGATAATGAACCCTACCCTTCTCTCCTACCAGCTCCCTCTAGTCAAGGCAGAAAGTCAGTCAAAGTTTAGGTAAACTGAGGCTGGACCACATGAGAGGGTCTCTGTCCCCTCCTCCGTTCTTGTGGCCCTTGATACTTTTCAGGGAGTGTCCTTCATCTCCGTTGACACCATGGCAGTTTTGACAGCATCAGTAGGAGTGACTTCCTTTTTATAAATTGGAAAGCTGGGACCAGAGAAGTGAGGGGATTTGCCACAGGTCACACAGCCTGTAATGGCCTGCACCAGGGGATGGGGATAAAATCCAGAGTCAAGGCCTGGAAGCCTCCATGCTGCCTCCCCACTTGGGGCACACCACTGGCCTTTGCACGGGGGAAAAGGAGCAAGCCAAGTACAAAAGCCAAGCCTGCAGGTGTAGAACGGGAAGGGACAAGGAGCAGATGTCACATCGTGAAATGGGCTGCCAAGCCCTGCGTCAGAGCCCCCTGGCACCAGCACCCTGGCTGAACCTCAAGGCCAAGTTTGACTGCTGGCATCTGTTACCATGGAAACCCAGGCTGGGCTGGGTACTGGCCAGTGATGACAGCAGGCCCTTCCCCACTGATAGGAGCCAAGCGCTCAGGCTCAGAGGCCTTTCACCCAGGTGGGATGCCCACACCTGCCTCTCCTTTTGGCCTTCTGCCCCTCCCCCGAGGCCCCTACAAGGGAGCCCAAACCTGAGCTATCTCCTCCATGTGTCTCTGCTCTTACCCGTGACCCCAGGATGGAGGTTAGGAGGAGGTAGCCTTTAATACACTACCTGGGAGCTGGGGGCAGCTGAGAGGTCAGTTTGCAGAAGTTTCTATAGAAGAGGCAGAGTTTAAACTGGGCCCCAAATGGTGGGATGATGGAAATTATCAGGAGGATCCTTCTGGGCAAAAGCAGAGAGCTGGACAGGCTGGGGCACATTCCAAGAAAAGCAAGCGCTGGACTGGGCATCTGGGCACCTGGTACACTCATGCCACTAACCAGCTGTGAGACCCTCATTGGTGAATGATGAGGACATCTCTCAGCTCCCTTCCCGTTTTGACATTCTTTCCATTGGAGGCCAACCCTGGACTCCCCCAGTGATACAGGGCTGAGGGCTCACACTGCCCTCCCCAGGCCTGTGGAGGCTCAACTGGCCCAGCCCCAGTGGGTTCCTGGGGGAGGGCAGGGGCTGGGAGCCAGGTGCTGGAGCTAGACAGGTCAGAGGTGTCCCTGCTTGTCTGTGTGACGGGGAAGGGTGCCAGACAACTTTGTGGATTGGTCTAGCTCAGGAAGGTGAGAAGGAGGCCTGGAGGTGAGAGGTCTGCCCTCCCACTCATCTCTTTAGGTAAATAAATCCATATCCAGCATTTCCCTTTCTCTTCTCAGCCCAGGGGCACTGAGACTCCCCAGGGAGCCAAGCTGAAGTGTGAGCTCCACTTCCCTAGAGGGGGAGGGACTTCCCTCAAAGGTCCTAGCACTTACCATCACCTACTTTTGGTAGGGAAGGAACAGCTTCAGGAAGGGACTTCCCCTACTGGCATGTCCTGGGCTATGCTGGGCCCTGAGGGTGTGGACCCAGCAGAAAGGCTCCAGACACAATCCTGTGGAGTAGAAAGAGCATGGACTTTGGACACCTGGTTCACCATTCACTAGCTGGGTTTGCCTCAGTTTCCTCATCTGCAGAATGGGGTAATAACTGGCCTGGTACAGAGCAGCGTGGGACCAGAGGTTATGTGAAGAGGTTGGTGGGCGCTTCATCCCAGACAGCTGCTAGGTGACAGGGGGAGGAGGTCCTGAGAGGCTCCAGAGATGGCTGCTGCCCTGGGCAGGGGGGGTGATGAGTGAGGCCCAGGACACAGGCCTTCTGACATCTGCTACATGCAATTATCTCTTGGGGTCTTCCAACATCCTGGGGCATTACTGTCCCCATCTCTCAGAGGAAGCCGCCGAGGCCCAGAGAAAAGTAGCCTGCACCAGTGCAGCCAGCTCTTCTGTCCCCAGCTCAGGCCAGCTTTGGGGACTCCATGGGAGTCTTCCATAGTCCCAGCTGTCCCTTCCTCTCCACCCGACCCCCAAGCTGTTGCACCCACTATTTGCAGCCAGTCTGGACAGCCTTAACCCCTCCTTTCCCAGTGGCCAGATAGCAGATAGAGGGAGCTAGGGGTGACAAGCAGTGGAAGCCCAGCTCCTGGCCAAGCCCACCTCCTGCCCCCTGCAGGGAGGCTCCTCCTTTTAAGGCTGCTTCTAGGAATTTCCACCCCTGAGCCAGACCCAGCGACCCCAGATTGCTACCTGCCCTCACCCTCGGGGAGCGGGGTGCTAAACCTGAGGGCAGGAGACGCTGGCCCACAGAGGGGAGGAGGGGCACTCCAGTTGGGGTCTGTGAAGGTCGGGAACATTCGGGAGAGCTCAGGGCCAGCCTCCTGTCGAGAAGGCTCCAGTAGCCTCATCCTCTGCGCTTGGGGAGCCCAGGAAAGGCTGGCAGCTCTGCCAGTGGCTGCTTTGCAGTCTCGCTGGCCGGGAAGGTGGACACCTCACACCTCAGTCTCCCAATTACGCCCTCCTCCCCCCTCCTCCCCCTCCTCCTCCCCTCTCTTCTCTCTCCTCCTCCCCTTTCTCTCCTCCTCTCCCCCCTGAAAACCTGTGGCTTGAAGAGACCTTGGCTTCTCTGGGACTCTACCCCTGGGGACTGCCCATATCTGCTCCTGAGTTTGGGGGCAGGGGGGCGACCGCCCCAAGAAACCTCTCCAGCGATGGGAGCCGCCCGCCTGCTGTCCAACTTCACTCTGTAAGTGCGCGGCCTCTCCGACTGGAGTTTTGTTGCCATCTCCAGCCTCGAGCAGCCCTAATCTTCTTGGGACTCCCACGCAGACGGCGGCGGGCGGGGAGGGCTGGTGCGAGCACCCACACCTGGATCTGCCTCCTGTCCCCACACAGGTGCTTGCAGGTACTGATCCTCTGCTGTCAAACTCAGGTAGGCGACTTGTCCCCACTGGCTTCAACCCATCTCTCTCACGCCACCCAATGGGGGAGGGGGCCGTCTCCTTTTGGTGGAGAGAGGCAAGTTCTGGCCCCTCCCCAGGTCCAGGATGCTCTGAGATTTTGGAGGGTGGGGGGGGTGTCAGTCTTTGGAGGGGTTAGGGGAAGGGGCTATGGCAAATTTGGGGATTGTCTAAAGTTTTTATCTGTCCTCCCTGCCACGACCCTCCCTCCTTCCCTTGGGGTCTCTGCCTCGCTCTCCATCCCTGAGTCACCCCAAGGCTAAGTGTGAGGGCAGCCCAGACTTAAGGGATGGAGCTGGGAGTGGCTAGAAGAGGGCAAAGGTGATGGAGCAGGTGAGGCTTGTACCTGAAAGGACAGGTTTCCATGAAAAACCACCTATGTGTTCCACTCACGCCTCCACGCCCACCAACATGGGTATCCTGGGGGGTGCGCTCCTGGGGGTCCTACAGGCAGTCAGAATGCCCAGCCAGGGCAGGTGACTCCTTACCTACAGGCAATGAGGTCAAACCCAAAGATGTGGTTTGGGACAAGATTCAGGGTTTGCTTCTCCACAATCCCCCCACCCAAGTCAGTCGCCCCCCCATGCCCACCCCCCTAGTCCCAGCCCCAGTGCGAGGCTTGGTCCCTTTTTGTGATCCTCCATAAAAGTGCAGCTATTAAAATGCACTGGTCCAGAACCGCGCTGGGGAGATCGCTTGGCTTTCCCAGGCCAGAGGCCGCTTCTCTTCATATCCAGTGGGGACTTTTTTTGAAGGTAAATGCCTTTTCTCTGGGCGAGGGAAAGGGGCTGCCTTTGAAGCAGTGGGGGGGTGGGAGAGAGAGAGAGAGAGACAACCCCCCCTTTTCCTTCCCCCTTTTGCTCAAGCCCCCGTTCCAGGCCTTTTGCTTCACACATCCAGGGAGAGCAAGAAGAAAGCCCCCCAGCCTGGCCAGGAGGGGGCTGGGGGTGGGCCCAACCTGTTCTGGAAAGGGAATTAGCACAATGGTGCGGCTGGCCTGGCGTTTATGGCCTGGCTGAGGCCCCATTCAGGACTCAGGGAAGGTGGCAAAGCTGTCCTTTCCCCCTTGAAGTGCCCCCTCGCCCCCCTCGGAGGGGGGGCCAGCAGGCCGGACCACAGCCATGCTTGAGGGGCTGGCTGACAAGCAGCTGTCTGCTGCAGTGGAAGGGGAGGTCCCCCCGCAGCGGGAACATGAAAGGGACAGGCAAGGTCCCGCGGGGAGAGCGACTTGTGGGCTGTGGGCTGTGGGGGGGCGTGGGGCTGCTTTTGTGCAGGGCTTGAAGGGGGCCAAGGAGAGGAGGGGGCTTCGGGGGGCCCTCTCTGCTCCTGACCTGGAACAGACAACCAGAAGGCTGCCTGCCAAGAGGGGCGGAGGGCCTGAACCTGGGCCAGGAGGCTTGGGGCTGGGGACAGGCAGGCTCCACCGAGGGTCCTGGGCCAGCCAGACGTCTCTTGGCAGGAAGGCAGGTGCCCCATCCCCAATTTGGGCCTCAGGTTCTTCCAGGATGGGGCATGGGGTGGGTTGGGGTCCCCTATTCTGGGGTCCTAGGAATGCTCCTGGCCTGTGGACAAGCGGACGTTGGAAATGAGCGGTAACACACACGAAGGGTTAAGCCGAGCAGGTTATACTGTCAGCCTCCAGCTGCTGCCTCACCTCCCCTCCCTCAAAGCTGACACTTCCCATCCAGCCCTCCAGGAGAGAGTGGCCCTAACAGACGCTGATCCACGTCTAGCTCTGTCCAGATGCTTGCAATTGGGCCTGGAATAAAGGTTGACTTAGAGACGGGGGACGGGGAAAGGCTGTCCCAGCACAGGCCACGGGGCCAAGTGAAGAGAGAAATATCTTAGTGTCAGAGCTGGGGTTGTGGCCAGCAGCTGGGAAATGGCATCCAGGTGGCACCTTGATGGAGAGAAGGGGCAGGAAGTGGTCTCCTGCTAGTGTTGCAGATGGGTAAGAAGAGTTCCGCCTGCACAAGGTACTGGTCCTGCCTTTGTGCGCCACGGTGCGAGGGTGGAAATGGCCCCTCGCCCCTCCCCGGGGAAGTGGGTGGGTGGCAGCATGGGCCCTGGCTGGCTGAGAGCCTCTGTTACATTGTGGCACAGGCAGGCGGCCTCACAGGAGCAGCCCTCGGGCCACTGCTGATAGCACCTCTGCTGCTGCCTTCACCTCCCTCTGCTGAGGCACCGCCCTCCTGAGCAGAGGAGGGAGGAACGCTGGAAGGCGCCTGGCCTCTCTGCGGTCCCGAGGACCCAGGGGGAGAGGCAGGGCAGCAGGGCATATGTAACTCAGGAGTCTACGGTTAGCACTGCAAAGAAACACCCACAGGGGTCCTGGAGCCTGAAGAGAAGACCCCTTAGTGTTCTCCCATGACCCTAACAGACCAGCTGCTGCCTGTGCATGTGCTGGGGGTGGGCTCCTTCTAGGCCAGTGGGAAGGATGGAGGTGAAAGCTGCTTGTCCTGGCTAACAGAGCCACGACCCTAGAGTTCCAAGCTCCAGTGCTAGAGGCAGGACAGGTTCCGTCTCTAATCGGTTGTGTCACCCTGTGCACCTCCTCCATAGAATGTAGGGATCAGATACCAGAACTTTGAGGGTTCCTTCCAGCTCCCAGAGTCCTGATTCCAAGGCTGCACTGTATCATCCCATGTCCCCCAAACCTGGGCAGCCACCAGTTTTCTGCTGTAGGCTGGACACGGAGCCAAGAGGTCATGACTGGCTCACCCACTGGCCTGACAAGGTCATGGCCATATGCCCCCTTCACCCCGCACCTCTGCTTCCCAGGACAAATGGCCTGCCCCCACCACACTCACCTCTGCACCCCTCTCCCCTTGGATGGACCGGTGGTGGTGTCGCCCAAAGCAAATTGACACTATTTTTCCCTTGGTAACCGCAAAGGGGGAGAATCACCCGTCTCCTAATTTTAACCAGTATGTGAGGGACCAGGGCGCCATGACCGACCAGCTGAGCCGGCGGCAGATCCGCGAGTACCAGCTGTACAGCCGGACCAGCGGCAAGCACGTGCAGGTCACCGGGCGTCGCATCTCCGCCACTGCTGAGGATGGCAACAAGTTTGGTGAGACCCAGCCCTCATCGGAGGCCGCTCCCACCCCTGGCCAGCCTCGCTTAGTCCATCCCCAGATCCCATGTCAGAGCGGAGGCCACAGGAGAGCAGGGAGAAGCCTCTTGGAGGAGGGTCCCCAAGGGCCTCCCCATGCTCCCGAACCCAAGTTCAGCGGAGGTCAGGTTGGTTGGCGGGTCCCCAGCCACAGCCTGGGCTGGCAACCCTCATGGACAGCGGCCTCTCTCCCCCTGCCCCTCACAGCCAAGCTTATCGTGGAGACAGACACGTTCGGGAGCCGGGTGCGCATCAAGGGGGCTGAGAGCGAGAAGTACATCTGCATGAACAAGAAGGGCAAGCTCATTGGGAAGGTGAGGCCCGGAAGTGGAGCAGATGCTTGATTTGTCCCCCCGGGGTGGGGCACCTAGGGCCCAACTGCACCCCATTCTCCTCTGCGGGGGTGGACCCAGGACCATGACTCTTCTGCTCTCACCCACCCACCACTCTGCCACTCTCTGCTCTCCCCATTTTCATGAGCCCCTCTGGGTCTACAAGCGCTCTGAGGACACTGGCTGGCCCACGGGATCCTCAGCTCAGATTTATCGGGTATTTCCCAGCACCGATGAGTAAGAATCCTGGCACCTACATGATGATGCAGCCCCCCTGTGTTGAGGGCTCAATGCTAATCAGGGTTGAGACAGAGCATTCATACAGGGCCCGGAGCTCCCCCAAGGTCAGTGGGCTCCACAGACTCCAACAGCAAGATGCACACGAACTGCCTGCTCGTGTAACCACCTACTAGTGTAACCAGCAACTCGTGTAACCACCTACTGGTGTAACCACCTACTGGTGTAGTGGTCTACCCTACAGTGGTGGGTCCGGCACTGGGGTGCAAGGGAGAAGTCCATCTCCTTTGGCATCGGTCAATCCTTGGCCCCAGATTCTGGTTGTTCTCAGCAAATATTTGCTGATTTTTTCCAAGCCTCAGGCTACTCATCTATACAAGTGGGCACAGTGTCAGGGTTATCTGCAGAGTCAAAGCAGTGCCTGTGTGGCTGTTGACACAGTCAGTGTCTATAAATGTTTGCCCTTTTTTTTCATCAGAGACTGGTGCCTCCTTTCCCTCCACCCAGCAACACCATTCACCCAGACTGAGGACAGGTCTGTGCACAAGTGCCTACTGGGTATGCACGGAACTGCACAAGTACCTTGATCTTTACACCACATCTCAGGCAACCAAGGCCCAGCATAGCTAACTACCTTGTTCAAGGGGTACAGCTTCCAAATGGCAAGGCTGTATTTAAGTTCAGATCTGACCCCAAGCAAAGCGTGTTCCTTTTTCCCACCTTTGCCTCTGCAATAAGACACCGTCTCACTAGACAGAACTCCTTAGGCTGCAGCCCCTGCTGCTCCCTCTCCATCCTAAAATAGGCCCATCAGGCAGATAAGCCCGACACGGTGGGTGACAAACATCCCTCTTCTCCTTCTATCCACCCCCCCCCCATAGCCCAGCGGGAAGAGCAAAGACTGCGTGTTCACGGAGATCGTGCTGGAGAACAACTACACGGCCTTCCAGAACGCCCGGCACGAGGGCTGGTTCATGGCCTTCACCAGGCAGGGCCGGCCGCGCCAGGCCTCCCGCAGCCGGCAGAACCAGCGCGAGGCTCACTTCATCAAGCGTCTCTACGAGGGCCAGCTGCCCTTCCCCAACCAAGTCGAGAGGCAGAAGCAGTTCGAGTTTGTGGGCTCATCCCCCACGCGCCGGACCAAGCGCACTCGGAGGCCACAGCCCCTGACGTAGTCAGGGACACAAGTGTGGGGGCAGCTGCCACTCACCAGCCTTCCTGTCCCTTTCCCTTCCTAATCTCATCCAAAGATAGGGCCGGGGTGGAGGAGGGGAGCCAGAGCCCCACAGGAGGGCCCTGCGGACGACAAGTGTCAGAGCCCCACACTGGAAAGGGGCAGGACTGGCACCAACCAGGGCTGGGCTCAAGGCAGCCTCCCGGACCTCACACTGGAATAGGCCCCCAGGGCTGGGACCGGCCCCAGGAGAGGAGCTGTAGTGTCCCCGGGACTCAGAGCCCTGAACCAAGAGGCAGGGTCAGCAGGTTGAAGGCCTCGCAGACACTGTCTGCAGGCGGCTCTCCTCCAATTCCGCTCCCTGTGTGTCTCTGTGTGTCTGCCCCCAGCTTCCAAACTGCTCCTGGCCACACTGTAGGAAGGGACTTTCGTTTTTGTTTCTGGAAAAAAGAAAAAAGAAAAAAAGGGGTTTGACCATTCTTCACATTCCACTACCCAGGCCTGCACCCCCACCCCCAGCGCCCAGCCCCAGAATAAAACCATTTTCCTGCAAACGGGTGATCTGAAGAGGGTGGTGGTGGAGGGATCCAACTCCAAAACTCCACTGGGGATAAACTGGCTTCTCGGAGAGGCGCGGGAACGCGCAGCGCCCAGGCCCGGGCGCCGGCAGGTGCAGAGCCGCGCGGGGCGGGGCGGGGCGGCCTCGAGGGTACGCAGGCCTGGATGGCCCGGGAGGCCCGCAACTCCGCCCGCGGGAGCCCAGGGCGCCCCTCCCTCCGCAGGCTCCGGTTTCCTGGCTCTCCCGGCGCGTCCCGTGCTACCTGTTGGGGCGCACAGAACCCACACCCTGGGGCCGAGCCTCGGGCCGGGCGGGCGGGGCAGGCGGCCAGCGGGGCAGCAGGCCCGGCGCCCCGGCTGCTGATGCCGCCTGGCCGGGAGCAGGATTGCTTTTTTCCGGTGAGGAGGGTCGGGGCGCGAGAGGAGGGTGTGGGGGAGTGGAAGGGGGAGTGAGGACGAGAAAGTGTCCCCTCGTTCTCCCAGGTTGGCTGCGGGCCGGCGGGGGCGCACCTGAGGGGAACCTCAGTTACAGCCCGCGGCCCCGCGGCCCTGGGGAGGGGACGGAAGAGGGGGCTGCCCTCTCCCCCCAGCATGTCTTGTGGGCTTTCCCAGACGCCCCTAGGTGCGCATCTGGGGGGTGGAACTCAAAGGCCATAAAACCCGCCTCTTTCCTCCGCACTGGCCTTTAATCTTGTCAAGGGGAGGCCCTTCCCGGGAGGTCTCTGCGCTTGGGGGAAGTACACCCATTGAGCTCTGTCTTCTGCTGACGGACCCCCAGCCTCAGTTTCCCTCCCTCTTTCTGAGAACATGTTGGGGAAGGAGATCATGGAGCGAGAAGAAAAAAGATGAAAGCTATCCCTTCTCCCCACTTCTCCCAAGCATGGCCTAAAAGTGAGGACAGAATGGGGCGTTGTGGAGGGGCCTGGTTTAGTCCAAATGGGAGGTGAGGGAAGCAGCAGTCCAAACGGATGGGGGTGGGGGGGTGGGTCACTCACCTCTCCCTCGGTGAGAACTGGAACCCTCTCTTACACCCCCAACTCTGGGCAATTTAGACTGCCACCGCCAAGAGGGAGGTCCGCAGGCCCCAGGACATTCTCCTTCCAGCTTGTCATAATTGCTTTTCGCCAGGCAGGTTTTTTTCTCTCCCCCCCAATCACAAAGAGCCTTAATCCCCGTGAAAACTGCAGGAAACGTCTTGGGAGTCATTTTCAGGGGTGTGTGTCGGGAGGGTGGTCTGGAGCCACAGCTGATAACTGGTGAGTTCAATGGGATTTTAGACTCAGGGGCAACGCCCAGCAATTACCTGAGAACAAAGGGTTGGGGCACCCAGGTGTGGAGGACTGGACTTGGGGGGCTGAGAGAGGGGCCTGGGAAGGAGCTGTGTTGGGGAGGGGGAGCTCTTACAATTCCTCTGATTTCCGCAGGAATTTGAGACATGCTTTAAAAACTCTAGACTGCCTCCCCCCCAGCCGGGCTCTCAGGCCCACCCCCACCCTCCCTGGCTCGGGTTAGAGACGGCTTCAAAGGTGGACGGGGCCCTTTGTCTTGCCTCTGCTTTCTTCTCTGCCTTTCTCGGCCCCTCCCTCCCCCTCTTTGACCTCCCCAGCACAGATAGGCCTCTGGGGGCCGGCTCCAGAAAGCCCTCACTGTTTCCTTTCTTGGTGTTTGAGGTGAGAATGGAGAAGGGTGAGGGAGGAAGGCAGCTTGGAGGCCTGTGCCATCTCAGAGAGTGCCGATGCCCCACCCCAAGCCTGAGCCTGGCCGGTCTGATGCCTGCTTGTGGCCTTGGGTCCCGGGCTGGGCTTTCTGAACCTTCTCACCACACCATTTGGTGCCTCTGCCGAGTCCAGGCTCTCTATGCATGGCGCCTCTTCATACGCTGGGGTAGTCTGTTCAACTCATGCCCTCTGAACTGGCAGGTGTGAAGATGCCAAAGTAATGGATGTCTAATCACGGGACCCCAGAGGGATTTCAAGGATATGAGTGTGTGGTCGGAAGAAGGCTTCCTGTGGGCCTCCGATGGCCCCAAGCTGGCTCCAGCAGCCTGGACGTTTCTGTGTGCCCGAAGGCTCTAAGCAAGTGTGCATGGCTGGGGGGACACAGTGGGGCAAGACTTAAAGCAAGATGAACATGTCCCTCCCCTGGAGGGAGGTGGCAACAGCGTGCCCCAGATCCCGTGCCTGCTTAGGATGACCAAGAACTCTAGCTAAGAATAGCCTCCATATTGATCGAATTGATCTCCCTTCTCCGTCCTGCCCTCCAAACAGCCAGACGAGGCAGAGGGGAGCCAAAGCAGCAAGTCAGAAGGGGAGTCCACTCTCTTTTCAGTCCTTGCCAGCTGGCTTCTGTTTACGGCCTCCATTCCACCATGTCCCTCGGACTCCAGTGGCAGTGACTTTCCAGTCACTTCCCCCCCCCAAAAAAAAAGCCTTGCCTCAGACCAGGTGTCCTCAGCCTCACAGCCCTGGACACCGCCAGGGAGCCCCCGTTTTGAAGTTCTTTCCTCCCCTAGCCTGCCACAGGCTGCCATCTTTTTATTCTTTCCCTGCTTGGATCTTCTCTTTCCTGACTCCTCTTCCTAGAAACGTTCCCTACGATTTCTGCCATGTTCCCTCCTTGTTCTTCATGTTGTCTCTCTCTGAGCAGTCCGACATATCAACTCTCACCCCCTTGGCCACGGCTGCTTTCGCCTTCAAACTCTGGAATGCCATTGCCAGACCTCCCTGGGATGTCTCATCACTACAAAGCTTTCTAATTGGTCTCTCTGCCTCCTGACACATACACACACACACACACACACACACACACTCACGCCAGGATGTCACAGTTTGTTCAGCTTGCCTTAACTTACCATAAAGCACAGCTCTGTCCTCGCCACTAGCACACTTCTTAACATGGTTTTCAAGACTCTTGCACAGTCCTGGTGGGGTGCCCTTCCCATCCCTGAAACTCCCCTTTAAAAACGCTGGCAAAACAGCAACCCTTGCCCTCCAGCAAGCTCACTGTGCCCGTCTTTGTTCATGACGTTCCCACTGCCGAGTATGCGCTCCCCCAGAAAGCTTGCACATCCAGACTGCAGCCACCTCGTCTGCCCCGTGGACTTTCCCACTCTCTTGGGGGAAGTGGATGTGTCCACTGTGCTGGTGTGTATACCCTTGCCCTATGGCACACATCATAGCTGGTCCAGACCGTACTTATTTATGCTTGTGTCATGGATCTGCTAGATAGCAAGTGCCTCAGATGTAGAAATAGTCCGTCTTTGCCTCTCCCCCGCCACTATCCAGCACAGTACATTACACAGAGTAAGGATATATTGGGGGAATAAACCAACGGAAAGCCCAGAAAGGCACCACTGGGCCAGCAGCCTTCAGTTCGTCCAGGCAGAGTCAGAATGAGAAGCCAGAATCTGGCCTTCACCCTCCATCCTTAGGTAGACTTGGGAGGGGAGGGGTCCTAAGCCGTTAATCCAAATATTTATCTATTTCCTACAACATATAAACACTGTGCTAGCTAGTTCTTCAGTTAATAAAAAAAAGATGGACAAGATATTGTGTCATCCCGTCAAGCTCTCAAGACACTTGAAACTTAATTGGGGAGATAAACCCATATAAAGGCGTATTTTTGCGTGGGGAGAGGGGGACTGTTGGAAATTTCTCTCTTGCACCTAAGATAGCGAAGCAGCATTTGGTACATCCCAAAAGAGTGAGAGAGGAAATAAGAGCTATGGGAAGTAAAGACACCAACATGCACGGAGCTCTGGCAATGTGCCAGGCAGCACCCCAGAATGCCCACGTGGAACCCCTTATTTAGGGGGTAAGATTATTCCCATGGAACGTGGGGGCGAGCTCAAACACAGACATGTGAAATCATCCACGGTCACAGCCTGAGAACATTACAGTCTAAATTCTGTCCTCTCCTCAACACCTCTAGTAGAATGTTCTCCACTCCCCGGCCAAGCACAGTGGGTTCTAGTGGGGAAGAGCACATGGGGCAAGGCAATTGGAAAGGGCTGCGGTTTGCATGATCTTTAAGAACAAGCAGGATTTCAGCCAGCAAAGACCCACAAGGTGAAAATACCAAGAGTGAAAACAGAATGAGAAGCATGGCCTTGAGGCAGGAAGAGTGAGGTGTGTTCAGGGGAAGGTGAGCCATTGATCAGTTTGGCTACAAATAAAGGTTTGCATGGAAGAGGGGCTGGAAGTGACTGGGTCACATTATAGAGAGTGTGGTCTTTCTGCTGTGGCAGGGAGGAGATAGTGTGGGGCTTTGAGAAAGGGAATGAGCAGATGCAATTTGGGGTCAGGGTTGGGGTAGCATGCTGGAGTCAGGAGATAAAGGGTCTAGTGATGGCAGGGGGACATACATTCCAAACTCTGATGAGAACAGGTCCCTTCCAGGCCCTGGTTTTTCCTTGTATTCCTCTGGCCCAGTTCTCTGTCACCTTTCCGTTCTCCGTAGGTGCCCAGATGCCCTAGTCAGCCTCCCTGGGAGTTAATGTTTAGACTGCATAGGCACAGGGAGGGTCCCTGGTGTTTCCCTTCCGGACAGGTTCATGCATGAGGCGGGGCAAGGGGCACTGGAGTGAGACGGAGACAGATGACAGAGCAGCCTATTGCACCGGCTCTGGGGAGGGGGCAGGCAGCGGGGCCAGAGTCCAGTCAGGACATCTGGCACCAGTGACCTTGCTGGGGAAAAGAGTTAAGAAGTAGGTGTCCCGGGCCTGGAACGGCCTGCCTTCCAGGGGCAGGAGCCCCAGTGCCTACTGTGGACTCCTGTGCCCATCCTCAGGGCCCCAAGACAATCCTGAGCTTAAAGGTACGCTAGTCCTGTTACCAGCGTTCTGGGTATGGCCAGGCAGGGCCCAGGAAGCCCGTGGTGGTGGTGGGGGGGTGGGGGGGTGGAAGCAGAGCAAGTATCTCCGTAGGGTGAAGCCAGAGATGAGGTGGAAATGGAGCATGACGGGCTAGAGAAGGGTCTCCTGGCCTGAGTGTGCCCTCTGGACCCCACCCCCAACACACACACACACACACACACACACACACACACACACACACCAGGATCCCTCTCATCCAGAAATGACCTTGACAGCTACCATGCCTCAGGTCGACAGAGGGAGCCCTAACTCTGCAGTCCCCTTGGTTCCGGGCTGGCTGGCTGAAGATTATTCCTGCCCAAGGTGGCTCTGCCAGTGGAGGGACATTCCTCCGGAGCTGGTGGCAGTGGGACTGGGCCTTGTGGGACTGGACGAGCACTGTCCCGGGCTCTGACTTTCCTGTAGGTCGCGGGGAATGAGAGGTTTGGGGACAAGGAGAGGTGCTCAGGGACAGCAGAGGTCAGACGGGCAGGGTTTCTGGGCCTGAAGTCGAAGCCATGTGCCTGCCCCAGCCATGCCCAGGAGCTCTCCTTCCTGCCGGAAGCCACCCTCTGACCCTTCCATATAGGCTCCCTCGTTCCTTCCTTTGTTCCTATTGCTCTTCCTCAACTCCACGCTGAGCTATCTGGAATGGGGGACGCTGCCCAGGACTGCCTCCTTCTCCAAGGCTGGCCTGCTTTCTGGCCCTGAATTAGGGTGCTCCTGAGGCTGCCCCAGGAACCAATCCCAGAGCCCTGTGGAAGGGGAGAGTGGTGGGGCTGGGTGGGAGACCTGGCTCCTGAAGCTTCCCCACCCACCCCAGCAGAGAGGCCGACCTCAGGCCCCCTCCCTCCATCACTGAAGAGGCAGTAGGAGCCACAGCCGCCTCCTTCCCCCTCCCTGCCGCCTCCTCGGCTGAGCCGGCAGGTTGTCTTGGCAACGGGAGGCGGAGTGGAGATGCGCCGAGGGATGGAGGTGTATGTCACTGAGGAAGCTGCCGTGCTCCTGCCCCACGCCCCAGGCCCTTGAAGGTACCGTGAACCCTCCCCATTCACCCCTGCCTTTCCCCTTTACCTCCCTCCCCCCAACCCATCATGCTTGTTTCCTTGAGGAGAACGCGCCCCTCCTTCCCAGACCCTGCCAAGACTGTTACCCATTCCTCATGAGCCATCTCTCTCCAGGCCCCTGTCCACAGCTGTCCTTTCCAGCAGCAGCTCATTCCAGCCCTACCTCAGGGACCCTTGCACAGGAAGACAAACCTCGTGGGGTGGGGTCTGGTGAGGGGTGAGTGAGAGCAAGGGAGGCCCCGAGGTAGTGGGAAAATCAAGGGTCCTAAAGGCTGAGGCATAAAAGCGCCTGGCCCTTGGTTTCCTGGACGGGAGGAGGGAGGCAGTGCAGGCCTGGGGTGGGGCCAGGGCACTAAGGGTGGGGTGGAAGGGAGAGACAGCAGAGAGGCTGGCGGAGGCCAGGCTGGTTACCCAGAAAGGCCTGGTTCCTCTCCTCCAAGGCTGTGGCCCCTCCTGCGATATCAAAGGTACACCCCTCCCAGATCATCTCCGGGCCTTTTCTTCATGGCTAGATGGATCCTGTGTTCCCCCCACACACCTCCACCGTTCTCCTACCTTTCCTCAGTGCCCTCTCCCCCACCATATGCAGCAGCTACGCAGACTCTGTCTGCTCTTCTCAGCCACTCAGCTACCTGCCTTCTTCGTGCCTCCTTTCTTTCTGGAGCCCATCCTTCAAGATTCATCTCTGTCTTCCACTAATCCAGCCACATCCCTCCCTTCCTGTCCCTACCTGTCCCTTCCTGTCCTCTTCTCTTCCAGAAAGAGGTCCCGAGGCATACTCTCACTTGTCCCCCGAAAGACCCTCCCCTCTGATTTTTCATTCAGATATCCCAGAGCCCCCTCCCCAGTTTCTAGATTTCCTTAATGACAGCTGATATATCAGCTGACCGGCTATGGGCAGTGGTTACCAGGGCAACAGCAAGGGCTGCCTAGGTAGGCAGGTCTGCCAGGCAGAAGTGGAGAGGAGGCTGGGGCCAGGGTCAGGGTCAGCTGGCTGGGCTCCCTCCCCTGCCTGACCCTGGGGGTCACAAACTGGGCTCTGCTCTGAACCCAGAGGGAACCAAAAGGCCAGTGACAGGTCTTCCCAGAGACAGGGAAGGCACATCCCTGTAATTCTGTGCTGGGACCTGGGCATCGCCTAACAGGAAGGTCCCTTTTGATGAAGTTGCCCTGGCAAGAAATGGGGTCTTTCTCACTTGAAACACCACGGCTGTGCTCTGCTACATTTCCCAAGGGATTCAGGTTCCCAAAGGGCCAGCCCCAGCTCTTGTTCTAAGGACCTGTTTTTCCCAGTCTTCCCATCCGTCCTTCCCAGGAGAGGATTAATCCTTAGATGACAATTTCTGGCATCTGTGCCCATACCCCTAGCCCTTGGCCTCCGTGCCCTTAGGGACCCCAGAGGCCTCCGTGGCTGCTGTTAGGTGCTGAGTGGGAAACACAGCTGCTTGGAGAAATCAGGTGTCGTCATCCCTTGATTATCAGTACAGCTCTGTCACCCCCCCACCCACCCACTCACTCTGGCTGTTTATGAGGAGGCTCGAGGGGCTATGTATGTGTGAGCGTGAATGTTGCAGGGCTGGGGGTGTGGGAAAGAGAAAAAGGCCAGCGGCTGGCCCAGACTGCTTCCGATTCTGCTTCGTCATGATGCCGGCTTAATGCTCCTCTTGTTTGAAATGGATTGAGCTGCAGCGAGCGAGGTGGAAGGGCAGACACATACAAACACACCCTGGGCTGGCCACACGCTATCAGCTGGAGGTGGAGAGCGTGAGGGGGAGCCAGCCGCCCGCCTGCTGTCCTGCCCACCTGCCTGCCAGACGCAGACTCCCCAGCACAGGGATCCAAACGCCAGGCTTTTGGAAGAGCAGGGTGGGGGCGAGGGAGGTGGGGGCCCAGAAGGATAGGTCTTCTTCTCCAGCTCCCCACCACCACACCCCAGCCGGCTCTTTTCCTGTTAACTGTGCTCCGGAAAAGCTCAGCTGGATTCCTGGAAGAGATGCCTGCTACCTAGGACAGGCTGGGCCCCCGGGGGCCTGCGCCTGTTCCTATCTCGCCTTGGGGCTCAGGTCTGGGCCACACTGTCTGGGAACAGGTAGGTGGCAGGGTCTCCCACTCGCTTCCCCTCTGTGGGGTTTGGGCCACAGCACCAGCCTGGGGGAGAGGCTCTGGAGAGGGTCCGCTGTGGCCCCTTGTTCAGTGGGAGAATAGGCCTGGGTGACCAGACCCTGGGAATAACTAGGTTTGATCCGATCGAACAGCGTGCTGATTTAGGGAAGAGGGGCTGGGGTGTTCCATGCTGTCACCCCGTGCCCCCTTCACCTAATGTGTGGGCCAGAAGTCCAAGTGATGGGACGGCCCCGGGGTGGGCAGGGAGCGCTGTTCCCTCTTTGCTGAATGACAGGGAAGGGAGAGATGGGCATTGCCAGCCCCCCTGCCCTCACTCCGTGGGTACTCTGGAGGGGGAGCAGTTCACACAGAGGCCTGAACGCTGTTGGTGTGGGGCATGCTGGGGGTGGGGGGAGAGGGCCCTGGGGAGCGCCTTCTAGACCTTGGCTGGCCAGGCTGGAGGACGGCCAATGCAGGATGAGGTTGGGTGGCAGGGCGTGGCCACAGGCCTGAGCCCAGCTCTCCCGGAAGGGGCTGGGGGCTGAGCAGACACACAGGCCCTGAGGACCCAGAGGCTCCTGTGGGTTCTGCCCGACAGGCCAAGCAGCCTTTCCTGGGCAGATGCACCTGGTGTCTCCCTCCCAGGGGACCGTGTTGCCAGGGTGCCAGAGTCAGGGGAGCAGGAGCAGGTCTCGGAGACGAGGCAGTCCTGCTTTGGGAATGGGTGGCACAGGAAGCCCCCAGGGGATGGGTCACTGTTGGGGGCTGTGTGTGTGTTGCTGTACACGTTCACAGCTTGGGGAGGGGGTGTCAGCACATGGTACAAGTGGCTGTGATGGGGAAGATCGGTGAGTGGGTGCAAGGAGGTGTCAATGGCACTGTGTGTCATTGTGGGGGGGCCCCGCTGGGAGAGTGGGGGCGTGATCTTGCAAGCAGCGGCATGAGTTCTGCAACGGTGTTTTGGTGTGGGCTCTCCTGCCTGTGCCCACGTGTGAGTCTCACATCACGGCTGTGGGCTTCTTCCTGGCCAAGTGTATCAAACACCTGGGGCAGGCTGTCCCCCTGGGCGTGCAGGTCTGTAGGAATTCCTCTTTCAGAGTTCCTGTATGTGTGTAAAGGCCAGAATAGCAGTGTTCCGTAATTTAGAAGCTGACTTTGGGATGCAAGGCCCCTGGGTGTCCCCCAGCCTTGTCAATCCAGCTCATACAAGTGACACCACAACCCGCCCACAGGACCCGCTAAGAATAGATGCCAGAGCAGGAAAATGCTGAGGACCAAGCAAGCCTGAGGGGCAGAAGGGACACAGAAAGAGGGTCTCCTCAGAGGGTAGATAGAGAGGAGACAGAAACTCAAGTGAGAGATCTAAGATGAATAGATGCATGTCTGTGGGGCAGGCGGGGATGCCTGGGCCCAGTCCTGCTGTCATTAGGAGTGAAGGGAAGCCAGGGCCTTGTGCAGATGGGCTCTCAGGCCAGGACCTAGATTCTGGCCCACTTGCCCCTGCCTGGTACTTCCTAGAGTGTGAGAGAGTGTTGTATAGTGTTCACATTAGAGGAAACACCAACCCCAGTCCTAGCAGGCAGAACAGGGCTTTGGAAATCGGGCTGGGAGAGAAGGAGAAAATGAGAGAAGAGGAGGGAGTGAGGGCTATGCCAGCCTTAGAAAAGGCACAGGCCTCAGGCTTGGCCAAAGTGAGGGATGCTGATGAGCCACTGGCCCAGAGCAGGGAGCCCTCCTCTGCTAGCCTCACGTGCTTTTTGAGGGAGCATGGGTGCCCCCCCACACATACACACACAGAGCCCACTCTCACAGCAGGCCTCAGCCTCCCTGCTCCCTCCTCTGGTCGGAGCCTGTCCGGCCCTTCCCCGCTCCACCCTGGGATGCTGTTTTGGGAACTGGTGACCTAGCTGGATCCTGCCTTTATTTCTGGCACTAAGTTGTTGCCACAGTAACGGCGGGGGTGGGGCCAGGAGCGGGAGAGGGTGAAAGGGAAACAGATGGAGGGAGGAATGATGAAGAAAGTAAAGAAAAAGGGAATGGAAAGCAGAAAGAGCGGGGGCTGGAGCAAGGACCTTAGTCACACTGTGAATGAAACTGGAGGAAGAGGGGAGGGCAAAGTTCCTGCCCACCCTGAACCCAGCCCACTCGGAGGGCTGGCCTCCTTTCATAGCGGGTTTACTGTCTGCACCAGGCTTGACCCTGCCCAGGGGCACAGAGCCTGACTCCTGCAGCCTCCCTGCTCTGTGTGCACAGGCCGGGCCAGCGAGCAGGATTCTGGGCAGCTCCCCTGTGTGAGGTTAACACGTGGGCTTCCAAGTGCCAAGTTCAGATGAAGTGGGATTGTTGGGGACCCCTTAACAAGAGTATTCCTTGGTGTTGGCCTGAGACAGACCTGGGTAGGAATTGCAGTCTGGCATCTGTTCAGGTGGCCTTTAGCAAGTCAAACCCTCAGCCATGGTTTCCTCATCTAGGCGGGGGAAACACTGGCTTGTGTGAACGCAGAGAGGATACAATGGAGCGAGTGACCCAGGGAGCTGCTGCGGAGTAAGTGGTGGCTGGCTTAGGGTAGGAGCAGAGGCTGGGCCAGAGGACCCAGGCTGCGGGCCTGCCAGGGGAGCCTTCATTTCTACAAGCCACCACCAGGTCAGGTCAACCCCTACCTGGAGCAAGACAGAGTGGGGATAGGTGGGCCGGCTTATCGCCCCATCCAGGAGCGGAGAGGCTCTGGTTGCCATGGAGATTTGGGTGGGCAGCGTGAGGTGGGGCTGGCTGGTAGCTTAGATTAGACAGGCCGTGCAGCTAGGGGAGGGTGGGGTGGACAGGGAAGGATGAGGAGCTCGCTGCTGGTGTGTGATGTGGGGAGGGGGAACCGCGGAGATGTCCCTTCCGCCACCTGGCCTTGCCTTCCTCCCAGGTTCTTTCCCTTCCTTCCATCCTGCCCTCCCTTCCTGCTGCAGCCTGGCCTTGTGACCTTTTCCATGAGAGGTTGCTAGGACCTAGGGAGTGCGAGTGCATAGGCAGAGGGTAGGCGAGGGCTGGAGGAGGCTGAGTGAGAGAAGGCGTGGGCTTGGAGGAAAGTAGCTTCGCGCTTCGGTGGAGGGGGCTGCGTGTAGGCGGAGCAAGCAGTTGCCTGCATGGGGTAATTTGAGAGAAGCCAAGAACCCCCTCTTCCCCCCCACACACATACACTCTCTTCTGCCTCAAAACGTTTTCCCTGCCGGTTTAAAATTTCACCAGTAAGACCTCATGCCTTAAGGCTTAGCCTCAAGTTCAAATGCAAATGCCCCCAGAAGGGCAAGGTATTAACAATTTACCGGGGTGCTTTCTGAAGGTACCGGGTGGGAACAGGTGTGAGGGTCCTAAAGGACTGTGGCTCAGGGCGAGAGAGGAGACCTGGAAGCTGAGGGGCAAGACCCAGCACAGGGGATGGGCCTGGGGTTGTGCACAGCCATGGATAAGAAGGGGCCAGGGAGCAGAGCAGAGGTAGCAACATTTTGAATCCTGTCTCTGAGCAGCTGTGCCTGTGGGGCGGGGTGTGTGCATGTGGCTGTGGGTCTCAGTGCATGACATGTACACCTGTGACAGGGCTCCCTGCCCCCCTGGCCTGGCAGTTACCCCTGAGAGGCAGTCATTGCTGCACTCTGTGTCCTCCCCACCCCAATGGGTGGTCAAGGGGAGGGTACCAGGGTCACCCAGGTGCACCCCAGCCTCCAGGACATGTGGAAGCTCTCTGTTCTCCCCAACCTGCTCAGCCACCCACACTCCCCACCGTGACCCTTCCAAACCTTCTCTGCTCTCTTCAACCTCTGCCTAACCCACCTGTAAGATCTACATAGGACCTCATCGCTCACTTTTCAGAAGAGCCTCCCAATTGGCATTGACCCCCCCTAAAGGACCCTGTATGTGGTTACCCCACTTTTTACCCCATCTTCTCCTTGTCAGGAAGTGTGGTTTCTCCTTGTCAGGAAGTGTGGATTGGGTCCCTTTGGCCTGCTGAACGGGGCTCCTGCTAGGTGCCCCCTCTCCCCAGCAGCCACCATTTTTTCCTCTCTACCTTTCCCTCTGCCTGCAAACATGTCAAGTCTCCCCTTTCCTTAAAAACCTTCAGCCAATCTCACCTCCTCCAAAGCTACTCTTCCTAGCCCCATCCTGCCTTTCTATCATACTTCTCGGAAGTGACAACCCGCCCCCAGACCTGTGTGTCCTGGCCAGGCCTGCCTGCTCTGTGTCTAACAAGGAGGCCTCACTATTCCTCAGAGACCGCCTGGCCCTGACATCCACCCTGACGAGCTGTCATTCCCTTCGGCACTCGGGCCTTCTCTGGGCAATGGACCCTGGGCTTCTCGACATTTTTTCTCAGCCCCTCCTTCCCTCCCTTGCCCATTCTATCTCTCAGTATATTTATTGCACACTCCTTGTGTATCCAGGCCTTTGTGAAAATATAAAGAATGACTAGACACACTCCCTGTCCCCCAAGGAGCTGGCCATCTAGTTTCCTCCCTCCCTTTCATGCCGCCTCTGGCTACCTCTTTCCTCTAGTCCCCTGGGTGTTTCTCAGGGAGCTGTTTTTGACCTTCTTTCTCCCTGGGCAACCTCATGTGCAGACCACCACCATTAGCTCAAATAGCTCCTAAATCTCTATTTCCAGCCTGCCCCCTCCTCAACCCCCGGATCCCCTGGACATTCCCACCTGTTCACATTCTGCACCCACCTCAGCCTCAAGCTGGCAAAAGTGAATGCATTGCTTCCCTTTTCCTGTCTCTCGGGCTTGCCAACTGCCCCTCTCCTGGGGCTCTCCAGATCAAGTCCTATTTTGTACATTGTGCCACTAGGATTTCTCCCATTTGCCCCTTTCCATTTTTGGCCCCATGCCCAAGTCTAGACCTTCACAGTCTATGGTATCTGAACTGCTGCCATAGTTTCTTGGCTAGTCTCTCTCTGAACGGCCCACTTTCTGTGCAATCCATTTCCCAGGCCACACAGCCAGATTTATTTCCCCAAAGCACTGCTTGGATCTGTCACTTCTTCGTTTACAAAGTTTCTAAGCATTGCATGGCCCCTGTGGCTCACAGAACACGATCTAAAGCCCCTAGTCTGGACTCAAGGCCTCCACAGGCTGGTCCCCACCCATCTGCCCCAAACGTGTCTCAACCTCATGAATTCTACGATTCAGCCATACATGGTGTTCCAGAGACACACCCAGGGCTGCTTGTGTCCCCACTTTCGCTCATGCTGCTTTCTCTTTCAAGAATCCTGTTTTCCATTTTTGCATGATCTCACACAGAGCATCTTTCAAGGCCTACCCCACCTACCTGCTCCTCTAAGAAACCATTTTTATTTTCTCATCTGGATAGCCCAGGCAGGAGTGATCCTCTGCTGTGACCTCTCACAGCCCCTTACACTATCTTATCTGGCACATGTAATGTTTCGCTTTGCACAGGAGTTATCTATATACATGCCTCATTTCTGGAGGGGCAACTAGCTCCTCTGACTCATCTTTCTCTTCTCCAGAAGACTTAGCACAGAGTGCTGTTCTGTGGTCATTGTATCTGGTGAATGGAGGGATAAAACAATACATGACTGGATGGGTGGATGGATGGATGGATGGATGGATAAATAAGTGTTTGCCTCTAGGGCTAAGCCAAGTGTATAACTGGTTTGACAACAGCTGTTAATAAAGATTAGAGAGGCGTGCGAGGCAGCTAACTGCTCTTTGAATATGTACTGGAGTTTATTCTGGTCATCAGATACCTACTTAAGAGCATTACAAAGTGAGTGCTAAGAAAGCTGGAGAAGGAGTGAAGCTCTGAAATGGAGGCTTTCCATGGAAACCATACACCTAGTATGACTCTGATGGCCAGAGTCTTGTCTTGGAGAAGTCTTGGCTCTAGAATTCCAAAAAGAACTGAGAAATGTGGCAGGTTCTAGTCTATACTCACGATGTACCTGACACAGTATTAGGTAGGCACTCTGAATCATGCCAATACCAAAGACGCACTCATTTTCAGTTCCATGACTCTGGACAAGTTTTTAAGCTCTCAGAGCCTCAGTTTCCTCATCTGCAAAATGGGTCTACCTTATGGGGTTGTTAGGGAGGATGAAACAAAATAATCCTTGTAAAGTGCTTATCAAAGTACCTAGCGTGAGTATGCAAAACATGATAGCTATTATTATTGTTTGTTTTGCCCTGCAGAAATTAGCAGTCATTCTAGTTAGCAAAAAAAATATGTTCCCATGTCAGGCAACATATAATCAAGGACTAAGTTACATGGTTCTCTTTTTTAAGTCTCACTGGAATTCAGAGAAGGGTGAGGACTAGAATAGTAAGGGAAGCCTCCCAGGGAAGGAGGTTTTAGGACGGACTTTGAAGGATGGGTGGGAGCTGGGAGAAGAGGAAGTGGAAGGGCATACGCAAAAGCAGGGAAGTGGGAGTGAGGGCTGCTTGTGCAGCAAGCAGGTGGTTTTGGTGGTGGAGAGACAGTGAGCAGAAGAATGGCCTGATACAAAATAATAAGTGATAAGATTGGCAACACCAATGACCTCAGTCTTCCATGACTCTCTGTCCTAAAGAACGGCTACAGAAAAACCATCTAAGTTCATCAGTCCCTGTGGAGATAGAAATAATAACTAACACTCTATCTAGACTTTATAATGTTTTGAATAGTTCACATGTTATAATTTAGCTGATATTCAGAGCAACCCTATGACACCATTTCACAGATGAGAAACACAAGGCACAGAGAGGGTAAGTAATTTGCCCAAGGTCGCACAGCTTCTGAGTAGCAGAGTCTTGTACTCACCTCCAGGATCTCCCATCCCGAGTCCATGTTCTTAACACGTTGCATACGGCGGGGTTTAAATCCCTCATACCCCTCTGTTCCGGCAGGTTTTTAAAAGAAACTACTTTAAAATGCACTCTTCTCTTTAAAGCATAAATGCTTCTATGTCATTTATTACTTTTCTATAAATAATAGATTCTACAAATAAATTATTCTATATTCTATAAATAATTATTCTACAAATAATTCAATAAAATATGCAAAGTAAAAAGAGTCAACAGTAAAAACGAGAATTCTCGTTATCCGTCCTTAACGCATGGCTCAGAAAAAAAATGAAGATTCTCATGATCCGTACGCAACGTGTTAACCATTACATTATGCTGCCTCTTCCCTGGACCTCTGGAGCCATCATCTCTCTTCACTTTATGGTATATTGCCAGCAGACAGAAAGACAGTCCTACTGCCAGCATCACACTGCAAACTCAGCCAGGCATTCATTGAATGGTTATTATGTGTCCAGTACTGGGGCATGGGGGTGGGGGAGGGAGCATTGCTAAGGGAGTTAACTGAGGAAGGAGAAGGCATGGATGGTGGCCCCAGGGAGCTCCTAATCTACTGCTGCAGACAGGACCTAACTCACTAGGAACAAAGGGAGAGCAGTGCATACTAGGGTGCCTTCCTGCTGAACCAGGGGGCGCTAGCCTGCAGTGAAGTAGCACTTCAGAGGGCAGCCTCAACACTGACTAGCATCTGAGAAGGTTGTGGGCAGCTGGGATGGGGCCTTGGCCCCAAAGGGTGCTTTACCAAAGGTCTGCAAGTGAGTGAGACTGACTGCTGTATAGGGACAGGCATGGGGCCTCCTCTCCCTTCCCTTCTTCACTGGGGGGGGGGGGGTTACCCAGGGCAGGAAGGGTGTGTGTGTGGCCGAGCAGCAGCCCCCAGCCATTGACTTGACCACTTCATCCCAAGTCGGCTTCGTTTTCTGTCCTCTCTGCCCCGTGTGTCCACCAGATAGGCATTACTAAGTTCCTCTGTGTTCAGCCTTCCTGGGGTATGAGAGTGTGGGGCACAGTGGACAGTAGATGGAGGAGCAGTGGGAAGAGGGGCCAGCACAGAGCCAAGGAGAGAGGCGTGGCAGAAGCCGAAGGGGGGTGAGAACCTGAGCCTGAAACTGGCCGGCAGCCCAAGGGCAGGGCAGGTGGTACGAAGCAGGGATGTAGTGGCAGCAGTCGGACAGCTGACCCCTGCCGTCATTTCCTTTCCAGCCAAAGAACAATGGCACAAAAACAAGTGCAGCCCTCCGCTTTCCCGCCTCCCGGTCCACAGGCGCACTTGCTTCCCCAGGCTGAGCGAATGGAAAGCCTGAGTCCTGGGAGGGCCCGGCGCCCTTCCGCCCCGCTCTCCGGAGCCCGGGCCCAGCGCGAGGGGCTACCCAACCCCAGCCCTCGCCCGCTTAGATCCGGGCTCGACAGCCTGGCTGGCACGTTCTCCCTCCTCTTCCAGGCCCTGTACTCAGTCAGCTGCCTGAAGAGTCACCGAGGGATGAGGACGCTACAGCCCAGTGGGACGCCCTTTCTGCACTCGTGGCCACGAGCGCACGGCGACCCGGAGCCTGGACAAGCCTGACGCCCGGTCGTCTCCCCTCGCGCACAAGGATCTGCGAGTGACCCGACCGGCCATCTCCCTACTGGATGGAACGGCTGCAGAAGGTGCGCGGGGCTGCATCCAAGCCTGGGTAGTGAGGGCCCGGGTCTCAGGGTGAGTGGGGCCAGGCTTCCCGCCGAGGGTCAGGTCGGGGTCAATGGTGCCACCTGGTGGTTGCCCGCAGCACCGCACCCTGGAGCCCCAGAGGCCTAGGGAGTCCTCTCCGTCCTCGTCCACCCTCCTGCGGCGGGTCCTGCGCCTTTGGAGACCCCTACCCGCGGCCCTCGCCCGCACGCACATTCCCACGCCCGCCTTCTCACTCTCCCCAGCAACCACTTACCTCCCCCGGGAGCGTCAGCTCCTCCCGAGACTCCAGTGTTCCGGGCTCTCCCTCCAGCATCGTGGTGAGTACCTCTGCGCCACCAGCACCCTCAGGCTGGGAAGAGGGAGGGGTGGACAAGCTCACTGCTGGGCGGCTTCACTCTGCCTCCCTGTGATGGTTCTGCAGGGCTGGTGGGCAAAGAGCACCCCAAAATCCAGAGACGGTTCCCCGTCTCCCGTTCTCCTGGTCTGGTCCTGTCTTGTTATAGCCAGCGTACTTAGTGAAAGACTATGTCTTTTAAAGGGACTCTCTTAACCCTTCAAAATACATAATGGAATTGTTAACTCATAGGAGCTGACATCTAAGAAGGCTGCCCGTTTTCTTCCTCCTAATACATTGCAAGTCTGGCTTGTAAGGCCAGGATCCCAGGTGAGCCTTTCGACACATCTGTTCTATTGGCACCATTTTCCTTCAGGCCAAGATGGATAATCAGGTGCTGGGCTACAAGGACTTGGCCGCCATCCCCAAGGACAAGGCCATCCTGGACATCGAGCGGCCTGACCTCATGATTTACGAGCCCCATTTTACCTATTCTCTCTTGGAACACGTGGAGCTGCCCAGAAGCCGGGAGGTGAGGTCGGGGTAATGTCCTCTTAGACAAGACTTAGAGAAAGGGCTCCTCCAGACTCGTGGGGTGGGAGGCAGAATCTCTGTCGTGCTTTATTTCCTAGCGGCCAGACTCCAAAACAAGAAAGGGAACTGTGCACGGGAATCAACCAAGTGTTTGTAGAGAGCTGGCAGATGAGCCGCAGGGTAGCTCACGTAGGGAGCAGGGGAGGCCATGTATGAATGGCAGCGGCACAGAGGGGTCATGTAGGAGGAGGGTGGCAGTGGTCAGAAGGACAGCCGATTTGTGGAAAACGCCCAGAACACTGAACTCGGAGGCCGGAAATCCTAACTAAGTGACCTGTGTGATGGGGTGGTTTCAGTTTCTCCTTCTGTAAAATAGCTGATATCTCTGCCCATCCACCTCACCAGGTGGTTAGTGCATGAGATAATCATGTGCTTTGTAAGTGGTATTCGAGAAAGAGCATCATGGCTGAGCAGTAAGATGAGGCCAGCCAGGAGCCTGGACTCCATGCCGGGTGCCGTGGGTCTGTCCTTTCCACTCATTGCCAGGCTCTGAGGACAGGGCCACAGACATCTTCTGTTGGCCCTCAGAGAGCAAGCACACTACTCCAGGATCTGGGGCTTCTTGGTGTGTCCTAGGGAAAGACTTAGGACTCTGCCCAGGAGGGTACGAGAAGGGAGAAGGACGGAGGGCTAGTGTTGGGAACTGGCGAGGGTTGACAGAGAAGAGGTGGCACAGACATTGGCTGGGCAAGGGTGCAGAGTTGGGTTGGGGATACAGTGGCCCCTCTAGGGGACTAGGGATGAGGGTTTTATCCACCCTGTCACTCTGACCAGCTCCTCTCCTTTGCAGCGCTCTCTGTCACCCAAATCCACATCTCCGCCACCTTCCCCAGAGGTGAGTCTGTACCACACCTGCCACCTGCCCAGCCCTCCTCTGACAAGCCCAACCTCCTCCCCCAAATGCGTCCAGACAGGGCTCTGCAGAGCCCAGGGGATGATGGAATCAGTGGCCCTCATCCTGTCTTTGTCCAGCTCTGTCCATCTGTCCCTCTGACCCAGGACCTCATGTAACTCTTTGTCCAGGGTCAGGCACCATCAGCAGTTGAGTCTTTGGATACCTTGCTCTGCCCTGCGGTTGGGGGCTTGTGGGCTGCTGGGGTGGGAGGACAGAGCTGGTGGAATGAGGTGAAGCCACGTCTACAGGAGGTGGAGGGAGTAGGGTAGAGGACCTGGGAGCTGCAGTAAACCCCACTTCTGCTCTGCAGGTGTGGGCAGAGAGCCGGTCCCCTGGAACCATCTCTCAGGCTTCAGCCCCAAGAACCACTGGGACCCCTCGGACCAGCCTGCCCCATTTCCACCATCCCGGTAGGTTTTACTGTCAGCCTGGATGCATCCTTTCCCTGGGACCTCTTTTCTCCTTCAGGAACCTAAGCCCCTTGCTCTCCGTCCTCCACTCTCTGGGGTATATACTCCCCACAGAACTGGCCGGACCCCCTTATGCCAGGACCCTGACCCCAACTCCCAAAGATGATGGGCCCTGTCGTGTCTTCCCTCCCACCCAACAGAAAAGTACAAAAATGCCCACCTCTTAGGGACCATTCTAGGAAATCGGGTTCTGTCTTGGCTACTGAAAGGAGCCCATGAATTTCTTACCTTCTCCCATTCCACTTGCCTCCATTCTCATCCCTGACCCAGCCTCCCCCGCCATCAACACGTCCTCCTTCTCATCTGCTCTTGTTCCTTCCCCACAGAGACCACCCGCCCGGATTCCAACATCTACAAGAAGCCACCCATCTACAAGCAGAGAGGTGAGGTTCCCGGAACTGACCTGAGCCCCCTTCCTGCCACATGCTAGAGGCTGTGCCGAGGCCTGGGAGGGGATAGGAGAATAAGTGTCCTGAACAGTGCGTTCCCTTGCCCTGTGCTCCTCCCTGTGTGTTGTTTTCACATCCACAATCTCACCAGTGTGAAGGGGGGGAGGTGAGGGAGTTGGGGGCTGGAGGCATGCATGGGCTGACCCTGACCTCCGCCCACAGAGTCCATGGGAGGTAGCCCTCAGAGCAAGCATCTCATTGAGGACCTCATCATCGAATCATCCAAGTTCCCTGCAGCCCAGCCCCCCGACCCCAACCAGCCAGCCAAGATCGAAACCGACTACTGGCCGTGCCCCCCATCGCTGGCTGTCGTGGGTAGGAGCAACTGTTGGAGAGGGGAAAGGGAGGCTGGGACACCACCTCACAGCCCCTGTTGAAACCTCATGAACCCACCCCCCTCACCCCACCCCCACTTCCACCCTATGTCCTATGGTGTACCCTGCAGGCTCCTTGCTCTCCCATCCCTGCGTCCCTGTAGCTCTGGTGTCAGTGGCCCTATTTGGGGGTCATTCATCACTCTCCATTCTCTTATTTGACTATTCTACAGACACTTGTCACACTGCTACTGTGGCCCAAGTTCTGTGATAGGAGCTCCGAAAAAGAGAAAGAGAAATGCGACGAGGTCTTGGTCCCCAATGAATTTAAGTTGTGTGAGTGTGTGTGGCCCACACAGCCTCACTGCAAGACTAGACAGTGTTACTGTTACTGTATTCGCTTGTTTAGAGATAACTTGTAGTGTTTGCTTTAAGGTGCAGCCCAGGGCCACGCACACAGTCAGCACCGGGTAAATCCTTGGTAAGCGCATGGTTGGTTGACGTGCCTGCTTTTGCCCCTGTTTGCCAGAGACAGAATGGAGGAAGCGGAAGGCATCACGAAGGGGGGCAGAGGAGGAAGAGGAGGAGGAAGATGATGACTCCGGGGAGGAGCTGAAGGCTCTCAGGGAGCGTCAGAGGGAGGAACTCAGTAAGGTAGCAGCGCGACACCCTCCACCCAGGCCCCCTGTGTCTTAGCTGTTCCCCCTGGTTCCGTAGCTATTCCATTCCAAATGGGTTGGTGCCTGAAGGTCATCCTGGTCAGAACCTGTGAGGAATTCCCCTTCTTTCCCAGGACTTCATGCTTCTGTGGGGGGAATGCTAGTTAATATTAGGGTCAAAAGCACGGGACGGGTGGTCCCACCAGTGCCAGGATGAGTAGTTCCTGGAAAGAGGAGAAAGGAGAGAGAACAGACTGCTGGTCTCCAGGGGAGGAGAGAGCGTATTGAGAGTCATACAAAGGCCGCATGGGCTAGTGCTTTGGGCATCGTGACCTGGGATGGAGAGGCCCCTGGGGTAGAGTTACACTGAGCGGCTCTGACTTCTTGCTCTCAAGGGTGGCCAAACCCAAGTGACAGTGCATTGGACCCAAATGACAGACTCCACGGGCTCCCAGGTGTGGCCCAGCCGCTCAGGAAATCTGTCCCCACAGCTGCTGCAGTATGCCCAACTCTGAACCTTTTGGAGATGAGAAATGAGTACCAAAGTCTTGGATCCATCTCCCTTGCTTCCTCCCCAGGTTACTTCCAACCTGGGAAAGATGATCTTGAAAGAAGAGATGGAAAAGTCATTGCCTATCCGGAGGAAAACACGCTCCCTGCCTGACCGGACACCCTTTCATACCTGTGAGTGCCTCGAAGGGAACTCGGAATCACCTGGCCAGACCCTGAGGCCACAATCGAATAGTCTATTGGGGCGGCTTGTCATATGCCCTGCACTGTGCTATTGCTGGGTGTAAGAGACAGAAAATTCGGTAGCTGGCTCCAGGCACACACGCTGTCCTAAGGGCAAGAATACCAGTCATGGAACAAGACTAGATGATAAAAGATAGTATCAGCTAAAGCAGAATTAGCGAATGTTGTTTAATTTAATAAGCATTTATTGAGTGTCTACCATGTGCGAGGCATTGGAGATTATCAAAAATGAAAAAATATAATCCTGTCCTTCAGTAGATTCCAGTCATTGGGAAAACTAACGTGGAAACTGGGGTTTTGATGTGGAAACTGGTATTCTGGTGAGATGAGAGGTGCACTGTGAGTGCTTTGAGAGTCCTGGTGACAGAGGGTTCGGGGTGGGGGTGCTAAACTGAATCTTGAAGAATGAGGGGGAGAAGGGCATCGCAGACACTGGGGACCATGTGGGAGCAAAGGCCCGGCACAGGAAACCTAGCCAGCGTAAAGGGCCTTCAGGAGCCTGGAACCACAGAGCCCAGAGTGGCCCATGCTGTGTCCAGTGCTCTGAATACCATGCTGTGAACCCCCTGAGTCTAGCCTGGACAGGACTTCCCTAGAGCATGGCAGAGGAGAGGGGAGATCTGAGAACACAAAACTACGAGGAAGCTACGAGGTCTCCAGAAGCCTGGCCTTAGAAGCCACACAGCATCCTTTCCACTGCATTGTATTGGTCAGAGCAGCTCACTGGCAGCCCAGACTCAGGAAGGGGAGAGATCCACTTCCTGATGACAGGAACTGCACAAAGGCACGCGGGCTGTGGGGCTGGTGTGGCGGCCATGTTTGGAGACAATCTACCACACATTCCGGTAGTCTAGGCAGGCCTGAAAATATACACAGCTCCAGAGAAGAGGAAATGCTTTTGGAAAATATATAGGAGAGCAAATCATCTGAACTCAATGGCTAGTTGAACGTGGGAGGCAAGGGGGAGACGAGTTGGGGTTTTGTCTTGGGTGCTGACAAACCTGGAACCGAGATGATGAAAGAGGGCATGTTTGGGGGCACAGATGAAGAGACTGATTTGGGACGTGTTGGGTTTGAAGTGCATGTAGGTGGGAGCTGAGTTTGACCAAGTTGCAAGCTTGAGGCGTGAGTCAGGCCTCAGATAGAGCCTGCAGCTTCTAAGTAGTAGCAAGACTGTCAAAAAAATGCAGTTGTGCAGAGAGAGAAGAGAGGGGCAGGGATGGGAGCCAGGCTGTATCCTGAAGAGCACACACGTTCAGATCCTGTTGTAGGTTGGTTAGGAGGAGGTTGGGAAGGGACCCAGCCTCAGGACATGGGGTGGCTTTGAAAGGTCTCTCTCTCTGAGGGCTGGAGACTTGCTCTGGGAGCAGGCCATGTTAGAAGTGGAGGTCATCTGCTGAGCAAAAGGAGGTGGAGGCTTGCTGAGATCGGGGAAGATTTGGAATAGCTACTGCAGGGATAGGGAGCTGCCGCAAGGCCTTCCATCTGGAGGGATGATAATCCAAAGCTTGCAGGTGAGAGGGGAGCCCTAGGCTGATCCAAGCAGAGTTTGGCGAGGCAGGTGCTGCAGGATGAGGGCCCAGGAGAGCGGCTGAGAACCGGTGAAAACACTTATGTCCTCCACCACAGGCTGAAGGAAAGGGGAGCGGGGGATCAGGACACTCGAGGTCCCCAGGACATGTGCTGGGAACGAGGCTGAGGGGAAGCTGCAAACAAAGGAGGATGCTGTGGCCACAAAATGGGACCCCCAGGCTTCAAATGTCAGGGTGAAGCAGGTGTGGCGCACAAGGCCCAGGGGGGAGCCATGGTAGGGGTTGCCTGCTGTGGAGTGTAGGGGAAGGCTCCTGGGGTGGGACCATAAGGTATGTATGTGGCTAGGACATCCACGGGGTCACCGAAAGACCAGGATGATATTTCAGGATGGGTGGGAAGTGTTACAAGCAGCCTTTTTAGAGAAGAGGGATCACATCGTTAAGGCCTGAAGAATGAGGCAGATAGAGAGATGCCCCACTGAATTTGGTCTGTGTCCCACCATAATTTGATTTTCAGTCAACATTAGCCCTCTAACTTCCATTTTGGCCGTGCAAAGTTAAATAGCCAAATGTCTCCATCACCATCATTTTTGGCGCCACTGAATTTGTATGTGATCAAAGATCATAGCATTGCATGGGTTCCCATCCTCGCTAGTCAACCTTAACAATTTCAGAATTACGAACAGACCTGTCACACTGACTTAAGGGTCACATCGAATGGTCACTTTCAAACATAAATAAGCATTCTACAAGGGATTTGGAATGAAAATCTTATGTGCCTTGTAGGTCACAATTCTATCAGTCAGTTGAAGTAGAAATGTATATTTTATTATCCCAGAAGTGAAATGCTTCAGTAATGATAATGGTGAAAGCAGATAATTCTCTACACAAAAAAATAAGTATGAAGTATCTTAAAAATTGAGATGTAGTAAGAAAAACACAGGGCCCCCAAAACACATTTTATTCTCACCAAACTTCCAAAGAAACAAATTTTATAAGAATGTTTTAAGAAGACAGTTCCTAAAAAGAAGAAAAAGAAGAAGACAGTTTCTTATCATTTTGCGTCTGTCAAGGCTAAACATTTAAAAAGAAATGCTGGTCAAACTGATCGCTATAGAATGCCAACCATTTCTAGTAATTGGAGATGAAGGAGTTTTGAGATGTACCCAAACTATTAAGAATCTTAGGTACCAAGTTTTCCTAACCAGTCTTCTTGAATTATAATCTTCAGGGCTTGAAAGGTAAGTGATATTAAATGTGCAAATTAAAAGTGACATCTGGTCATGCAGATGTGAAATATATTGACTGCTGGTGCGATCTAGCCATTGACGATGTTGAGAAAATTATTGTTTCTGGATTATAACATCAAATGTTTGAAACGCTATGGCTGACACTGCTAATAAAATTGTTATAATTCGATTATTTTGACAAAACGATAGATTTCTTTTTGTATCCCAGAGGTTCATTTTACAATGGTGAGCCTCCTCATCTGGCTTTCTCACTGGCTGACTCTGGATGTTAACACTTGGGCACTTGGCCCAAATGTATTAGGTTGGTGCAAATGTGATTGCGGTTTAAAAGGTTAAAAATAATTGCAAAAACCGCAATTACATTTGCACCAACCTAATACATTTGGTGCATTGTGTTAGAGAGAGGGAAGGCAGTAGAGATAAATCAAGGCTGCTGGCACTGGGTTCCCCCAAGTCCACCCCTTCACTGCCCTGCCCCTGGTGGGGGAGGCCAGGGAGGGAGCCCTCTTAGGAATGAGTCCGGCCAGGGAACTGAACGGACCTCTCGCTGTCTTCCAGCCTTGCAAGCGGGAACATCTAAGTCGTCCTCTCTCCCCGCCTATGGCAGAACCACCCTGAGCCGGGTAAGGTCCCAGACCAGAGGTCACAAACTGCATGCGGGGGAGGGTGCAAAGTGTGCATGTGGGGGCCTCTTAGCTACTTGGGCAACCTGGGGGAGCGGGAAGACCCTTAAAGTGAAGGGGACCCATGAGGAATGCTCCAGCTTCCTTCTGATCCCTTTGTGTCCTTTCTAGCTACAGTCCACAGACTTCAGCCCATCTGGGAGTGAGACTGGAAGCCCAGGTGAGAGGCAGGGCCGACCTGAGGCCAGGCCTGCAGGGAAAGAGGCTTAAGCAGGCCCCCAGGGCAGCCGTGTCTGTGACGTGGGCAGGGCTGTGTGGCTGGAGGTTGGGGAGGCTGAACTGGCAGGTTTGGAGGCCTGCTGACCTCAGAGCCACCTCTGAACAATGACTCTTCTTTCCCACAGGCCTGCAGGTGAGTCCCTTCTGGAGGGGAACACGTGGAATGCCAGAAGCCATGGACGGGTGACTGGCAGTGTTGAGGGCGGTGGGCTGTGGGGCCACAGAGTTGCCTGTTGAGGACATGAGAAGCCCAGGGTAAGGCTGGGGAGGTCTCCCTGCCCCACTCTGGCTCACTGCGGCTTTGGTCTCCCCAGAACGGAGAGGGCCAGAGGGGGAGGATGGACCGGGGGAACTCCCTGCCCTGTGTGCTGGAGCAGAAGGTGAGGGGCAGTGGCAGAGCCAGTGGGTGGTGGGCAGAAGCATCTACAGCGGGTGGGCCAGCTCTGGGAGAAGCCAGGGAAGTGAATGCGCTAAAGGGTCCTCCTGGAGTTGCTGATGGGGATGCATCAGGGAAGCTGGGGGAGATGGATGGCAAAATGGCATGAACCCAATGGCCCCTGCAGGCTGATAAGGGGGCCTGGGGAGTTGATGGTGTTACACTGACAGGGAACGCTATGAGCCTAAGACTACCCCCATCCCCTGACCCCCAGATCTATCCCTATGAGATGCTGGTGGTGACCAATAAGGGGCGAACCAAATTGCCTCCAGGAGTGGATCGGATGAGGCTGGAGGTATGCAGGGAAAATGCTCTGCTGTGTGGGTGCAGGGGCTGCTGATGGGGAGCCGCCCCTGTCTGGTGGGAAAGGTCTTGGCCTCTTGTTGTGAGCGCCCTCCTTGGCCACTCAGCCCAGCCCCACCCGCCCATCCCTAAGCAGCTTCCGTGTCTCCTCCTGCAGAGGCATCTGTCAGCTGAGGACTTCTCCAGGGTATTTGCCATGTCTCCCGAAGAGTTTAGCAAGCTGGCTCTGTGGAAGCGGAATGAACTCAAGAAGAAGGCCTCCCTCTTCTGATCGCCCCCACACTCCGTAACTGGCCATCACCCCAGCTGCTTCAGGGCTCTGGAGCAGGAACACTAGACCCCAAAGCATCATCTCGTGGGGGAGCAGGGAGGTGGGCAGAGATGAGGTTTGCTCCATTGCCCAGGTCGAGGGCAGCCCAGGCCTCTCAGTGCTGAGTTGTATTGACATGGAGTTTCTTCCTATAATGAGCCAGGCCTCCCCTCATCCCCGGTCCTTACTGCACAGGGCAAACCCAGGCTGGACTCCAGCACACACAGAGTTAATGTCTGCATCCTCTCGCTGCCCCCACCCCATGTAGAGAGGTCCTCAGAAGAGAGGAGACGTGAACATGGCACTTGGGGATCAGGCCTTTGGATGTCTTGACCAATGGCTGGGTAGAACCCTCAGGCCTGGCAGGAAGAGATAAGGGTGGGAGGCAGCAGGCAGGCAGGGAGAGCTCCAGGACCCAGTGTCTGCCTAGTTCTCCTCCTTGCCTCACCGTGGAGAGCTTCCTGCACCGGCCTCCCACCTCTCTGACTCCAGCAGGAGCTGGCTCGAGCACAGCCTCCAGCAGGGAGACCGCCTTGCCCTCCAGCTTATTCTGTTCTCTCCTTGCAAATCCTATGCTTTGAAGCCTCTTGCTCAGCCCTGTGGCTTCCCCAGAAGCCTTGGCTTAGAGTGGAGATGTCGCCTATACAGAACCCCAGTCCCCCAAAGGCCTCCAGGCAAAGTCAGCTAGAACCCTACGTTCTGGTACCCAGGTCCTGGGCAGAACCAGGCGCCCCTCTGATGGGAACAGGAGGCCGTGCTGAGTGTCTTGGCTACCAGGTCCCGCCCATACCCCTGCATCCCCACCACGCCTCTAAAGAATGTAATTTATTGGGGCACCCCCAGTTGCTTTCCTTACCTAACTCTCTGCCCTACCTTAATCACACTCCCAGCTTTCGTTCTCTACAAATACATATATGTGTACATAATTATATATATTTTTTGGCCCAGACCTGGGTTTTGTTCCTGCCCAGACACTGGCATCCCTTTCCACTGTGTGTGTGTGTGAGATGACGCTGGGGAGGGGAACGCTGCTTGGAATTAAAAGGTTGCATTGGGTCCCCAAATCTATTTGTTTTTTATGAGCCACTAGGTCCAGAGAAGAGGAACAGATGACACCGGGCTGAGGGTTCACATGGGGGCACATAGGGTGGAAGGAGGTAGAGAGATGCTGCACACACTGCCCTTCCCCAACCTGGGCCAAGCCGGGGCTGGTCCAGCAGGGTGCTGTCTGCCCCCTCTCCTTCAGGGGCTATGTGATAGTGGATGGCAGAGGGGCAGAAACACACTCTGGAGCCTGACAAGAGAGTCTAACCTAGAAGGGAAGGCTGCTGTGTCCTCCCCGAGGCCCTAAATGCTCCCCGTGGCAAGCAAGCTCATCAACAGCTGGTATGACTGCACCCTCCAGCGCCACAGATACTCACAGTTCAGTGGGAAGGCCAGACACACAGAAAAGGTCAACAGGGTATGAGTAGGCGGTGCGCTGACTGGAGGATCAGGCAGAGAAAACTAAGGAATGGAGAAATGATGAACTCGAGCTGGAGCCAGGGTCAAGTGGAGGCTGAAGGAGGAGTAATTTGGTCTTGGTTGATTTGGCAAGGACTTCCGGGGGGAACAGTCATGGAACTGGGTGTCGCAGGGGTGGAGGGGTGAAGATTTGATTAGAAGATCAGGAAGACTTTGTTGTGGGTGCTGGTGGGTGGAGTAAGCAGCTCACCTACCTGGAACAGCGCCCAGGTAGGGGTAGGTAGAGAGGGCGTGTGGTCAGGTGCCCAGGTAAGGTGGAGGATGAGGTGAGTTGGTGGGGACCCCGGTGTGAACCTAAAACTGGAGCTGGGACCTGAATCCAGTCTTCCACCCCAGGACGAGTTTCTATCACTTTGGCTGAAACAAAAGCAAAATAGATACGAGCCACTCAAAGGTGAATGATGATTGTAAATGGTTGGAGTTCTGTTACATCCACACATTGTTTTATCCTCTAACAAACCCATGAGGGCAACAGCACAGGTCATTTTAATCCTTTCAGGGAAGCAGAAAATTGTGGAATAGAGACATTTCATCTAAAGCCTAAAGCTATGTACAACTAATGAGTGGAGAAAGGAGACAAGCACCTGAGTTCCCTGACTGCTGACTCGGGACTTTCCCAAAACACACATGTGCTCCCTGAGGAGCAGCGGCAGCGAGGGTAGGAGGCCACAGAGGGAGGAATGGTCTCCACAACACACCCAGTGTGAGGCAACAGTGAATGTGTGCAGGGCTTACCTGTTCTGGCATGAGGGATACAAGGTAATGAGGCCAGCACCCCGGGGGCACCGAGTTCCCAGGCTCTTGAGCACCAACGTCTGCTGAGGCGGGATTTGATCCCAGGTCATTGGGGAATGCTTGTGGTGGGGCTGACTGCATGCTATGTCCTAAAGGATTTTAAGTTCTTGAGATTCAGAGAAACTCAAAGTGGAAGTCTGTTCCTCAAACAAAAGCTTAGGGAGAATGTCTCAGTGCCTCCTCCCCAAAATACACATGCATGTATACACATGTGCACACACGAACAAATGCAAAACTTTGGTGGTTACTTAATCCAGTGGTCTCCAATTTTCAGTAGCAAAACTTTTTGTTTTTAATTAGATCTTACTATTAGTAATTGGAATAAATTTATAAATTGAATTTTATAGTTAATTATTATGAAAATCATTGAGAATAAAGCCACAATGAATAAAAAGTAAGCTTTGGGCCGGCCCGGTGGCTCAGGCGGTTAGAGCTCCGTGCTCCTAACTCCGAAGGCTGCCGGTTCAATTCCCACATGGGCCAGTGGGCTCTCAACCACAAGGTTGCCAGTTCAATCCCTCGAGTCCCGCAAGGGATGGTGGGCTCTGCCCGCTGCAACTAGGATTGAACACGGCACCTTGAGCTGAGCTGCCTCCCAGATGGCTCAGTTGTTGGTTGGAGCGCAGGCTCTCAACCACAAGGTTGCCAGTTCAATCCCTCGAGTCCCGCAAGGGATGGTGGGCTCTGCCCCCTGCAACTAGGATTGAACACGGCACCTTGAGCTGAGCTGCCTCCCAGATGGCTCAGTAGTTGGTTGGAGCGTGGGCTCTCAACCACAAGGTTGCCAGTTCAATTCCTCGACTCCCGCAAGGGATGGTGGGCAGCGCCCCCTGCAACTAAAAAATTGAACACAGCACCTTGAGCTGAGTTGCTGCTGAGCTCCTGGATGGCTCAGTTGGTTGTAGCGTGTCCTCTCAACCACAAGGTTGCCGGTTCGACTCCCGCAAGGGATAGTGGGCTGCGCCCCCTGCAACTAGCAACGGCAACTGAACCTGGAGCTGAGCTGCACCCTCCACAACTAAGACTGAAAGAACAACAACTTGAAGCTGAACAGAACCCTCCACAACTAAGATTGAAAGGACAACAACTTGACTTGGAGAAAAGTCCTGGAAGTGCATGCTGTTCCCCAATAAAGTCCTGTTCCCCTTCCCCAATAAAATCTTTAAAAAAAAAAAAAAAGTAAGCTTTGATGAATATAAAAATTTTAAGTCAGGGGATTTATATATATATATATATATATATATATATATATATATATATATATATGACAGTTGCCCTTTTATCAAGTGGAGGATCTAATTTATTATTCTATTTGGTTGCATAGTATCGAGAAAATCCTAATTCACACAGGTAAGTATTTATAAAATTGTGGTGGTTTAAAAATGTACGTCAATCCGTTCACATTCTTCCTGCTGAGCGGCAGCTTCTATGTCCCCACTCCTTGAACCTGGGCTTAGTGACTTGCTCATTTAAAACTGTTTGCCCTGCAGTAGTCTTCTACCTTCATTTGAACTGACAGGAGGAGAGACTTTATTAAGAGGTCTTCTCCCAAATGAGCTAACCTGGCAGCAGAATGTAAACACGTCAGTAACTAACACTTTCGGCATATAACACATATAAGCGTGTCCACTATTATTAGAACTTTTAAAATAAAATTTAAAAAGTTAAGCCAAATAAAAAAGGTTATAGATTCCTGATACACTTCCACTATACCCTAGAATTCCTTGAAACATGTTGAGGGGGGAAAGCAGGTTTAACCCATCCTGCTGCTGCTTTTACCCAGGAGGAAGCAGGCCCAGAAAAGAACAGTGCTAACCAGACTCAGGTCTCTAACTCTCCAAGTTGCTTCTCAATACACAAAATAGGCTGATTTTCCCCCTTTGTTCGTATACATTTTGGCCTAAAAGACTCCTCTCATTTCTCATAGGGCTCCTCACCAGGGTATTTTCAGGCTAACTGTTTGAAAATATCAGTTTTTTCCCAAGCAGCTGTAGGAGAACTGAACTCCGAATCCTCGCTCAGCCTGGCTCAGGGAACCTCCCCAGGCAATGATCCTGGCCTCCCAGTGCCTCAATCTGAACCGCAGGCTGTACTCCACTGCACCCAGCCAGCTCTGGGCCTCAGCCCCTCTGGGGAATGGGACCCAAAGGCAGGGCCCGTGCTGTGGAGCCCCAAGACCCCACAGCTCTAGGTTCCATAGTTCTGTGACAGGGGTTACCTCTGTCCCTAGTGGGACCCTACATACCTTATCCTTTCATCATAGGATGTCAGAGGTCAGTAGAAATACATTAAACAGACATTAGTCCCATCTTTAGAAAGAATCTCTGTCCATTCCTGACGGGCTGAAGATGGTAGAGGGGGCAGCTCGAAGTCACTAAGGCCCTACCTTTGGACATTCCAGGAAACCCTGCTCTTGGTGAGAGTTCTGCCTGTGTAATTCTTAGCTGTAATTTTCCCAGGTGTGACCTCCCCACTGGAAACCCACCTTCTGTTTTCTTCCCTTGGTGTGGCCAGAAGGGCAAAATGGGCCACTTGTTACTTCCTGCGGGACCTCTGGACCAGCGCCATCCACGTCAAGTAACAAGCAACAAGTGAAATGAACTTTATTAATACACTATTTAACCCAATATACCTAATATATTACCATTTCAGCATGTGATCCATATAAAACCTCATTACTGAGCTATTTCACGTTCTTTCATGTTGTGCTAAGAGGTCACAATCCCGGGGTGTATGCACTTTACACTCAGCCCACCTCAATTAGGACTCGCAGGGGTCCGTACTCCACAGTCACACGCGGCCTATGGCTACTGTGTGGGAACGGCTGGCGGCGGGGGCGTCTAGAGACTTACAGGACCCAGAAAGCTTCTCATTTCTCCACGAAACAACCTCCTGAACCACTTGCCCTATCTCGCTGCCACCTGGCTCCCCAGGGCGCCTCGCGGGACGGGAACCTGCCCCTCCGCTGCGGCGCCCCGGGCTCCGGCGCCCCTCCCGCTCTCCCGGCCTGACCTCTTTTCCGATCGCGGGCTGGGCCGGAGGGGTCTCCGGGGACCGGCGGACGAGCGCCCCCAGCCCAGCCGGGGCGGAGCGGGCCGGGCCCCGCCTCCCTCGCCGCGCGGCGGGGCCGCCCCTGCGCCCGGGGCTCCGCTGCCGCCGCCCGGCAGCCGGGATCCGGGAGCCGGAGAGGGCCGGGCGCCATCATGCTGAGCCGGCTCGGGGCGCTGCTGCAGGAGGCCGTGGGCGCGGTGAGGCCGGGGCGCGGGGAGGCCGCGGCGGCCGGGGTAGAGCCGGCGGGCGGCGGGCGGCGGGCGCAGGCCGCCCCGGGGAGGGGACCCCCACCGGGCCGCAGCGCCCTTCCCTGCCTCCGCGCCCGGTCCCGTCGCCCCCTCTCGCACAGCGCTCCCTGCTTCCAGTTGCTTCTTTCCTGATCGCGCCGTATTCCCAGACCGCTCCATTCCCTGACCCTTCTCCCGATACCGCTTCCTGTTTATTTTTCCTGCTCTCCATTCTCTCCCAATTCCCAGTTCTTTGGTGCCAGGGTGCTCCCTTGTCACCCAATAGTTTTTCCCCCAAACTCTCTAAGTCCCCTCCCCCAGCCTCTGTTTGCCTTCCTCCAGCAAGCTTCTCCTTTCTGGTCCCCTGGACTTAAAAATAGCTGCCCTTTCCTCTCTCGGAGCCCCTACACCATTCCAAGACCTTGTTCAGGCCCTTAACCTCCACTCGGGAGTGCAGGCCCTGCCTGGCCAAGTCCTCCGGAAGGGTAAACAGACATGGGGTGGGGGGAGGGGGAGTGGGGGAGACCGTGCCCAGGAAGCAGCCTTCTGCAGGTTTCCAGCCTGTTATCTCACATTACACAGAAGTCTTGAATCAGGGGCAGCCAGCCATGGTGGGGCCTGGGGCAGCTCTGTGGGGAAAAGTGTACTGATTTCTTACATTCTATCAGAGTTTGTGTTTCTGCCATTTTCTGTTGGGGGTGAAGGCTGGTCAGAGGTGGCCCACTAGGTTCACTTCATTCAGTAGGTAAAAGTGCAGTTTAGGTCATGTAGGCAGAGGCCCTGTACTTAAAGTAACCTTGCCAAGAATCTGCCTGTAAAGTTAATTCTTTTATCTCAGTGTAAATTCTCCCCTAATCGATCCGTTTAGTGTATCAGATTTTCTCAGGAGAAATAACCTTGGGTTCCACTCCCTTCCCACCACCCAAAATCAGAGCTTATTATGAATGAGAATGGTGTCAGTCTTAAGCAAACCTGGGAAGAAAGTGAAAAGCTCCTTCCACATCTGCCCCACGCCCCCAGCCCTGCTTTCCCCAGATGTCCAGGGGCCGCAGACCATCATCCCACCTGGGGAGGGGTTCCATCTCATCTCTCCTTCCCCTCCTCTCCGTCCCCAATCAAGACTGTCATCTTAGAAAGTGATCTGACAGACTACTTCCTGCCTCTCAGGGAAAGCTCCATAACTAAGGGTGGGGGTGGGGGCTGGGCGGGGAGTGACGGACAAGACTTTAGCCCTCAGAAGTGAATTTTCTTATGCCTCCAATGCAGAAATTTCACTGTCAGAGGCTGGAAGAGGTACCGGTGGTCAAGGGAGATACTTTTTAGGCAGGTGAGCTTAGGCCCCTCACTGTATGGCGCATAGGAGATACCCTAGAAGTTTGACTGGCCCTGTGTGGTCGTTAGGTCGGATGGGAGCCCATTGTCCCCCCTGTATTCCCACGTTTGGCCATAGGTCTCCCCCCAGGCTAGTCATCAGGTGAAGACCTCAGCACGTTGTTTGCTCCTTGTTAAGGAGGAAGCCTGCTCTTTCCTGCCCTCTTCTGACCAAATAGAATAGCAATCGTGATCTTTGAAAATAAATCATTTGGTACCATTCCTTTGGTCTGGAGTTAGGGTAGCTAATGATAGATTCAGGTAAAGATTATACCCCTGCTTTCTTCTCTCTCATGGTCTGTTTTGGCTAACCTGTGTTTTCCTGTGTCTCCTGTTCTTAATGGATAATTTAAAAAAATTTTTTTTGAGCCCCCATCACAGATTTGTGAGATAATTGTAGTGGTGAAGGGTCAGAGGGCTTTCCAAGAGAACGAATTAGGGAAAGGTTTCTTAACACGTTGCATACGGCGGGGTTTAAATCCCTCATACCCCTCTGTTCCGGCAGGTTTTTAAAAGAAACTACTTTAAAATGCACTCTTCTCTTTAAAGCGTAAATGCTTCTATGTCATTTATTATTTTTCTATAAATAATAGATTCTACAAATAAATTATTCTATAAATTATTCTATAAATAATTATTCTACAAATAATTCAATAAAATATGCAAAGTAAAAAGAGTCAACAGTAAAAACGAGAATTCTCATTATCCGTCCTTAACGCATGGCTCAGAAAAAAATGAAGATTCTCGTGATCCGTACACGTGTTAAGGAGCTTGCTGAACTTTTTAGTAATTAGGAATGAGTAGTCACTATGTGTGTGCCCCTTTAGGGGCAGATTCTGAAACACAGAACCGTCGCCCTCAGGGTGCTCACAAACGAGTAGAAGAGATGACTGCTAACCCAATAATAATAATAGCACATAGAACATGATAAGATACGGTCACACCACATGCTCAGTGTGTTTGGAACGACTGTGGGAGACGTCACTCTGCTAAGGGCCATGGTCCCCACAACTAATTTTGAAAGAAGACAAGATTTCCCCGGGCAGCCAAGGCAGGGGTGTGTGTCACGGCGTCTGCTTCAGTGTTATTGTTTCCTCCCCCTGTTGTAATGACCTTCTAAGCATTCTTCTTGCCTTTGTTTCCTACACACAACTGCCAGATGACTCTTCCTAAAACACTGCTCAGAAGATGTCACTGACCTGCTCCCCATGGCCTGTTTAAAAAAAAAAAAAAATCCAGATTCTTGGCCTGGCATTCAAGGCTCCATACACTCGTCCGTCCATCCTCACCCCAGACCCACTTTGCAGATTGCCTTCTGCAGAACATGCCTTTCCTTCATCTCTAATTGTTGAGATCTGACCCGGTTCTTTGAGTTTTAGTTCCAGCTTGACCTCAGTAAAGCCTTCTCTGTTCCAGCCTGTTGAAAGTGAGCCCTCTTTTCCCAGAGGTCACTTTCCACCTCTTCTGTGTTCTCACACTACTTCCTGTAGTGGAGTTATTCAGTGTGTTTTTGTATTCGCTTCTCCTTTGTGGCCCTGGATCTTAGACACCCTCAGATGCCTGTGGCATCTAGCATGGTGTCTTGTGTGGAATAGGCACTCAGAAGATACTTCCTGAAGAGATTAAAGGAGGAGATACTCAGTTCAGTGGTGTAATAAAGCATGAAGTTAGAGGGCTCTGCATCCTGGAACCCTGGAGAGACGTTGTAGAGCTGGTGGCCCCCAGCAGGACCTCACTGGGGGGCCATTAGGATCTAGACAAGTATAGGGGGCACAAGGCTTCCTGGGCAGAGTAGTAGCCTGAGCAAAGACTGAGAGGTAGAAATGAGCACTTGTGGGGACGGACTACATGGTTATGCATTTTTTCTCCTGCAAACATTCACTCTGCAAGGAAAGAAAAGAAAGGCCTTTTGCGGAGAAGTTGTCAGGGAAAGTGGTGGTTATTAGTTCAAGGCCACGGAGATGGTGAGAACACTTCTGGAAAAGGAGAGGTTTAGGGCTTGCTCAGAGCAGAGACAGAATCCCCCAGGGCCAATAGAAGGAGCTGGAGGAGGCATGGCCGGGAGCGGAGCTCGCTGAGGAGGAGTTAGGGCTGCATGGCCTGCAGCCTTGGACAATAGCTGCACACACGTTGTAAGTAAGGCCCTTTCTTAGTATTACCCATCTGGCTGAACTGAGCCTATCGTGGCCTTGAACCCAGCTGTTCACAGACTCTCAGATTCACAAGGACCTGAAAGTTTTGTCTTCACCACGTGTTCCACCTGTATCATTTTGCTTTTGTTGTTTTGAGAGCACGCTTCTGTTTTTCTGTGTACCTCTATTTTAGCACAACCATGTTGTATTGAAATGATCTGTCTCTGTGTCTATTTCCCCCACCAACATTCGTAGCTCCTCTGGGTCAGGGACTGTGGAATCATGACATGTGGCAGGAGTATAGCATTTCCAGCAGGGAGGGGGTCTGGGGAGAGGTGCCAAGAGATTGTTGGCAAGACATGGAGATAGTGCAGATGTGTTTCCTACACCCATGTTACTATTCCTTCTGAGAAGCCAGGGTCGTGGTGCCTCCTCCAAGGCCTAGCACTGACCTGATACGTAGTGGATGATGGAATGTCTGTTGTGATGTGTGCGGGTGGCAGCAGAGCCGGTGATCACACAGGGCATGTCTCTGCTCTCTCCATAGCGGGAGCCCAGCATTGACCTGCTGGAGGCGTTCGTGGAACACTGGAAAGGCATCACGCAGTACTACATCGAAAGCACAGGTAGGACCTGGTCTTCCCTTCAGGGAATTGGGAGAAAGGTATGGGCAGAGTCACCATGCAGCTCAGGGATGCAGGTGTTTTGAGGAAGGTGACATCTGCTGCTTAGGAGTTCAGGAGTGGGGCTGGCCCCGCCCTGACATTTTGGGAAAGGTGCTGTAGGAAGTGGGAATAGGGACAGGGAGGTTGGGGGTCTTGCTGGCCTACTCTGCAAGGCTGAGATTGAGCTCCACTTGCCTCCAGCTTCCAGCTGCGTAGAGCATCCAGGCCTTCAGTCATCAGACACCTGTGTCAGGACTTACTGATTAAAAGAAAAGAAACTGAACCAATTCCTCTTTTCCCTGAGCCAACTTAGAAGGCATTTCCCTTGTAGAGTCAGGAATAGCAGGAAAACAAAAACATGTAATGTGCCTGGGCTTTTCTCCCAAGCATATACCCGGGAGTCAAAGCCTTGGGCCATTTGAGCCCATCAGGCTCGCCACTGGGGGGCAGAATCTGATTAGCTGTGCTGTAGCCAGTGTGCTGGTATTGGACCAGTTGTCAGGTCGCCCTGTCCTGGACTTCGGACTGGGGGGGACGGGGTGGAGGGGGAATTGATTCTAGCCTACACCTTTCCTAAACGCTTTATTTCCAGCCTGAACTAGCCCAAGAAATTAGAAAGTGGCCTTGGATACTCTGGGGGGCCCTCTGAACCCTCCGTTAGACCAGGTTCCTTAGTCTTGGCACTGTGGACATTTGGATTGGCTCACATTTTGTTGTGGGGATGCACTGCAGTGTATTTACAACTCTGGCCTGTACCCACCAGAGGCCAGTATCCCCGTCCCCCCTTCTCACTGTGACAACCATAAATGTCTCTGCAGATATTGCCAAATATCCCGGAGCCGGGAAAGGCTAAATCGCCCCCAGTTGAGAATGACTGCTTTAGACGGATGATCGCTTTTTTTTTCATTGAGATATAATTGACATATTATTATTAGTTTCAGTTGTACAACATGTGGATTCAATATACGGCTATTGTGAAATGATCACAATAAGTCTGGTTAACATCCGTCACACACATAGTTACAGTTTTTTCTCTTGTGATAAGGACTCTTAAGATCTACTCTCTAAGCAATTTTCAACTATACAACACAGTATTATTAACTATACTGACCATGCTGTATATTACATCCCCAGGACTGATTTTATAACCGGAAGATTGTACCTTTTAGACTGAAGATCTCTTGACAGAGCCCCAATCCACTAGGAGAATAGGAAGAGATCCAGAGCTCACTCGGGTCCACCCAGGGCTTCGCCTAGGCCCCATCTGTTAATTTCCAGAACAGTCCCTATACCAGAGGTGTGGGAGTAGGTGAGACAGGCTGCCTTGTTCAAGAACCTTGCTTTCAAGAAAAGCCAGGGGGTGCTCCAAGGCCTGTCCCAAAGTACCAAGACTTATAAAAATACTGCTCCAAGGCCTGTCCCAAAGTACCAAGACATAAAAATACTGCTCCAAGGCCTGTCCTAAAGTACCAAGACTTATAAAAATACTCTACCCTCTGCAGCTATAAGAAAGCCCCGGTAACCAGCATCTCCCTCAGGACTGCCATATGGTTAAGCAGGTTTGAGTCTGGAGCCATGGTTGTGCACAGATTTTTTTCTTCTTCTGCATTTTAAAAAACAGAGTATTGCCTTCTGTTGAGTGTCAAGGGGACATAAACAGGCCCCAGAAGTTGATCAGTAGGGAGGGTGCTAGAAGATAGCTCCTAAATTATATGACAGACCCCTAAGCCCATGGCTTCTCACTCAGGCCCAGAGCTGGCCCGCAACCCTAGCGAAGATCCTTCTGTAGGCCCCAGGCTTTGGAGAAAAAATGATGCTCTTCCCTCTGACAAAGTGCTGGGGCCTGCACTCGTTATCAGTCAGAGTTGTATCCTGGGCTTCATTCCAGAAGGCCTCAGCTCTGAACTTCCGTTTCCTCTGGCCTTTGTTTGAAGTGGACTGTTCACTTGGCCTCACCCCAGGTTGCCCTCAGCCACCACCCTCCGGCCCCCCAGCCCCCGTGGGCTTGACACCATGGAGCCAGAGTGCCATCTTCCTCCCACTCACACATTTTCCTGAATCTCGATTAGATGAAGACACCCCAGCCAAGAAGACAGATATTCCCTGGCGGCTGAAACAGATGCTGGACATCCTGGTGTATGAGGAGAGGCAGCAGGCAGCCGGCGAGGCCGGGCCCTGTCTCGAGTACCTACTGCAGCATAAGATCCTGGAGACCCTGTGCACCCTGGGCAAGGCTGAGGTAGGCAGGACCCCGGTGCCTCTGGAACCTTCCATCCAAGCCAGGGCCCCTGGGTTCTAGGCCCTTCCAGCTGTGCTCTTCCCAGTCCCAACACTGAGGATGGGGGAGCCGATGGGGGGGGGGGGGCACAACACTGGGGCCAGCTCACTTAGCATCCCCTGCCACCTCTCCTTGCTTATCTGCTTTGCTGTCCTGTTCTCGCTGTCATTGAGGTTGAGGAAAGGCTCCCTTTCATTCATTCAGCAAAGATGTGCTAAGGACCAGCGGTGTGCCAGGCTATGTCCTAGCCACTGGGGACATAGCGGTGATTAAGACAAAGGAGCCCACATGTCATGTGTTTGATAATGACAAGGTTATGGAGAAAAGTAAAGTAGGACATGAGACTGGCAGCTCAGGGGAGACCAGTTTCAACAGTGAGGGGAGGAGGTATGTGGAGAAGGTGCCCCCAGAGCAGTGAGGGAGGGAGGAACGGCGGCACAGGGGGCAGTGCTCCAGGGAGGGGGCACAGCTTCCTGTCCTGACAGCCTCTGTTCCCTGGCCCTCAGTACCCACCAGGCATGCGGCAGCAAGTGTTCCAGTTCTTCAGCAAGGTGCTGGCCCAGGTGCAGCACCCTCTCCTGCATTACCTCAGCGTCCACAGGCCCGTGCAGGTGAGGGGCGAAGAAGCCAAGCGGGGGGGAGGGTCTGGGGGCAAGGCCCCCTCTCTTCCCTGTCACCCATTCCCTTCTGTTTCTATCCTGCTCTCCTTCCAGAAACTTCTCCGGCTTGGTGGGACAGTTCCTGGGTCCCTCACAGAAAAGGAGGAAGTGCAGTTCACCACAGTCCTCTGCTCTAAGATCCAGCAGGATCCCGCCCTGCTCACCTATATCCTGGAAGTGAGTGCCTCGGGGAACAGACCCGTAGTGTTTCTGAGGAAGCAGAGGTGGAGCAGGCTCCCGGGGAGGTGCTCAGACGGCCCATGCCCTGGCCCTGGCAGCCAGCACATGCTGCATTCCCAAGGGGGCAGCATGGGGAATGTTCTCCACCACGACCAGGCTTTATCCAGCCTCCTTTGCAGGGTAAAAAGACTGTCGCTAGGAAGAAGGTATCCAGAGAACCCCCCGCCCTGCCTGGAGAGATGGCCAGCATCAAAGACAAGGACCAGCCTCCCAGCAAGACTTCCGACACGGTTTCCTGTGGGGCCGGGGTCTTGACCACCCAGCTGCCGGCTGACACTGAGGAGCCCGATGGAGGGATTGGGGAGAACAACCTGGTCACCTCCCTGATTGGCTTGTGCAAGAGCAAGGTGCTCGCTGCCGAGACAGTGCACTGGGGGGTAAGGGGTTGCAAATGGCTGGGAGGGGACTTGGGGACTCAGATGTATGTCCCTGATGTTGCATCTGTATTCCCTAGAAAGGTCGGGTGGCCCTGAAGGCCCAAGAGAACCTGCTGCTCCTGGTTAGTGTGGCTTCCCAGGCAGCTGCCACCTACCTGGTGCAGAGCAGCCCCTGTTGCCCAGCGATCGTCGAGCACCTTTGCCAGCTGTACCAGTCCATGCCCACCTTCCTGGACCCTGCAGACATTGCTACTTTAGAGGGTATTAGCTGGAGGTAGGTGCTTGACTAGGGAAGGCGGGGCTGCATCTTCAGTGGCTGGAAGCCCTGCCTGTCCTCCGGTTTCCAGCTCCTCTTGTTTTCCAGGAGGGATGGGGACCCCTACTGGCCACCCTCTTCCAGAGATTACAGCCCTTCCCCAAGGCCTTCCCACCCCAGGGAAGCATCACTTTTATTTCTGCCCACAGAGCCCCCGTAGAACTGACCACCCCACCACACCCACTGCCCTGTAACAGTTTCCAGGGCAGAGGGAGAAAGGGCTCAGCTCCCAGAACACACTCCTCCCTCGCTCTCCTGCAGGTTACCCAGTGCCCCGTCCGATGAGGCTTCCTTCCCTGGCAAGGAGGCCTTGGCTGCCTTTCTGGGCTGGTTTGATTACTGTGACCATATCATCATGGAGGCACACACGGTGAGCAGGAGCAAGTGTCCCCTATTTCACGCGGCTCCCTGCGCTGTCTCCATCTTAAGGACTCAGTGGGTCTCTCAGGAGCCAGCCAGGGCTCGGATTAGCCGGGATCCTCTCTGCCTGTTACGTTGGACGCGGTGTAAAGACATAGTTATTTCTCAGCGGAACACTGTCGTGGGAGGTAAACGTGCTTAAGACATGCTCTTTGGCGCCCAGGTGGTTGCGGACGCCTTGGCAAAGGCTGTGGCTGAGAAGTTATTCGTGGAGATTCTGCAGCCCCAGCTCCTGCACGTGTAAGTCTCTGTCCTGTCCCCTCAGGTGTGACCATGGTATGGATTGAACCACCCACCCCACTTGCCCCTTCCTGTCCCTATGGCTAGAGGGACCTCCCTGGCCAGAGTCAAGTGAGTCTGTGGACTCCATCGGTTCCTGTTGGCCAGGCCTGCCCCCTGACACACATGTGGCTCAGAGCCATTGTGGGCTAGTAAAGGCCTCCGCCGTGGGACCCCAAGACCTCAGGATGGATGGGAGTAAGCAGAGATGTAAGGAAACCAGAAAAGGGTTCCGCCACCCCCAAACGCATCCACTCGCTGCCCCTCTGGCCTCTCCCCCGCCCCACGCCCCCAGCCTGGCTTAGTGCTCTTTCCACATAGGTCTGAGCAGAGCCTCCTGACCGCCACTGCCCTGCTCACAGCACTGCTGCGCCAGCTCCGCTCCCCTGCGCTGCTTCAAGAGGCCGTGACTTTCCTCCTAGGCATGGAGCAGCAGCCTGCAGCCCTGGAGGACCCCCGCACTCTGTGCGTTCACCTCATCAGGCATTGCGACCACCTCTCTGATGAGGTGAGATGGGAGGGCCCTCTCTCCACCAGCTTCTCCCCCACCCCTGCCAAAAGGAATTCCTGACATCTCCCATTTTCATTAGCTTTCCAGGTGGTTCTGCCTTTGAAACATTGAACTCCGCCCCCCTCCAAAAAAACAACAACAGTGACACAGTGATTGGTAGCCAGACTGCTTTTGTCACATACCGGGTTTCCCCAAAACTAAGACCAGGTCTTACATTAATGTTTGCTCCAAAAGACGCATTAGGGCTTATGTTCAGGGGATGTCATCCTGAAAAATCATGCTAGGGCTTATTTTTCGGTTAGGTCTTATTTTCGGGGAAACACGGTAGTCATTTTCGGTGATCACATACTTGTGATGGCTCTTTATATCCTACAAACTACTTTTACATGAATTGGACTTGTTTGAGGCTCACAGCCACACTGTGAGACAGGTGAGGCCAATATTCCACTTTTCGGACATGGAAACTGAGGCACAGAAAAGCCAATTGGCTCACCTGATAATCGCTCAATTAGTACTGGAACTGGGAACAGCCAGAATTCTGATTCCTGGGCCAACACCCACCCATGCCCCCCAAAACCTTCCAGGGAAGGGGTACCCCCTTCTAGGGGTACTTTTCTTACCTGGCTGAGCAACTCCCAGGCACACCGAGAAGCTGGGGCAGGAAGGGGCATCATGCTAACTCCTCTTGCCCCAGATCAGCATTGCCACGCTGCGGCTGTTTGAGGAGCTGCTCCAGAAACCCCACGAGCAGATCGTCCGTAGCCTGATCCTGTGCCACCTCGAGGGCCGCCTTTACGTGGTCCGGGGCGCACCGGAGCCTGAGAGCTATGAGGACACCCTGTAAGTAAAACCCGGTGCCTCTGGGAGGCCCAGGCCCGCCCCCCCCAGCCCTCCGTACCCCCACTCTCGCTCTTTCATTGGTTCATTGGTGCCACATGTGTGCCCTGGCCACAGAGACCTGGAGGAGGACCCCTACTTCACAGATGGCCTGGATGCTGGCTTTCAGCCCTCCAGCAAGCCCACCCCTGCCCCTGCCACCAACTTGGATGGCAAAACGGCGGTCACTGAGATCGTCAACAGGTAAGGGGCAGGTCAGGAAGTCTGAGCCACTCGAGTTTGTTCTGCCTTTAGTCATAGCCCGGCTGGGGCACAGCCTGGGAAAGGGTATTCCCTCCGGGTGGAGATGGAGCAGGGTGAGCAAAGCCCCAGTGGGGCCTCGCCACACTGAGGTTTCTCCCAGCTTCCTCTGCCTGGTTCCTGAGGAAGCCAAGACGTCAGCTTTCCTGGAGGAGACTGGCTATGACACGTACGTCCACGATGCTTACGGACTGGTGAGTGTTAAGCCCTCTCCCAGCGCCCACACTTGCCCCTCAAAGCTGTGGGGTTGATAACTCCGCCTTCTCCCTCCCTGAGCTCTGCCCTAGATGCTCCCAGATCTAGCCAAGCGCCCTGTGTGGGCCCCTCTGTGTGCTGGGGCCTCCTGACCATGGGCCTCCTCCTCAGCTCCCCCCTGTTTCAGTTCCAGGAGTGCAGCTCTCGAGTTGCCCCCTGGGGCTGGCCCAAGGTTCTCACACCCCTGGACCCCCATGAGCCAGAGCGGCCTTTCTTTGAAGGTCACTTCTTCCGAATGCTGTTTGACCGCATGTCCAGGATTTTGGAACAGGTAGCCAATAGGGCTGGGCCCCAGCCAGAGGGTGTGGGCCCATAGGAGCACCCCAGGTGGGCGCCTCGAGTCCTTCAGGAGAGCAGGGCCCGACCACAGGGGTTGAGTCGTCTTAGGTTCTTTAGTTCCACACTCCCCCACCCCCTACCTTTCCCCAGGCGGGAAGCCCCATCTTGCCTCTGCTCCACACGCCCTAACATGTTCTGGCCCTCAGCCCCAGGGGATCCATGACACACACACATCACGTGGGTCTCCCACCCCCGCACACGTTCACACTGGCCAGGCGCCTTTCTGGGGGAGTGCAAAAATGCTCACCACCCCTGCCAACCCTTAGCTTGTCCACCGTGTTCCCTGTAGCCATACAGCCTGAACCTGCAAGTGACCTCAGTCCTGTCCCGGCTCGCCCTCTTCCCCCACCCCCTTATCCACGAGTACCTCCTGGACCCCTACATCAACCTGGCCCCTGGCTGCAGGAGCCTGTTCTCTGTTCTCGTCCGGGTAAGGGTGCCCAGGCTAAGGGCATGTGCCAGTGGTGGGGCAGGGAGGGAGGGGAACAGGACGTGGGGGGGGTGGGCTGCAGGAGCAGGTACCCTTGCCAGCACTAGGGGGAAGCATAGGTCCCACCCTGGCCCCAGGGTGCAGCAGAGCCAGGGGACCCTGCTTCAGTGTCACTGGTCCCCACCTCAGTCCTCTTGTTCCTGCTAGGTAATTGGGGACTTGATGCAGAGAATTCAGAGGGTACCCCAGTTCCCAGGCAAACTGCTCCTGGTGCGCAAGCAGCTGATGGGTCAGGTCCCTGGGGAGCAGTAAGTAACCTAAGGAAGTGGGTGCCTGGGGAAAAGCCCTGGGTGGGAGGGAGGAGTGCTTCAGGCTAGGGAGGCACCAGGTCAGGGCACAGAGGGCCTGTTGCTGAGCTCTGTCCCCACTTAGAGGGCCCTGCCACTGGGTTATGCCGTGGGGACATTGGGGTGTCACGCTGGGGGCACACCCACTGCCTCCCTGGCATGACCCTAAGCTCTCTTTCTCAGGCTGGACCACCAGACCCTCCTCCAGGGTGTGGTAGTACTGGAGGAATTCTGCAAGGAGCTGGCTGCCATTGCTTTCGTCCAGTTCCCTCCACATGGTCCTCACCTGTGTCTCTCCCCGCCTCCGGAAGGGCATGTCTGAGCCAGGAGCATGACGGGAGGGGAGTCTCCTGTCCTCACCTCTTCCCAGGAGCTGCCTCTCGCCTGGCACAGCCACCCCACTCTCTTCCCAGGGCGAGAACTTGGCTCCCTCTCCTCTGTATCCAGGCACCTCTGCCCCTGGAGGCCTGGTCTTTAGCTCCCAGGTTACCGCAAAGAGACCTTGCCTTGATGGCTACACCAGGCTGGGCTTCTGGAAGTGGGTCTCCAAGGTACCGGAAGTCAATGAGCCAAAGAGGGGACCTCCCAGACAGCATGGTATCCTTGGGACCTTCTTGGGGGAGATGGGAAATAGCCAGGTGAGCACCTGAACCCAGACTCTCCTGTGTTCTATGTCACCTGCCTCTATGGGCCATTTGTGGCCTGGGCCAAGACCTGTGACTCAATTACGGGCACTAAGGGTAGTGAGCTGATGTCTCCAAGGCGGGTCAGGACCATAGGTCAGAAAGATGGGGACACGGGAGCCCTCTTTCTATCACACCAGGTCCCACAGATGCTGCTGAGACATTTTTTTCTCCTGTCTTCTTAACCCTTGGGGAAGGGACAGTGGATGGTAGGGATAGCCCTCTCTTCCTGCCGGGCCCTCCTGGACACTGTTGCAAAATCCCCAGCCGCCTCATGGCGAATGGCCAAAGCATGCTCCGCGCCCAGGCGGGGGCAGCTGCTAATGAGAACCTTGATGCAACTGCACCAGGGCGGGAGAGGGCCTGGGGAGCTGGGGCTGGGTGCCAGGCTCCAACTCCAGCTGGTTTCTCTCTGGCGCCTCTGAACCCGTCTCAGCAGGTCCACAACACCTGGGCAGAGGGGCTGAGAGACCGGGGGAGGCCAGGCCCAGCCTCCAGTGTTCTCGATGGAATGCTCTTCCAAGGGAGCAAGAGAGCTCAGGGTACAGATAGATGCCCATCTGACTGCAGGCCCCCAAGGTCTGGCAGGGAGAGGTTGGGGTACAGGCAGAGAGTCCTGGTGATCTCCCTGCATGCCCTCCATGGCTGGGGCTGCCACCCCACCCGGCCAGAATCTGTCTCGGCCTGTAGGAACACACCGGCGGCGCCAGGCATTACCTCACAGCAGGACTGCAGTTGCTGGCTTTGCTCCTGGGCAAGGAGGAGCAGGCCAGAGCCCCTTTCGCTTCCTTTTCCTGCCCATGCCACTTCTAGAAGCCAGCCACCGGTTGCCAAGAGGTGACATGAAAGAGAAGGAAACTCAGTGACCTCTGTCTCTCCCGCATTCCTCCAAGCTGGGGACGACTGAACTGCTTTTCTGAAGGACACGTGCATGTGCGTGCGTGTATGCTCACACGGATGTCGGCGTGGGACGGGGGAGCAGAGCTCAGTGGGCAAACTGGGTCTGGACTCTTCAATTCCGAAAACATTCAAGCATCCAGGAGTCATAGACACTCCCTTCCTCGATGCACTTTGGCATTCTCTCAGTGTCCCCCCCCCCCCCGCCCCGACACCGCAGCAATAAATGGCGTGGTTGCGTGGACACAGCTGCCCTGTTCCTCTCCACCCTTCGTGTCCTTCTGCCCAGGGCTCCACTGCTAATTCAGGCCCATCTTCCTCCCCAGGGAAGACAAATTAAGTTCCTTTTTCAGCACTGGTGTGGGGTGCGGTGGGGAGGTGGGGTAGTGGTGGTAAACAGAGACAGGCTCTGGCAGTGCAAATCTGACATTCCTCAGTGCCTGCCAGGAACAGGCTCTCTTGGCCCGGCAACACTATTTCTACTCAGCTTGCCCACAGCTGAGGACCAGCTAGCCTCCGAGACACCAATGGAGTGGGCCCTCTGAGCATCTGTATGCAAGTCTCAGGTTTAGGTGTTTAGGTGATGAGTTGTAGGACTGCTTTAGAGGGCCTGATAGAACCGTGGGCCTGCTAGTTTAAAAGTCTTGTTCCCAAATGAATGTGTGGGGATCCTCTGAGGGGGTCACCAAGAGTGCACCCCGGCAGGGCAAGCTGAAGACTGGAGAGAGATCAATGGTTCTCACTCCAAGGTATGTGTGGGACAGAGCCAGGAGTGCAGTTTCCAGGCTCTCACCCTCACATGGAAAGGTGCTGGCTCAGGTAGTAAATGACCATCAACTGTGATTGGATGGCCATCAGCTGTGACTAGTTGGCCATCAGCTGTAACCAGTGAGCCATTGGCCACTAATATAACTGCTGTGGCTACGCTAGCAGCAAATGGGGGCTAGCAAGAAGATGGTGGCTGAGCTAGTATGCACGGATTGCAGCTAGCAAGTGGGGTTGGTTGGCTGGCAGAAAAGAGGACGGCAGGTTGCAGATTGTGTGGCTCCTGCCTCCTGTGTCTCCAACCCAGCCGCCAGTGAGACTATAGTAGTATGACTCCCCTATCTATGGCTCCGTGGGTGTTCCTTTTTGGCTTCACCATATCCCACGTTCTTATGTGGGGAGCAGGACTAGAGACCCCACATGACACATGGCGCAGCGAGCAGGGTGTGGTGCCGGCCAAAGCTCCTCAAAGGGCAGTGGAGCAGTTTGTGCATATGAACACTCAGTCTCAGGAAGACCAGGAGGAGCAGCTGCCAGAGAGCTGGACCCCCGTGGAGGGGTGGGAAGACGTGGACAGTTCCTCAACCAGCACAGGCCGGAGAAAGCGAAGGTCATTGCGGCCCTGTGGGCTGGGAAGTGCTTGCTGGGGCAGCCCTGATGCAGGACTTGTAGTCCCAGGAGGAAAGGCTTGCTGAGTCCTCCTTGGGAGATGAGGGTGAGGTCAAGGTCATCCTTCACCCCCAGGACAGCCCTAGCGAATGACTGTGGACTATGGGGAATGGGCTCCATCCCTAATTTAATGGACCGCTTGACTGTTTGCTTGGGAATGTACCACCGTGTAGTGGAACTGGCGGATGTTTGCTTTTGTGTCTTGACCGGCCGCCATCAAGAATATATAAGCACTTTGACTGTGATCCGCTGTTCCAGCACAGTGCCCTAAGAGGCCCTGGCTGTGTCCAGGAAGTCTGGCTTTGCCCAGAGAGAGTGGCAGTGCGCTAAGAGGCCCTGGCTGTGCCCGGGGAGACTGGTGATACCTAAGAAGCCCAGGAAGTCTGGCTGTGCCCAGAAGGACTGGTGGTGCCCTGAGAAACCCTGGCTGTGTCCAGAGTGCCTGGCTGAGTCCAGGATATTGCATTCACCTTCAGGGTCCTCGCACAGGGCCCCTCGCGGAAGACACTTGTCGCGTAGATTGTGAGGCGAGACCCTGTAGGGGTGGTGTGGGGACAGAGCCAGGAGTGCAGTTTCTAGGCTCTTGGCCTCACGTGGAAAGATGCTGGCTCAGGTAGTAAGTGGCCATCAACTGTGATTGGATGGCCATCAGCTGTAACCAGTGAGCCATTGGCCACTAATATAACTGCTGTGGCTACGTTAGCAGCAAAATGGGGGCTAGCAAGAAGATGGTGGCTGAGCTAGCAAGAGCAGATTGCAGTTAGCAAGTAGGGTTGGTTGGCAGAAAAGTGGGCGGCAGGTTGTGCGTAGTGTATCTCCTGCTTCCTGTGTCTCCAACCCAGCCACCAACGAGAATATAGTGGTATGACTATGACTCCCCTATCTATGGCTCCGTGGGTGTTCCTTTTTGGCCTCACCATATCCTGCACTCTATGTGGGGAGCGGGGCTAGAGACCCCGCACGACACCCTGCATGACAGTATGTTAGCATCGCTCAGGTGGTTTTTTAAAACACCAATGCCCTGATCCCACCCTCCACAAGTTAAATCAGTATCTCTGGGGGTGGCCTACAATTGCTTTAGAAGCTCTCCAGGTGATTCTAATGGGCACCCAGGGTTGAAAAACAACATAGGCTAAATAAGAGGAGCACAGCTCATTGCCTTTCACCACGGATATGGACTGATAAGTCCCTCAGACAACAGAGTCAGTCAAAGGGTTTGGCTCCACCCTTTGGAAGGTATTTGTCCTCAGAGGGGACAGGAGGATTCCTACCATAGTCCTAGAGGCCAGACAGACAGGATGGCCACCAAGAAAGGCAGGGTAGGGAGCTGTGTGTGTGTGTGGCTTGAGGGAGGTTACCCTGGTCTTTCAGTGCCAGAGAGTAGTTACCTCAGAAGGGAAGCCCAGTCAAGTGTTTCCCGACTCAATCACAAATCTGGACTTGAGGCAGAGCAAGGAGTACACAATATATTTTCTTTGTTCATTTCCTTTGGTTTTCCCTTACATTTTAGTCAAGTTCTTTCTTTAAACTATTCCTCCATGATTTCAGCTGAGCTGAGGGGAAATTAAGAAAGTTTTTGTCTGGTATGGGCTGGAGCTGTTGAAAGGCAGAGGCAGGAGCCTGGCAGAGTGGCACAGGAGTCAGAGAGCTCCAAGAGACGGAAACCCAGGCGGCGGAAGCTCTCACAGCTCCTTGCCCACCTGGAGCTTCCCTGGTGTTCTCTCTGCTCAAACCTTGATGGGGATATGGTCACTTCCTACCGTGGCAGGCAAGAGGAAGAGGGCCCCAGTGGGCCCAACACAAGCCATGGCGGACAGCAGGAAACCTGCCTGCCTCAGTCACCCCTTAGCCGGCAGACTGGCCCCTGCAGTGTCAGCTTGCTGTCTAGGATGGCGTGGGTGGCTGCCAGTGGTACAAGGGGAGGAACTTCTCTTCTGAGGGCAGTCCCCTCTTCCTGCTCACTTCCTCCCCACAGAGACGCTTAGGTGGGAAGGTAAAGTAAGCAACACCTATTTACTAAGCAAGGGGACCATTCCCTTGGAGTGACCTCCCATAGCACCCCATGTTCTAAGTGCTTGAGAATCTGGATTTAGGCCTTTACCAAAGGAGGGGTAGGCGTGGAAAATGATAAGATGCCATCTCAGGTTCAGAAAGTTATTGCATCCCCGTGGGGAGCAGTGCCCTCATACCTTTGGGCAACTGGGTTCTTGAGCTCTGGACTTCTTGCTTGGTAAAAGGCACTGTCCCTTTTGGTACAACGTAGGGACCTGTTCCACAGTGAGGGGAGATGGAAGTCCCCCTGAGCAGGAGAACTGCCCTGCTCCCAGTGTGACAAGATCCCTGATTGCTAACCTGCCTTCCTCAGAGGGAGGCAAAACCGCGGTGGAGGGAGCACAGGCACCCACCTCCTTGCTCACCGATGGCACCTTCCTATCTATTGAGGGGGATGACAGATGATTCCTGAAGCCTCTGTAAGAGCTGGCTTTGTAGGTCTTCCTCCATCACTTTCCACCAAAAGAAGTTCTCACCCCGAACCTTCGGGGGCTCATTTTGGATACCTGCGTTCCGAAAAGCCACTGTCACCAGAACATTCAGGCAGATACCATCTGTATGGTCTTTGCCCAGGTGCTGCAGTCCAAGCAACCCCTTGGTCTCCACTGTCAAGTGGTGCAGGGTCAGACACTCTTGCAATAGTCGCAGGATGGCCATCTTGATTCCACCCCTCTGCTCCATAGGGGTAAAGCCACAGGCCGTGATGGGCAAGTGAGGTATCCCCACTTTGCCCACCAACACCCACACTGTCTGGACACTGGTAAAGGTGGCCACGAGCCGCTGGCAGACCAGAGTGCAGGGAAGCTCTTGGGGCAGAACAAGCGGGTGCCTGGCCTGCTGGCAGTACTGGGCAGCCAGCTCCACCAGGGGCAGAATGTCAAGGGCTCGCAGCGGAGTGGGCAGGGAGGTTCGTGGGTACCAGCCAGCCTGCAGGGACTCCGCATCTGCCTCCTTGGAAGTCTTGAGAACTCCACCTGGGGGAGCGGTGGGGGACAGGGTGGGGGAAAGGGTCCATGTTGAGAGAAGTGCCAGGCCTGGCAGAGTTGATAGCCACCCAGCCATTCTAGCCCTGACCCTCAGACTGAAATATGGAGATGCCAGGCTTGTACCAGCCACAAAAAGGGCTCATCTCACTGGAGGTCAAGCTGGGGGAAAGGTGTCGATTGCCCCATGCCCACAGTGCCACCAGGTGGGCTGTACCTGTTGGGCGAGCGAGGAACACGAAGCGGATCCAGGAGGGGCCCCTCTCCTCCACAGACAGCAATGTCAGAGGCTCACAGTGCAGCCCGGCCTCCTCCTTCACCTCCCGCTGTAAAGCCTCCACGATGGTCTCCCTGGGCTCCATCCTCCCCGCGGGTAGGTACCAGGACCCATGGCATTCTTTCTTGGCCTCCTGGATCATTAGCACCTCATCCTGAGGGGAGAGAGAGGATCCTCACCCCCACACAGCCAGGCTGGGCGCTCCAAAGGAGGAACACAGCCAGAAGCCTTCCCGTGCCTTGGGGACAGAAAATCTCAAACAGTCATCCGGTACCCCCTTACTGGTGGTCACCTTCAAACTGCTGAGCTCTCCTGGGGACGGGCTCTTCTGTGGCTGCCAGCTGCAGATGCCCCTCTCTGCAATTCATCCTTTTGCATTTGGACTTCCATTTCAGAAAGCGGCTAAGATTCCCGGGAGTTGCTTCAAGGACAGAGAATTAGGCCCCACAAGGGGGGGGTTGCCATGTGTCCTACACTGTCTGCATACATCACTGTATCTCTCACCTCCCCTCATGGTTTAAAAACTGCTTGTGGCCTGTCCTCTCACTGAAGTCTGGGGTTGAAACATGCCCCCACCCCTCATACTATACAACTCCTATCTATGGTCCTGGTCCCTTCTAGCTGTTGTTACAGCAATTTGTACAAGGACCAGCACCAAAAAGAACATCACACGGGTGAGAGAGTCTGAGTGTAAGCGCCAAGTGGTGCCATTACTGTCGGTGGAGTTCAGGGGAGGTCTCTGCAGCACTGGACAGATCTTTAAGAGAGTCCATGCCGCGGCGGCGGACACTATACTAAATTCTGGGGAAAGGAAGAGGAATAAAACAATCCCCCCTCAAGGAACCGAGGCCTAGTGGGATGAGACAAAGGCTCCTGGCCTCGGTTTCCTCCTCTGTACAATCGTAGGGCTCTGGACAATCCTAGGGCTGGGCCGCACAAGGCTCAGGTGTCAGTGTTTTAAGTGAATGTGCTTTGCAAAACTGGAAGGCGCCACCCACAAAGAAGCGGTGGCTGCTGCCGGTAGGTCGTCTGTCCCCACGGGGCTGGCTGCGCGCTCCGGGACCCGGGCGGAGAGCCGGCGGGCGGACGCTCACCTGCTCGTTGAGGCACACGGCCAGCACCACGTAGCAGACGTTCCTCCGCAGCCGCACGGGTGCCGGCGGCTCCTCGGACGGCTCCGAGTCACAACTCTGCACACACAGTCCCCGGCCCCCCAGCACCGCTGCCAACTCCACCGCCAGGTCTTCCGAGGCCATCCAGTCCCTTGGGAGGCGGCGGCCGTGCCCCGCAGACCCGCCGAGTCGGGTGGGGGGCAAGGCGGTGCAGCCGGTGGTGCGTCACCGGGGCCCTCGTCCCCTCCTCCGCGGACTCGCGCCGGGCGTGCTCGCGAACGAGGAAGCGCCGGCCAAGTCCCAGCCACTGATAGGCTGCGCGTCCCCGCGGCCTGCCTGGATTGGCTGGCTCGCAGCGGTCATCGCGTTGTGCGGACCCGCCCGGCTTCGGCTTCGGCTTCTCCATCGGTTCCTCCTCGCCCTCTCCCGGCACCTCTAGCCGCCACCCTTGCTAATTTCTCCATCGCGCGCAAGTCCGCACCGGTTTCGAACGGGTACGTCATCCTGCCTGCAGGCTGCGGAGAGCCACAGTGGCCAGCGACGGTAGCATCACAACAACACCGATAACGTCACGGAGGCCCGGGGCGAGGCCGGGACCCACTGTCCAGCTTTGGTCATAAACATACCACTGCATTGCCCGAAACGACCACTTCCCCCCAATAACCCCCGTTTTCACTGAAAATGTACTGAATGTCACCGTAGTGGGGGGAAGGGAGGAACATAGTTCTTGCCTTGAAGGAGATTCTGATCTAGTTGAGGAGGTACATAGACATATTTTTTAAAAAGTCAACTCAGTGTTGTAAGCCAAGTGCTAAATGATTGGTTTGGGCCGGAGGTGTGGCAGTGCTCAGAGCAGGGAGAGAGCAGAACTGGGATGGCCAAGGTGCGCCTGATGATGGGAGGAGGGGAGTTGGGGCAGAGAGAGGGCCGGGAATAGGCAGGCATAGCCCTCACCAGTGTTCCCACCCCGTGCCCACGCCATTTCCCACATAGTTTCAGGGCCCTCTCCCCTGCAGACTGAGAGCCCCGCTCCTTCATCTCTGTTGCCCCCCCACCCAGCTGGCTCAGGCAGCCACATTGAGAGTAGGGTGTGGGTGTTGGCTAGCTCTTGCTTCTCTCCCAGCTTGACCTTTCCTCCTCAGAGGTTCCTTTAACCTCCTCTCAGGACAGGAAGGCAGGGCCAGCTGGAGTGAAACTGTGAAGCCAGCCAAGTCGGGGCTCCTTATCCTCAGTTAGGTCTTCCCTTTTCCTCCTGCTGGCTTATGCACCTGAGGGGACAGTGGCTTGTTGGATCAGACAAAGCATTGGACTTGGAGCCAGATACCAGGCCTCTGCTTACTGGCTGGCTCTGTGTCCCTGGAAAAGGTGTGGGCCTCAAGGTTCCTCATCTGTAGAATAGGCTCACAACAACTGTTCCTTCACACTGTTGGGAAGGTGAGACGCCATGGGAGGAGCTCCGTGGGCAATCCAGCATAGGTCACCATCACCAGGCAGCCCACCACCCACCTTGCTGGGCTCTCCTACTACCACACAAAGGCCCACATTCATGAAATGTGCCTCCAGGCCACCTCGGAACTAGCTTTTACTAAGGAATTCCAGCTGCACCAGATGGCCTCTATAGGCCCTTCTCACAAACTGAAGTGCCTGTGAATTCCCTGGAGGTAGGGCTCTGTATTAATTAGGCTGTGGGGGATCCCCAGTGGGCCTGCAATCTTTTGAGGCACTTGGTGAATACTACTGCCCTCCAGCCCTAAACCCTCACCTCCCAAACAACTGGTTGATGGGATTGAGAGTCAGGACTCCAGGACTGCAGAGCAACTTATCAACTTAGTTGCTGTGTGTGTGTGTGTGTGTGTGTGTGTGTGTGTGTGTGTTTATCCTCTGGTTTTCCCATCTGTGAAGTGGGAACAGTATGGGTCCCAGACTCCTTTTTGCCTCCCGGGGATGATTTGAGAGAGAGTGAGGTCATGTCTGGGCAGGGCTCTGAAAGCCTCAGAGGCAGCCTAAGATAAACACCAGACGGCCTGACTGCCTGGAAGAGCAAAGACTGCAACAAACCCTGGCTCCACTCCCCCCATTATCACTGGGAAAAGCACTCCTGTGAAGTGGACCTAATCACCCTGTGGTGAGAAGCACATGAGGCAACGTGAAAGTCGCTCGTAAACTGTGAAGGGCGGCACAGGCAAGGCCCTCGAGGGGGTGTACCAGCCCTTCCGGAGAGCAGAGGGAGACAACAGAAAATACACTTTCTCAAGGCTTTGGGAGAAGGAGAGCACAGATCATACTGAGGCAGGAGAGGCCCTGAGACAGAATGGGAAAAGCGGAGGCAGGGAAGGGGGTGCTGAGATAGAAACCTACAGAACCAGAAACAAAGAAAGGTCTCCGTCAAGTTTGTTCTGCGCCCTCTATTCCCAGAGAGGGAAGAGCACTGACTGGTGGGGGTGGTGGACAAGAGTGTCCATGCAGTACAGGACCCACAGGCGCGAAGGCTGAGCCACCCAATTCAGGGCATGTAGATCTGAGTGTGCTTGTAAGCACCTGCACAGGAAGGCAATGGAGGCAACCTCGGAAACAGGGACAGGGATGGGCGGGAAGGGTGGGGCAAGGGTGTTTGTGACGCTAGATTCATTCACAGAGCAGCAAACCCTGTCCCTTGTCAAAGTGGGAAGGGCAAGGAGGACAGTAGCCCCAGGTATAGGGGGAGGAGGCTTCAGCCTGCACTCTGCCACTGGCTTGCTGAGTGACCTTGGGGGAGACACATCTACCATCTAGGCCATCTGTATGATGCAGGCACAGGTGCATCCTGAAACAGAACAGACATTAGTGGAAAACTGGTGGAATTCTGTGGGGACTGAGTCCCAGAGAGCAGTTTCCTGCTCTTGACCTCATGTGGAAAGGTGCTGGCTCGGATAGTAGATGGCCGTCAGCTGTGATCAGATGGCCATCAGCTGTTACCGGTTAGCCATTGGCCACTGATATAACTGCCGTGGCTAGGCTGGTTGGTTGGTTGGTTGACAGAGAAGCAGATGGCAGGTTGCGGATCGTGTGGCTCCTGCTTCCTGTACCTCCAACCCAGCTGCCAGCGAGAATATAGTGGTATGACACCCCTATCTATGGCTCCGTTGTTCCTTTTTGGCCTCACCATGTCCTGCGTTCTTGTGCGGGGATCAGGAGCTGAGACCCTGCATGACAAATCCCAATAAAGTCTATTGCTTAGTTAATAGTGTTGCATCAAAATTAATTTCTTAGTTTTGATTATGTATCGTGTCAACATGAGAGGAAGCTGGATGAAAAGTAACTGGAAACTGTCCTATCTTTGTGACTCGACTGTAAATCTAAACTTGTTTCAAAATTAAAAATCTAAAATAATGTACTTTATAAGAAAAACTTGGCATTTGGTATACACACCTGAGGTCACTTCCAGCTTTGAGGGTTGTGCCTCTGTGCCGACTGGGCCAGTGAGAGGGGCTGGAGGAGGTTACTGGGAGAAGTAGAGGCCCAAAGGGCAGGGCTAGACTGAGAGGGGAGCCAGCTGAGCCTCCTTGGGGAAGAGGGCCACTGATGCTTCAAGCTGAGTCTCTGGGCCAGTCCCCACCTGGACTGGCTTCATCCCTGGTCCAGTCCTGGGACATTTGGTCCACCTGTGTTTGCAAGGAGTCAGACCCACTTGGAGAGTGCCATGACCTACCATAGAAGGGGGGGTGGCAGAGAGGTCTGTGGGGGAAGAAACAGGCCTAGTGACAGGGCCATCCCCATCTTCCCACAGGAAAGACTCCGTGTTTGGGGTCCTGGGGTGACATCAGGACACAGCTATATAAGGTGAAGTGTAGGTAGGGATGGGTCACTCAGTGCTACTTGGAACATGATGAACTCTAAAGTGCTTATGTTGGATGGAGGACAGAGAAGACAGTAAGCCCATCTGCAAAGGCCATTAAGTGCTAAGACTATAATGTAAATGAGGCAGCTGGAGTCAGGACACTTCTTCAAATCCCAATTCTGCCACTAAATTGCAGTGTGACCTTGGGTGACTCCCTTATCCCTAGCCTGTTTCCTCTTCTATATAATGGAAATAAATAATATCTACATAAAAATTGTGATAAGTAATGAAATGAGATCAGTTAAATGAAAACTGTGACTCAGTAAAGTGTGGGAGTTCCTTAATTTTTTTTCTATCCCATGAAAAAATGAAAATAACCTAGCTTTGCAAACAATGAAGAAACAACTTTTTTTTTTTTAAATGAGGGATGATTATGTAAATCATGGCACAGCCACTTTGGGGAATGTAAGCAGCTGTTTAAAATGAAGGTTAGGTATCGACATAGAAAATGATCACACTAGTGTTAAAAGAAAGAACCCAAGTACAAAGCACACCAATTCAACGATGTGTAAAACAGACCCTTGGAGAAAACACTAGAAGGAAATACACCAAAATACTACCCGTGGTTGGGTTGGGGGGGTGAGTGGTGGTGGGCTTAGAGGTGACTTTTTCTTATTTTCCGAATGTTCTGAAAATATATTAAATTTATAATAAAAAATTTTATTTCATAAAAAAACACCATTTCCCGAACCACCACAGAACAATTAGGTATGACGAGCGGGAGCATGTCGGGGCTGAGATGTACTAGGGCAGGGGAGCAGGCAGAGCCACACCAGAGGGCCCTGGGGATGGGGAGGGGCTGCCAACTGTCTCAGGCAGCAGGCCAAGCCCAGGGTGAGGGCTCTCCTGGGAAACTCCTGGAGCTCCAGGTCAGGTCAGACAGGAGAGATGGGGTAGCCTGGAGTTTTGGGGAGAGGGTTGAGGCTCCAAGCCACATTGCTGCTGCACCCTCAGTCTCTGCCTTGTCGCTGCCAGGAATATCCTCAGGGGCAGCCCTTTGGAAGGTTCCATCTGCTCCTTGGAAAGTCAGGGTGGGGTGGGGTGGGGTGGGGGGTGGGGTGGCCAGGTCCAGGGAAGAGCAGGCAAGGGTATTTGAGGCCCCTGTCACGAGGGCCTCAGCTCCTGCCCACCCTGTTGCATTTCCATGTCTCCCCCCCACCACCACCACCACCATGTGGCCTGCAGGAGCAGGGCCAACCACACTGGCAGCTTTCACAAAACAACAGACTTTAATGGAACATAGGAAGGAGGGAGGTGAGAGAAGGGAGCAGGACAGGCCCTCACCACTATCATTCCCTCCAGCCAAGCCTGGGCAGTGTCCTGAGGCCACCCTCTCCCCACACCTCACAGGTCTCCGGCAAGAGGACAGGATTTCGGTTGCCTCTTGTCCAGCACGCCTGCAGTGCAATGGGCACCAGGAGCCCCATAGGAGGTGCATAGTGTAACAGAGCTGGGCACAGAAGGGACAGCAGGGGATGAAGCAGCAGAAGAAGGTGTTGCTTAAGCCAGAATGATTCCCGGAGTCCCCCAAGGAAGAGCTGTTTGTCTCCTGGGTTGGGGCGAGGAGGGGGGGCAGGTGTTGGAGGGAGTCAGTCACCCTCAGTGTGGGCCTGGTACTGTGGAGAGGGTCTCAGGGGTGGAGCAGGTGCCAGCCTGCGAAGGGCCGGTGTGAACTTCTGTGGCACTGTGGTTGTTGGCTTTAGGGCCCAGGTCAGGGGCGGAGAATGGGGTGCCGCCCCGCTGGTGCTCAGAGTAGTGCTCGTGAGATTGACCAAAAGTCCCCAAGTCCTCAGCGTCGTTCTCTCCTGAAGCTGTGCCTGAGCTGAGCACCTAGTCTACCTGCCCCCCAACCCTTACCCCAGATCTGGGAACCCCCTATTTAGCCTCCTGTAATGTTCCCACAGCCACCTTCACTGCTTGGAACACAGCCCAGTCCATCTAGGAGAAAGAGAAAGGACAAGTTTACAGTCACATTCCTGGACTCTTCTCCCCAAGAGGAATGCCCTTCCTGGGCCCAGACTTGCTGCTTGCTTGGCACAGAACTGGACCTCCTATGCCACCCCAACTGTGCCACAGGGGGACTTGGGCAGCACACGCAGCCTCCAGGCTAGTGTCATACTCACCAGGGCATAAAGCAGGCGGTGGTCGGGGGGCAGGCTGGGTCCCTGGTGGCAGAGCTGAGCGGAGAGGGCAGAGGTCTCAGGGGACAGGAAGTGCTGAGTGACGCTCACTGTGCTTACCAGGCCCTGCACCTGTGCCAGGGAGGAGGTGGGCAGGAGAGTCAGTGGACACTCAGGATCACGCACCCCTCCTGCCCGGCTCAGCCCTGAGCTCTACTTCCCATAATGACCCCACCCAGGTCTCAGAGAACACAGGCCCTGGATCCAGCACCAGCACCCCAAAGGGTAGAGTCAAAACCAGGCCAAGGGGATGCCGGAGATGGCACAGGCAGAGTCGGCATCTGAGGACCCAAGTCCAGTTCAACACTCCTCAGCTTCTCCTCTTCCCTACAATGGGGACATGGCTTCCTGCCCTGCCCAGCTCTCCAGGTCTTGAGAGGGACAAAGACATACTGGCAGGGGAATGCTCTATCACTGCGCTGGTTTTGCTGCTTGTGACATTCTGAGCTCTCAGCAGAGCCCCTGGCCCGCTGGGGAAGCACCTGGTGGGGAGCCCCAGCAGGCACCAACACAGCCTCTCCGGGGGCCTGCAGCAGGGTCCAGCAGCTCACACCCCACTCCTCCCGCAGGCGCCGCCGCAGCCCTGCGTCCAGGTAGCAGCTGCCCGGGGTGCCAGGCTCCAGGTTGCCTGCCCCGGCCGGACACACCTCAAAGAAGAGAAGGGGGAATGAGCCAGGGAGGGAGGCAAGGGCAAGGCTGTAGGAGGATGGGGCGTGGACTTCCCAAAGGCCAGGGGCACAGGAAAGAGCTGAAGTGGTCAAGTCTTGAAGGGCAATTGGGGGAGGACATAGGAGCGTGAAAAAGGGACTGGATAATGAGGGGCTGGGTCCACTCAGGTTGGCAGATGGAGATTTGGCTGGAAGGAGCTTAGAGGAAAGGATTAGGGGCTCTCAGGCTGGGGGGTCTAAATCTGCACTTTTCCTGGGGCCAGATGCCTTGAATAGCCTCTGTGTCTCTGGCCCTGGGTCCTCTGTTCCCTTGCTCAAACGTACCCCTTTCTCCCAAACCCCAGAAGACAACCTGCATAGTACCAACTCATGGACTTTCTATACCAGGAGGTCTTAACCTGGAGTCCTCTGAATGTCCCAAATAGTGTGCTAAATTGTAGGTGAGTAGGTAGCTGTATGTTCCTGGGGAGACAAATCCAATTCTTCTAAGATCCCAGATCCAAAAGAAGCGAGGCCACACAGAAGTTCTGATTCCCAGTGGATGGGCAGGCTTGCCTGTCCAGGCCGAGGCCTCTGAAGCAGGCCCAGCTATGGGGGGGCCTTCACCAGCCCAACCAGAGTGGGGAGCTCCTTGGGCAGACAGGGACTGGCAGAGGCGTAGAAGGAGATGCCTAGGAAACACCTGCGGAGGTGAATGACAGCTTTGTGTCCCAGCTGGCCACCAGTGAAATCCACTCCTTCAGCTAGGACCTCAACAATTGTCCCTGGGCTTAGGGCTCAGGGCTCTAAGACTGCGCGATGGGGAGAGGGGAGGCTGGTGAGTCAGGTTGGACACGGGTAACCTCAGGTGGGTGCCAAGATTCTTCTGCCCTGGAAGTTCAAGTCCATCCTGGAGCTAGAGCAGTGTTTCCCAGGCCACCCAGCGAGAGGACACCCCTCAGACCTTCCCCATGAGTCATCAGGTCTGGCCATATGGGACTGCCCACATCGGGCCACACCCAGGCTAGACTAGGCCATGTGTGTATGAAGGGATACTTCTGTCTGCTCCCCTCTGAGTGTTCCAGCATCTGTGTGTGCATCTACGGATCTATGTCTGTTGACATGTCTGCAGATGTGCATGCCTGCGGACAGGAGGGCAGTGGTAGACAGCCATGGTGACATATCTGTGTGTGTGTGTGTGTGTGTGTGTGTGTGTGTGTGTGTGTGTGTGCGCTTTAGCAGGGATGACACTTTGTGACCATCTTTTTCTCCCTAGGACCACCAGGGCTCAGCTGGACTTTGGAACCACTAGGCTTGCCCTAACCTCAACACTGGCCTCCCACCTCCCCAGTTCCCCCTAGAGCTTCCTGGCTCCTGCTCACCTTCTCCTTCCCTGTCCCTCAGCCTGGTCCAGTCTTCCTCCACCTACCACAAGACCGCCCTCAGCCCTTACTTGCTAGCACCTCAGAGAGCACCTCTGCTTGAGGTGTAGATTACAAAAAGGGAAGCAGCAAGCGGGCATCTCAGAGGGCTTCCTTTGGTCCATGAAAAGGAGTCTGCCTACCCCTAGGAAGAGCACGGGGTAGTGACCCGGGGTGGGAACAGCCATAAGCTCAGGTCCCAACTCCACCATTCAGCCTCAGTTTTGTCATCTGTAAAATGGGAAAGCAGCAGTACCTACCTCATGGGGTGGTTGTGACGATTCACCAAAACAATATACCGAAGGGCCTCAGCATAGTACCTAGCCTGCATTAGCTCCTGCTTTTATTTCATCATTCACTCCCACCTCAACCCCCTGCTCTATCTGTGTACCCCACCACACGACTCTCTGAAGGTCCCAGTCTGCCTTCTCTGCACCTGCCTGTGTGCGCCGAGGCTATCCAGCTCAACGGAGGGGGAGGGGGAAGCACACAGGGCACACACACACACAAACACACAGGGAGAGCTTCTGCGGCTGGGAGCCCCCTCTGCCAGGGAGCCAGAGAGCTGTACAAGGGAAGGGGAGGGCTGCCAGCTCCCTCCTCACCATCTGGAGAAAACGGCGAATGCGCTGGGCGTCCTGTGCCCGGAACACGTGCCACACAGTGCTGACCTGGCTGCCCGGAGACCAGAGCCCCTCCCCGTCCAGGCCTGAGAGGAAGTCTGAGGGAGAAAGACAGCTCAGGAGAGCCCAGGGTAGGCAGACACAGCACCTCACATCTGCAGCTTGTCCCCATCCCTGCTTCTGGCCGAGGACCCACCTTTCTGTGCCCGGTGCCAAGCAGGCAGTGGGGCTTCAGCACGTACCAGGACACTGACCAGGTCGGTCACCTCCACACAGAGGTTCTTGGTCCCCAGGTGCCCACGGTGTGGACTTACACCTGCATGGAGTTGGGTAAGAGACAGGAATTGAGAATGGGACCCAGATGTACGTGTACCCAGAGATGGTAGGAATGGGGGTAGGGACTGGGCAGGAGTGGAGTGGGCACTCACCATAGGCTGCCCATAGCTGGGGCTCCAGTGGACGCAGGGCAGGGCCCGGTGGGAGGTAGGAAGCCAGGTTGAGTTTCCCGTGTTGGGCACAGTACTCTGGGAGAGGCAGGCTGGCAGCCAGGTTCTCCACCCTGTGGGGGAGGGGTCATACCCAGCAGGCTCAACCAGGGCACCAGAGACCCCATCAAAGTCCCCCACTACTGGGATAACTCCCAGAGGTAAGCACGGAGTGCCAAGGGTCATGGGTGGGTAAGGAGGAGAGGAGGATGGCAAGGGGCTGGGTGTCAGCTGGGAGGGTGCCAGCCCTGATACCACACACACCTGCTTACGTCCTCGTGCCCCAGAGCTCTGTGCAGCAGGAGAACTGAGCCCTCGGCTGACTTTGGGCGAACTAGGGGAGGACACAGAAAGGCTATTGCCTGGGAAGAACTTCCTTGGCCCAGAGGCTCTGCCCCGTGGCAGCAAGAGTCCCATTTCTGTCCTGGGCTCTGCTTCCATCTGTCCCCAAGGTCACTCTGGGACACCGGGTCTCTGGCTCCCAGCTCCCTCTATTCCACATCAAAGATACTTACTCTCAGGCCGGGAGAATCCCTCCCAGAATGCTGTACTGCCCAGGTTTGTAGGCTGGGGAGGCCCGAGGGGGGTCAGTGCCTGCACCTGGCCTCCGAGCACTTCAAGAGCTTCCGTCCCCCACAGGTTGCCTTGCAATGTCCTCTGAATCCCTGACACCAACACAGGCTGTAGTGGGGGGGGATATGGGGAGAATGGATAGGCTTCCCAACATATCCAGGCCAGGGTGTGTTGTAGAGGGCACCAGCAGGGCATGGGGACCAAGCCTTGCTGCTCCTCTGAGTGACAGGCCGGGTCAGACTGAGCCTAAGGGTCAGGGCCCTGAGGGTAGGAGAGGCCATGAGAGCCGGAAGCAGGGATGTGAGGAGCCTCACCTGGCCCTGCCTCCAGTGCTCCTGGAAGAGGTGGAAGCCTCGCCAAGGCCTGGGCTCTTGTAGCCACAGCAAAGCCCCAGGTGGAGGCAGCCGGGGCCGCACAGGCGAGAGGGGCAGACCCAGGCCCTTGCGCAGGCCCGGTCCAGCCCGCAGCCCCGGCCCCAGGGCTTTCTCCTGGATCTTCCGCTCCACAACCTGTGCAATGATGCTGTCCAGGATGTTGGTGATGCGGTCGTCCTGCGGGGAGGGAGGGATGGAGGGCAGGGGGGCTCAGGACCTGCCGGACCCTCAGGGAGGGCCGGCCTAGACTGTCACTAGGCCCCCAGGCTCCCCTCCACACCCTTGCTCACACTGGGCAGGGCCGGAGTGACAGGGGCAAAGGCCATATGTATCCGCTCATGCCCCAAGCAGAGTTTGACAGCAGTGGAGGCCAGCAGCTCACAGAGAGAAGGACAAGGCAGGGACCCTCGGCCAGCACGGTCCTCTGCAGGGGTCTCTGTGGAGTCCGGAGTCTCTGCCCAGGAGAAAAATAGTGAGGGCTTCACCTTTCTCTTGAGACTCTATTGCCCACATGCTCTTCCCTCATCTGGTCAAGCCTGCTCTCTCCTCACAGGCATTGCCCATCAAAACCCTGCTTTGGGATGGACTCATGTCCCACCTCCAGCTTTCCTGCTGGCAGCTCTAGAACCTCTCCAACGGAGGGGCTCAGAATAGGGCTGTGGCTGGGGGCGGGGGGTTAGGAGGATTTTCCTAGATTTTATGTAGATGTTATTTTCTCTGGAATGGCTTGAGAAGAGTGATGGCGGTTGGTGAATAGGGCAATTCCCATCTCTCCTGAGGTCTCCCACCCTGGCCCAGCATTCCCCCAACCCCTATCCCAGTCTGAATGAGGGGCAGAGAGCCACTCACCCTCTTTGATGTCCTTCGTCCTGTTGATGTTCCCGTCACAGGAAGATTGTGGACTTGGGGTGGTTTTCTCTGTTAGCTCCTTCTGTTAAACCCATCCACCACCCCCCAATCCAAGCAGAGATTTAAAAATGGCAAATGCAACTCCATCCAATTCAACCTACACGTATTAACAACGGACACTTATAAGTCCTAAAATCGTGTTTACAAGGAGCAAACTATTACATGATATATAACATGAGGTGGGAAAAAGTTGCTCATGGAATTCTACATGCAGAATGGTATCAAGTATTCTAGAATAGACGTGAATAAATATAGAGGCAGATGACTGCTGTCAAAATGATCACGGTAGCATTACACGCCATGGTTGTTTTCTTCCTTGTATTCGTCCTGAGCCCCCCTGCCCTCTATTTTCCCAATTTTCCACCATGCGTATGTAGCACGCTATCTGGCATGCAAAATGCATTCAATAAATGATTTCTTGAATACATGACTTCTACAATAAAAACATGAGCTTCATAAAAGCTTTGCAAAATGCATATGGAGCACTGGCTATGTGTTAGGTGCAAGAAATTTTAAGAAGGTGGGCCAACACTCCGCCAGCAGGAGCCTGTGCCTGAGGCATGGAGAGACAGGACATGCCAGCAAGCAGCTATAGCATGATGTGGCAAGCGCTAGGCTGGAACATGCACAAAGTGGGTAGGAGCTCTGGGCAAGCAGAGTGAGGGCATCTGCCGGGTGGCGGGGCTGCGGGGGCAGGTGCTAGTGCTGGCTCCATGGATCCTAACCCCCAGCGGAGGGTGGGACGTAGCCTGATTTTTACTCAGCTTCTATGTCCCTCTTCATCTCCATCAAAAGAAAGGGGCCAAACCCTACCAAGATCAGTAGTTTGCAGGCACACTGCCCAATCCTGGGGCCCACTGGCTAATGCTCTGTCACCTGTCCTGTGTTCCTTACCTGCTGGCTCCCATCCCCAGGGGCCCACACCTGCGCATCAGCTTGACAGGGGCAGTGCCCCCGGATGTCGAATTTGACCCAGACCTGGTGCATTGCGGTGCTCAATTCTGCCAAAGCTGGGAGAGAGGAGAGGAGATGGAGTTTGGCGGTGAGTGCAGACAGGAGGCCACTCTGTACTGCTTGACCTCACCAACCAGGAGGGCATGGCATGGGGCTGAGGGACATCCATACAGGAAGCTGGTCTCCCCCAGGACCCGCTCCCTGCATGCCCCCATTCTCCAAGATGGCTCACCCTGGCTGGAGACAAACTGGGTAAGCATCAGGGAAGAGGCACTGTGCCCAGCCTCTTGGGCACACTCCTGTAGGGTCTGCTCCGGAGAGTCTGTGGGGTAGGAAGGGAGAAGCTGCAGGTCAGGAAATCAAGGTCAGCACACGTTAAGGTCAGGGAAGAAGAGTGAGGGCATGATATCTAAATCAGAGGCTCGACAATCCATAAAACCTGGGCTTTCTGGGACACTGGAGTTCAACAGTGACATAGGATCCTTTGCTTGCAGAAGGCAGAGCCTTTAATATGCTGATATGCATTGCAGGGCTCAAAAATGATCATGTAGGATACAGTGTTCCAAACGTTTCTGACCCTGGAACTCTTTTTGGCCATGTCTATTGGAACACTGGGAGATTTCAAGCCCTCAGGTGGCTGAGTTGAGCCAAGGGAGAGAAAGCTGAGAACTGAAAAAAAAAAACACAGGGCTTGGAATCAGAAGACATGAGTCTAAATCCTGGACCCAACACTTCCTAGCTGTGTGACCTTGGACAAGTCACTTAACCTCCCTGAGATTTTCTTATCTGGAAAATGGAGGCAAAAATACCCACCTCACAGTGTTGTAAGGTTTTAAAAGGTGCAAGCTGAGCAAAGTGGGAGGCACAGAGTAGGCACTCGACTCCTTTTAAGGGTGGGCAAATACACAGGCCATCCCTCTGATCTGGGGAGAGGGAAAGGTCTATTCTATGGGGCGTTGGGCAGTGGTGGCTGAGGCTAGGGATGAGGACGGAGGCTTTCTTAGGGAGAGGCAGCCAAGACATGGCCACATACCTCAGAGCAGGCCTTCTGAGGCCCCAGTCCCTGCCCTCCCACCCTTGGTCCCCAGCTCCTTTCCTACCTGCTTTCTCACCGGCCCTCCCAGCACCCGCCATGCGACCACAGGCCACACACAGCCGGTGGCTGCAGCAGGGGCATCTCCAGTGGGTGTTGAAGAGTCCATGGTGGCACCGGCTACAGCAGCCTGGAATGGCTGGGTTGTCCTCTATCCTGGCTGGCCCTTGGCCTACTGACCACAGGAGAGAACAGGGTCAAAGGGGGCTCAAGCCACAGGCCCCTTTTGAGGTCCTCATGTGGGAGGCCTCCAGGCAGAGCTAGGGAGAAGCAGAAGCAGTTTCCACTGACAGGCTGCCGGGGAAAGGAGACAGGCCTCGTCACAGATAGCCCCTCTTACTCAATAGCCCATGGAAAGAACCTCTCTGCAACACCGCTGTCTCCAGCAAACTCTCCCGGAGACAGTGCAGACCCAACTTCCCAATTCCTGCCCCAGGGATTTCCCCATCGGTCCTGAATTACCAACCCACACCACTTCCAGCACATTCCTTCACCCTCCCCACTCCCTCCAGAGGTGGCTTTCTTCAGGGCACTGAAGATCAGAAGAGGAAACTTAGGAGGCCCTCCTTTCCCTCACCCAGAGTTTCAGACTACGCTCTCATTGGTAGGTGCAAAGATGCCAGTGAGCAAATGTTCATTTACTCATTCAACAAACATCTTGTCCTGTCCTGTCCTGGGCTAGGGGCGGGGGTTCAGAGCTGGTCAGGACTTGGCACTTGCCCTTCCAGTGCTCATATTCCAAGGGGAGATGGACCCATAAACATGGCAATGATGAAGGCACCACAGGGTGGGTGTTGGAGTGTGAGACTGGGACAGAAGGCTGAGGGCAGAGATGGTGGTGGTAGGATCATAACTGGGCCCCAGGGATGAGTAAGTTTTCGTTCACAAGGTAGAAAGGGAGGAGAAGGCATTTCAGACGGGAGCTACAGAAAGTGCCAAGGCTGGAGGGGGTGGACAAGCCCGAGTGAGCTGGGAAGGATGCGAGGGATGGATGGTGATGCAGTGTTCCGGGAATCCAGGCTCAGGGAGTGGCAGGAGCTGACGAAAGGGGATGGGGGCTGGACTTTCTGGGACAAGAGAGAGCCACCAATGGGCCTCCACCCAGGAGGGGTGGACTGCAGGTGTGTGTTTTCAAACACACTGCTCTCGAGGTGCCATGAAAGGGGAGAACCTGGAGTCAGAGGGACTGCACGGTCTCAAACATCAACTCCAATCCTCCCAGCCTCCTAGGACCCATGAGCCTCGCCACCCAGGAAGCCTTCCTTAAGTGCCAGCCCACAGGGAGCTCCCTGACGGATGCTTGGCACTCAGTCTTGTTTCCCCAGCAAGCCCAGAAGCTCCCAGACAGTTGGGCTGGACCAGGTTTTACATCTTCCCAACATCCCCCGCCCAGGCCGGAAACTTCAGAAAACATGGTGACTAAGAGTCTTAGCTGGGAATAAGGGCAAAGCAGGACAGCAGTTCTGAGCTAGCAGCAGGACAGGCAGTGCAGGTGGGAGGGAGGGGCCCACACGCTGGCAGGCCCCATGCTCTTTGTAAAAGGACCAGGCCCTCCTGGGATCCTGATGCCCCATGGGTCCTGCTCACCTTCCCGCTGTGCCCAGGCCAGGGCCTCCCGCTCCCTGCGTAGCAGGCGGCACAGTCGGTCCCCCAAACCACTCAGCAGGTGCTTGGCGAGGCCCACGCTGAGACCAGTCTTCAGGCCAGACCCTCCTCCCTCCTCGGAATGGGCTGCGGAGTCTTCCTCCTGCTGCTGCTCACCTCCCAGAGACAATCTGGAGTCAGGGCAGAGGAAGGTGAGAAGGGAGCCCCAGTGGGAGGACATGAGGGCATCCAGGAATAAGGGCTCACCTCGGCATTTGCTGGGAGTGGCAGGCCAGCCCTCCCACCTCTCCTGCCGCCTGGGCACAGCTTTGGCACTGAGCAATGCCCGCCGGGGGAGCTGAGCAACGTGCCTCCTGATGCTCTGTGTCCTGAAGGCTGGTCCTGCCATCTCGGGGTCCTGAAGAGACAATGCAGCTGGTCAGGAGTCTGGGCCTTCTGGGCTTACGTGAATCCCAGGCCCTGCCTTAGCACCCAGCCATCCACACGCAGAACCAGCCCAGTCCCTAGGCCCAGGTCCATAAGGCCTGACTTGGAACCAGTGACAGTGGACCAGACAGCTAGAAGCTTCACAGAAAAGGCTGCACGGGGAGCTTGACAATGTCCCAACATGACTGACAGGCCGAGAGGAGTGGTCCAGTGCACTAAGCCCAAGGCCAGGGCAGCTGGGGTGATGGTCCTGATCCAAGTGCAGGATCCAGCCAGTGTAGACTTTGGATAGCTCCCCTGTGGGCTTAGTGATGCCACTGGCTGCGTGACAGTGTGAGGAGACAATCCCAGCATGGACGGAGGGCGCCGGAAGGTGAGAAGGCCGGAGAGTTTCAACACAGGCCACAGGTGCAGTAACCCAAGAAGGCAGAGGGGCCAGCAGCTTCCCAGCCCAGGCACAGGCCTGGGAGAGTGTGGACAGACCCACACCAGGTGCAGGGTGCGTAGGCAAGGCCATCAGGAGAGTCCGGATCCAGGCCCAGTCGTCCCAGAGGCCAAGAAACTGAGGTGATCCCCAAGAACTGAGGCCACGGCTGGCAGTGCCAGAACCTTTCGTGAAGGGCACAACGTGACAGAGGGGTCCAGGCTGTGCCCAAAGCCCTAACACTGGCAGAGTCCAAACTGAGTTTCCATGATCCAGCTGGCTGGGAGAGTAGTTGTTTGTTCCTGAAGTAGGACAAGGGGTCCTTCAGGAGAGGCATTTCCCCCGATAGGGATTTGTAACACAGATAATCATAAAGGTGAACATTTATTAAGTACTAAGTGCCAGGATTTCTTCAAAGCCTTCTCTGTGAATTATATCATTTAATCTTTGCAGTAGTCTTTATGAGGTAGGTGCCGTCTTTATCCCCATTTTATAGATGAAGAAACGGAGGCGCAGAGAGGTGAAGCAACTAGCCCAAGGTCATACAGGTACCAGTCAGCAAAGTCAGGACCCAGGCACTCTGACTCCAGAGTGCAGGCTTTGAACCATGTCATTACACTGCCACCAACACACCATGGCTTGGGAGGAGGCAGACAGAAATAGAAGCCATTTGCTGGAAGGCTCTGGCCTGCAGATAGTGAGGAACTCCCAATGGATGCTGGGTACAGTCCACTCATAAAGGACCTGCTGACCCCATCTCCTTGCAAAGCCCTAGTCCTGGCTGTCCCCTCCCAAGTAAGGCCCCCCCTGCCTCCTTACCTCTGTGGTTATCACGCTGTTCTGCCTCTGCTTTGTTCCCCAGCGATGAGTCCAGGACCTCTTGCCAATCTCTGGCCCCCTGCCCCGCACTGCCTGGGAAAGCATCAGGGGGGCGCTTGGCAGCTGGGCTTCCCGCCACTCCCTGGACCTCAGGGCTGCCTGTCCTCTTGAGGGCCCGAAGCGGAGCAGCTGGGTTCTCCTCGTCCCCAGGGCAGCCGCCTGGGCACCCAAACTGCTCCGAGTGTCGCGTGAGCCATGTCTTCTTCAGCTTGGTGTGATGGCTGGGTGGGCAGGCCCTGGGACCAGGGGCCTTGTTTCCATCCTCGCTGGATTCACTGAGCCCCTTGGTGCCCGTTTCCAGGCCCTGCTGACACTTCCCACAAGGGCCAAGGCCTCCATCTCCATTGGGTGGGTGAGATGAGTAACAGCCCGCCTGGGTGGTAGGAGGCCCAGGAGAGGGGCACCTTGATGTGGCTGATGGCCCCAGCTGGTACCCAAGGCTCCCACCCCCTGGTACAGTCCAGACGTTGCCAAGAGTATGAACCAGGCCTGGGGGACAAGCAGGCCAGGGGGTCCGGGGAACAGTGTCTGGATGCCCCAGGAGAAGTGGGCAAAGATTCTCATGCCTGTTGAGGCCTGTCTCTCCATCCCTCTGGTGTAGTGAAGGGAATTCCGCCTCCCCACTTCTCTGGAGAGGCCCACCAGGGGCTAAGCCCAACAGCCCAGGTTCCACAGTTGCCAGTGGCTCCTTTGCCAGCCTGAGAATGCTCGGATCCTTATGGTAAAAACCCTAAAGAGAGGAGAAAGGATTAAGCTAGTGCTGACGTTGGTTCCCAGTGCTTAAAAAAAGTGAACAAACTGACAACCAGCAGGTGTGTGCCTGTGGGGCCTTATGAGTTGTGAAAATACCAAAGAACTCACATACTGATTAATAGGCACTGTTTCTAAGTGCCACCCCCACTGCCCTGACCCCCCTGAGGTCATCCCCGCAGGATTTCTCAGACCTTCCCATAATCCAGCAATTAAAGGGGTAATATCTGACACAGCCAAAGGGCCTCCGGGATCTATTCAGATTATTTGAAGCCCTGTACGATACAGGTTTTAAAATAGTTTAGATCTCATACCTCGTCATGGGGGTCGCGTGGGAGGGATGTGCCCTGGACACAGGCCCTGGGGCTGCCTATATATCCCTCTCCCAGATAGAGGGCCTTGTCTGCCCCTCTCCCTCCTTCCCGGGACAAGACCAGATGTTCTGAGGTCCCAGTTCCCAGGGCTTTTTTCTGAGTGGACAACGGGTGAGTCAGTCCCTGAAATGGCCCAAAAGCAGGGGAGGTCTAGTGAGAGGGAGGTGCTCAGAAGAGGAATTGCTTGGTGTTGACTTTGTCTGAGCTGACAGGCTCTTCTACCTGGGTACTACCTTATTTTTTCATCAGAATGGAAGGGCAGTGTGGTGTGGTCCTGTCAGGCCGCTGAAAGAACACTGAGCAAGCTCGCGTGGCCCAAACCCCAGGTATCCTCTCTGCTCCAGCACTCACCTTGCTGCCTAAGCTGAAAGCAGAGGGCACTTTGGGCTGGCCTCCTGAGTACACCCAGGGGTGCGGGGCCAGGGGCCAGTCACATGGGCGCTCTGGAGGCAGACTGGACACTAGGTAGGGTGGCAAGCAGGTGGGCACCCAGAAGGGAGCTCGCTCCAGGATCTTGGTCTCCAGAAGAAAGGGGCAGTGCAAGGGCCGGAAGGCCACAGGGTCACTTTTTGGATGGCCACCACTATGCCCAGGAATCAGGGGACCATGGTGAGGTGGGCATGCTGACCCACAGAATGCCAGTGGATGAGTGAACATTGCCTCCTTCCAGCGCAGGCCCTCCTTGCTGCCCAGCCAGCCGGCCTTCCTCTCCCCATTCCGGGGGCCTTCACCCTCCACCAGTGGGAGCATGTCCTTGGGTCCGTGGGGGAAGCCAGGGGGTAGCCAGGAGTCTGGGGTGCTCAGGACACCCCTCCAGAAGGGAGCAGGCTCTCCCAGGTACAGTGCCCCATGGCGCAAGCCATCTCGTGGCAGGGCATCCGGCTCCCGTCGTCCCACAATGCTGTTCTCAGGGGATGTCTTCTCCCAGGCTGGGGTGTCCTTCAGGAAGCTGGGCGTACTCTCCATCACTCTCCTGCCCTCATGGGGCTCTCCCAGAAGGGGTCCCTGGAGCATAACCACCAAAGCATGAGCTTCTTAGGTCTGTCCCAAGTACCCTACCACCTGGTACAGAGTGGGCACCGCCCTGACAGCACCAAGGCAGTTCAAACCAGTAAGACAAGTGCCAAGCCACAGTTGGGCTCCACACTGCCTGCCCACATGTGGCTTGAGAACCTGCCTGAGTGGGATGCTGCAGTGTAGAAGGTCACTCCTTCCCCCAAATGACAGAGATTTGATAGCCCTGCTGGGCCAGAGCCCCTTAGCAAGATTGCTTTGTCGAGGATGATATGCCTCCCTGAGCCTGGAACCTGGTTACGAGCCACCGGGAAGGACAGGAGGCAAGAACCCAAAAGATGAGCTCGGTGAAAGGCACTGCACTGGGGACAAGAAGGCTAGATCCTGACCCTGACTCAGTCACTGTCTGTGTCACTTTGGGCAGGTCATGTCATTCCTCTGGGCCGTTGTGCAAAACAGCTTGGAAGGCACCCGTTGCAGAAGCCTCTTCCCACATTGCAGTCTGTGGCCCTGGGGTTGCTGCTTGCCCACCTCAACCCCTCAGCCCCGCCCAGGTTTGTAGGGGTAAGAAATGCAGACAGGGAAGGCTGGAGTCACTGGAAAGAGCCAACAGGCGGGGCCGCCGGCTGGTACCGCTCCCCACTCCTGGGCAGCCCCATCTCTGCCTCTTCCCAGCGCTCTACAGTTTCTTGGCTGCTGCAGCAGAGTGCCGGATCGACTGCTGGGGGCTGGATCTCCACCACCTCCCCAAGGGAAGAAGTGAGCCAGCACAGGAGAGGGCAATTAAGAGGCCTCAGCTGGGGTGGGTCAAGCTACCCCTGTCCAGCCAGCACTGCCAGGGCCACCGGCGGCCGCTGTAACTGCAGCCTGGCGGGGGGGAGGAAAGGAGGCGGGGAAACCGGGCTGCGCCCCAGAGAGAGGCAAAGGAGGGAAAATTGAACGTGCATACAAAGGACCAGGATGACAGATGGCACTAGAGCCGCGGCGCTCTCACCGCGTGGCCCCCTGGGCCTTTGGGTGAAGCCCCAGGAGGGAGGTGAGGGAGCCCGGACAAAAGGCGCTCAGGTTTTCTGGGGCCACCGCTCCGGACCCGTCGGGTACCCTAACTTTTGGATGTGTGACCCAGCCCAGAGGCGCACCGAGAGCTCACTCTCTGTTGCGGCTCGGACTCAGCTCCGAGTGACCCGGAAGGCGCGCCCCTGGCGCCGCGTCTCCGTGCTTACCTGGGCTTCACGGGCCGGACTCGGCGCTGGCGGCGGCTGTCGTCGGGGCCGGCACCGGGCGCCCGCTCCCCATGGGCTGGCTCCGGGGCCTCCCGGCCGGCGGGCGAGGCCTCGTACCTCCGCGCTCTGTGCTCAGCGCGCTGGCGCTCTCTCTCCCCCGGGGCAGCGGGGGTGCTCTAGGGCCGCAGGTTGGAGGGGTCGGACTCCGGGATCTGCAGTATGCGGCACACGGCGCGGATCGGCCGCACCAGCTTCTGGGCCGAGGCCGTGGGTTGCGCCATGGGACGCGGATACTCCGTGCTGCGCCGCGGGGAGGGCCGGGCCGGGGCTAGGGAGCTGTGCCCCCGGAGGGAGAGAGGGAGCCGGGCCGGGGGGAACACGCGCCCCGGGTCGGAGATGGCCGAGTGGGGGGAAAGGCCAAGGGGCCGGGGAGGGGTCCTGCCTGAAAGGGGGCCGATCCCGGGACCCAGGAGAGAGGCACCAGCAAGGGCGCAAAGCGGCGCAGCGCGGCTAATGGAGGGAGAGCGCGGCGGAGAGCGCAGCAGGACCTCTGATCGCCATCTCCAGACGCGCAACTGAGAGTGGGGAAGCTGCTCCGCCGGTTTCCTCCTCCAGCACCCTGCGGGAAACAGGAGCCCGTGATTCGGCGGCCCCGCCTGAGCCTGCCCCCTCCCAGGCCCCGGGGGCTTCCGCCAACGCCCCGGCGATGCCACCGGCTGCGCACGGGGAGAATGAGGCCTTTGTTCCCCCCTCCCCCCCGCGGCACCCGGGCGCCTGCCGAGAGAGGCTCCCCGGGGGCAGCGTGCCAGCTTCCCAGCCGCCCCACCCTCCCGTGGGCCCGGCCCCGGAGCCTGGCAGGCGGGCAGCACCCCCACTATAGGTGCCAAGCTCGGGAACTGGAGCAAAGGGCGGGAGGGGCCGGACCGGGCCACCGTGGGGCGGGGTGCCCCCTGGGGTGCTAGGGCAGGCGGCTGGGAGGGGGCAGTGCCAGAGCTGGCAGGGGCAGTCGGGTTCTCACGGGTCAGTGATGGGCGCTCTGACCCACGCCAGCCGGCCCTGTGCCTGCTGGACCACTCGCTCCTGGTCCTCTCCAGCTCTGGCACATGGGCACACCCATTGGCCAAGTCTGCCCTGCCTTCTCACCTGGCCAAGCTGCTCTTCACCTTCTGACCCAAGACCCTTCCCAAGACCCTTCCCAGGGCCCAAGGGCACAGTGACCTGCGTTAGCAGTTCTGGGAGGGCCTAAGCTCTAGTCTGTTCCTGCCCTAAGAGCCTCAGTTTCACTAAGTGCCTGGAGAGAAGGTGGGACGGGGTGAGTTCCACCACCTGCTCCAGCCTTCTGTTCTGGGGGTCTGCCCCCTTCCTGTTCCTAGTGCTTCCAGGCCCAGCACTGGAGAGGAGCCCATGGGAGTGGCTCCTGGGAGGGAGCAGAGAGGAGGAGAGGAAATGGGAAAGCAGGGCACCCTCCACCCGAGGAAGCATCCCGGCTCCTCTGCGGGGGTGGTTCCAGAGCACAGACGCAAACAGACAGATTCAAACACACACAGACAGATTCAGACACACACAGAAACCCACACGCCCAACGGGCGCTTCCCTTCCCCTCAGGCACCCACCTCCCACCCCTAGACTCCCCTGACTCCCTGTGGAAGCCATCCTTGGCCTGCCTTCCCCCAGCCTGGGACAGAGGCAGCAGCACCCCACCCACCCCATCCCATCGAAGGGATGAGTTCTCAGATACCCCATGTAATCCCAGGTCACACCACCATCCCTGGAGAAGAGAGCCATGAAGGGCCAGGAGGGAGTCTTCTTCCCAGGAGACTGGAAGGGAAGCAAGGGTCCTTTCACCATCTGAGGAGAAGTCGAGGAGTGGGGAGGAGAGGGGACCTGAAAGGGCTGGCACCCGGCAGGACTTGGGTCAGGTTGGCATGGATTCCTTCTGCCCCTTTGCCTCCCCCCAGAGGCCGGTTCTGTGGCTGGGCAAGCTGGTAGGGGTTGTTTACTTGACTGAGTTATTAACACTCCCTTCCTCCCCCAGCTCCCCTGAGGGGTGGCTGGACCTGAGTGTGCCAGGGGCAATGATTGTAAAGGGTCTACCACAGATTGCCATCCCAAGACCCTAATCCCCCAAGCCCCAGGCTCCTGCTCCCAGGCTGGTTCCAGGGAGCAGAAGGGGACTAGGGTGTGCCTGTGGTCCCCCATCTGTGTCTTCTAGCAGCCAAAGCTTGTGGGAGAGTCTGGGGGGGGGGGGCGGGCAGAGATTCCTGTGGCTTAGGGCCTAGAAGAGGCAGGGCAGGGCAGAGTAGGAGCCTGGGCTGTCGGGGCCCTGAGGGCCTGTCATCGTCATCCCTAAAGAGGATGGGGACTGTCCCAGGGGAGTAGGACAGACACCTCCCTCCACCCCACTCCCGCTGCCATGTCTGCTTTGTCAGGTCACAGTCTCTGGACTAGACCAGGTCTCTCAGGACAGGCTCCTGAAATGCCCAGGGGGTCGTGGGGGTGGGGGTGGGGGAAGGCGCCCCTTTCAGACCTCACCCAGCTCCCCATCCTTCTCCACAGCCCATGCCACAGGCCCACAGAGCCCTGAGAGCTGGCTCCTCTGTGCCTGAGGACAGAGCAGAGCTGAGGAGACACACAAAAAGACACAAACACAGAAGGGAAGCCACACACTGCGTGGACACAACGCTGGATTCATGGACAAAGGCAAGCGGACCAGTACCCGCAGACACGCGTGGGTCCACCCGACCCCACACCGACCCCTTGCACACTGACACAAGCTCACACACATCACACACTGAGACATACATTCATGCTGACAAGCACAGCAGCACTCACGAGCCAGCTGCCCTCATGCTGTCCCCAGAGCCCCTTACCTGGGCAAGCACAGTGCCCCTCGGGTGGAGCAGCCCCCTGCCCAGGGGAGGGCAGCAGGCGGGGGCGGGGGAAGGAGCCCCGGAGAGTCAGGCCAAGCTGCCACTAATCCGGGCGGGGAGAGGGGGGGCACCCACGTCAGAGCGGGGACTGCCGGGTGGAGGGCATCTGAGGACATCCCCTCCCACACACGCGGCCGTCTGGGCACCTAGCCCTACTTCCCCAGCCCCTCCATCCTTCAGACAGCTGAGGCCGGCCTCCCCCCACCCCACCCCCCACCCTTGTGGCAACGCCTGGGGCGGGGGCACGGGGGAGGGGGAATACCGGGGCGAATTTTCCCAAGACCTGGGGGGAAGGGAGAGCAAGGGAAGTGTGGAGATGCTTTTTGAGCCAGGAGGAAGCTCTGCAGCAGATGCCCCCTTCCGCTATCGCCCACCCACCCACAGCCCTGACCTAATTCCTCTTCTCAGTCCTTGCCTCCCCAGTGCCTTTTCCTCTCCGCCACAATCTCTTCGAGGGGCACTCTAACCACCTGGTAGAGAAAGCTACCTCATTCTGCCTTGGTTCAGGACCTTTCACCCAGCAACTCCAGCTCTGGCCCCTAGGATTTCCTGGTCAGTGAGCATCATCCTCTTGCCCAGGCTTCTGTTCCTGCCCCAGCTATTGGACAGCCCAGTCTGTGATGCCGGGCAGGAGATAAGAGGCAAGGGCCTGAGTGTTCATCTCCTCATCCCCCTCCAATGTGAGGCAGTGCCAGCAACTCCGCAACTCAACCCCTACCGTGTTTCCCCGAAAATAAGACCTAACTGGAAAATAAGCCCTAGCATGATTTTTCAGGATGACATCCCCTAAACATAAGCCCTAATGCATCTTTTGGAGCAAAAAGTAATATAAGACCCCGTCTTCTTTTTGGGGAAACACGGTAGGCTAGGGCTGTGTGAAACAAGGGCCTAACTACACTGCAGCCACAAAGAGTCACAGCTAGAATATGGCAGCAGCGGGGCCAATGCATATGGACGCAGTAGTGGGGGCAAGGGGACCAGGACACGGAGGGGCTACAAGGCGGAGAGGGGCTGGGAGGCAGGTGAGTGAGAAGAGCCACTTGAAAGGTCTGAGGGATGATGACGTGGTACAGAGGAGGGGAAAGGGAAGGACACCTGTACCTGGGGACATGGAGGCAATGCATGAGGCCCTCAGAGGCAGGCATGAAAGATGCGGAGGCTGAAGAGTAAGACCAGGGCACCAACCAAGCAGTGCACGTGCTTGGAGGGGGCTGGCCTAGGCTGCTTCATCTCTCCACCCGATGCCCAGCACGGAGTCTGGCACATCTCTGCTCCAGGCCAGTTAGAAGGGTGGCCCCACCCTGATCTTGCCTGAGGAGGCAGTGGGCACACTGGTGGGTAATGGAAGGCTGGGAGCTGTGAGCAGACCAAAGCATAGCCCAGCCTTCGCCTAGGGGCCAGGCCAGAGAGGGTGAAGGACAGGCCAGGAGCCCTAGGCAGAGGGAGGGAATGCCGGCAGATGTCTAGTGATCCTCAGAGGGGTAGGACAGGCTCTGAAAGAAGCCCCGTTCACACCAATGCCCCCGTCTCAGGAGCACGTGTGTGCTTGGCCAGAAATGCCCCAGAACTTGGACTTCTCCTCACCTCTTCCCCTCTGGCCCCAAGGTGTCTTAGAACGCATACAATTGCAGCAGCCATTTGCCAAACGTGTGTCATAGAGACCCTGGCATTTTTCAAGTCTCTGTGATGGGCACCAAGGAGACGGAGGGCACAAAATGAAAGCAAGGACATCCCCACCCTGGAGGAGCTTATAGTCACTCCATGCATTTGTTCTTTTACCAGCAAACATTTGCTGAGGCCCCCTAGGTTTCAGGCCCCGTTCTGGGCACTGCATGATGACTATTGGAGGGGGCATGTTAATGATTACAAAGCGCTCCTCGTCCCACCCTGGGGAAGTGGGGGGAGCTTCATGGAGGAGGTGACGCTTGAGCTCAGACGTCAGAGAATAAGTGGGCCTTCACCATCGAGCCACTCGTGAACGACAATATTTCACTTGGGCTAAACTACCGTTTGTTCCCGGCTGGGATACAAAAGTGGATAAGATGCCAGTCTGCTCTTCATGAAGTCACCACGCAGTGGGGGAGAAAATATGATGTGCTCAAGGCAAAACCAAAAGTCCACACAATAACAGAGATGGCGTGGTCTTGATGAGTACTCGTCTCCAAGAGGGCAGGGGGAGTGATTACAGAGGACTTCCTCAGGGCCATAAGGTCTGAGTGGGCTTCAAAGGGCAGATAAGAACAGGACGACTTGTGGGGTTAGGGAGGAAGAGCATGTCAGGGGAACAGCATGGAGCCATGCAAGGGTCCATGTTGACGGAGGTGGGCAACACGAAGCAATTTGGGTGTAGGGGAGGCCAGCTGGGAAAGGAGGGTTGGGCAGGGCTATGGGCATCATATGCACAGGACAGGGTGAGCAGGCCAGAGATCAGAAGTTTTAGGAGCTTGAGGAAGGGGTGGCAAGTCAGGGAAGGCCCCTCAGAGAAAGCAGGTCTGGAAGGAAGGACATGACAGGCTGGGAAAGAAAAGACTGGAGGGCCGGAGATTCATTCAGCTGGAGCAAAGGCCTGGAGGCTGATGCTGGAATTAATGTGATGTGCTCAGGAGACAGAAATAGGAGCAGCGTGGCGGAAAGCAGGAGTGGTGGGGACACCGGGCCAGGGAGGAGGCTGGGGTGTAAAGCAGGAATCATGGATCTGAGACAATATCACCAATTCAGCCTGGGGACCCAAGTGAACGTGCTGCTCACTCTAAGGCCCCATTCTAGGAATGAGGGCATGTGTAGACCAGCTCCCATGAAAGCTCCCTCACCGCCCTCGCCCCCACAACATCAGGCCTCCCCCCGCCAGCTCCCTCTCCCTTGGAGTTTTTGCTTCATTTTGCCCCATTCATCACACGCTTCTCTGTTTTGTTCCCTCTATCAAGGCTGCTTCTGGTCAGGCTTGCATCAGGAGATGGGGCCCCAACCCCTGGGTAGCACAATTGCTTCACCTCTCTGAGCCTCAGTTTTTCCATCTGTAAAATGGGTGTAACTCCTACCTGACAAGCTTGTCAGGAGGATTCAAGGAAATCATCTGTCAGGTGCCCAGCACAATGTTTGATACATCCTAGTCTCCTTCTCCTTGCCTCCCAGGCAAGAAACATCTCATTTACTTTAGTCCTGCACAGCAGTTAAGTACACTGACTCTGGAGCCAGACTGCCTGGTTCAAAGCCCAATTCTGCCACTTACTAGCTGTGTGCCCTCTCGGTGTCTGATTCCCTATTTGTAAAATGGAGATTATAATAATAGTATGTACCTCATGAGATTGCTGTGAGGATTAAATTAATGTGTGTCAAGCACCTAGAGCAGTACCTGCTGGGGTGGTCACGTTCCAGGTGCTAGCCATTACTAGACTTTGCATCCCCCAGTATTTGGCAATATGCCTCATACCTGGTAGATGCTCAATAAAGATTTTTTGAATGAATAAATGAAGAGATAATGAAACAAGACAATGCAAGGGGGCAGCAAGATAGGAAGTCACTGAACACCGAGATGTGAGGAGCTAAACCACCCTGGCAGATTAAGTGCCTCCCCCAAAGAAAACCCTGATAATCCCCACACCAAGAGTTAATCCAGAGTGGCCGGATAGCTCAGGTGGTTAGAGCGAAGCTCTGAACAACAGGGTTGCCAGTTCGATTCCCACATAGGCCAGTGAGCTGCAACCTCCACAACTAGATTGAAGACGAGATGCAGCTGAGCTGCCAGAGGGGCGGCCAGATGGCTCAGTTGGTCTCTCATTGTTGAGAGCGCAAGCTCTCAACAACAAAGTGGCCTATTCAATTCCCTCCATAGGATGGTGGGCTGCGCTCCCTGCAACTTAGCTTGAAAACTGGTGACTGGACTTGGAACTGAGCTGCGCCCTCCACGACTAGACTGAAAGAACGACTTGGAGCTGATGGGCCCTGGAAAAACACAGTTCCCCAATATCCCCCCCAAAAAAACAAAAGAAATCTCAAAAAAAAAAAAAAGTTAATCCACCTTCCCCAGGTCATTCCAGGTTACCACCCCGTCTCCCCTTTTCACACCCAACACCCTCATCCACCTCTGCTTATTGAACAGCAGGATGGAAGAGCAGCTATGAAGATGGAAGAGGGGAGCAGCCCTGGGTGAAACCAGCATCCAGGGGCAGGAGAGGGCAGAGCCTGACTGGCTGCCCCAGGATTAGGGTAAGGGATAGGGTGGAGGCAGCCCAGGCACAGAGCCTGAGTTTCAGGACGACACAAGAGACTCCGTGGTTGGGGCAGAGGACCAATGCCCATGGGCAGCAGGGAGCAGCAGCAGAAGGGCCATTGCAGGCCAGGCCAGAGTTCTGCATGGTCCCTCCAGCCAGCCAGCAGCCAGGCCCCTGCAGGGCAAGGCTCTGGCGAGCCTCCGAGCCCCACCCTCCGTGACCTGGAAGCTGGGGGCAGCCCAGACCCTAGCAGCTGCTGCCCTCTCGCGGCCACTCTGTAGAGGCGCCACGCTCCCAATGTTATCTGAGTATTTCTTGAACCCAATGCCCCTGAGCTGCCTGGAGACCCCTGAAGGCCCACGGAGGAAGTCAGTCTCTCAGCCGCAATCTGCTCCACAGCTCACAACCTCCCTAGGTCATCACGTTGCCCAAGCCCCCACCACAACTTTGCTCCCACAGGTTTCTCTACCTATCGTACAGTGCACCTTCTGGTCAAGACCCATCCTGCCTCTCCCTGACTGCAGTCTTCTTAGCCTCTACCCTCTCTGTGTTAGTCCCCCACTCTCCCATCTGTGTTCTCAGGGGTCCCCAAGAGCTTTCTGTAACAGGACTTGCCCCATCACAGCTCTTTGTCAATGGCTCTCTGCCCCAGAAGACTGGGCCCCTCTGGCAGTGTCTGTCCTTTCCTTAGCCTTCCTCCTAGGCTGTTTACTAATGAGGCTATGAGGACTAAGAATAAAAGCCAGGAGAAACAAAACACTGTTACATATTTATTTATCAAAACTTGCACAAACCTGACTTCATTCACCAACACAATACACACGAGGACACACACACAGGCCTTGGCAAAGGCTGTCAAGTACTTTGAAGGACAAGAAGGAAGAACACAGTTGGGGGGGCTTTGGTTGCATTCACAGGGGCCTGGGGAAGTCTCTGGTCCCATCACTGAGAAGGTAGAGGGAGGAGAAAGGCAATAAATAGAACCCTGGGCACAGTCTGCTTTGGTACATTGCAGCTCATCCCTGTGTATGGCCCACAGCACCTGCCCCTGGCCCTTAACCAACTGCAAGAGCCAGGAGGGCAGAGCCTGGGCAGCTGGTGCAGGCAGGCCTGATGTGCAGCCAGAGGGCCCCTCCAACAGCCCCAGCGCCCTGCAGGGCACGAGGTGTAAGACTGGGCAGGTTCTGTAGCCCCTAGCTGCCCATGTCTGAGGACACAGTCTTTTTCCTTGTCCGGACCTTCAGGGAGCGTGAGGTGCCCTGTGGGAGAGAGAACAGGCACACCATGAGAGGCCAGGCTGAAGTGCCAGGGCAGCCCACCTCCCCTGTGCCTTCCTCGCCACGGACCTCCCGCACCAGCGGCTTCTTCTTGATCACACGCAGGCTCTGGCTGCGGCTCAGAGGCTTCTCTCGGGCCCGGGTTGTCGGATGGGGCATGGCCTCTGTATCGGACCATCGCTCATCCTCAGTGTCGCTGTCCTGCAGGCCCCCTGCTCGGTACCCTGTACGGAAGAGAGGGAAGCCAGGGAGGCAAAGCTGGGCATTTACAGTCTGAAGGCCTGGGGCCAAGCCCTGGGGAAGCCACAGTCTGCATGGAGGAAGCCATCCCCCTGCCTACTCACTGATGGGTGGCCTTCGGCGGGGCACCTGGTCCTCCAGGTAGAGGGGATCCTGGTAGGTGGAGACGGGGGTGTCGGGGATGGAGCGCAGGTCCTGCATGGAAAAGCTGCGTAGCCTTCCGGCCAGCGCATCCTGACTCTGCAAGAAAGGGAGAGCCGCTGCATCACCTGCGGGAGGGCGCAGGGCTCCTAGCAGGAAGGGGCTTCAGCCAGGGCAGTTGCCCAGGGAAATCAAGGGCTGACCAACAGGTAAACACCGGGGAATAGGCCTCAGAACTGAAAGCAACATGGCAACCTTCTAGCCCCAGGCCTTTGTGGCGCCAACTAGAAACTTAAGGCCCAGAGAGCAGGAGCAGCCACTTGCAGTGTCCGAGCCAGGGAAGTACACACTTCCAGCTCCATGCTCTTGCCAGTACTCCACCTGGCACCTCTTACCCCTGTGCCGATACGGACAGCTGTTATCTCTCAGCACCCTGACAGAGAGCTGGACTCGCCCAAAAGGCATTGGGGGTGGGGAGGGGCTGCTGGAGGGCTGGGGCCCAGGGCACCTTAGTGGCAGCCTGCACAGCAGCTGTCGCAGCAATGTTGAGGCCCCGTTTCCCAACGCTGAGCATCGTTTCATAGCTGCGCTCCTTGGCCTGCACGATGTATGTGTCAATCTCCTGTAGACGAAGGCAGAGAGAGCTCAGGGGACGGCTCGAGTCACTCTTCTTCTGCAGACCCAGAGAAGCCACTGGCTGCCACGCCTCCCAGCCTACCCCCACCCAGTGGGCCTGAAACCACACCAAGAGCAGGGCTCGGCATTCACCTAACACCCACTCCCACACCTCAATGAATGCCCATGCTCCAGCCTCCCCCCACTCCCCGCCATCCCCAAACCAACTTCCAGCTGATGTTTCACACTCTCAAAAGTCCACTCCCCTGTGGCCCCATTTGATTATCCCAGAAGCAGAAGAACGCTAGACTCTGTCAAGGTCCCACAGGTAAATAGCAGCAGGATTGGGAATTAGAAACCAGGTGTCCCCCAGTGTCCTGAACTAAGTTTAGGGCTCTTTCTCTCACACCCACCCCTGTGCTTCCCTCCCTGCCTCCCCCTGGGGTACCTTCTCATGTCGCGACAAGGACGGGTGGACGAATTTGCGGTAAAGCAGGCTGGCCCCCTTGGTGTAGGGTGAAAGCAGCCACAACACGAAGGCCATCTTGAGCTCATAGTAGAAAGGGAACCTGTCAGAGCACAGGGGGGCAAGGTCAGCCAGGGAGCCAGGCTGAGTGTGGGTCATCCCTTCCCACTGCCCACAGAGCCCTGCACCCATACCAGGAAATGAAGATGTCTGTGAAGATTTCCACCGCCATGAAGAGTGCAAAAACGATCCAATACATCATCCACCGGACCTGGGAGGGGGCAGGGAGGTCAGAAGCCTGCAAAGCCAACTCCCCTGTCCTGGGCTGACCCAGCCCTGAGATGCCAGAGAGCCTGTCCCGCTGCATTCTCTTGGCATCTGTATAGCCCTAGAGAGATGCCTCCGAGAAACTGCCACTCATTCCTGTACCCACCCCCAGTGGGCTTCACCCCTAAGGTCCTGCACAGGCACCCTAATAGCTCATCCTCCACCCATACCCACTCTGCTCAGGATCCAACAGCCGATTATGCCCCTGGAGGGGGGGGGCAGCTCAGATTGTCCCCATCTTGCCAAGTCCTACCATACCCCCCAAGACTGTCATCCCACCCCTACCTGAGCCAAGCCCTCCTGCCAACCCCCATACTCACATATTCACGAATGTTCTTGGTCTTTACAGCCTTGTAGGAAGCGTAAGCTGGGTACAGCATCCCAAACACCAGCCTAGAAGAGCAGCCCAGAAAGCAGAGGGGGAATGTGAGGGGCACCATGACCCCCCCATCTCCCCACAGGTGGCCACCTCCCCCACAGGTGTGAGGTGACAGTGCCTACCCTGTTCTTCCCGCTTGGCTTGCACAACCTGCAGCTGAGTCAGTGCCCTGGAGGCCACCTCCCCACCCTGTTGTTTACAAACATCCCAAGCCTGCCCAGGCCTGTGCAGTGGCCCATGGGTGCATGATAAAGCCAGAGCACACAATGCCACTCAACAAGGTCGGTGGGAGACAGTCTTGTGAGCTGGTGAGAGCACCAGGCTGTCCCCTCCCATGGACATGCAATCAGGTTCAGGCCGCCAGACCGGGCACTGCCAGGCTGCAGACAGGGATATTCAAACCAGGTACTAAGTTTGAAAGGTGAGGAGGACAAAATGGGGAGGTGAGGCCAGCATGAGTCACGTGACTACGCATATGGGAAGCAGGCACCTGGATTCTCCGCCCACAACATGCCACGACACCTGTGTTTGCCAAGGGGCTTAGGGCCAGCCTGTGGTTCTCCACCCCACGCACCTGTCTGCATTGTGTGTGAGTGCAGAAAGGGTCGACATCAGCCAAGGAGGCTTTGGGCGCTGGGGAGACAAGCTCGCGGTGCCGGATACCGCGTGCATGCCCCAGCCCGCAAATCCGTTAACCTTTGCGGTGAGTGTTGGGGGGGCGGTTGTTGTGACGGACCTCAGAAAGTCCCCTTTAGCACCTGACGTTCCCGGCTTCCACCCCAGGGGCGGGCTGGCACCCGGGGAGAAGGGGTGTGAGAACGGCCATACTCACACCACCAGGCGACAGATCATCCAGGACACCATCCTGCAGTCTCAAGGGCGAAGGGAGCCCCCAAGAATACGTCCCGAGAGCCGCTCAGGCGGGGTTGGGATGGGGGAATCGGCAGAGGTGCAGGAACCAGGCAGGCGCTCAGGCTGCCCCTTGGCGGAGGAGGATTTCGCCGCCCCCAACTCCGCAGTGCGGAAAGACCAGCTGGCTGGGGCGAGGAGACCAGAACCCCTAGGAACTGACTTGGAGCGGAGGCCGGCGGGCGCGCTCTTCCGCCCCGCCGCGCCGCTGGGACAGTTACGGCTCCGACCCGCACGTCCTGCTTCGGAGAACCAGGGGTTCTGCTCTCGGCCGGGCGCCGCTGCGGGTACCAGGCGGAGGGTGGCGGGTCGCGGCCTCCTCTAGTGGGAGTGCCTGCGGTCTCGCGGCGCCCTGCCTCCGGCACCGGCCTTGGGGCGGAGTTTGCAACTCACTTGAAAGTTGCACGGAACTGGGATCTGCCCAATCCCAGGGCTCCTGCGCGCTGCGCAGGAGCAGTGTGGCCCTGGAGGGGGCGGGGCGAGGTCAGTGAGGCGAGCGGCCTGCCCCTTAAAGGGGCGGTGCGCCTCCGACTCGCGGGAGGGGCTAACCGTAGCTGCTGTCCTATTCCGAAAGATTAAGGGGTGGGAAGCTGTAACCGAAAAGGTGGGGCTGAGGGAGGAGGAAAGGAAGGAGTTTTGGATTCCAGCGTTTCGGGGCTCCTTCAGTGGCTTCTCCTTAATGTTTCGTTTTTCCCCCAGTAAAATGGAAAAGGCACGAGATGGGTGTAGGTCCCCTCTTCGAGGCTCAGGCACAAGCTGGAAGAAGGTTTAGCTGAGCAAATCCAGGTCTTCCTACACTGGGTCAGGAGCTCAGGATGGCCTCAAAGATGCCGAGCTGACTAGAGGGAAAGCCGGGGTGGGGAGAGGGAAGCGGAGAGACTCATCACCCCGTCAGCCTCACCCGGAAGAGCGAGCTTCAGGAGCTGACTTCTGTCTGGGTACCTTGCCAGAGCCCACAAGGCTGGGCAGGCTGACCGCGAGGATTTGAGAGATTCTGGGCAGAGCCCCCAGCTCCCCATGCCTTCTTCACCAGAAATGTGAAATTCCACCTATTCCTGTGAGCCAAGAATACAAATATCCTTGAGAGCTTAATAATATCACCGACTGCCATTTTGTAGTGCATTTTTGTCTGCAGGGTCTTGATTTTTACAAAGATCCTTTTTTTACCTTGTAGGAAATACGCTCAGTGACGAAAAGTCATTTGCCCACCCATCACCTGGTGGTATTTGTTGCTGGTCGGTGGATAAATGCTTGGCTGGATCACTCTTTTTTTTTTCCGTGTGGCTTTTGGACGATGGTGGGAGGCTCAAAAGACAAGGCAAACCCTGCTGCTTCTACAATTTCCACATGGGGTTGCATTCAGCGTACCTCTCCTGCTTGGTGCCTCCTTCTCCCTCTAAATGGGGAGCACAGCATCCCCCCACCCTGCACAGCCTCTCCTCTGCCTCACGGGGCTGAGGGGAGGGTGACAGCAGAGCTGCCCAGAGCTGTGGGGGCAGGAAGTGGGCAGTTATTACTTTTTATTGGAGCCACAGTTAACACCCACCACCCCTCAGAAGGATGGCATAAGTAATGATGGGGCCAGGGAAAGGAGGCTTCTTGGGAATAAATAAAAACACATTGTGATTATACTTAATTATTATCATCAGTTTTATTGGTGTTGCTGAGTGTGAGAACTAGCAGTGAAACTGGCCCTCGGGAGAAACTCCCTCGAGGCCCTGCTGCCTCCCTCTCCCTACCTAACCACCCCCTCACCTGGGCCTCGCTCCCACCCTGCATTGAAGGAACAAGAAATGCCAAGGGCTAGTATCCCACCATCCATCTCTAGGCACAGTCCTTGGAGCAGAGGGTGAGACCGGCTCCGTAGGGGACTAGCTCAGGAGGAGCGGGGTAGGGGTAGGGGATGCAGAAGAGGGAAGGGATATTCTTTCTTCAGGAGGTAAAGGTACCTGGGCTGAATGTGTGCATGTGAACCTTGGGTCTTTTGGTACCTGCCACAGAACTGCCTTCTCCCCTTATGACCTTCCAGAGTCATAAGCCTGACCTCAGCATCACAGGCCTCTCTCTACCCCTCTCCCCCCCATTCATCAGGGAAAGCTCCTCTGTGTCAGCTATAAGCCGTCCCAACTGGGACAGTCTCTCACATGGAGACTTCTGGTGCCGATAACTGTGCTTGGGAAATCTAAGGGACAAGTTGTGAGGAGTTTGCTGCTGAAAGCAGGGCCTAGCATGCAGGGGCATGACGCTGGCAGCTGTGGGGTATCATCCTCCTCAGCTTTGACAGAGTGAGTGGATTCTGCCTCCCATGGCCTTTGGTCCTGAGCTGTTGACACAGTCACCTGGTTACACTGGGTTGCTAAGCAGCTCTCTGGACACACAGATGACCCCCAGGGCAGATGACCAGGCAGGCATAAAGTAGATTTCATTCCCCATGTGCAGAGAGCTGGGCATGCAGGAAGAGAAATGTCTCCTATCCTTGGGAGGAGCCCGAGGTAGGGGTGTGGGGGTGACAGAGTGATATTTATCTTTCTACTGGGTGACAGACTGCCAACGGGTCCGGGAGACTCAACTCACTCTCCCTGGCAACCTCTCCTTGGCACAGCGTGAGGGCCCATTCCCCATTTGAACAAGCAGGACAGGAATTCCCAGAACAGTATGAATGGGGGACCCAATGGGGCGCCTGCTAAGCCAAGGGCACTTGCATATGGTTTGAGGAAATGGAAATCCAGACACATCACCTATGAGATTCTCCATTGTGACGGGTGGTCAGGAGCAGGGTTGGTTGGGCATCTGAGACTACAGGTAAGATGTGGGGTACAGGGGTTTTGAGACCAAGGATGGATAAGGAACCCTAATTCACAGACAGCAGTTCTCCCCAAAGGGCACCCTTCTCCTCTCCCACAAAACAGCCTTCTCTGTGCTACCTCTGTGTCTCATATAGTCCTACAGACTAACAAAAGTCATACTTCTTTGCCAGACATACTCTTTGAAGTGTCTTGCGTATATTAATAGACTAGATATTGAAAGCATTTAAATTTCACACTAACCCTGTCAGTTAAGTATCATGATTATCCACATTTTACAGATGAAGAAACAGATGCAAATAGGCTAAGTGATGTGGTTGAGACCACCCAACTAGTAGGTGGCCCAATCAAGATTCGACCAAGTAGGATTTATCATCTGTGTTGCAGAGGGAGTTCAGGCTCCGGGAAATCAGTCCATTTGCTTGAAGTCTCTCACCCAGAGCACAGGCTGGCAGGGATAATGGATATTTACCCAGCAGAGGGGGTGGGGAGGAAAGGCACTACTGACCTTGTCCTTGGCCCTGTGGATTGGAGTGACCTGACAGAGGGACAGACTCCAGTTTCAGTGGCCCCAAAACTGTGATCTCCAGGAAGGAACATTTGGGCCATGAGTCAGCCCTAGGTGGTGGAGACTAGTCACGTTGGCCTAGTGTCATCACCATGAACTCCTGACCCCAGGACCAGCTGACCTTGCGGGTGTCCTCTCACTCCTCAGAGGGAAGGGGGCAGGGAGGAACAGGGTCTGAAAGCCAACGCTTTCCCCTTGGGAGCAGCAGCGACAGAAAAAACACACTCGGTTCTTAATGAAACAGCTACTGCTGACTTGCCACTCACTGGACACCTGAGAGCTGGCAATGGGGTGGGAACTTTTTATTTGAAGTAAGTGAATTATAGCATTGCACCCAAGTGCCCCCAGCATCCTGCCACCAGGAGCCCCTCACACAGTCTGGGCACAGGGAAGAGCCTCCCCTCCCATGCCTTCTTTACCCGCCTTGCACCTCACAGCTCTCCCCAGCACACAGCAGAGGGCAGCAGAAGCTCGGCTCCCAGGAGCCACTCCGTAAGGCCCTCATCCTTCTGCCACTCAGCTGGCACTGAAAGGCGAGGCCCCTGGTGTGTGCCTCTGTGGACTGGAGGGGTGCCAGGACCCCAAGATGCTCTCCAGCCCAGCTCTACTCCTGGCACCCACCCACATGGTTCAAGTGCTTGTAGGGCCCCTGGCTTGACCAGCTCTTGGACCCATCCAACGGAGCCAGCACAGCTCAGGGTCCACATCTCAAAAGAGGGGCTGAACCAGAGGTTGGGGATCTGAGGCTGGGGCAGCTACAGGAAAGAAAAGCAGAAAAGCTTTTGTCTGGGTGGTCTCCTGTCCACAGGGACAGGGTCAGAAAAGGAAAATCCCGTGAGAACAGAGCCAGCACTAGGAAGAAGTCAGGGTCTGCTGGGGCTGTTGTTACTGCTTTGGGCAGAGGGGCTTTGCCACCAGGAGATCAAGAGGGCGCCCAGAGGCTGGCACCACTATTCCCATCCTTATCAGCTGCAGGGTGTGCATACCAGGGGTGAGCAGAGGAGAACGGTACTGTGTGCCCCCTCCAAGAAGAGAGGGAAGACAATGATGGGGAGCCCCTTTCATCTGGGCTGAATCTGCATATGTGTGTGGGAGAATGGGTGTGGACAGGTGTGTGTGCGTGTGACTGAGGGTGCGGGCCAGTGTCCACGTGTGCATGCAGGAGGAGCGGAGCGTGGGTGAGTGTACCCACAGTAGGAAGGATGTGGTCATGGCTGCAATGTGGGGTATAAACAGGTTAAACGGACACCTGGAGCACCAACAGGAGAGACTAGAGGGTCAGAAGTAGCCCAAGACCCTCGCTCCCAGCACCCCTCCCCCTCTCCAGGCTAGAGCATGTGGAAGGCAGCAGAGTGAGGGGGCCTGCAGATGGGGTGTGGGGTCCACAGGTGTCCACAGACAGAAGGGCCCCAGGCGCTGGATTTCCTGGGGCATCTATGAGTCCTCGTGCTGATTACAACTACGATTCGTGGCCCCCAGGGCCAATCCACGTGGGGCTCCCCAGGAAACTGTGTGTGCATGAGGTTGGCTACATGTGTCTTCACATGGGCACACATGCTGCTCACACAGAGGTTCCCCCTCAGCCTCCAACCCAGCGGTCTCGGCACCCCTCTAGGCACTGAGATCCACCACTATGTGTCGGTACACAAGTGTCTGTCCCTTGAAGCTGGGGGCCAAGAGCAGTTGGGCGTCCCCAGCAGGCATGTAGCAGAAGGCCCGAGGGGCCTGCACAGCCAGCTCCTGGAACCGCACAAACTTCTGCCGCCCCTCATCCCACTGGTAGATCTGGGTGAAGGAGAAGTCACTGCCCAGTGCCAGGTAGCGGCGGCCCCCCACAAGGAAGGGCTGCAGGGCCAGGGAGCCCCGGGAGGGCAGGGCCTGCACCTCGGAAAAGCGGCTGCCCTCCCAGCGAAGGATCTTTGAGTCCCCGATGTAGCGGCTGAGGCACAGGTAACTGTCACGTCCGGCACGGAAGTGTTTCACAGCCTGGGCATCAGGCACCTGAGTCACCTCACCCTGGGCCACAAACTGCTTCTGGGTGCGACTCCACTGATAGATGACGGGAGCCTGGGAGCTGCTGGATACAATCAGTCGAGGCTTGCCCTCACCGTCCACAAACTCCAGATCGGTGTCGCGGTGCCAGGCGTGCAAGGCCTGGTGGGAGTAGAAGCCATTCTGGTGCCAGCGGTAGAGGCTGGTGGCGCCCGCCTTGGAGCTGTCGGCCACGGCAAAATACCAGTCACCGTCGATGCGGAAGGCCTCCAGGTCGTTCGGCTTGCGCACGCGCTGCGGGTCGATGTCCTGCAGCTTGGTGAAGCGTGTGGTGTTGGGGTCCCAGTGGTAAATGTAAGAGCCTCCAAACAGCTGGGCCACCACCACATACAGCTGGCTATCCACCACCATGGGCTTGCAGTGCACCGCGGAGGGGGCTGCCAGGAAGCAGAGAGGCAGCATCAGGCAGCGCATGCGCCAAATGTCCCGCCTATGCCACAGCCTCAGAAAACAGGGTCAGTTCCTTCTGCCTCTGGGCCAGGGGTAAGGGCCTCTGCTACAGTAGCTCCTCTCCACTGAAGGTCATCTAATTGTTTCACAGCTAGTAATCAATCTCAGCATCCCCTCCTTCCACTCTTGCCGCCAGGGTTCAAATATAAGCTGACACTGAGCACAAAACAGGTTTTCCTAGATATTGACTGACTGTTGAACCATAATGTCAATTATTAAATTTATATTGTGTGCAGTAACTGTGCTAGGTATGAGTGCATTGCCTCAATTAATCATTCTGAAATGCACCCTATTATTTTGCCACTTCACACAGAAAGAAACTGAGACTCAGAACTAAGTGACTTGCCCAAAGCTATCCCACCAGCAAGTGGCCAGGCAAGGGGAAAGAGGGAGTGTTTGAGCTCATCCACAGCTGGGTGCAAAATGACAGCTTGCTGTCCGGAGAGCTGTGTATGAAAAAGCATTCTCCCAAGAATTCCCACTTTTGAAAGGCTTATATGGACGAGAACAAGTGTAGTTGTGCTCACAATCAGATTGGTCTGACCCTTTCGCAGGCACCCAAAGCATATAGGGACACTCTCCTCACCTGTCCTGGGGTCCCCAGTCATCACCTTCACCCACCCTCTGCTTTCCATCACCCCACCTCTCCTCCAACAGAATCCCGTGCTGAGCCTCAGTCTCTGGCCGTCAGCACCTAGGTCCGTCCCACAGCCTTGGTCTGCCTGCCCAGCTCCTGACGATTACCTAGCTCCTGAATGGCAGCTCAGACCCTCCTTGCCCACACACACTTGAGTACCTCAAACTCCAGTTTACCAAAACTCGGCTCCACATCTACCCCAGAAACTGCTCCTCCCTATCTTCCAGTGTTCTTGTTGTCAATTTGTGGCACCTAACCACCCTGTCCAGAAATATGGGAGGCCTTCACTCACCCACAGCTGATCAGTCCCCAAGTCCTGTCAACCCTCCCTTTTGCTTTCTAGTACAGTTTGTGTAAAATTCATGTCATTTCATCCTTAAATGTTTGCTAGAATTCACTGGTGAAACTACCTGGACCTGAAGTCTTGTGTTGGGGAAGGGTTGTTTGTGTGTGTGTGTGTGTGTGTGTGTGTGTGTGTGTTTAATGACTTTCAAGTTCTCTGAAGACAACAGGGCGATTTAAATTTTCTGTTTCCTCTTGTGTCAGTTCAATCCTCTTTTCTAAATATAACTCTCCATCCCCACTGCTGCTGCCCCAGTCCAGGCTCCAGCTGACCCTCCCTACTGGTCTGCCCACATGTCATACCCCATGTCTAGCCACTCTCCACGATGCTCACAGAGGGAGTTTACTAAAACACAGACGGGATTGGTTCACACCCTTTCTCAAAGCCTGTCAATGACCTGGTCCTCATCTCACTCAGGCCTCGTCTGCCACTTTCCACCTTGAACCTTCTGCTGCAGTCACATGAGCTGCTTATTGTTTACACACACCTGCACTCACACGATAAGCTGTTGCACACCTTCTTGACTTTGCTCATGCTGTTCCCTCTGTCAGAACACCCTTCCCACATTTTATCCCTCCTAGCTAAGTCTCCCTTGGCCTTCTAAATTCGGCATAAACTCAGTAGATCCCAAACTGAGCTGACTAGCTGCTCCTATCTCCTCCTCCTCAGCTCACTGGCACCACCTAGTTACTTAAGCCAGGAAACTGGTCAGCACCTCTGACTCATCCTTCAGAGGTGCCCTCAGCTAGGCATCCCTTCTCTAGGAAGCCTTTCTTCATTTCCCAGGGTAGGCTTCCCCTTTGTGCTCCCAGAGCATCGTGATCACATCTCCCTCCTAGCACCAACATACTATATGGATGTTATCTGTGTATGTATCAGCCTCTCTCCAAAGACTGAAACATTCTTACAAGCAGAGACCATGTCTCATCTATCCTTCTCCCTATAGGAACTCAATGGAGAGGAACAACGGAGCCTACCCGCCCACCCAGCACAGCCAAGCGTGGTGAAAGTACCTGGGATTCTATCATAGTCTCGAAGCTGCCGTTCAACATAGTCCCACTTGAGGACAGCGCAAGCACTGGCACCCGGCTGGGCCAGAGCCACATAGAGATCGCTGGAGTAAAGGAAGGGTTCAGCGGACACCGCCGGGAAGGACAGGGTCTGGTACAGCACGAAATCTGCAGGGATGGGGGAGGGCGGGGAGTAAGAGCTTGCTAGGAGGTAAGGGCTGCTCTGCTGGTGAGGCAGGAGGTTGGGGGGTTTAGGCAGTGCCTGTGGAGCTGCCCTGGGGATGCCTAGCCTGAGGCCAGAGGCAGGGGCACCTCCTACCTGTGGTGATGCAGTCGAACTCCCGCAGTGGCAAATCCTGCACCTTGTGCTCTTGGAAGCGGGGTGGGCTGGCGCAATAGATGGGGGCCACCGTGGTGTTGGTGTGTGCCAGCCACTCCACCAGCCACTTCACCTTGCAGTCACAGTTGAGTGAGTTGCCCCGTAGGTCCCTGATCACAAAGGTGATGGAGGGGACACAGAAGGGGACAGACTGTCAGCTGTTCGGCCCACCCAGGCCCTTGAGGTTTCAGAAGTAGATATTATCAAGGCTGTTGCTGGTTGCTCACATGGCATCTTTGCGCTGATTAGAAAAGGGTTCCCCTCAGGATGGATGCAGCCCCATGGACACATGCTTGGCCAGTGGAGTAGGGGCTCAGTTCAGCCTCTACTTACCTCCTTAGGCAGGTGCCTTTTGCAGTGCATAAACTGCACAACTCTGTTCTGTACCCCAGTTCCTTCTATCCTTCCACAACCCAGGGCATTTGTTTTCTTGTATAAATACTAATCAATGACTTTGGTTATGTGACCAGACTTTAATGTAGATTCAAATCAAGCATGCATTCAGAAAGCACATGTTTAAAAAACATACATAATGTCTCATGTGCATTTTAAGAGGGCCCACAGATGCCTTGAGAAACCCTAATTTAGAAGCCTACCGATATATATATATATATATATATATATATATATATATATATATATATATATATATATATATATATTACTCTTACTCAACCTAGCCTTCCGAGAGTCCCCCGTCCCAACCCAAGCCCTTCCAGCCTCTCAAGACCTTATGATCCTCCCAATCCTGGCTCCCACAACACTACCTCCAGGGACATGCCCTTCTGTGGTTCTGTTAAAAATACTAGGACTCAGGCCTTACAAGTCACTCAGGATGTCCAGGGGCCGAAAGATGTCTCTAGGCAGCGTCTGCAGGTTATTGTTGGCCAGTGAGCTGCAAGAGAGACCTCTGGGTCACCTAAAGATCGTGACCGAGGCCAAAGGCCATAGGAGATGGGGATGGGGGGAGGGGTGGGTAGCACTTTGGTTCAGAGAGTATACGTGTGGAATGTACTCACAGGTGTGTTAAAGACTTGAGTCCTCTGAAAGTAAACTTGGATAGTGCCCAGATGTCATTGTTCTCAATGAAGCTGGAGGAAATGAGAATTGTTTCAGTCATCAGTCAGGATTTCAGGACTGCTTCCCCAACCTATTGTCTTATACCCCACCTAGGTTCCAGACCATGGCCCTGAGACAGGCTTCCACTCCAAGTCTGGTGATTATTAAGCCTGCGGTGACAGGGCATCCAGGCAGGATGGTTTAGATAGAGGGACGGATGAAATGACCTCTGCTTGGGTCCTGCAGTCAGAGGATTCAAAGGTTCTCACTTCCCCCAGGCTTCCTCAATCAACCTCCCCTCTCAGCCCAGCCAGGCCCTCTTCCTTCCTCCCTTCGAATGCCCATTTCCCCTTTCTTTTCCACGCACAGGTACTGCAGGTGCGACAGTCCTGTGAAAGAGTTGTCTCCGATCAGCGTAAACTTATTGGAGTTGAGTAACCTGGAGAGACAAAGGCAAAATTAGAGCTTCCAAGGGCATGATTGCTGCCTCAGCCCTGGGATTCCCCCAGGCCTGGCTGCCCTGCCTCCCACCTTCGGGACCCCAGCAGAGAACCCCAGAGCAGCCTGGATAACAATGCCTGGTCCCAGAAACTCCCAGGGTCCCTACTTGCTCCTAGGATAAAAACAGTCGGTATAGATTTCTGCTGGCAAGCTGGGTCCTTCCCCACTGGTTCGCTCTGCGTTCTGTCTCCTATCCTCACTCCCCACCCCTCCATCGGGGACTGATGGTAAGAAGGAGGTGGGGTAACTCCCGTGTATGCTCTCTTGTGACTGGGGCTTTGAATGTAGACAGCCCCTTTTAGAATTACAGGCTATCTGGTCTTCCTTCTGCTTGGTTTTTCTTCAAATCCTGGGCTCACCTGTCTTTAATACGACCCCTCTGCCCTGCAGTGTCCACCCTCAACCCAAGTTATTCCTTTGGGTCTCCATTCCTAACTGGGCCCCAAACACCCACTTCTTGGCTTTTGCATGAGACCTCTGCCCTTCTCCCCAACTGCCGCTTCCTCTACCCCTCCTGACTCTAGGCTGCTCCACCTTTTGTGACAGATCCCATCGGGCATGTAAAGGTCACCTGCATCTTAATCTCCAAAGGCTACCGACATGGGCTCTCCTCTCCCCAATCCAGGATCTGTCGCCTTCCACTGCCCACCCCTTCCACTGCCCATCCCTTTCCCCAAACCACCAGCCGCCTTCCTCAAGGCCCCCGTCCATACAGGAACTGCAGCAGTGGCAGGTGGGAGAACGCGCCATCCTGGATCTCTGAGAAGGCAGTATTCACCAGCGTCCTGCAGGGGATACCTGAATCAGTACTGTGGGGAGTATGCAGGGACTGTGCTGGGCTGGGGGGTGCATGGTGGACAGGGCAATGGTTTCTATAGGCACTTGCCCTGGAAACTCGCCATTTCACCAGCCTGGCCCTCCACCTGGGCCTGTCTTCCCCTTCTCCTCACTACCTGCCTTCATCATTACCCACCCAGACTGCCTCCCTGAGCACCGATGGCCGCAGGCTCAGCTTCCCCCTCAGCCAGAAGAAGGTTCCATTACCCACACCTTCATGGTCCTCCAAACACCCACAGTTGCGCTGGGTGCTGTTGAGGGGTGGAACCCTGGGGTGGGAGTGGGGGGATTAGCACTGTGCTCTTTTTGTTTCCAGAGGCTGCCGCTGCAAGTGACAGGTTGGCTGGCCCTGTGCAGAGTGGCTGGTGAGACCGTGGCAGGGGTCTGCCCCGTGCAGGGTGCTGTGTGGGTGCATCTCACTCCTACCCCTTCCCCTGCTGCCTCCTGCCCCACATCCCTACTAGAAGCCTTTCTGCCCTTGGTGTGACATCACAGACAGGGGCCCACATGCTGGCGTAAACAACCCCCTCCCGTCTCCCCAGTCCTGAGCCCTGCACATAGTAGGTCTCCTTGATGCTGCTGGTGGTGATTCATTTTTGCCCATGAACCCCTGCTTTCCCCAGCCATGGCTGCTGAGCCTGCATGACTGCAGAACTCCCTGCCTGGCTGATACCTTGAATCTCCAGTTATTGAGGACTCCCCTGGAGGGGGGTTTCCACAGTCAGCAGAGGGGAAGCAGGGTTCTCCCCATCCACTCCCAGAGCTGTTCATGCCTTCCTCCCTATCTTGGCTCACCCCCCCCCCACGGCCCCCCCCCAGGCCAGGGCTGGGCACTCACAGAGAGATGACCTCGGAGGGCAGGTTCCTGGGCACTGCCTTAGAGTCCACGCAGAAAGCCGTGTCCCTGGTGCAGGAGCAACTGGGCGGGCAGAGGGGCGTTTTGGGGGGCCTCTTGGCACTGACCTGCTGCATCAGGCAGAAGCCAAGCGTGGACAGCAACAGCAGCGGGAGCCGGGAGCCCAGTCTGGGCCGCAGCCCCGCCATGCTGCCGGCAAGGTTTGCCTCCGGCCACCGGCTGCCCCTGCCCCACCGCTTTCTGCCACTCTGCGGGCTGGCACCGCCTGGCCACCGGCAGCCGCTGCCGCAGCGAGGGGCCCGGCTGCCGGTTGCGGAGAACGGACTCCTCTAGCTCTCGGTGCCGGCTGCAGTCCTCTCCCCTGCTCGCTCCCGCGAACCGACTCGGATTGATGCGCGGAGAGTAGCGGAGCAGAGGGCTGCCCGGCTGGGATGGCTGCGGACTGCGGAGGCGGCCGCGGGGGCGCGCAGGGCGGAGGGGGGAGTCCGGGCTGGGAGTAGCCAACGAAGGGAGTGGTTGCGGCCCTGGCCGCTCTGTGCTGCATGCCCTACCGGAGGTCTCTGGGCCATCTGCTTGTGTCTGGCACCCAGAGCGTCTGTGCATGTGTGCGAGATATACATGTGCATGTTAGATGGCAGGACGGCGTGCACACCTGTCTCTGCAGGCCCATGAACAGATCCCCTTGTGAGGCATTTCTGCATTAGGGATCTACGTCTGTGCCTCGGTGTTCCCGTGGGCATGCCTCGCCCTCGGGGGATACGTCTCCTAAACAGATTCATGGGCATGTTATAAGTGACAGGTGTGTATCTGCATTCACAGTTGTTTCCACAGCTCATGAACATAATGTGCCATTGTGTCTGTGTGAGCAGAAAAGGGGAATGTCATCACTGAAGCTGGCGTGGGAATGTGTGGAATTCTGGAACATTTCTCTGGCACAACCACAGCCTGTTGGAGCTGGGAAGGGCCTTGGACGTTTTCCAGTCCAGCCCTGTGTTTAAGAAATGAGGAAACTGAGGCCAGAACCAAGAGGAAAGTAGCCAAGATTGTTATCACACCTACTATGTGTTGTGGACTCTACTTACTCCTGTCCACCTTTTGAGGCAGATGATATTAATCTCGTTTTACAGAAAAGTAAGAGTTATAGTACCAGGGGGAAAAAAGTGACAGAGCAGAGGTTTAAATCCACTCTGCCCAATTCCAGGCTTCACAGTTGTTCTTCCACACCCGGGGTTTTCAGTGTGGCCCAGGCAGCCCAGGGCTCCTTGAGAACCTTTCAGGGACTCTTTGAGGTCAAAACAATTTTCCTGTTAAAGACATTATTGCCCTTTTCACTTGCATGCTCTCACAAAGTACCCTGGAATTTTTTTCTATTAAGCCATAAAGGAAAGAAATTTGTAAAAATGTAAAACAATAACATTCTTCTCTCTAATTTGTTTTTGCTTTGTAAAATGATTTCACTTAAACTTTATGCTATTTATGTTATGTAATGGGTTTATTATTGCTATTTTAATTTAATCCATTAATAAATATTTTTTAATTTCTCAGTAGATATCAATAGATATAACCCACATAAACAAAAGCTCTTTGGGGTCCTCAATATTTTTTAAGAGAGTTAAGGGACCCTGAAACCAAATGTTTGAGAATTGCTGCTCTATGCCATATTACCTCCCAGGGGTGTGGGTGTATGGTGTGTGTGTGTGGGGGGGTGACTGTCCCAAGAGCTCCCAGGTACAGGACAAGGGGAGCCTAGAAGTCAGGTGACTGGGCTCCCAGTCTGGTGCTCTTTATACATCAGTTCAGGAAACCAAGATCACCGGGTTTAAGATGCTTTCCCAGCTGACCCCAGCGTCAGCCAGCAGGGGATTCTTTGGTCTGAACTTAAGTCCATGTTCTGCCAGACAGGGATGCCCTGGCCCTTTGAGGCATCCAGCTTCCCGTGCTGCCTTCCCCATGCCAGCTCGTGGGAAGATAAGCAATGGGGGTGGGGAGAGTGGCTGGGGCAGCTGGGCAACCATCTCCACTCGTCCCTGGCACGGCTCTGCCCAGGACACAAAGGGCAGAGTGAATCCTGTCCCGCCCCTGCAGCTGAGGGGCTGGAAGGAGAAAAAGGGAAGACACACATAGAAGGAGGGGCTATTGTGGGGCTTTCCACTGCCACAGTTCTCAGAGGCTTTAACCCAGAGACAGACAGAAAGGGGGAGGCTGGGTCCTACTCTTAACTAGTAAGAACTGCCCTGGGAGTTGAAGTAGATGGTGATAATCATGGACTTTCACATCATGATGTCGTTGGATTCTCACAACAGCCTGGAGCTGAGGACAAGCAGACAGTACTAGTCCCATTTCACAGATGAGTACTCTAAAGCCTAGAAAGATAGAATGTCTCATTCAGGGTCCCAGAGCAGTCCAGTGAATCACCGAGTCCTCCACATACTGAAGGAATGAACTATTGACCGTTTGTCAACGAGTCCCCCGCATGTTTGGGGATAGCCTTATCATTGACTATAATTACACATTGGGTGCATGCAGGCTCCTTGCCCTGTGGCAGGTACAAAGAATCCTCAGGAAAGCTGGATCCCAGGGCCAGTCTCATGGCTGGCAGCTAGGTTGAGAAGATAAGGCAACAAAAAACACCCACATAGCTGATGAGAACATCAGTGAGTGTTAAGTGGCAGGTAAACATGTGTCAGGGAGGCTGGGAGATTTTGGAGGAGGGATGGGACACTGTAGGCTGGGGCGGTAACATCACAGAGTAGGTGCTATTGGTTCTTGTTTGGCCTTTTAGGGTGGGTGGTATTCAGAGAGGTGGAGAGGTGTTGAGGGTGGGCTTTCCAGAAGGGAAAAATGGCCTAAGTAAAAGCCAAGAAGTGAGAAGCCTGCAGTAGAGGGCTAGTGTGAGGGGCAAAGGGACAGCTATGCATGACCAGTTAGAGCTCCCTCCCTCCTTCCTTCTCCAAATTTCCCAAGATCTCTACCAGGTTGCTGGCAGCATCTGAGCTTCCCTTATGAAACTGGAGGGCATCCTTCCTTCCCAACTTCCAAACAGGCAAAAATGAGAGAAAGAAAGGAAGGAAAGAAGGAAGGTAGGAAGGAAGGAAAGGAAGAACTGTAAAGCTTATGAGAAGTATAGCCTAAGGGCAGCCTGCAGGGGAGACTGAGGACTGGAGAGGACAGAGCCCTCTCTCCCAGAAAGAGCCCCTTTGCCAGCACCCTGTGATGATGGCAAGCCTGAACAACAGCACCTGTTCAGAACCAGCTCCTCAGCTGGACTAGGCAGTCCCCGAGATGCCCACAGGGACCTCCTGATGCTTGCGCTTATTCTTGGCCCTCCCGCTGGCCTGCTGCCCACCTGGCGCAGGCCCAGTATGTGTGAGTCAGCCGATCAATCCCAGTGTTGCCAGGACAACTGGGGGCGGGAGTGGGGGCTCTGGGGGCTGTCTTCTGCATCTGGCACCTGCACACAGCTGAGGCTGCACACAATTCAGAGGAGGCTGCTTCCCCCTCCTCCATGAACCCCTCTCCCCCTCTTTCACTCCTCCTAGGACACTCACTGCCAGAGGCTTAGGCAAATATTTAAAGGGGCAGTTGTGGGTGGGGTAGTGAGGAGGGTGGTGGGAGCAAACATTTCCTTCCTTCTCTCCTTCCCCAATCTTCTCAGGGGCTCTCAGCTCAGATGCCATGCGGTTGTGCAATCTGGAGGCTGAAGGCCCTCCAGCTGGAGAGGGGGTTGTTGTGGGGACAGGGGAACCTGCCAGGAGTTGGGGCTGAGGAGTTGGGGGTCTGCTCATGATTGAAGGGCAAGGCCAAGGTGTGAGGGAACCCCTGGGCAAGGGATAGGAATTGGGATGAAGTGTTGGAGTTACCGTATAAGGAAGCTAATAGAGTGAGGCCCAGAGAAGAGCGAGGTGTGGGGCTCTGGTTTACACGCTTGTGAAGGTTTAGAGTTAAAGGTGCCATAGAGCACACCTGTCCCAGCGAGCAGAGGGGAACCTGAGGGAACGGATACAGCCATTAGTAGGCTTGTTTAGCACAATGAAGCAACAGAGATGGCTTTGGGAAAGAGGAGGAAAGAGATAGAGGGGAGGAGAAGGTCCACAAAGTGGATCCCATTTGGGCAAGTAGTGTCCTCCAGGTAAATTCAGGATCAGAGGACGTAAAAGGAAGAGTGCAGAGGGGAAGGGTGATGGCAGCACCAAGCAAGTGCGCTGAGTCAGGGATGAAGAGATTGGGAGCCCATCAGTCACCACACCCAGCCCGGTGCAAGGCTTTCTGGGCATAAGAAAGAAGTGTCCGGTGAGGAATCTGCAATCAAACGTCTTCAGTTTGATCTCTGAAAATGGTTTGCCATTCACTTGACGCAGAACACCCCACAAAGTCATGCAAATCAGGAGGCTCAAGTCTTTGTGTTTATTTTAAAAAACACTCATGAAACTGCCCAGGCCATCAAGGGTATGTATGTCCGAAAAGCCACCAAGTATCTAAAGGATGTCACTTGACAGCCGTATGCACCATTCTGTTGTCACAATGGTGGAGTTGGTAGGTGTGCCCAGGTCAAACAGTGGGATTGGATGCAGGGTCGGTGGTCCAAAAAGAGTGCAGAACTTCTGCTGCACATGCTTAAAAATGTAGCGAGGAATGCTGAGAGTTAAGATGTAGATTTTTCTGGTCATGGAGCACATCCGGGTGAACAAAGCTCCCAAAATGAGGTACAGAACTTATAGAACTTTTGGGGGATGAACCCCTACATGAATTCCCCTGCCACAGTGGGATGATCTTTACTGGAAAAAAGCAGATTGTTCCTAAACCAGAAGAGGAGTTTGCACAGAGGAGAAGAAACGGAAGAAACAAAAATGTTGGCCTGGGAATAAATTTAGCATCAAATAAATGCAAACAAAATAAAAGCAGGGGAAAAACAAACAAACAAACAAGTTCATAGCAAAGAATGAAAAACCTCATGTTAGTAAGAATTTGTAACTGGAGGGGACAGAGTTTTCAGAATTTGGAAAAGAATAGCTGGGGTCAAGTCTGAGGTTAGGTAAGGAAATGTGGGAGACAGCAAGTAGAGTACTTGAGGTGAAAATCTGAATGCTCCCAGAGAACTTATGAATGATTTATGAACCTCCATACTGATGCCTTCAGCAGTGCACGATCTGGGGCCACAGACACTGCTTCCTCACTCCCATTCCTGGAGCGTATCTCTATGCTCAGGGTAATCCTGTAGGAAATGTGATGGACTCCCCAATGGGCCAGACCCTTGGCTGCCTGAGAGGTACAGCCTGGAAGAACAGGGAAAGCCACAGGACTGCAAGGACAGGTGCCAGCAAGAAAGGTGGGCATGCCAGGAAGATACCCACGGTGAGAGGTGCAGATTGCCCAAGGGTAAGTTTGCTCAGCTCACCCAGCTTTGCTTTCGCCAGAGCCAAGAGGACTCATGTGCCAGAGCAAGTGCCCTTAGGTGCTCTTGCAGCTGCCTTATCAGGGCCGTGGTTCTGGAGGGCCAGGAACAAACAGGCTTCAAAGCTGAGGGCTTGGCTGGCAGATGGTTGCTGGGTCCTTCACCTCTGTGCCCTCTCCTTCCTGGCACATATAAAACCCTAGTCGCACACTTAGGAGACGAGGAGGGGAAGGTGCCTGCAGCAAGATGGATGTGGGCAGCAAAGAAGTCTTGATGGAGAGCCCACCGGTAAGTGTGATCATGTGTGTGTGCACGTGTGTGGTGGGCCTCTCTGGGCTTATTTCCTCATCCAAATTTATTCGCTCAACCAACCTAGGATTGTGCTAAGTTAGAGCAGGGACACCGACCACTAAGACGTAGTCCCTTGGGGAGATAGACATGGCAGCCAATGATTCTAATATGCGTGGCTGAATGGCACCACAGAGGTCAGTGGAAAGGGCTGTAGAGGGCACTGAGTAGGAAACCACTACTTGGACAGTCATAGGAAGAACCACAGAGAAAATGACATTCGAGCTGACTCCAGGAGAATAAGCAGGAGATCCCCAAGTGGAGAAGGAGGAAGGCACTGCAGAAAGAAGGGCGGTAGGTGTAAAGGCACAGAGGTATGAGAGAGCATGAATTATTTGGGGAACAGAGAGGGAGTGGGCGTGGCGGAGGTACCAGAGGTCTGGAGGAAACAGCGGGAAATATAATTAGTGAAATAGGCTCTCGGGTCTCTCCAAGCCAGACCTCACTTCTAAGCATCTGTTGGTTTGCTGGAATCCAGGCCACCTCCTCCTCTGATCTCCTCATCCTTCGTCTGCACGACCATAGCATGGGTTGCTCAGCCCTGGGAAGGTGTGAGAGGGTGTCCAGCTAGTGCAGGGAGAAGGGGCATCCGCATGACTTTATAACTGTCTCCTCCCCACCCCACCACATCAGGACTACTCAGCAGCCCCTCGGGGCCGGCTGGGCATCCCCTGCTGCCCTGTGCACCTCAAACGGCTTCTCATCGTGGTCGTGGTGGTGGTCCTTGTCGTCGTGGTGATTGTAGGGGCCCTGCTCATGGGTCTTCACATGAGCCAGAAACATACTGAGATGGTGAGCAGGCCTGGGAGGAAGTGGGCAGCAAGTACAGGGCATGCCAGACAGATTGGCATGGGGGGGCTGGGTAGATAGCAAACTGCCCAAGAGGAATGAGAGGAGGAGGCAAGGGGCACCTCGTGGAAGGACAGAGGCAGAAACAGGGTGGCAAACCTGGCCTGGGCTTTCCCATCACCCCTACCCCACATTGGGACAGCCTCTTCCTTCCAGCACCTGGTTCCACTCAGCCTCTCTGAGCTCTCAGGGAAGAAGGAATTGCATTTGAGTATAGAGGATTGAGAGTGGGCATGAGTACTGAAGGGACAAGCGGGGGAAGAGGAATGCCAGGCAGCGCTGTGCCCTCCCCCAGGTCCTGGAGATGAGCATTGCGGGGCCGGAAGCTCAGCAACGCCTGGCTCTGAGTGAGCGTGTGGGCACCACTGCCACCTTCTCCATTGGCTCCACTGGCATCGTAGTGTATGACTACCAACGGGTGGGTATGCCTGGCCCTCTTGACCCTGGCCCCAGGGGACCCATGACACGACTTTGCTAGATCCACCCAGCTGTGCTACTTTATACACACCCATCTTCCCCCATCCTCCAGTGCTTTTGCCTCCCCTGGGGGTGCCTGAGCCCCAAATTCCAATATGACTCCCTCCTGTGCCCAACCTAGAGGGAGATGGCCCAGGACAGGGCCTAGCTCATTCCCTAATTAACTCTGGGGTTCCTATGCCCAGCTCTTGATTGCTTACAAGCCGGCACCAGGAACCTACTGCTACATCATGAAGATGGCTCCGGAGACCATCCCCAGTCTTGAGGCTCTCACTAGGAAATTCCAGAACTTCCAGGTGGGTGTGAGGGTGAGAAGGAATGGGTTGTCGCTCTCCCAAGGCTGCTGGAACTTCTAGGAATGCCTGTGTAAGGAGTTGGGAGCACGTTGCTCAAGTTCTGACCCTGTAAAGTGCTGTTCCTCTAGGGCTGCCAGGAAAGTGTCCCGCTCCAGACTCACCTGCTCTGTACCTTCCCTACCCATTTCCCCAGCCCCGCCCCACCACCCCACCTGCAAGCTGCTGGCCTCAATGTAGCCCACACCACACATAGGGGCTTCTGACTCCAGCACAGACCCCTCTTTACTGGTGAGGAAACTGAGGCTCAGAGAGATTGCTTCACATGCCTGAGGTCCCACAATGAGGGCCACAGGTGAAACTCAGCTCCCAGGCACCAAATAAGGTGTTCTTTCCAGGTGAAGCCTGAAGTGCCTCCTGCTAAGCTGAGCCAGGAGGAAGGCCATGACACTGGCTCAGCATCCAGTGGGGACCTGGACTTCCTAGGCAACACCGTGAGCACCCTGTGTGGTGAGGTGCCCCTCTACTACACCTAGGATCCTTCAGGTGAGCAGGTGTGACCTCCAGGGCACGGGAGCAGCAGTGGCCCAAGAGGGCTTGGGCCACCTTGTCTTGTCAGTTGACCTGGCACAGGAACCATTGAGGCCAGTCACCTAGGGGGCTCAAGGGAGGGAGGGCTCACAGACAACCCCCCCACCCCACCACCAGTCCCTCTCCCTCACATAATACAGTGTTTCTTTGCTTTGCAGGGCATGCGGAAGCCCCAGGGAGACAGGAAAGATCCATGAGCAAAAGGTCTTTTGCAGACAGGCGGGGAGCTGCTCCTGCCACACTGCAGGAACTTGCCCTAGAGAAATGGGAATCTGTGGGTGAGGTGGGAGGTGGAACAGTCAGATGAGAGGTGGCTCCTAGGGATCAGAGGGTTCCTACCACAAGAGAATAAAGCATCCTGATTGAAAAACAAAGGGTGTCCCTTTTCTCTCCTCCCACAGTCCCGAGGTCCTGCTCTTGGTGGGGGGTAGGGGAGGAGAGGGCCTTGAGGAGCAAAGGTGGCTTTCCCACTCTTTCTGGCCCAGGGTGATGGTGGGGAGAGGGGACCTGGGAGCGATCAACGGGCTTTAGGCGCCCTCCAGTGGTGTCTCCCGAGAGAGGGCGGGAGACAGAAACAACTCTAGGGACAGGGACCGCTGAGAGAGAGCAAGGATCCGAGCAAGGGAGACCGAGAGATGCAGGCTGAGAAGCGCGGGTAGTGACCAAAAGAAAGAGCGAGGCACAGGCAGCGCGAGCGACCTGACAGCGTGTCCCGCACCGGGAGGGGCTCGGGCCGGCGCGCTCGCGGGAGAAACACCGCTAGAGGGCAGCTGGGGTGGGGGGCGGTCACAGCCAGCACCCCGGGGCCCGCGCCCGGGCCGCCCGAGCCTCCTCCCGGTGCGGGCCGGCTGCTCGTCTTCCCCGCCCCGGCTGGCGCGCCGCCCGGGCCGGCGGATCGTGGTCCCGGCCCCCAGGAGGCCGATCTCCGGGCGAGAGCCCGCCCCCCAGCGAGCTCATTTCCCTAAAGGGGGGGACGAAGGAGGGAGGGCGGGAGCGAAGGAAGGAGAAAAAGAAGGGAAGGGAACGGAGAGACTGGAGGAGGGAGCGGGCCGCGAGCGGGCGGCCAAGGGGCGGGGGACAGGAAGGAGGGCGGCGAGCGCAGGGAAGGGGAGAGGTGGTAGGCGCGGGGGGAGCGGGCGGGCGGGGAGAGCGGCGGGCGGGGAGGGGAGCGCCTCCCCCTCGCCTTCAGCGCTCCGCTTCCCCTCGCCCGCTCCCGCGTCCGGGCGCGACCCGCCGCTGCCACCGCCGCCAACGCCACCGAGCCCGCCGCCGCCAGCATGCCCGGCGTGGCCCGCCTGCAGCTGCCGCTGCTGCTCGCGCTGCTGCTGCTCCCGCGCCCCGGCCGCCCGCTGGACTTGGCCGACTACACCTATGACCTGGGCGAGGAGGACGACTGGGAGCCCCTCAACTACAAAGACCCCTGCAAGGCGGGTAGGCACCCCCTACCCCGGGGCCGGCGGGACGCGAGGGCCAGGCGCGGGCAGGCCTGGCCCGGAGGCGCGGACTGCCGGAGATTCGGGGTGGGGGGAGGACGGTCCGGTGTGGGAAGCCGGGAGCTGCCTGGTTGGCAATGCAGTGGGGAACAAAAGAAGGAGGGAAAGAGGGAGGGGAAGTTTGGGGGACTTTTAGGACTGAACTTTTGCGCTGTTTGTAGAAGCCTCTGCCTCTTGTCTTCCCAGAGGATTCCTGGGGAAATCTCCCTGGGTCCGGAGAGAAACCTGCGGCCAAGGAGGCTTTTCCTCCTGCAGGAAACTTTTCTGGCCAAACTCCTGTGAGTGTTTGTGTGTGTGTGTGTTGGGTGTGTGTGTGTGTGCGCGCGCGCGTGTGCACTTTTTCCTTCTCCCCGGTCTCCAGCTCCAGGATATTAGTGTTTTCCAGCCTGTCTGTCTGGGCTGCCCTGAGACTGCACATCTCTCTCCCTGGTATGGGGTGGCCTGCATCTCCAAGGAGCAGGTTTCCTGAGGCCACCACCCAGCCCAAATGGAAGAAGAAAGGGATCCTCTGAGATCATGCTCCCTGGATGCCCCGGGGCCCCCACCAGTGCGGCAACTTTCTGGGACAGAGGAGACAGCTGTCAAAGTCAGAGAAGCCAATACAGGAGGGGGACTTACCTATGCCCCTGTGTGCCAGGGGCTCCCACCAAGACCAAGTTTGAGGGAAAGGGGGAAATACAAAGAACTCAGACACTGTATATCAGCTCTCTCAGTCCACAGACACTGGAGGGTTATTAGCCAAGATCAGGAGCCTGGAGAGAGAGAGAAAGAGAGAGAGAGAGAGAGAGAGTGTGTGTGTGTGTGTTGTTCTTTGTCCATGAAGACCCTGTGTAACCTCTTCACTCCTGCTGGGCCCAGAGGGGTCCTGCCCCTGAAATGACCAGATAGCCAGGCACTCCGGCTATTTGCCTGATTGGATGACCCTGAACAGGCTGCCTGGAACAAGAGAACACGCAGGGCATAAGATATCAGAACCTTTCCTCGACTTCCTGCCTCTGACTTCAGCCTATTTCTGAAGAGCCAGAGCCAGAGTCAGTGGCACAGTTCCTAGAGTTCTAGGAGTGCCTGTGTGTGGCACAGGGGTTTGGGGCAGGTTGCTCGAGTCTTGATCCTGGGGACGCTTATCTGGGTGAATGGACAACAGCAAACTTGGGAATAGGAGCCCCTTCCTGTGGGAGGAGGAGAAACCAAATCCCTCTGTCCTTTTTTCTCCACCCCTGCTGGGCTGTGGGTAAACCACAAAGTTGGCTGTCATCTTTCTTTTTGGGCTTGGGGTGGGGGTGATGCTAAGTGGACAGAGAGTGGGCTTTAGAAGCAGGCAGGCCTAGCTGTCAATCCTGGACCCACAACGCATTAGCTGTACAAACCTTGGGAATGTTAATTAGCATCTGTGACCTTCGCTTTTCTCACCTGTAAAATGGAACTGATGATACGTCTGTCCGTAGAGTTGGTGGTAAGAATTAAATATGAGAACATATACAAAACACTTATTAGAGCTTACACACTAAATAAATAATAAATAAGCATAAATAAATGGCTGTCTACTCCCTGTTTTCTGTGCCTCACACTCTCACTTCATTTTTTTCTGAGGGAATAGGCTTGGTTTTCAGAGAAAGGGAGTGTCTCTCTGGCCCTGTCCTTGTGTCACTTATTCACTCAGCTGATTTGCATTTACTGAACGCCTTATATGTGCCAGGCCCTGGGCTTGATGTTGTTGGAGATACAGAGAAGTATAAGGCAGGGCTCCTGCCCTCAAGGAGCTGACAGTCCAGGAGGGAACAACACATGGGGACTTAACCAACAGCGCAAACCAAGATGCATTCATTGTATGCCACCTTGGAAGGAAAGGACCTAAAGTCTCAAGTAGCTTCTTGCCCCTTTGCAGCTCTGGTGGTGCTGGTGGTGGAAAAACAGTGATCATAGTAGGCTGGGAAGGTTTGGGGGTCTTCATGGAGGAGGCGGGCTGGGGCAAAGCCTTAAAGAATAGGTAGGAAGCCAATCTGATGTATTTCACTACTAGTTGGAAGCTGCAGTGATTTTCAGAGCAGCAGGAGGCTGAGGGCTTTATCCCCAGTCTCAGATTTCATGTTCGGGTGGGGCTGACTGACTTGGAACTTCAAACAAGAGTTTTGGAGAAAGCTCTTCACCAGGATGGAGTGAGGCCGGTGGGGAGCTGGGCCAGGCATGGGGGTGGCCCAGAAGGCCTGAGAGCCTGACAAGGCCAAGATTCAGGGTCAAATCAGGCCTCCCTCCTGGGCGTGACTGGTGCAGTCCTGCCTCCGCCCTGACTTCCTAAGACCCCACACCCACATCCTCAAGCCTCAGGTCCCCAGGCTCTTTTCTCTGTTTCTCCTGCCAGACTTTGCCTCTTGCCCTCTCAGCTCTGATCTCCAAGGGCTGGAGGTGATCGTGGCAGGTGTGCCTGACTTTTTCACATATTGAAGGTTTGTGACAACACAGCGCCAAGCAAGTCTACTGGCGCCATTTTTCTAATAGGCTCAGATAATTGTCAGCATTTTTTAGCACTAAAGTATTTTTGATGAAGGTGTATACATTGTGGTGTTTTTAGACATAATGGTATTGCACATATAAGAGACTACAGTACAGTGTAAACATAACTTGGATATGCATTGGGAAACCAAAAACTTCATGTGGCTAGTTTTATTGCGGTGTTCACTTTATCGCAGTGGTCCGGAACCAAACCAGCAGTATCTCTGAGGTATGCGTGTGCTTCCTTTGGATGCAATAGGTGTTCCTGCTTACCTCTGCTCTCCACCCTCTCCAGCTCTCTCCTCTTCTTGCTCCTCCTTGCACATGGAGGACCGAGAATGAAAGCACCATTGACTCCCGGCTCACCTGCAATCTCTCAAGATAGCCAGACCCCTTCATTTGAGGTCACCTCTTGCTCTTACTCTCTGAGTTATGGTTACTGTTGCAGGAAGGGCAAAATTAAGACCCTTGATACCTTGGAGAGGTTCCTGGATCTTCTGGGTGAGACCAGAGCAGTGTACAGAATGCCGAACTGGCCTTTGTGTGTACTGGGAGCTGGTTCCATGACACCCTCTCTCTCTCTCTCTTTCTCTCGCCCTTGCTCAAGGAAATTGCAAGTCAGCCCTGATTTCTTGTATGTCAGGTTGCCAAACCATCAAAGGCGTCCTTTCCTGAGATTCCCAGCTCCATTTGGCTGTCCTGGTAACTTGGCAGTGACTCTCAGGGTTCTGGGAGAGACTCGGAGACAGGAATTGGGACCGAGTTGCTCCTGTAAGCAGAAAAGCCCATGGGGGATGGCAGGTTAGCTCAGTTGGTTAAAGCGTGGTGCTTTTATGACAAGGTTGCCGGTTCAATCCCCATGTGGGCCACTGTGAGCTGTGCCCTCCACAACTAGATTGAAACAACTACTTGACTTGGAGCTGATGGGTTCTGGAACAACACACTTAAAAAATAAAATAAAAGTTTAAAAAAAGAAAAGGAAAGCCCATGGGACTGCTCCTGAGCCAGCTAGGACCTTACATCAGCCTCAGGTGGCAGCTCAGAGGTCTGTTTTGGGAGATGAAGTGGGCCAGTAGTTCACTAACTCTCATCACCATCCTCACCCCAGAGGCCTTGTGGCCCAGGTTTGGACTTCAAGGGGCCTTAGAGGACTAGGTTCCAAGCTCAGGAGGGTGAAAAGCAATCCCTTCTCCAGCCAGACCACATTCCCCCTCCAGACACTCTGAATGAGTCACCCACCCACTAATGCCCCTGCTCCCTGAGTCACCTTCTCTTTTAGGTGCCCCAAGGGAGGAGGAAAAGACTTACCATCTCCCTGGGCTCCAGATGGAGAGGGACTAATGGGACTCCCCAGGAAAAAGGAACTCTCAAAAATTCTAGTTTCTCCAGAGACTTTTTGGGAGAAGATATTGGGGAAGATGGGGAAGGAGTAGAATGTGTTATTCCATAGACCACTAAGGACCTCCTAAGGATATCCAAAGGAATAGGCTAATCTCTCTCTCTCTCTCTCTCTCTCTCTCTCTCTCTCTCTCTCTCTCCCCCCCCCCATTTCTAAAGGTGTCCTTTGGGGGTGTGTCCTGTGAAATGGGGTATGTGCATCCAGTTATTTGTGTGTGTAAAAACACTAGGGCTTGCACAGAGAAGTTAGCTGCGTGTGTTTTTGCACATTTTGGGGTGTGCCGCTGCTTTATAGCCAAGTCTGTTTAACTATGCATGTGGGTGCTCTTGAGTGCATGTCAGCATGCGTGCAAACTTGCACCAGTGCATCAGTGTACAATACATGCACGCGTTTGCGGGAACTTGAGCATGTCCTTCTCTAGCTAGAAGCTTGCATTTGTGTTCATGGGACCTGCGTACGCTTGGTACACATGGCAGTGGGGCTCCATCACACCAGCCAGCTCCTCTCCTGCCCCACGGAAGGAGGTGCCTTGCCACACCCCAGGGAAGGAGACGTGCACTCAGAAGGCCAGCCTGAAGGATGGGTACATGGGGTCCAGTGCACTCTCTCTTTCCTTTCATACTCCTGGGACCTGGCTGTGGAGCAGCCATGAGTGGTCCTGGCTGGTTTTCAGCCAGAAAACAAAAACTTTTGATTCTGGGTTGAAAACAACTACTACCCTGACTCTGATTGCAGGGCTTCCTTCCAAGTAAAGAGGGGTGTCCTCACTTCCCAGCATCTAGATTACTTCACTTCCCCAGGAGGAATCCCAAATGAGCAGGGCCTTTAGGCTCAGCTCCTGGCCATAGGGCGCTCCTGCACACCCCATCTCTCCCCACCCCCACTGTTCCCACGCATTCTTCAGCCATGACATCCCCACCACAGGGCGCCCGCTCTGCAGATGAGCTCTGCGGCCAGCCCAGGCCTTGACCCGCCTTCCACTTGCCCTGTCCACACTGCCCGGGTCCCACAGGCCAGCACAGTTCCCTGGGCTCTGTCCTTGGAATTCGAGGTTCTGCCTCTGAGCTCTTTGGGCAGGGGGTTGCTTCACTGGGCTGGAAGGCCAATATGGGTGAACCAGTGTGCCCTGGGAAAGGGGAGAGCTGAACTTGAGCTTATGGGGTTGTTATTGGGGTAATATTCACAGTGGCCATTTAGTAGGTGCTCACTGTGCTCTAGGCTTTGTGCTAAGTGCTTTGTTTACATGCCTGGTTTCATGTAAATAAATCCTAGGAGACAGTTTCTTTTCTTAGCTCCTCTTTATATAGGAGAAAATTGAGGTTTAGAAGAGTCTATATGACTTGTCCGCTAGAAGTTGCCAGGTTAGGCTTCAAAGACAGGTCTGCCTGACTCCAAAGACCTTGCTCTTTGCTGCCATGTCCAAAAAAGAATTAAGTGTCCAGCCATGCATATATGGTGATGTCCGTGGGTGTGGGCGTGTGAGCCTAGAGGTGCAACGTCACTGCAAAGGGGCAAAGTGTGTAAAGATATGGGAGAGTTCATGTGACCCGTGAGTGCCGGTGTGAATGATGGCACGTAGGGACCCACCATGCCTCCTTGAAATGTACCTCCCATCCCATCTCCTTCCTAAGGCCACCCTTGCATGTCAGCTGAGAAGTGTCTTCTGTTGCTGTCCCATCTATTGCTGAGCCAAGACCACCAAGGGTGACATTTTAAGTAAGAGACTCTTTCTCATGGGATGGAAGGGATGCTGGGCCACTTACTACCTGGTGACCTTGGGCAAGTCATTTACCCTCTTAGGCCCAAGTATTCTGATCACTAAAGTCAGGGAGGTGGGCTGGAACCTAGCCGCCAGGTTCTTTCTCGATGTATTTGTAATGGGACACTCCTAAGCAAATGCATGGGTGGAGTACGGCTTAATGGGCATGTACTGGGTGGACCAGGATTAAATGAATTCATTAACATGAAAACACTTTGTCAACTGGAAAACACCACATAAATTTCAACAGACATTTATAGGAGGTCATTATTGCTGCGATTGCTAGCTTAATGAGTTCAGAACTTGCGCTCGGTTTCTGTGTATTGGAGCCTGTGCATGTGTATTTGTTAGGATTGTCTGTGACTGCGTGTGGTGGACATGTGTGTCTGAGTGTGCTTTTGTGTATATATATTTACTGTATGGGTTCTGCAGAAGTAATGAACGTGAGTGCAATGAGCACTAGACTGGGAGCCAGGAGGCCTGAATTATAAATCCAGCCTTTCTAGTATCTAGCAGCATGGTCTCGGTGAAATCATTTCCCTTCTGGGCTTCAGTTTCTGCATCTGTAAAAAGGAAGGTTAGAAGGTTTAGCCTAGATAACTGCTACAGTCACTCTCACATTCTGCTGACCCAGCGTTAGGTCATGGCTACAGAAGAGTGTGTATCTGTGAGCATGTGTTTGCAGACTCAAAGAATACTGACGTGATACTTCACTCACACAGTATCCAGTGCCTTCCACGTTCCAGGGCATTGCCAGCCCGGCTTGTGTGTGCTGGGATGATGTCTCTGTGACTTTGCAGCTCTGTGTTTGATGGCGTGGGTGTGGATGTTACCCTGTGTGTCTGATTCTGTGTATGATGATGGTGTGTGTGTGTGTGTGTGTGTGTGTCCACCCAGAGGCCATCTGGGGAGGAGAAACCTGTGTGCAAGGCCTCAAGGTTAAAACAACTTGTGTCATGCTGCCCGCCAGGCCTGTGAAGCACTGGGATGAGAAGCAGATGTCCTCGCCAGGGTGGAGCTGCAGGGAAGCTGCCCTCTGCTCTGCCTCCCGCCCTGCCCCCCATCCCATTCCTGCTTGAAGCTCACATCTGAGCTCCTTCCAGAGCGCTCAGCTCTGAGGCCTCTGCTTCCTCTCGCTCCCAACTTCTTAAAAAGCAGATAGACTGTTTAGCCCATCAGTCTGGAAATATCTCCCCAGCTCCAGAAATCAAAATGGCCTATGAAGGGGGCTCTTTTCCCCCAGGCCCTTCTTTCTCCAGAGAGGGGACCCTGGAACTCCAGATAGGAGTCACTTGAGAACTGTTAAATGTTTTCCTCTTGGCTGGGAAGCTCCCATCATGTGTCCTGGTTTCCCTAAGGTGACTATCGCTCCACTTCTTTTTCCTGTCCTCCCCTCATTGTAATTCAAATGGAATTTGTGGAGTGAATACCACCCGCTCAACACAGTGCCAAGGTCATGGGCCCACAAAGTAAACACTATCATCCCACCCCCTTCTATTCTCTTTATAGCACCCATCACTGTCTGGAATTCTCAAGTTCGGTATTAGTGCCTTTGTGTGTTATTGAAGGTTAGCTCTGTGTGAGCAGGGACCTCATGTGTCTTGCTAATCACTGGAGTGGTACCTGGCCCACAGTGGGTGCTTACTAAGTATTTGCTGAAGAATGATGTAGTAAATGACGTGACCATGTCTGTGGGGCTAAGTAGGGGCTGAGGCATCAGCTTTGCCGGGATTCCAACTAAAAAGTGAGCATGAGTCTCCCAAGACGTCTCCAGAGCAAGCCCCCGTGGCCCTTCTCCTTCCTCAGAGAATGATTAAGATTCAAGTTGCGGTGGAGGCCAGGGGCGCGCCATGGTGTTGGGGCTGTCAGTGCTGGGTAGGTGGACTAACTTGGCCCCTGGTCTCTTCTTTTCTCTCTAGCTGCCTTCCTTGGGGACATCGCCCTGGATGAGGAGGATTTAAGGGCCTTCCAGGTGCAGCAGGCCACGGATCTCAGACAGCGTACAAGCCGCAGGTCTTCTATCAAAGCTGCAGGTGCACTGGGTACGGGCCGTCCCTCCTATGTCCCAGAAATGGGTTCCAGAATTGGAGAGACAGGGACCCTCCCTGTTCACAGCCAGCCTTCTGGCTCAGAGGCCATGAGCATGAACCCATTGTAAGGGTTTGTTTTCTCTTAGGATATCTTTATCCTTTTCCCAGAGGAACAGCAAGTATAGACATTCCCAGGAGTTAAGAACCAACATTCTTTTTGCTTCCAGTTTACAAAGGCCTTTCAAAAGCATTATCTAAATTGACCGTCCCTAACCACTTTCAAAGGTAGGTGTCAGGACAACTCCCGCTTTATCGATACAGACACTGAGATCCACGGAGGTGATGTGACTTGCTCAAGATCACAAAGGTGGTCAGTGGCGGAGCTGGGACAGGAACCCAAGCCTCTGACTCCAAATCTAATGCTCTTTTCTTAGCACCACAGTCCCACCTGGCTTCTCCTCCTGCTCCCACTTTGCAAGCTTCTATGCATTCTTCAAGGTCCATCTCAAGAGCTTTCCTTGTGAAATCTTCCCTGATCATCCCCCAGACATGACTGTGCCTCCATTTTCTGTGGCCTCTCTGTACTTACACTGTTAGCCACTCACTCGGTGCCTCATAGTGCAACAATTTGTTCGTGTGCTACCTCCCCAACCGAACTCAAAGCTCTTCAAGGTCAGGGATGGGTCCTTCTTATCCCTGGGTGTGGTCCAAGCACCTAACAACCCTCCTGGCACTTGTGCATGGGTGAGGGAGTGGGGAGAAGGAGGCCTGGACTGGCTCAGTTCTGTCCAGCCTTCTCCCGGATCTGGAACATAGTCCTGCCCACAGGTAACTCTCCCATTGCCAACGGGCGCAGATGCTTACCTGGGACCTGTGATGAGCACATTCTGGTGGCACCAGGCAGTTGTCCTGTCCAGCATGGGGCAGGACCCCGGCATGGGCAGCCATGGATTGAAGATCAAATTTTCCCAGAGAGCAGTTGGCATTGGAGGGTGACCTAGTGGCCTGTTAACTAGCAAGGCTTACTTGACCTTAGTGGGGACTAGTAGACGTGGTACAAGGGGAGAGCAGAATGGATGAGCTGGGTCACCTGGGCTGCCACTAACCCACCACATGACTTTGGGCAAATCTTTGGCCTTAGTTTCCTCCTTTGTCCAAGGTAGAGAGTGAGACGTGCCCAGTTCAACCAAGAGACCTACTGTGTCAAATGAGAACATGTATTTGGGAATACTTAAAGAAGACATCAAGTTCTGTATGCACCACAAATATGAAGGTTTATTGGATGAGAAGGGACCATTTCCTAGTCTCTGTTCCCCACAATTCCTAGAAAAAGAGTACACCATTGTTCTTTTTTTTTTTTTTTTTCTGTTACAGTCAACCCTCACTATTCACGGTAGTTATGAGTAAAGTTATCCAGTAACCTTATAGTCATTCTATAAAGTCACTGCAAACACCTAATTAGCAACTACTAAGCCATTACTCCTAGGAGAAAAACAATTAAGTTCCTGTGAGCCTCTGGTCACAACATTTTCATAACTCATCAATACGTAGCCCCGTCTCATGTGGATTTCTGTTTAAATATGCTTTATTTAATATACAGTTGCATCATTAACATTGAACTCATCATGGCCAACAGCACTGTGACTCATGCCTGAACAAAGCATATATAACACAGGCATTTTCTCCATCACAGCCTTCTTGCACATAGGAACACTAGACAGCTCTAGCGGGTGGGGCAGAGGGGAGTCATTTTAAATAGCAAAATCACCAACAGAAAAAGCACAAAAATGCAGAAAAACATGGCACTAAATAGACTGTGAAAAAGATATGTGTTTACAGCATGAGAACTGAAACAAGAAGGCAGGCATCGCCTTGTTCAGCCTCAGCTGGGAATGTGCACGCTCGGTGACTCAAATGTTTCACTGCTCTGTGTACGTGACCATGAAAGAGCTGAGGGGATCGATTTTGGTTTACAAATAAATATGGAATCCCCCAATAATGAGGATTGATTATAATGTGTTTCCCCCTCGTCTTCTTCATTCACTTGCTACCAATGTCTTCCTCTTTCAATTCCAGGAAACTCTTCTACTCCCAACTGCCAGCGTGCTACTGGGCAGCCTCAGAGGAGAAGCCGTGGCAGATGGAGAAGCAGGACCCGGAGCCGGCGGGCAGCGACTTCCAGACCAGAGCGCGTATGGCCCGATGGGGTCATCCCCTTTGTCATTGGGGGAAACTTCACTGGTGAGCGTGATGTTGGGGCAGCCCGGCCGTGCATGGTAGTATGAGTGGTACCTTCTGCTATCTGGCGTCCACTCCTGAGCAGTGGGTGGTGGTGGGCTCATCTGGACACTGTGACAGCCTGGACTCCTTCATCCCGGCAGGCAGCCAGAGGGCAGTCTTCCGGCAGGCCATGAGGCACTGGGAAAAGCATACCTGTGTCACCTTCCTGGAGCGCACTGATGAGGACAGCTATATTGTATTCACTTATCGACCCTGCGGGTGAGCAGGGGCCCCTGGGCACAGCACCCTCATTTATCTCCTCAACCCATGTTCTGCCCTGAGCACTGCAGCTGCCCCACCTGGGCAAGGCCTTGCATCATCTGTCCCCTCCTGCCATGGGGCATCTCCCCAGTAATGCTCCCAGATGTGGCTGTGACCCCATCACACAGCCTGGGCACCCCTAGGCTCAGGCCCCACCCCTGCCCCGTTGCTCCCCACCCCCCTGGCAGCCTAGCCCGGCCCCTGAGTGGATGCACTCCCCCAGCTCGGGACCGCCCCCCTGAGCTGGCCCCGCCCTCCAGGTGCTGCTCCTACGTGGGTCGCCGTGGTGGGGGCCCACAGGCCATCTCCATAGGCAAGAACTGTGACAAGTTTGGCATCGTGGTCCATGAGCTGGGCCACGTCATTGGCTTCTGGCACGAGCACACAAGGCCAGACCGGGACCGCCACGTCTCCATCGTGCGCGAGAACATCCAGCCAGGTACGCGCTTCGATCTGGGGTGGGGGATGGGGGTTGGGGGGTGCACTGTGGCTCCTTCCCCAGCCCCTGCTCCAGGGCCCCTGGTGGGGACGGCAGCTGCTCCCTGGAGCCATCACCTTTGGTCAACTCAGCATATAGTCTTAGCCCTGCCCAGGGCAGGTTGGTGCAGACCCTACCCTGGAGGCATCTGCTCTGGCGAGTGGCAGCTCAGGGACCACAGATCAGTTGTGGAGCTACTGTGTGTGTGCAGTGGGGAAGGGGCCAGGTCCTGGACACAGGAGCCATCCCGAGCAGCCAGAACCCAGCTGGCCTTCAGGGTGGTGTTTGGGGAGGGGTCGACCTGTCCCTCATGCTGCCACAGCCTTTCTCTTCACTTACCCAGTCTTCTGCCCTTTGTTCTGTCCTCTAAGGGTTTTTTCTCTCTCCTTTCTCCTCGCTATGCTCTCTCTTCCCTCCCTTCCTGTTTCCTCCCTCTCTCCCCAGGCCTCCTCCACTCTTCACTGCTTTCATCTTGCTGTGGTTCTAGAAATGGGCACTTCCTTCCCATACTCCCTTGAGCCTTCCCTGCAACACGTCCTCCTTCACTCTGCCCCTCTGCTGGACACTCTTCTAGAGACCCGCCCCTCCCCCCAAGCTTCCCTTGGCTGCTCCCTGGACCCTCAGGTAGGGGGGCATCTCTCCAGTACAGGGAGGACCCCTTTCCCCATCCTGCATCCTGCACAGACCTGCCCCCTCCTACCCCCCCACACCCTTTTCCTGGTCTTCGCAGGGCAGGAGTATAACTTCCTGAAGATGGAGGTCCAGGAGGTGGAGTCCCTGGGGGAGACCTACGATTTCGACAGTATCATGCACTATGCCCGGAACACGTTCTCCAGGTGAGAGATGGGCCTGGTCTCTTCTGGGGCAGCCCAGCCCTGCCCTCTGTGGGCCTCCTGCTTTGCACCAGGCTGCCCTGGTAGGGTAGTTAGCAAGGACAAGAGTGGGTCCTGGGTAGCTGCAGCCCCCAAGCAGAGGACCTGTGGTGCTGCCCGCCTGCTTCTATCCTCTTCTACCGTGGGCCCATGGCAGGGCCAGGACTCACAAAGCGTAGGTTCTTCACCTAGAGTTGTGCGTACCGCGCGCACCTGGCCCAGGAGGCTGAAATCCAGCCACTCGGCAAGCCGCGCGCTGTGGCCCTGAAACTGTGTCAGCCCAAAGGAGCTGAGCTTATCCCTCCTCTGAAGACCGAAGGGGGACACATTTTTCTAATTGGGAGCACCCTTTTCTCATCCGTCTGCCTTTTGGTAATTGGCAGATTTGCGCAAAGACTGGATTCTGCTCTGGACCAGCTCCCTCCCCACCTCACAAGCACATACACACCTACTCTTTATCCTGGGCCCAGGTTTCCAGAGTTACAGCCAGAACCCCAAGGTAGTGGGCCAACCTCCCCCACACCAGCTTCTGAGCCTTGTGTTGTAACCGACCCTCGTCCTCCTCACCCTCCTTCCCGTTGGACTTTTCCCACGCCTGCCTCTTTCCTCATCCTCTATCTGCCCTCCCGCTCAGTCCCAGACAGCAGCCCTCCCCCCTCTCCTCAGTTCTCCTAGACCCACTCTTCCTGCCTCCAGACCTGAGGGAACGGAGACCAAGGAAGGGTGGTGAGGTCATCCTTCTCCCCACACCCGCAGGGGGGCCTGTACATTTTCTGCCACATCCCTCCCTTCTCCCTGCTGAGTCCCACCCAGCTGGTGTGAGTCAGGGGCCCTGGGGAGGTGGAGCTGCCTGCTTCCCCTTCTCTCAGATGGAAACACCCAGGATTTCACAGGCAGGAACTGGGAGGGCTGAGACATTGATGGATCGTGAGCTGGTGGGGCTGTCCCAGGGTCTGGTCTGGCCACGGTGGAACCTGCCCTTTGGCTTTGTCCCAGGTGCTTTCAGAAGCAGCCATGCCAACAGGGTAAAGCATTGGCATGGGGTCATCCTGGGAGAAGTGCAGTCAGGGCTGAATTAGCACAGGGGCCACAGAAGCTGACTGGGTGCGGCTGGAGATATGATTGACAAGGGGTCTGAAGCTCTCCTGGGGCTGGGAGTTGGGGCCAGGTTGAGTGGGGCACCAGTGGGTCCCTGACCTCCCAAAGTGTTTCTGGGGCTCCCCCAGTCTCCTGTGGTGTGGCTGCCACGGAGCAGGGTGGCTGCTGGTCAGTGGGCAGCTTAATGACAGGGTGAGATGTCTCCACCCGTCCCTGACCCCGTTGCGGAATGTCTGGGTTCTGGCAGGGCCGTGACCTTGGACGCACACAGGCATGCCACCCCTCTTTCCATCACATTCTCACCCAGACTGGGCTTGTCCTCCTCAGGGGCATCTTCCTGGACACCATTGTTCCCAAGTACGAGGTAAACGGGGTGAAACCTCCCATCGGCCAAAGGACACGGCTCAGCAAAGGGGACATCGCCCAGGCCCGAAAGCTCTACAAGTGCCCAGGTTGGGGCAGGGAGGGACGGGCCAGGGAGGAGCGGAGGGTATGGCCCCAGGCAGGCAGAGGCCAGGACTTGGGACCAGGGAGGTTAAAGCTGTGAGTCTTAGAGAAGGCCAAAGCTGCCTGGTGGAGGGGGCCCTCAGGGAGGGGCAGTGTTCAAGTTATGGACCAAACTGGAACTAGAATCAGGTGGTGGTGAAATGCTGAGCCACCCACTTTCTGAGGGTCTGGGAGAATGAGGGGCACTAGGAGCAGAAAATGGGGAGAGCAGAGCAATTCTCAGGGAGTGAGGAAGAGTGAGGTCCACCACAGGAACCTGACCTTAACTCTAGAACCCACTTGCCTTGACCACAGGGCACCCTGTAGCACTAGGCAGGGAGATCGGATGGTGTGAGCTTGTCTGTGAGAAGGGGGTGGATCTTAAAGGGACAGGACCACCCAAGACCCTCCCCTCTCCTCAGCCATTCTCCTCTCCCCCAAGGATGCTAGGGTGCAGGGTGGGGAAGCCTGAGGTTTGGGGAATCGGGTGCCTGCAGCCAGCTACCCAAACATTTCCTTTCCTTGACAGCCTGTGGAGAGACCCTTCAAGACAGCACAGGCAACTTCTCCTCCCCTGAGTACCCCAACGGCTACTCTGCCCACATGCACTGCGTCTGGCGCATCTCTGTCACACCTGGGGAGAAGGTAACTAAACGTCTCCTCCTGTCAGGGCTGCAAAGTAGGAGCACATAGTCAGTGTAGTGTGAGCGACCAACCAGGAGACAGTAAAACACATCCACCCCACACGAATGACGCAGCACGACAGTGAGGAGGGGCTTCTACCAGTAGTTGTAAGTGAAGGCTAACTCGCAAGTAGCACTTACTGTGTGCCAGGCACTTTTCTAAATGTTTCTCGGATCCATTTACAGGCTTTTCACATGGAGTCTGGACCTCTCACCCACCCCTAGACCTTCTGAGTCCTTTGTATTTTTATTGCTCCCAAGAGTCAGCATTAAGACTTTGTTTCCCTTGATTGGAATATGGTACTTAATGTGCTAGTGCAGCCTTAAGTAGCCTTGAGCTGGATTAGGTTTTATTTCTGGTCACATTGTTCATTCCAACAGTGCTCAAGATCATTTTGAATCTGAACTGCACCTTCCAACAGGTAGCCATCCCTTTTACTCTGTCATGAGCTCATTTGGTAAGCATGCCTTCTGGGTCTTCGGAACCAGGTCTTTGATCAAAATGTTGAATGGGACATGAATCAAAACAGATATAAGATCTCCCTCTGCACTGACGGTGAGCCATTAATGGGTAGGTTTTAGGCAGAGTTGTTCCACCAGCTATGACACCACTTAATGTCATTACCATCCAGCCACAGGTCACCACCTAGTTGACCAGGATGTGCGCTTCTTCTGAGACCACTCCATTGTCATCTTTATATCCCTGGCACAGGATGTGGTTAATAAATGCCAAATATGTAGATGAATTGCCTAACCAAATCAAGTCTACTGTTCCACTTAGTAAAACCCCTTTTAAAAAGGAAGTGTAATTTGTGACATGCCTTGTTTCAAGTTAACCCCAAGTGACTCCTAGTCATCAAATGTTTTTTTCCTAAATGGTCACAAACCATCTGTTTAATTGGAAATTGACATTCAGCTCGGTGGTTTGCAATTCCCAGAATTCACTCCAAACCCCTCCTCCCAACACACACATGCAACGCGCACCACATACAACCCCTCTGAAATTGGGAAAGCTTTTGTTCTGAGTTCTCAAAATTACAGACACTGATCACATCTGCAAGTTATTTGAATGTCTTCTGATGTCATTCTTGAGCCTAGACACAAGAGCCAACTTAAAGAGGTGCTCACTGACTCCTTATATGTTATTGAACTTCATTTACTTTCAAAACTATGCTTATTTTATTTTTGTAATTTGAAGATTATTTCATTAATGGCAGATTTTTACTGAAGGTTGAGTCATTCTGTCATCTTTCTTGGTTAACGTTCTACCATCTTCCCTTAAAAGTGAACCCATCCCTTCCTTGTACTTGTTCTGAATCTAACTTAAAAATTGCGATCCTTTTTGCTATCTTGTACTGACTGTGCCCCGGCTTCCTTCATCCCTCTGCCAAGGGTCTTCACTATTCCAGCCTTTGGAAATCTCACCACAAATAATAATAACAACTAATGATTATGGAGCATGTGATTGGCCAGGCATGTGTTAAGATCTTTATGTGTTATATCTTTTAATTAGCACAACAATATTATTATAGGCGGGGCACTAATGATGCCCTCATTTTGTATAGGAGAAAAAAGCAAACTTGGAAAAATTAAGTAACTTGCCCACAATCTCATAGAACCTGAATTATGACACAAAAGTCTGCGATTACAATGCTGTGTGTATTCTAAGGCCCCGTCCCATTTCAGCAACTCCTGAAGTGCCCTTCAGCAAACCTGTGTACCCACTATGTGGCCAGCACTGGGGATGGAAATGTACATGAGACAGACCCCGGCCCCAAGGAGCGCAGAGTAGGGTAAAGCGTTCCTTTCTTTCCTGTTGAGAAGGTTTGCTCATTCGGCAGGGGCGTGGCAGCTTGGTCAAGCTCTGTTTTCTTCCCTGTTCCCCTGGGCTGGCATGGGCTGGCCCTAGTCTCTAGTGGACACATGGCTTTGCTGAGCCTCTGTGTGCCTCGGACCTGCTCCCTCCATAATTCCAAGAAGACTTCCCATCCTTTATCGGAGGCCTGCCTAGAGGTCCAGGGAGAGATGTGGGCTGCAGGTAAAAATTCCAGGTTAATCAACGCATGGTTGTAGAAGTAGCAAAAAATAAAACCCACCCACGGTCCTAATGAGACTGTAGAGTTGTAAGTGAAAGAAAGATAGAACCCTGGGAGACAGACTGTTTAAAAGGCCTGCGGAGGCTGGGGAGCCAGAAGAGGATGGCATCATACAATAACGGCCACTCTTTGTTACTTAACAATTACGTTCCAGGCAAAGTATCAGTCATCTTACCTGCATGACCTCATTATTCTTTAACAACGGTTCTGTGACATGGGCACGATATCCCTATTGGATAGATGAGGGAGCTGAGGCTCAAAGGGCATGAGTAAATGTGCCCAAGTATACACAGTAGTCGTGGTGGAAGCAGCATTCAATTCTAGGATTGTCTGATTCCAAAGTCTATGCTGTTTCAACAGTAAGCCTTAAATAAACCCACCGGTGTCAGCTGGTGGACTTTGGCCTCTGTTTGGCTGCTGAAAGGTTGTTTTCCACTGGCTTCCCAGTTCTTGGCTTATTGCCAGAAATGCAAACTTACCTTATACAACTGTGCAAGTCAGGAGTATGTCAAGCAAGAGAAAGAACCTCTTTGGAAGGCTTCTTTGAGGATCCACAGGTCTCTACACTGCACGTAATAAGCAGCTACCCTGAAGAGGATTTACAGCGTCGCCCGAGCTGGGAAGCCAGCCTCTGTGAGGAGGAAAGTGGTTTCAGAGGGAGATCATGGTCAAATGTTGCAGAGGAGTGAAGAAGATAAAAGTTTAACATGCCTTTTGGATTTATGAGTATCCACCCTCATTCTCATCCCTGCCTTCTGCTATCTTGCCTATTCTTCAAGTTCCAACCCCAATTCCACCTCCTCTGTAAGGCCTTCCCCGACTCCCACCTCTCATCCCCCAACCGACAGAGATGACCCCTCCCTCCTTTGCAAGGCCTGTGCAAGGCCTTCCCCTAAGTCCTGCTTCTCAGGCACTGAAGGGTGTGGGGCTCTGAGGATGGAGGGGAAGTTGAGGCTCATCCTTTGCCCAGCTGTCGGGCAAAATGATTGGCAGGCATGAGGAGGCCACATAGAGTGGTGGTTAAGGGCGTAAGTTTAAGAGCCAGTGGGCCTGGGTTTGACTCCCAGCTTTGCTCTTTATTGGGTGTATAATCTCGAGAAAGTTGCTTAACTTCTCTGTGCTTTTGTTTCCCCATTTGTAAAATGGGCCTGGTGGCAGTCCCTCCCTCATGGGGTTGCTATGAGGATTAAACTACTTGATGTCCGTGATGTGCTTAGAGCACTGCATATCACATAGTGAGAGTTCAGTCAACGTCAACTGCTATTCCCATTCTCTGTTCAGCATTTGATAAATGAGTGGGCCCTGGCCAACTTTCCTGGGGCCCATCTGCCTCCCTCTTACTTCCAGGATTCTGGTCTGAACCATTTCAAATATCAAAATATCTTAAGCAAACTCAACTCCACAGACATGTGTCAGACACCGTTGTAAACTTTAACTACGTTAATTTAATTCCCCTCAGGCCTATGAGACAGGGATTATTACCTTTACCATCTTACAAATAAGGAAAGGAAGGCACAGAGGCGTTAGATGATGGGCCTAAGATGGTGCAGCAAGACCAGACTGAAGCCAGACAGTGGGTCCCCGAGGGGTGACATGTTCTCCCAATTCTTCCCTGAGAGCGTCCAACAAACACGAGGAGCACACGTGGGGTGCACCTGGAGACTCCGTACCCTGTATCTCATTGAATCCCCTGACTCCCCAGGGCAGTCATGGGGATCACCTCCATTTTTCATACAAAGACGCTGAGACACAAAGAAGTGAAGCCATAGGCCCAACATCAGGAAATGGTAGAGCTGGCCAGGTTTTCTTTGGCAAAGGGGAGTGCCCCTGCCACCAGAGCACAGCTGTTTCCACATGACAAGTTGTTACAACTCTTAATTAGACACCTCCGGTCTCAATATAGTCATGGCTCTGCCTCCTTGTAGGAGTCCCTAACCACCAGCACAGGTCGCTTCCTCCCGTGTGAGGCAACCTCTGGTGCCTCCTGCCACGTAGGAGGTCTCGGGTGGGCCCTTTGGGGTTCCGCCGGCTGGGTGTGTGTGGTTTCTTCTTTAGAGGGTCTGAGCCGATCCGCCCTGGACAGAGCCAGGGTTGTTTCCGAGGAGGAGGGGACAGTTGCTACTGTTCTTAGCACAGCTGGTGAGCAAAATTGATTGGCGGGCCCAGTGAGGCCACCCAGAGTCGTGGAGGAGGGTGTAAGTTTAGAAGCTAGAGTGCCCTCATTCGGCCCTCTGCATTCCTTCTTTCATCCAGCAACTCTTTAAAAGATATTTTTGTGTTGTTTATTATATGTAAGAGAACATATGCATGTTGTAAAAGTTTTGAACAATATAGAAATGCATAAGGTAAGAATGGAATATTATCGCCTTGATCCTCTTCCAAATGCCAGTCCTCAGTATGTCCTTCCATAACCTTCTAGGTGTGTGTGTGTGTGTGTGTGTGTGTGGTCTTCTGTAACTTGCCCTTCACTCAACAGTAAATCATGGTCATCCTTCCATGTCAGCACAGACAGATCTAACTCAGTCATTTTCATGGCTGCTTATCATACCATCATCTTGATGTCCCTTCATTTAATTATTTAATCATCCCCTGCAGGTCTCTATTGATGGATGTTGACAGAAGTTTTCCCAAGTTTTCAAAAATGCTACCATAAATATCTTGAAACTTATATTGTTATACACTCGGGCAAGTATTTCTATTGAATATATTCCTAAAAGCAAAAATCTATTCAAGAGATATTCATTAAGCACCTACTCTGTGCCATGCACCAAGGATTCCATAGTGAATTAAACTTCCTCTGCGATCATATTTCCTCATTTTCTAAAAGGATAAAATATAGGGTACTGGCTCCATAGCAAGAGCTGAAACAGATTTTTCAACCTGTTTTTCAAAATACCACGACTTATATTTTTATAAAAATACTGTCAAGGATTAATAATAATTATCAAGAGTGATATAGTGGGCTTTTCAAAACACGATCGCACTCGCTTACACCTCAGAGTACCACAGTTAATAAAAGGTCGCCAAACATAAACATACTTAAACTTATGAATCAAAAGAAAAGAAGGAAGATGGACCATGGGTCCAAGCTAGGTAAGGAGAGATGTGAGGAACTGAAGGTGACAGGCAGTGAAAATGCCATAGGCTCGGGGGATTGAAGGTCATAGTGAACTGGAAGGATTATGGGCTCAGTACATAAAGGGAGTGAACGAGGAAAAATTGGGGCATGTGGATGGAGAGTGGGGTCCTTGAACTTGAGATTCTGAAGGATGGGGTCTGGAGCACATGCTATGTGTGGCTGAGAAGGGGCAGAGACGGGGAGAGAGAAGGTTGTGGAACGGAGAGGCCAGGGAATGGAAAGAATTGTCGAGGTAGATACTGAAGTCACCAAGTATTTTGACAGGGCTGGTGTTAGAGCGTGACCATCAGCCAGAAGCTCTTCCTTGACTGGTCACAGGTCGCAGCATTGATACTGGCTGCAGACAGCGATTGCCAGCACCTGCTTTGGGATCTTTTTCATTCTGGCCTCTTTTTCTGTCTGCTTCTAATTCGGCAGTGAGCCAGAGGGGAGACAGACCCCTTTCTCCTCCAGCAGGGAACCCTGCTGGCACCACACAGGTGGGCCCCTTGGGCTTATCACGTGTCCAGTGCACACACCTCACTGTTCCCAGCAAACTGTTCTCTGGAGTTTCTGCTTGTTGGACTTAGAATACGCAACCGGTTTGGGAGCTCATTCTGGAAACTACTAAGGAAGCCATTTCCCTCCTAGAAAGTGTGCTTCTCTACTTATGAATGTGCTTTCCTACTGGGAGACTTGGTACTTAACAAGGTGTCACATTCCTCCAGGATTAGGTGAACATTTGGTGGGTTCAGAGGCTGAAAGGAGTTTGTGAGTGGGAGGCACTTGTACAGGGGCGTTGCCTGTACCTGTGAGGTACTGTGTCAGGGTGAAATGTTCTGCATTTTACCTGTGAAGTAGCTGAGGTTCAGAGAGGTTGGGTGATTTACCCAAAGACTCACACCAGGAAATGCAGAGGTGAGATTCAAATCCAGGCCCATGTGATTGGAGTCTTGAGGTTTTTTTCACTAAGTGATTTTTCATGCACATATCTTGTCCTTCTAAGTCCTGAGCTACTTGACAGGAATGTATCTTAAACTCGTTCACGAGAAGGATTCAGATGGGGAAGGACATTCCCTTCTGCAGTTAACGTGACCTCGTATCCAGAGTCAGCATTCAGTAAAGATGTGATGATGAGTGACTTGGCCTGTCTTCCCTCTGCCTGTTCCCTCTGGGCCCTTCATTCCTATTTCAGCCCCTGTACCATACGCCACCTGTGTCCTTTCTCTCACTGAGGAGACCTCTTCCCGGGAAAGGTACTATGATTTATATGATTTAAGTTGACCATGAGGAGAGCTGGGTTTGTTTAACCCAAAGCCATGGCTCCTTATGAAGGGAATCAGTAAAATGAGCCTGCTCACGCACATATTCATGAGGCCACGCATTTTCAGGGAGGACTGGCCTGGGATATCTTGGAAGAATGCAGGACTCCAAACAGGCACACAGCTGGGGAGGAGTGACGTTTCTGTGCCAGGGAGCTTCTTAACTCTTTGTTACCCGCAGCAAACCACCTCATGAAAGCAGGGCCGTGGTCATGAGGCTGGCGGGTGAGGCCTGTGAGGTGTGGAGAGCAGCGTAACCTTCTTCCTCCCCCTGTTCCCCTAGATCATTCTGAACTTCACATCCATGGACCTGTACCGCAGCCGCCTGTGCTGGTACGATTATGTGGAGGTCCGAGATGGCTTCTGGAGAAAGGCACCCCTCCGAGGTAATGAGCCAGCCCACCCCTGCCTCCTCTGCAGCCGACTGCTTTAGAATGGCTTCATGCTCCCCCAGGACGGCCAAGGGCAGCACCCTGCTGTGGGAACCATGCCTGCGAGCTACATCACTAACTAGCTGTATGACATTGGGCAAGTCCCTTTCCCGGTCTGGACCTCAGGGTCCTTGGTATAGGGCCTCCCTCAGAGTGGGTCTCCCTCAGAGTAGCTGTCCATGTACGGGTGGCGGGAGTCATCTGAGTTGACAGAGGGAGATGAACAACCTATTCTGTGCATCCCCACAGTTCCAGGCTCTCTTCCTCATCTGAGTGATTTCAGAGGCTCCATTTTCTTTGTCTGCAAGGTCTGGCCTGAGGGTGCCCACAGTGCCGTCTGGTACACCATGAGGGCTCCCGCCATGGCACAGTGGCCCAAACTTGTTTACACAAGGGGGTGGTGAGTGAGTAGGGAATGAGTGGGTCAGAACCAAAAGAGAGAAGGTGCTTTAACAGACATAGACTTAGGGCAAAGAGAGGTGCTCTAAGAGAGTATTGGCATCGAGCCTGAGGAGCTTTATGAATTCTCCTTCAATCTGGACACCATTCTAAGTAACTCAAGACTGCTCCTCAGCAGTAGAACCTTTGTCCCACAGCCTGCGCCGGCAGCAGGCTGACAAACCCTTGCTAATCATATTTTCCCCCCAGTTTCTGATACTCGAATATCTCTTATTGCCCAAAGCAGCTGCTATTACAACACTTCCTTCCTGTAGCCGTGTGAGCTTTTCCAAGATTGCAGTTTCTTTTTATAACTTACATCCCTAGGTCAGCACCCCCTGTCCCTTCCTGAAAGTTGGGAAACATCCATCTTATTAAGAATACACAAAGCATCCCTGGTTGATTTCTTGACTACGAAGAATTCCACAGATGGCCAGCCTCATCCACTTGTGTGGATTCTTGTCAGGTTTTATTTCAAAGGGGACATTTTCTAACTCAGTCCCCGGATCCTGGGATTTATCTGCGGTCCTGTGGCATCCTCTGCATTTGATCAAATGACACATTTTGTAATGTACAAGAAAAGCTGTCTTCATTCTTTCTTATTGTTTACATGGAGATCAAGTAAGAAAATATATGTAATGATGGTAATATGCTCTCATGTACAGTTGGTTATTGTGAGGACTCACCTTTCCTCCTAGAACCAGACTCATATCCTATCTCTCAAGTACATGAAATCCTCTAGAAGGGTACTGGCTCTTCAAGGCCAAGCTGGACCCAGGACCAGACACAGGCCCACTGAAGGGTGTGCAGTCTTGGGAATATATGCCAGAGCCCCGGAGCCCCCCAGACAGGTGGGGCAGGCTTCCTGGAGGGACAGCCCTGGTGCAAGAAGGGGAGAGGGACTCACTGCGGGCCCCCCTGCCCCTCTGTCCACACCATCTGCGCAGGCCGCTTCTGTGGGGGCAAACTCCCCGAGCCTATCGTCTCCACCGACAGCCGCCTCTGGGTTGAATTCCGCAGCAGCAGCAACTGGGTCGGGAAGGGCTTCTTTGCAGTCTACGAAGGTACTAAGAATGGAGGATAGGGAGGAGTCAGATGTGGGGTCCCTGGGCATCCTAGAACCAGCCCCTCCTGGCACCCTAGGGGCAAGATTGAGTGCCCAGGAGGGAGGAGGAAGCAGAGATCCAGGTGGGATTGGCTGGGATGGGGAGGGGGGGCCCCCTGGGACGCTGGGGGGATGTAGGAAAGGGAGTGGGGCTCTCGAGCAGGGCAGAGCATTCTCACTGGCCTCCCCTTTTTCCCACCTCACACTGTGTCCCCAAAGCCATCTGTGGGGGAGATGTGAAAAAGGACAATGGCCACATCCAGTCGCCCAATTACCCAGACGATTATCGGCCTAGCAAAGTCTGCATCTGGCGGATCCAAGTGTCTGAGGGCTTCCACGTGGGCCTCACCTTCCAGTCCTTCGAGGTAGGTCCGAGACCCTGCGATCCTTTCGGGCCCCAGTTGCCCCCAGGGCAGCCCACCTCTCTGAGGGCTTCTGGATGTTGGGTTCTGGCAACCAGAGCTTCTCCTGCTGATTGAGCCCCCGACACCCAGATCGAGCGCCATGACAGCTGTGCCTATGACTACCTGGAGGTGCGTGATGGGCACAGTGACAGCAGCACCCTCATCGGGCGCTACTGTGGCTACGAGAAGCCGGATGACATCAAGAGCACGTCCAGCCGTCTGTGGCTCAAGTTCGTCTCAGACGGATCCATTAACAAAGCTGGCTTCGCTGTCAACTTTTTCAAAGGTGCCTCCTACCCTGTCCTTCCACCCCACCCACCCCGTGGCCATTCCGTCTCCTCCTTTCTTTCTTGTTATTTTCTTATTTCATTGTTAAATCTTATTTCATTGTGGTAAGAATGCTTAGCGTGCGAACAACCCTCTGAACACGGTGTTTAAGTGTACCAGACAATATTGCAGACCGCAGGCACTATTGTTGATGGACGGTTAGTCTGGTTCCACATCCTGGCTATTGTGAATAGTGGTGGGATAAGGTCATTCCTTCTTCATTCACCCATTCGACACAGAGACTGTGAGGGATGCATAGATTCTGGCCCCCTGCCCTTGAATTTATGGCCTAACTGGGGAGAAAAGGTCAACCCCACTGAAAAACTGTATACCTCATTGAGGAAATGACAAACTTACGTAAGAATAGCTGAGACATGGTAGGTGCTTGATTATGAATTGAAATGACAACACAGGAGTCGCTTTCATGTCCAACAGTTTGTACGGAAGGAGGGCCCATAAGGCCTAGAGGCAGGAAGTGCTGTAGGAGGTAGGCGCTCAGGGCGGAAACCAGGCAGTATGGACAATTTATCAGCGTGACCTTGGGCAGAGGGTTCTGCCTGAACCTCATTTCCTCCTCTGTAAAGTGGGGGTGGTAATATCCCCTCCATCACAGGCTTCATGTAAGGATGGAAAGAGAAATGAAAGAATAGTTCTTAGATAGGACCAGCGTAGGGGAGGCACTAGGAAATGGTGGTGGCCACCAGCCCAGCCAGTGTGAGCAGAAGGAAGGCTCTGTAGCATCCCCCTGTCCCCTCCTTCACGTCACTACCTATCCCTTTGGGGCTCTGATGAGAAGAATCCCCAGGGGACCGAGTGGGTCCTGAGCAGTCATGGGGTGTCGGGGGGCCCTGGAGGCCATGGCCTCAGAGCTGAGTGGCTCAAAGCTGACTTCCTGCTCTGGAATGGGGCTAGGAGAGGTCACAGGAAGCCTGAGGGACCCTGAACTTGACTCTTAAGCAGAAAGCAAGAGAAGGAACCTGGGCCCTGGCCTGGGAGTCACTGACACCCTTTCCTTCCAACCTGCAGAGGTGGACGAGTGCTCTCGGCCGAATCGTGGGGGCTGTGAACAGCGGTGCCTTAACACCCTGGGCAGCTACAAGTGCAGCTGTGACCCTGGGTACGAGCTGGCCCCGGACAAGCGCCGCTGCGAGGGTGAGTATTCCCGGACTACCCCAGGACTCTGTTTCCTCCCTACCCCAAACCCTCCAGCCAGATCTCTCATGCCCTTGGACAGACCCCTTCTTGAAACGGCGAGGACTCCCTAGCACTTTCTTTACCACTTGTGGATAAGGAATACATTTCATATTTCCATCCCCCAGAATACATTGTCACCAAGGGTGATGTACTCTGGCATTTTTGTTTCTCTTTTCCATATTCTGTTTTTTGAATGCTGATGTTGACCTACGGATTGATTTCTTTACCCACCAGAAGGTCATGATCCACAATTTGGAAACCACTGTTTTCAGATAGGCACTGAGTTTCAGCCTCTCCCTATCGATGTTTCCAAGACGCTGGTGGCAGTACTTTGTGGTTCACCGACTCCAGCTCAGCCTGGTCTTAGTGAATGGCTTCTCTCTACTCACCTCCGAGCAGCCTCCCCTCCATGCCTTCCAGTCCTCGTGGCCCACCGGCGCTGCCTTCCTCGAGCCCCTCCCTTCCTCTCCCTCCTCCCTCTCAACAGATGGCCTGGCCTGCATGAAATAGAAGTGGCCACACGCACTCACTCATCAACTCCTTGTGCTTTGAAGATATCCTGCCCCGTCCTTGCCACCTTCCCTCCAGAGAGACCAGACCCAAGCCCCCATCTCCTTAATGCACCCAGCCCACTTCTCCTGCCCTTCCCTAGAGCGGGGACTCTTGGAAGGTGATGCCACCTCCCTTGTGCCCCCAGCTGCCTGTGGTGGATTCCTCACCAAGCTCAATGGCTCCATCACCAGCCCGGGCTGGCCCAAGGAGTACCCCCCTAACAAAAACTGCATCTGGCAGTTGGTGGCCCCCACCCAGTACCGCATCTCACTGCAGTTCGACTTCTTCGAGACCGAGGGCAACGATGTAAGTGCCGCCCAGGGTTGAGGAGACGCAGGAAGGTCTGAGGCATGGGAGCCCAGCGCAATATCTGCTTCCTAGCCTCTGAAAGAAATACTCCAAGAATGTCGAGGGTTTCAGGGAAGCAGGGGAGCTCAGGGAAGAAGGCCTTGAAGCCCTGGGAGCACGTGGCATGTGGGAATGAAGGACCTGGTGTTGGGCTTGTGTGGGGAACACAAGAAGATCCATCAAATGGCAGCGGGGCCACCCTCTTTTGAATTGTTAGATTCGATAAAGCAGGTAACTGAAGGTGAAAGGAGCCACAGCACAGGAAGCCTCCTGGGTGGGGGTGGTCAGGAGAGGCTTCCTGGAGGAGGTGGGCCTGGAGCTGCGCTGCCCTGCAGGTGTGCAAGTACGATTTTGTGGAGGTGCGCAGCGGACTCACAGCCGACTCCAAGCTACACGGCAAGTTCTGTGGCTCCGAGAAGCCGGAGGTCATCACCTCCCAATATAACAACATGCGCGTGGAGTTCAAGTCCGACAACACTGTCTCCAAAAAGGGCTTCAAGGCCCACTTCTTCTCAGGTAACCTTGACTCCCCAGCTCCAATTCCACTCCCCTGCTTCCTGCTGCTGCATCCTGCTCTCCCCAGACCCCCTGCTGCCCGAAGCAAGGTCTGTCCACTGCTCCCCCACTAGCCCTCCACCACCAGGCCAGCCCCTCTGCCCTGAACCCTATTATTCCTGAGCCCTTAGGGCTCTCTGGCGGCTGGCCTGAGGCCAGGCAGGATGTAGGCAGGACGTGGGCAGGACCCAGACAAGCAGAAATGAAGGGAGAGGGAGGTCCAGGTGTCAGAAGCCTGAGAGAGGGCAGGCCCTGAGGCCAGAGGATAGGATGAAATGCAGAGAGCAGGAGGGTGTTTGCTTTGGACTCTGTGGGCCAGATCTCTAATCTGATCCTGCAGGTGCCAAATGGGTTCGTGGCCTGGAAGGAGCCTCCCTCCTTATGATACCAAAGCCTTCCTGCTCCCCCTCCACCCTCAGTGGGAGACTCAGGTCCAACCGGCATTGATTTTATTTTACTTTATTCTTCATTTAAGCAATGTTTTCATTCATTCATTTTATTATTATTATACTTACATATTTATTGTTATTTAGTTTATTGAGAACTTCCCCACGTAAGGCTTGGGGTCGAGCCCCTTTGATGGCCCCATCTTCAGGTAGCATAAATGGTAGATCATAGCCACTCTGAGCTTGACCGCCAGAGGTCCCAGGAAACCTCTTGCTGCTTGATTGACCCCTCTGTCCTTGGCCTTGGGGCTAGGCTGGGAAGCAACTGGTGGTCTTGCAGAGGCTGTAGGATCCAGGACACAGGCAGTGCAGGGAAGGCGTTCCATGGAACTGAGTGTGGGGGAGCGGAAAGGCTTTGTGGGGAGCAGTCCAGGGGTCCTCACCCCCAGCACGCCTGGTGGGCTGGGCATGGGGTGGCAGGAAGGCAGGAAGCCCACGGCCCGTCCACGCTGCCTTCCTTTTCCCCTCCTTTGCCCAGGATCCTGCATCCTCCAGCCCCCTCTGTGGCCGCCCTACACCCCTGCTTGCCCCGCCTGGATGCCATGCACTGTCCCTGGGTACTGGTTCCCTGCTTGGCACTGCCAGCCACTCTGCTCTGCTTCAAGTGCCTGCAGTCCCTGCCCTCTGCTTTCCGAGATCCTCCCCTTGCAATGCAAACCCCTTTCTTCCCTGTGCTCACCTGGAACTCCTAGGAGGTGCTCACCAGAGGGCTGAGGGGACGTTAACACCTACTCATGTGGGCTTGGCCCCAGGGAAACCATTACCTGCTTACTCTCGTCTCTTTCTGCCCTTCTGTTGCTCCAGTCTTGGAGAGAGAGGGGGACTGACACCACGTCTGTCAGGCCTAGAGCCCAGGGCTCTCCATCCACGGTTACTGCCCTGCCCTGGCGTGGCACTGTGCCAACCCCACCCTCAGCCCTGCACAGAGACGCACACACACACGTGCATACCTGCGCACACACACGTACATTGCCCTGTCGCACAAGAAACCTGCAGAGGACCCTCACCAATGGGCATCAAGGTCCAGCCCTCAGGGCATGGGGCGTCTGACTCTGGCTCCCAGGAGGGGGCTCTTTGGACTTTTGGGACAACCAGCCAGGAGACTCTAAGCCAAGAAGGAGAAGAAAGAGCCTGAAGACCTTCAGTCTGACCCCAGCCACCTTCCGGGGCATTTGGCACTGGAGGGTGAGTGCCGTCTCCTTGTCTGGGCCCATGGCCATCCCACTCCCTGCTCCTGCCCCTCCTGCAACCTGCCCCCTGGTTCTGACGGGAGGCTGTCCATCCCCCACTGGGCCAGGGCCCCACCCCGGGACGCTAAAGCAGGCCTTCCCTAGGACTTATTTTTCTCTCATTCATTCATTGAGCCATTCACTTACCCATTCACTCATTCATTGGGCAAGTATTTTTTTATCCCTGCTATGCACCAGGCCCTGTACTAGGTATTTGGGGTGCAAATAAGAGGAAGGCATGGTCAAACATTTCAGGGAAATTTTTGCTTAGTCCATGAGCTCCCAGCGTAGTCACCAATAAGTTCCTCGGGGACACCCCAGGACCGTCATAGGATGCTCATCCCCTCCACCCCACCCCACTTTCCTGCAGGGCTAGTTCAAAGGCAGCTTCCACAGACCCTCAATCAACGTCCCTGTGATGCTCTAACTGAAGAGCCCTACCGAGGGACTTGGGGACTCTACCTCTTGGCCCTGGGTTCCTGTTGGCCCCAAGAGGTCTGGCCCACCTGAGAATGGATTGGAGAAGTAGGGTGTTCTGGGGGCGAATGCTCTCCATCTCAGGCCCCTCTCCTGACGAAGACCAGTAACAGGGCTCCCCTTGTCAGAGGCCCACCTAGCTATTTGAATGCCAGCAGGCAGTTTTCTACCTCACAGTTCATCTCTGGCATTCTGGGTGTCCATTCGATCCACACACCTTCCCTGAATGCTTGCCCCTGTGCCAGGCACGTGGTCCCCAGAATGGCCACAGACAGACTGGTGAACATGTGGGTGTGACATGCACATGCCTCTGTGACCCTGTGTTTGTCTGTGTCACTGCACATGTTTGTGTGTTCACAGGAGAGTGCGTGTGTGTGTCCCCTGGACATGAGTAGGTATGAGCATGCTGGAGTGTGTATCTGTTGTGTGCACATGTACACAGATGGGTGGATGGCTGATAATGTGTATGTGCGTGTGTGCTATGTGCCTGCTCATGTATCTGTGTGTGAAGGGATGTGGGTCTGTGTGAGTCTGTGGGTCAGTGTGAACCTTTGGGTCAGTGTCTGTGCTGCCATGTTCAGACAACAGGACCTCCATGAGAGGATCCTGTGTGTGTGTGTGTGTGTGTGTGTGTGTGTGTGTGTGTGTGTGTGTGTCTAACACACTCTGTAGCTGCAGCAGCCAGAAGGAGAGAGCAGAACTCTCCCTCAGGTCCATCCTTTCTGTGGACTGCTCCCCTCTGCGGGAGACTGTTTTTCTTCCCCTAGTGCGCGGATCTTGTGCCCATCCCTGCAGGCCTTCTCCCCGCCACCAGCTTTCTCCCCATCCATCCATCCCCTGTTGCTGTGCTCCTACCACCGGCTACCCCTCTGTGACCTGGCTGCGCCAGACATGGCCATCCTGCATGTGTGTCCCTGCTGCCTTCCCGCCCTGCCCTGTGGCTCTGCCTCCCAGGCCCCGGGTCTGGTTTTCACTGCTCTCCCTGTCTGGTCCCTGCCCTCCACCCCCCACCCCTTGGTCCCTTTTCTCCTTCTCTCTCTCGTTTCAGAAAAGAGGCCAGCTCTGCAGCCCCCTCGGGGACGACCCCACCAGCTCAAATTCCGAGTACAGAAAAGAAACCGGACCCCCCAGTGAGGCCTGCCAGGTCTCCCGGACCCTTTGTTACTCAGGAACCTCACCTTGGACGGAATGGGATGGGGGCTTCAGTGCCGCCCACCCACACCTCCGCTCTGCCATTCCGGCCTGCCTCCCTCTGGCCGGACAGAACTGGTGCTCTCCTCCTCCCTCCTGTCCCCCTCACAGGGGACAGGGGAACTTCCCTGCCCCCACCCCCTCCCATTTTGATGGTGTCTGTGACATTTCCTGTTGTGAAGTAAAAGAGGGACCCCTGCGTCCTGCTCCTTTCTCTTGCAGTCTGCTTGTCCGTGTGTCTGTTTTTCCACTTGTCCGTCTGTCCAGTAAGCAGGTAATGGTAGAGGGTTCCCACACTGGTCAGTTGCAGACCTGGACCTCCCTCCACCCCACTTTTACTTTTTCTCCCCACAGCTGGGCCCCTTTAGGCTGGCTACGCTTGGCGCAGGGCCGGACCCCACATCACCTTGGCCTCTCGCTCCCCACCCAGCTCCCGGGGGGAGGAAGCCCAGCCAGGCCTCCCACTTCCCCTGGGGTAACTGCCCGGACTTCAGCCCTGCACAGACCTGGGGTCTGCCCTTGTTTGCTCCCCTGCAGACAAGGACGAGTGCTCCAAGGATAACGGCGGCTGCCAGCAAGACTGTGTCAACACCTTCGGCAGCTACGAGTGTCAGTGTCGCAGTGGCTTTGTACTCCATGACAACAAACATGACTGCAAGGAAGGTAAGTGATGCTAGTTTTGGGCCCCAGAGCCTGCCGGGCACCTTGTCTTGCCTGTAGCATATGGACCTGAAGGGCCAGAGGCTGGGGAATGGGAGGTCAGCAGTGCCACAGCCGTCAGGCTCAGTTTAGACTCCAGGAGCTGAGTGACCTCTAAGGTCACCTCATTTCACCTCCTGTCTGGTGCATAGATCCTCCCGGTCCAAGCAATATCCAAGCCACATTTACTTCCCGTTTCTTTGTGCACGTCAGGAGAGGAGGGAATCACCGCTGTGTCCAGGCTCCATTTTAAAGCTGTTCTGGTGGTTAGTACGTCGTCAAACCCATGTCTAAGTTCTTCTCTTTGAAACAACCTCCCTCTGGCTGACAGGTGAGATAGGACAGCAGTTAAGATCATACACTCTGGAGCCAGGCTGCCTGGCCCAGCTCTGCCACTTAGCCAGCTGTGCGCCCTTGAGCAACTGACTTCTCTCTGCACCTCAGTTTCCTCCTGTGTGACAGGTAGATGGTAATAGCACCCACGTTGCAGGGGCATGGGGCTGTGAAAGGCTCCGAGCAGTGCCTGGCTTATCACAGGCACAATCATGCGTGTCACCATTATTGCTCACACTGCTGACCCGGGGACACTCAAAGCTGGGCTTCTGCCTCCCAGACACTGAAACCCTGCAGATATCTGAAAACAGCCCTCGTGTTATCCCCGGTATAATCTGGCACAATAGAACACTGCTCTGTTCCGAGGCATTAATTCCATGGTGGCCCTGCCTGCTGGGAACATAGAATCCCCCCAGCATAACACAGACTTGCCACTGAGTCTCTCTGTGACTTTGGGTGAGTCACTTCACTTCTTTGAGATTCAGTTTCCTCACCCATGAGATGATTTAAAAAAAAAAAATGGTACCTACTTCTCAGGATACTAAGCTACACACATCTTGCCTTGAGCACTTAACACAGTGGCTCGTACTTGCCTCTTCTCACCATTATTAGGTGGCCAACCAAGGTATAAACAAACTACTGGCCAGAATACACAGAATTGAAGCCCTCGGCAGTGACCCAGTAGACACTCAGGGGCTTCCAACCCGGTCACTTCAAGCTCCCCAAATATGGAGTGCCTGGCTCATGGAGCCCCCACATCTTTTAGCTAGAGGGGTCCTTATTCTGATGTTGTCTAAACTGCATTTTATCTTTGTACCCTCTATGAAAAGGGGGGTTTCGCTAAAGAACCCTCAATGTCAACATCAACCAGATAGCAGGACAGGATTTAAGCTTCTTGGGAAGATGGCTTTTAGAAACACTCATGGTTCTTTACTCAAGGGATAAGCTAATTACAAATCAGTCAGTATTTCTTGAAGCCCTGCTTAGGTGCAGTGCTGAGCAAGGTTCTGTAGGAGATTCAAGAAAGGAGCCCCTCCCGCCCCCGCTCCCACGGAGATTGCTGTCTAGCTTGGGAGAGAAGTGGGTGTGCAAGGAAAAGCTAGAGGGCATGGGAGACCAGGGTAGGAACGGGGGAAGGCAGTGTGTGTGGACATGGGAAACCGAAGAAGGATATGAAACAGCTCCTAATTCAAACAGGAGGGCCAGGAGCTCTACCTGCCTCCACCGGGGCCACTGGGCAGGCTTTGAGGGTTCCAGTCTTCTGTGGGTCCTCTTGGCTGTGCACTTATCCTGTGAGCCTCTGACTGTGGGCACAGCTGTACGGCCTGCACCCCACCTGTTCCTTCCTCCTCCCCAGCCCAGCAGTGCACTGCCTGCCCACTTTTCCCAGAGGGACTTATCAGAATGGATAATAATGAATAATGAGCCCCGGTTTTAAACTTCTTTGTGAGGCCACACTTTTCAGAGGCAGAAGGCAGATGGTAGTGGGTCGAGGGGCCATAAGTACTAAGGATGTGGTGATAGCAAGTTTTCTTGAAGGCCGGCCGAGGAGAAAAGCAGAGAGGCTGGGTGGCAGCTGGAGGGGAATAGAGGGCCGTGGGAGAGCTGGTTTAGGACGGGCACAGCTCAGGAAGGCTCATAGGCTGGCAGAGCTGGCAGAGAGAGTGGGCAATTTGTGGTATGATGGTCCCTAAATGGTGGGTAGCAATGAGCTCACAGAAGCAGACTCCATTCCTGCCAGACAGGAGGGACACCTCTGAGTAGAAAAGGAGGGAAGGTGGAAGGAGGGAAGGTGAGTTGGCAGGTAGGGTTGGGAAGTTGAAGCCCTTTCACATGTGAGGCCCTGATTTTCTCAGGGAGGCAAGGAGGTGAGGTTGTCTGCTGGTAGGAAACGGCTGGAGGTTTGGAGCCGTTGCTGAGGAGGTGAGAGATGGAGCTGACCAAGGACAAATCCAAGAGTATCAAGTGGTTTGGGGCCCACCGCAGTTGGTGACTACAGATGGGGCTTTCCAAGATGGCGCAGTAGAAGGACGGCATGTTGACGAGCAGCTGGGCTGGTTGGCCACCTAGTCCAGCTGGATAGGGAAGCAAGTTAAGTCAACCAAGGAGGGAATATTGGGAGAAACTGCAAGGATCAGGGTCGTGGAGGTCTCTAAAGTTGAAGAAGTGTTGACGGGAAAGTGAGGGCCTGAGCAGCCAGAAGTATAGCAGGTGGCCACAGAGAGGGTGATGCGTTGGTGATGGTGAAGCCTGGAGTGAGGTCATGAGCAAACGTGCTCAAGAGGAGGGAGATAAGAACCAGTAGAGTTGAGGGCAGGCACAGAGAGGCCAGTGTGTTGTGTGAACCATATGTGTGTTTGTTGACGTCACCGATGATGGCAACAGGGGTGGGGTGGAGATAACTGAGTCAGGTGCCAAAGTCTTCTGTGAATGTGGAGGCATGGCAGGAGGTCAGAGGATGACAACATCGTGGAGGGCGGAGGGGGCGTGGTCAAATCGCCTCAAAGGTCCAGGGGTCTACATAGGGGCACTTGTGAGGGTAGCTTCCAGGTGGGGCCTCGCTTGGAACCAGATAGCTCAATTTCCCCGGGGGTGAGTAACTGAATGGAAGGCAGTGATATAAGTTCAGTCAGTTTTCACGTGGGGACAAGAGAAAGAAGGAGGGAGGTGGGCAGGAAGGAGGGATTTTCTTCCTTTCTGCATTGAGGGCGTGGACACATTGGGGTCCCTGCTGATCCCCTTCTTCTTGTTCACCTCCCACAGCTGGCTGTGACCACAAGGTAACATCCACCAGTGGCACCATCACCAGCCCCAACTGGCCTGACAAGTACCCCAGCAAAAAGGAATGTACCTGGGCTGTCTTGAGTACCCCTGGGCACCGGGTTAAGCTGGTAAGGTGCCTACTCCCCAGCCTATATGGGCACCCTGCTCCCGCATGCCATGCAGCCATCACCTATTTCCTGTCAGTTCCAAAGTCCTGGGTCACTCAGAGGCACTGCCCCGAGCAGCGCAGGGTGTAGGCTGATGCCTGGCTCAGCCCATAGGATGGCCATCCTGTGACAACCCCAGTCTGGTTTGACAGTGGCCCTTCCCCAGTGTACATTGGGGATGTCCCTGCCACCACCCCATTCCTGGGCACTCCCTCACGGCCACCCACCAGCAAGTGTCTACTCTCCCCAGTGTCTGCAAGCTTCATTTGGAAGGCCTGGGATTGGGGCCACCTGTTCCCCACCCCACACACATTCCTAACTTTCTCTCCTCCCCCGTGCCCCCCAGACTTTCTTGGAGATGGACATCGAGTCCCAGCCTGAGTGCGCCTATGACCACCTGGAGGTGTACGATGGGCGTGATGCTAAGGCCCCCATCCTGGGCCGCTTCTGTGGGAGCAAGAAGCCAGAGCCAGTCGTGGCCACAGGCAGCCGCATGTTCCTACGTTTCTACTCTGACAACTCGGTCCAGAGGAAGGGCTTCCAGGCGTCCCACTCCACAGGTGAGGCCACCTCTGGCCCGGGTGCTGGGCAAACAGGCCCTCATGCTAGGATTTGTTCTGGAGGCATCTGCTGATCCTGGTCTCAAAGGCAGACCTGGCTCGATGGGGGCTTATAAAGAGCTTGCGAAGGCTCAGACCAACCACGCCTGTGGCCTGGCTGGAGAGACAGTGTGTGCTGAGGGCCAGGCGGAGGAACAGAGAGGGAGTCTCCTGGTCAACAGTGGGGAGATCTTGATTAGGGGCTGTGAAGGTGGTCCTTCAGAGGACCGTGACAACAGGGATAGGGAACCCAGGGATGGGGAGGGAATCCCCAGAGTCCCCAGTGCTAGGATACTTGCAGCCGTCGACCCCCATCCTAACTCCCCAAATTCAGTCATTCATTCAATCTATACATATTTACTAACATGTAACATGTATGAGGCAGCATTCTAAGTGCGGGTCACAAAATGAACAAAGCAGATGAACATCTGAGTTCTTGAGGGCCTTACTTTGCATTCATTTGTGCGTTTATTTAACAACCGTTTACTGAGCTCTGGCCCTATGCATGAAGGCTCTCCGGGCACAGGGCTGTGCATCAGGCCTGAGCCCTTCATCCTGCCCACGCAGGAGTGAGACAGAATGTACACAGATAATTGCAGCAGGAGACAAATGTGATAAGGGCCTGGTTCTGGGTATGACTGGTGGGGTCATTCCAGCAGGGGGAGGAGCCCAAGGACAGCCACAGCCCTGGGACAGCTCTGAGTGTATACAGGTGACCCCAAATCACTTGGTTTGGCCTGAGCAATGTGTACATGAGGGCAACAGTGAAGGAGAAACGTGCAATTGCAGAGAAAGGCTGGAGGCGAGTCTTGGGAGGCCTGGAATGTCAGACCAAGGGTGTCAGATGGGGGCTTCTCATGGGTCTCCAGCCACCTGCTAGGGAGTCCCCTGAACTGATGGGTCCACAAACTTCCTTCCCTACTTTCGACTCAGTCCCTGCCCCACGCCCTGCCCCCCGCCCCCACCCATCCAGGGAGGTGTGAGTACCAGGTGTCCTAGAGGCTGGAGGGCATCGGGATGAGGATGGCCGCTGCATGCTTGCTTTTCCCCTCCCAGCTTAGGGTCACAGACAGACTGGAGGCCCGGAACTCCATCTGGCCCTCATACCTGCTTTGTTTGGCCCACAATGTGTTTTTTAAAAATGTGAGCCAACATTTAAAAATCAGGAATTTCTGCATAAATCTAGAGCTACAGCCTCTCAAGAATGGAAGCTCTGGCAGCCTAGGGCCCACATTTTTCCATGACAGCCATCAGCTGGAGCAAATTAGCAGTGTCTTCTTTTGACAAGCATGCCCTCCCCAGTGCCTCCGCCCTTAGCTGCCCCCGCCTTATGCATCCCAAGCCTTCGTGGGCCTCTATCCAGAGGCAGAGCAGCAGAGCATGCCTTCGAGGCCAAATCCTTGGCTGGCTCCAGACCCAGCCCCCACTAGCCACATGGCCCCTTCCGGGGCCTCCAGCCAGTAGGGCCAGCATGGTGAGGTGCAACACCTGCTCACGGCCCCCCTCAGGAAGTGATAGCCCATCTTGTCTCTGCAGAGTGTGGAGGCCAGGTGCGTGCTGAGGTGAAGTCCAAGGATCTTTACTCCCACGCCCAGTTTGGCGACAACAACTACCCTGGGGGGGTGGACTGCGAGTGGGTCATCGTGGCAGAGGAAGGCTACGGCGTGGAGCTCGTCTTCCAGACCTTTGAGGTGGAAGAGGAGACCGATTGCGGTTATGACTACATGGAACTCTTCGATGGCTATGACAGCACAGCCCCCAGACTGGGGCGCTACTGCGGCTCAGGGGTGAGGCTCCCCAGGACCCCTAATCCAGAGACTCAGTGCCAACCCAGCCCCTCTGCAGGCATGGGGTGCTGGCATGGGTGGCAGCACATGCCTGGCCCTTAGCTGGAGCTGGGGTACCCAGCCTGCTGGGTGGCTGCTCACAGAGGTCTGCCATGCCCTGGGCCGTCCCCACCCAGGAAACCTAGTCCTTTAGGGGCGACACAGAGGTTCCTGCAACCTCTGAGGTAGGCCCTGCTCTGACCCAAGCACAGCACCAGTTAGGTCGGGCATCCATATGTACTCACAACCTCATGTACACACCCAGACGTGTCATCTCCCTTGTCTCAGCCTCATAGCCCTGCGCTAAGCAGCCTGGGTACCCCAGGAAGGGTGAAACTCGCTGGAGTTGCAGCTATCTGCTGGACCCAGCGTGTGGCAAATCTCCCTTTAGGAGCAGAGCTTCAGCCTCTGTTGAATGGCAAGGGCTGGGCAGGGTGAAAGGTGGGAAACAGAGCACACAGCCCCCTTGCCTGCCTGACTCAGTGGCTCTGGAGTCCCCTGGCTAGCAAGCTGGCACCCCCTCCCCACTTTGCCCTTTGTAACTCCCTTGATCTGGCACATGTGGGGTGTCCCAGGTGGCTTCTTCCATAGGCTTCCATCAGGAGACAACAGTAGGGGACCTGGGGAAGGAACCCAGTCCTGTCAAGGCTTCCTGGTATGGTTGCTGGAAATGTCCCCAAGGTTTTCAAAAATGATCCTCTCTATGCCTTAAAGGCCAGGGTATCTGTGTGCTGATGCTCTGTGGAAGCTGTCACTCGGAAGGCCTGCTCACAGAGGTGACGACAAGCTTGCAGAGGCCTGGAAAGGGGCATCCCCTGGAGCTGACGATGGCCAGAACTGGGGGGAGGGTGGAAGGGAGGATGGCCAAGTCCAGGTCTGGGGCACCCAGCCGTCCCATCTTTCAGAGATGGCTGGCTGTGATAGCAAGAAGGCAGACATTCAGAGAACCTGCTCCCTTTGCAGGACCCTTCACAACCTTCCTCATGTGCCCCTCCTCCAGCCCTTCTAGGCTTGGAGAGCAGATAGTGTTTGGTTCTATTTGCCTTCGAGGAAAGTGAAGCCCCCAAGAGGCAGTGCCTTGCCTAAACTTCACAACCAACTTCTTAGTAGCAGAGCCGAGTCTGACTCTGGACTTAAGACAAGCTCCTCTGCCTCCTGCTTTCTGCCCTCCTCCAGGTGTCCTATTAAACTTCCCCTGAAAGAGTCTTCCTCCTGCGTCCAGGAGTTGAGGGATCTGGTGAACATCAAAGCCTCCCACCTTCCTTAGAGCAGGGGACCTTGGGGATGAAACACAGCAGCCCATGCCCTGTCCTCAGCCTCATGCCCATCCCTTTCCTCTGTCAGCCTCCGGAGGAGGTGTACTCGGCAGGAGACTCTGTGTTGGTGAGATTCCATTCTGATGACACCATCACCAAAAAAGGCTTCCACCTACGCTACACCAGCACCAAGTTTCAGGACACTCTACACAGCCGGAAGTGACCACTGCCCTCACATGTCAGTGGGGACGTGAGGCCTGCTGTCCTTGGTCACTTGGACTGGACAGTGGGGGCGAGCAGAAGGTGGGCACCCCATCCCTGCCACCGGGACCTGCAGGGCCGATGGTCCAGGTGAGGCTGTCCTCAGGAGGTGGGACTTGGACTACTTCATGAGCCACTTCCCCAGTTCCCTTCCTCCCTTGCCCCCAGCAGAGCAAGGGACCAGGGCCAGGGAGCCAGAGCTTTCACTGAGACACTTGAAGTGGCCATTCCTCCGTGGGGGCCGGCCGGTGGGGAGGGTCTGTCAGCGGGACCCACCCGCCTTCCCTATCCTTCTCCGTGTGCTGGATTGTGTATAGCCAGTGTGTATCTTCATTGTAATATACATGCCCCAGCCTCATTTGGTTTTACTTTAAGCCCCCACTTCCGCTATTTCCTGGGGCATGAGTTTCTGTACGGGTCCCACAGGAGCCACAGTGGGGAGATGAAGGGGAGGGGTGGGGAACAAGACAGGGCTTCTCTCAGGCCCAGTGGCTGGTCAGCCACACCGGGGCATCCCAGCCAATAAACCGAAAGTATTACAGCCAGTATCCTGTGCCAGATGCTGTCTGGGACACGGTGGGAGGGGGCAGGGGCTTCTCGTTCCAGATGTGCAGGCTTGCTGTGTCTGGAGTGGCCCGCAGCCAGGACACCTGGCCTCACTGGCTGCCCTTCCTCCCTTCTATTTCAGGACACCTTCGGGTGTGATTTCACACTTGGGCACACGCAAACATAGCCGCCTCGCACACTTCAGCCTGCGGACGCACTGCATACACACACTTCACATAGCCCTCCCACACAACGGGAGGGGTGGAACATTCTGTAAAGGGCCATTTGGTGGGGAGGAAGGAGGTCTATAAAAGGATAGGCGTGTGTTGTCCATCTGGGTTTTCTGTCTCTGTCTGGGGGAGGGGTGGGTGGTCTGCGAGGGTGTCCAGCTAGGAGAGCTCACCAGGAGCCAGAAAACTGGCATCAGCCAGAGCTGGCCCCAGGGCCTACCTTCCTGAATGTCAGACATCGAGTGCTGGCCCCCATGAGTCCTTCTCTCAGGGAGACAAGAGCCAGACGCTGAGCAAACATTCCAGCTCTTGCCTGCTCTCCCAAGGCAACCCAAGCCTGTGTCTTGTCTGCTTTCCTCCTTCCTGCCATTGCCTCCTCCCTCCCAGCCAGCAGGGAGGCTCCGACCTGTCTCCCCCTAGATGCCAGGAAGGGAGAAACCACATCCCTGCTCCTTTCCTTCAAAGGAGCCTCTCTCTCCCTTTTCTCTACATAGATCTCACAGGGAAAGAAAGTCAAGAGAGGACCCAGGTTCTTACACCTGTGCTGGCCACGCCCAGAGTCCCAAGAGACCTGGCAGCCTGCTCCAAGCCCCCAGGCTCCCCGAGAGCCTTCAGTGGGACTTCCACTATAGCAGGGGCAGGTATTGTGCCAGATGTTGTCGGGACTATGTGGGGGGACCCACATCCAGAGAGCTCTATGGCATGGTGCACCCTATATTAACCCTTTAAGCAGAAAACAGTAGTGGAAACCAAACACGTTGCTGATGTCTATGCAGAACCCTCTCCTTCCAGGAAGCCAACCTGCTTCCATGGTCAGGCTGCAGCCCTGTCTTCTGGTCCTGATGGCAGTTGAGGCCATGAAGCCCTGCGAAGAAGTAAGCGATGGCCAGAGGGGTTTCTCCTTAAGGCTCCAGTGAGGTCACAAGCTGTGATGTCACAGCCTCCCCTCCATGCCTCCATCGCCTCTGATCAGGGTAGTCAGGACAGCCTGGAGGGCCATGAGCAGAATGGCAAGGCTCTCAAACCATTGGAGACGCCTGGGCATCTCACCTAGACACTTTGCCACCCAACTTGGCATCAGCTCCTCCACTATCAGATTTGTAATCAGCGGTCACAGCTCTCCGCACCGGCCCTCCAGGTTCCTCTGAAGCTCAGAGGACCACACTCCCAGTTCACAAGCCACATGTCCAGGAGGAGCCAGGATTAACCCAATCCAGAGTGCGGGGCTTCAGCCCACAGAAAGTACCCATCCTCCACCCCAAACAGGGCCCCTGTGAACAAACACCACAGCCGGAAACAGCTCAGCATCGTCCCGTGCAGCTGTCCCAGGCAACTGTCCCAAGGCCATCATCACCATAGACGTGGACCTCTCTAATGACTCAGGGACCAGGCTGCTGAGCCCCCACAGTCTTCCCTGGGCCCATCTTCAGAGGCTGCCACCTGGTGGTGGAGCCTGCTTAGGAGCTGGCTGCAGGCCATTGATACATATTCCAGAACTTAATTAATGTGTTCTCAGGGCCCAGCCCACCCTCACCCTCTGGCTTCTTTAGGTTCTAAACTAAACCAACTCCAGTGCAGCCGCCCCTCAACTCAGGTGACTGCACGTCGAAGGAAACCATCCTTGCTCCAACTATCTCCAAGCCCCTGAGGTCCTCATGCGTCCCCCTGGATCTTAAGTTCGTGGCTGGCAGTGAAAGATGGATCTACCCTAGACTGTGCTCCCAACCCTGGTAATCAGGTTGAGATAACTAGGTTGAGATTACCACACACCCCAGAGCTTCCGGCTCCTCCCTCCGGGAGCACCTCTCTAGCCCTGAGAGGACAGCATGACAGCACCGGTCTGGCAATCAAGAGACTTGGCTCTGCTGTGCTTTGTCCCGTGACGTTGGCCAGCTGCCCCTCCCTGGGCCTCTGTTCCCTAAGCCTGTCTGTCATCTTCCCCCAGCAGCCCTTCCTGCCACAAAGAGAAAACCCAGCGTCCAGTCTCCAGGCGGCCAGAAGGCTGGGATGGGGGCTTGCAGGGCCAAGTGTTGGCTCTACTGTAGAAGAAGGAAAGTTGATGCCCCGCACTGCTCATCACTCCTTTTTCTCTCCGTTTCCCTTCCTCTTAACGCCACATGCTCCTCAGTCGCAAAAAGGTCAGACGCTTGAACGCAAACTTAACCGGTTTTGAACTTAACCGGTTTTCTCCCATCTGAGTGCTGTGTGTCCCTGGGTGAGTGATTTCACCACTCTGAGCCTTGGTTTCTTCATCTAGACACGTGGGATGGTGACACCTCACAGGGTTTCAAGGAAGGAATGAGATAACCTTTGAAGAGAGCCTGTCCCAGGGCCGGGCAAACAGGAGGGAGGCTCTCCAGAAATTGGCCTCCTTTTCCTCTCCCCTGCCAGACAATTTTCCAGTTTCTGGACAACTCTCTTCCTATGCTCAAAAGGAAACTTCTGGGTACACGAGTTTCCAGTCAGGCATCAGGCGCATAGCATAGAACTACTCCTGCCAGAGGGGACAATGCTGACCGCACAGCAAGGCAGGGCTTGTGAAGCAGGGGACGTATTTCTGGCTGGCTGGTAGCCTTTCTGGGCACCTCCCAAGTCACGCCCTGTGCTTGACTGTCCCTACACACGGGGCTGACTCCTGAAACTGTGAAAAGATGTGCTGTTCCAGTTTGCAAAAATAGTAGTGCCTGACTTGGGGAGTCGGGGGAGAGGGCAGCCAGATGTTTACCCAGAGAGCCATGAGGCCCCCAAGCCAGCTTTCTGCTGACCCGTCTGCTTCTCCTGCTCCAGCCCCCCTCCCAGCCCCATGCCCTCCCCTCCCTCATCCCAGGAACATCTGGTTCTAATCTCCTGCAGATGCTGTGGCCAAGCTGTTTTACGGCCAATCACCTCAGCTCAGCTTCCTGAAGGCCTCCCTCCATTTTGGGGGAATAGGCCCTTCTTGTCCCTCTCCTTGGGACCCCAGCCATCTCTTTTCCTAACATGGAGAAAAGACACATACCAAAGCCAGATGACACTGTCAGGGTCCTCAGAGAGGGCACCTCCCCTCCCACTACCTTGTGTGGGGGGGCCCTATCATCCATCCAGGATTCAAAGAAAGATGCTGGCACAGGAGGAAAGGAGGCAAGGAAGTGTGGGTGTCTGGGGGGGGGGCACAGGTAGAGAGAGAGATGGGAGCATTAGTGTATGTGGCCATGTATATGTATGTATTGGCTGTGTGTGTGTTTGTACCTGCACAGCAGAAAGCCCCACCCGTAACTCAGAGATGTCCCTTGGCAGCCACCACCTCATTTTTCCCTCCATACCTGCACTGGATCAGGGCCAACTCAGTGGCAGCTGCAGTACAACGTTGCCCCTCACCTGGCAGCTCTCTGTAGTCACCAAGGCTGTGTCTTCTAAATCCAGCCCAGGGAAGATGTGTGAGTGTGTGTGTCTGTGTGTGTGTGTGTGTCCACACAGACCTCTCTCCTACCGGAGTGACACAGGCCAGAAGGAACCCGAGGGCAGACTCCGACAGATACCTTGACCCACTTTAGTGTGATGAGCGCCTCGAGCAGCCAGGGTGGGCGTGTGCCAGAAAGCGGCCATCCGGAGAGGAGACCGGAGGAGCAGGCTCTCTGGAGGAAACCTGCCTGCCCCACCCCATCCACCCCATCTCAGCTGGCTGCCTTCATCCCCCACTAAGAGGACACCAGGAGTCAATCTCTCCTCCTAAGAAAACCAGAAGGGTTCTGAAAAGGAAGACTGAAGCTTGTGTCTCTGGAGGACTCTGAAAACCCCTCAGCTGGTGCTGGGGGTAGGGGGATGGGGGGATGGAAGCATGGACCCTGGTGGTCACTCACTGTCCTGGGAATTCTGGACTCCAGCTGCTGCCCAAACACCTTCAAATCAGCCTCCTGGGCCATTTGTGACTCCACATCCCCCCCTGGTGTTATTCAGGAACTAGGCACCGCCTTGGAAGAGATAAGAGACCCTTGGGAGAGTCACTGCCTGAGAAGGGTCCTGCCGTGTCTTATTGTCTCAGGTGGACCTGGCACACACTAGGGGACACAGGGCAGTGAAATGGGAAAATTCCAGCTTCTGGCCACTGTGACCTACTGACTGTAAGACATGGGCAAAACTTGTGACTTCTTTGTGCCTCAATTTCGTCTGTTAAATGGGAATAGGGCACAAGGCCATTGTGAAGATTAAACGAGCTGATGTGTGAAAGAAGCTGGAGTAATGCCCAGCGCATAGTAGGTCCTCAGGAAGTGGTCCTTTGCCCTTCAACTTTCCTTCCTTGCCCCAGGAGCCTGTGCTCAAGCTCTGGGTGACACATGTTCATTGACCCTAAGCCAGGCAATGTCAGGGAAGTGACTCTAATTTTTCTGGAGCTTTTTCACTCCAGAAGAGGATCATTTTAATTAGTCTACAATGATAGATGTAGAGGTGACAGATCTGTAAACGAGGAAACCTGCTGGGGAGGGGACACAGGCGCTGGAGGAAGGAAAGTCAGTGGCGTCTGGGTCTGATGCTACAGTGGGAAGGGCTCCAAATGGGGGGCTTGGGGACCTTGGCTAAGCTTCTGGATTTCTACAGGTTTTTCCTTAAGAGGCCTGTTTCCCCTTCAGCAAAGTGCAGAGTAGGCACAAATGACTTCCGAAGTCCCTTCCGAGCTGGAGATGTGGCTCTGCGTCCTGAGCCCCATCTCCCACAGCAAGACTTGAACACCCTTAGAGACAATTCTGGGCAGCCCGTCCTGGGGGCCATCCCTATGTGAGCTCCTCTGTGATTATATAACTTACCCACTTGCCCTCCCAGAGCCCAAGGAGAGGCGGAGCTCTCAGGCCATGGTGGTTTATTGATGCACAATGCAAGCACAGCACAGGCGGGCATGCCCCAGCCAGGGGCAGACACCAGGCCAGGGAAGGGCAGCGAGCCACCCCCACAGCAACGCTGCCAGCAGAGGGGGAAAGGGCCTGGGGGCCCATGTCCTCTTCTCCACGCATTTCCCAGGCCCCCCCAGACCTGAACCACTCCACTCCCTGTGGCTACAGAAGAGGTGACCAGCTGTCCCACCTGCCCCTAACTGAGATATGGCCTTGTTGGCCTGCTGGCTCCTTCTGTCCTTCATCACGGAAATCTGGCTGTCATTGTGGAGGCTGCTCTCTTCTGCCTGACATCACCTCCATCATCCCCCTGATAGCTAGTTGCCTCCATCAACACCTCTCCCCGTCAGCCCACCTGGTCTGCTTATCTCAGGGGGTCCACCCTCACCACCCTCATGACCTGTACAAAAGTAGGAAATAGGTAAAAACGCTGTTAGGCCTGGGAAAGTCTTCAACAAGAGTTCCCCAGAGAAGGGGCTCTCTGCCAATGGGCTTGAGAAAGGGGGTGGTGAGGACAGTGCCAGTGGGTAGGGGCACGAGGTGGGGTGGCAGGGAAGCCACAGTCCAGATCACAAACGGCACAGTGCAGTCACGGCACCATGGCAGAGACAGCAAGGAAAGTGCACAGCCAGGCGGGTGCCAGGGCTCTGCAGGAAAGCCCTTGGGTCTAGTTCCATACTAGGTCCCCTCAGGGCGGGAGGCAGCCCACCCCTGCCCAAGGAAGGTGTCGTTCTGGGTCTCAGGGGTCTCTCTCCCCCTCTTCGACCCCAGTGGCTGCCATTCCAGGCCCCCATGCTCTGAGCAAGGGAGCCAGTCCACTGGGGTCTAGACCATCTCCAGATAGATGAAACGAAACATTCCAACAGCTTGGATGCCCCAAAGCCAAGAGGAAAAAGAGGGCCTCTTTCTGAGTGCAGGTGACAAGAGGGGGGGACAACTCCCCATGCAGGAGGAGGTGCTTTGGGTCAGGAGCAGCTGGGGTCACAGCGGTGCAGGAGTCTATTTATAGAGGGAACGGGCCAAACCTGGCGTGGGAAGCCCCCAGGCCCCGCTGAGTGGGCAGGGGTATCCTGTGGTGGACCTGAGTGGGGTGGGTGGGGCTAAGGAAGAGCACCCCACAGTTCTGTGTCACCTCTGGAGGCAGGCAAGCTACACATGGACTTTGGCCTGGAAGGCCCGGAAGGCCTAAAGTCTCCATGAGATGGAGGCCTGGGATAAAGCAAGAAACAGCAGGACTGGGAAACCAGAGGAAAGGGGAAGTCTCCAGAAATCCAACCCCCCACCAAGCTACAGAGGCTAAGAGCCTTTCCAGGTCTACCAGGCCTACCAAGGGAACCACCCTCTGTTGCCTCTAATGCCAAGGGGTGGGGAGGGGGAGACCAAAGGCATGGAGGGAGCAGGGGGCTAGGGGAGAGAAAGCCAGCTCCCTGAACCTATGCCACCCATTGCGCCCTGCCTGTCCTCTCTCCTTAGCCCCCCAGCTCCCCAGGAGTCCCTAGCGGCCCACACTGATATTGCAGGTCTTACAGCTGGGGTCTTTCTTGGCGTCGGCAGTGGACAGACTCATGAGTTGGTGGCCACTGATCTCTCCCAGGGTGCCCAGGGACAGGTCGACGGGCTCCGTGTAGATGACCTCCAGGATGAGATCCTGGGCGTGGCGGAAGACCAGCTCCCCATCCTCCACACTACAGGTCAGGAACTTGTTGCAAGCAATGTCCAGGAGAGGCAGGCGGTCTCGGCAGAAGCGGTCCCCCAGGGAGCCCTTGGGGGCCAGAACCAGGATGGCATAGTGGTAGGCTGTGTACATACAGTAGAAGTCTGCAAAGTAGAGGTTGGTGCTGGGGTTGAAAAGGCGCTGGGCGGGAATCTGGAAGCGCCAGCGGCCGTAGGGAGAGTCTTGAGGGGGCTGGCCTGTGTTGAACTCCGTGTTGCAACTGAAGAAGACTCCATGGAGCATGCCGCTGGTCGGGGAACCATGGCTGCCGCTGTTGTCCTTCAAGTAGGGCTGCAGCATGTTCCCACAATGGGTTCTACCCACCCCGGGAAAATGCCAAAGGAAAGAGAAAATGCCACTGGTTAGCTGGTCAGAGGCTTGGCTGCTGTGTGTGATGAAAAGGGAGCCAGCCCACCCTCTGGCTCTCCCACCAACCACCGCCTCCACCAGTCACAAATAGAACATTCCAGAATGTGAGAGCAGGGAGGGCCCTGGAGATGGGCTGATCCAGCCCACTCCTTCACAGAGGAGAGGTCTGAACTTGCTATTCTCCAGCATAAAACCCTTTGATGGAGCTTGAATGAAAAGCAAAGCCATCACGATCTGGTCTTTCTGGCTCCGTCTCCTACCACCTCCACACCCACAGTTGACATCCTCCAGCCACATGGGAACCCCACCCAGCTTTTTCCTGCCTCTGTGCCTTTGCATTGCTCTTCCCTCTGCCTGGATTGCCCTTCCCACCTTTCACCAACTGGCCTGGCAAACTTCTATTCATTCCTTCAAGGCCCAGCACAGGTGTCTCCTCCTCCCTAAAACATTCCAGGAGCATCAGGTACTTTCAATTCAACAAGATTTTGACTGCAGGACGCTGAATTTTAGTCAATGAGCACACACACTTACTACCTTCCATCTGTGGGTACTGTCCCCTGAGAGACTGTGAGGTTTTCAGGAGAAAGACTGTGTTTTTATTCCTGGCACACATGGGTGCTCTCTCCTTCTTGCTTTCTGGTAGAGGAGCCCAAACCGGGCACCACTCATCTCACTTCCTGTCTTCTTTAGTACAAACACCAAAACCCACACCGAGGCCTCTGCTGCCTGGAGAAGGGTCAAAATGCCTGCCCCTGTTGATGCAATTGATAAAGACGGTACTGGTGGTGGCTTGCCCTGGCCCAGTCTTACACGGACATGGGCTTGAAGCCGTGTCAGCAGGCACGGGGAGGAGGGAAGCCCCTGGTCCTACCTCACTTTGGCCTGGTCCTGGCTGTCTTAAGTGACTAATGCCGTGTTGGCGCTCTGGGCCTCAAGCTCCCTATATGTATGCTGAGGGTTTTGGATGAAATCGTCAGTTGGATCGAGCATTTTTAGATGTGGAACCCCTCTCTTTTTTCCCAAAGGAAATTACATACAGGTGGGCCATGAGCAATAAAATTGAAGCTGCTTGGGTTAAACGATAGGTGTGGGGTCCACCAAGCCCCATCCTTACATTTCCTGGACCTTACATTTCCAGCACCACCGGAAGGGCTGCCTGAGACACGCCCTGGAGCCTCCAGGCTCCCCAGCACACTGTGTGAAGTCCATGACCCTTTGTGCTCAGAATCTGCTCACACTTTGTGGCCCCCTCATCACCTCCTCTTGGGACCCGGGGCCTGAACTGCAGACATAGCTAATGACCTGCCACATTAGAACCCAGTGACAGGAACTGCTCCCAAGAAGGATCCCACCCAGGACCTCACTCACCCAGGCCTGGTGGTACGGTGCCCCCGGCAGCCTCGTTCTGAGTGCCCTCTCCTTCCTGGAGCCCAATCCCAGGCCACCAGCCTCCCAGCTACCCACCCACCCAGAGCCAGCCTGGAATGAGAGGGCATGGCCACTCACTGCAGGGGTCTGGAATCTGACAGGCTTGGGGTGACATCAGACAGCCTGGACTGCTGAGGTAGGGCTGGGGACGGAGGCGGGCCCTGCTGGGCCGTGCAGGGCTTCGCTCACCTGGCGTGCTGGAAGTACTCCTTGTGATGGTTGCGGTAGAAGACAGAGAAGCGCAGCATACGGCCTGCGATCTGCTCAGCCTTCTCCTGCAGCTGTGCCAGGTGCTCCTTGGCATAATCTGCAAGAGTGCGGGGGGGTGGGGTGGGGGGGTGGGGGGGTGAGCCAAGAGAGCGGTTGGGGACCGCCGCCCCTCCCCCATTCCTGGCACTGCGGACATCAGCCCACAGCAGCCCACGTCTGTGCTCAGACAGGCAGGGCACACCAAACAGTCACAGCACCTCGGACCACATGGAAGTGGGCCAGCCAGATGCTGTCTGTGTCCTCAGTGCCTGAGGCTCAGGACTCTGCGTCAGACAAGCGGCAGGGCCGTCCAGTTATGCAATTGTGATGGGCTCCAGGGGCTCTAATCCCAGGCCACCTTCGTGTGAAAGGACAACCAGCAGGCAAAAGAAGGGCCAAGAAAGGGAAAATTTGCGGTCCTTTAGGGACAGCCCCTCAAACCCAGTAGGTAGGACGCTGCGTGCACCACTACATGGAAGCCAGTTGTTATTATAAGTGGGGGTTCGTGGAGAGCCTGTGGAGAACTGGGGTGAATGTTTAGATAGACCATGTCTGGGGCAATGACTCCACTTCAGCATCCCAGGAAAAGCATAGACGCCTGGAAACAGGGTAGTAAAACTGGACCCTCCCAGGGGCCAGGGCCAGAGGCCAGAGCCCAGGGGCCCAGGCAGGGCTGCTGCTAGCCTAGACAGTGCCTTTATACAAATTAGGAAAAGATCCCCTTTCCTCTTTGTTCATGCAGCCCTGGCCAGGGTGCTGGGTTTGGCAAGAAGAGTGTGGTCTGGACAGCAGCCATCCCCAGCTCCCCTGTTTGAATTAAACTCCTACTACACATGGAATTCTGGGGTAAACCAAGAGGCTTTCCCCACAAGGAGTGGGAGCACCTCCAGAGAGTGGGGTTTGCAGCCGAGCTAAGAGAAAGCACCACTCAAAACAGAAGGGCAGCGCAAGGAGATGAGGCACAGACCTTGGCAGAGGGTGGAGCCAGCAGCATCATAGGCCCAGGGCTAAGAACGTCCCCTGCCCCTTCCTTGTGACAGACAGAGATCTGGGGCAATTCTCACCATGGACACCAAAAGAACTGAATATTGTGGGGCAGATCCTGGGTCATCAGTGACCAAGTACGCATGAGCCTGGTGTTTGTTCATGCTGGAATTTGCAAGCTCAGTTCTGCCAAGAGAGTTTGGGGGACCACTGACTAAGGATTATTTCCCCAGGTTAAGCGGAGATTCAAAACAAATAAACTGTGATTGTTCCACAAAGCTTCCATCGACCGATGATCGATAAACAAAACGCAAATCGATAAACAAAAACAAGTTTAGCCACGGTATGCAATATTATTCCACCTTAAGAAGGAAGAAAATTCTGATACATGGCGACAACATGAATGAACCTTGAGGACATGATGCTAAGTGAACAACCCAATCACAGAAGGACAAATACTGCATGGTTCCTCTCACAGTATTTGAGGTACCAAGAGTGGTCACATTGGCACCAAGAGGGGTCACATTTAGAGACAGAAAGGAATGGCGGTTGCAGGGGCTGGGGTGAGATGAGAGGCACAGTTGTTGTTTAATGCGCATAGAGTTTCAGTTTGGGAAGATGGAAAATTCTGGAGATCAAGTGCATCCCAATGTGAATGGACTTTATACCACTGAAACGTACACTTAAAAATGGTTAAGATGGTAACTTTTATGTTACGTGTATTTTACCACAATTCCAAAAAAAAGAAAAATCTGCTTGCCCCAAGCCAGAAAAGTGACTCCATCTCTTTACGGAAGTAGTATTGCCACCATGATAAGCTGTATTCACATCTGCCTCCTGCATCGGGCTACAGGCTTTGTCAGGGCAGGGGCAGGTCTCATCCACCTGTGTCTCCCTGATGGCCTACACCTGGTGCTGGTATACAGCAGATGGTCATGGGGTTTGTTAGATTAAGACGAAGCCCCCTCCTGACCATAACTAAACCGGATGTGCCAAAGCAACAGGACAGCAGGGCCTTACCCCCGGTGCAGAACTCGACTGTCTCACTCCAGCCGGACACCAGGTACTCCCCGTCGCTCTGCTTCACTGCAGTCTGCACCGCTACGCTGTATTCCGTGCGGGGGCTCAGGAACCAGTGGCCTCTCACCGTCATGGGCAGAGGCACTGCTTTGGCCACAAGCTTGGTGGGGACATCCTGAGACATGGGATGCAGACAGAGAGCCAAGAGTCAAACTGGGGCTCATGCTCAATCTTGGCATTCCCTTAGACCTCCATCTCCAGATGGTCCCATGCCTCCTGAGGAGGGCCAGAGTCTCAAGGATTTGATGGCTCAGTGCCCTGGTCACTGTTTTCCTGCAGAAGCAAGCAGTGGCCGTTGGGAAGGCCATATAGCCATTCCCCAGCCTCCACCCCTCCTTCATCTCTGATGCCGGTTCTTTTGGGAATTGAGGAGAAAGGCCACTGGGGTGGAGGCTTGCAAAGTTGAGGGTGGCGAGACTTCCGAGATCTCCATTTTCGAGGGAGACTTCGAGAGCTCAGCACACTGCAGTGCCGTCTCCACGGCAACGGCCAATGCTGAGAAGCCAGGGAGAAAGGAAAAATATGCCTTATTCTTTGGGGGGGAGGGTTAAGGGGGTGGTGTTGAACATTCACGTCACCGTGGCAACTGGCCTGCCAAAAGACACCCAGATGGGGAGGGGGGAGCCAATTCCAAAGAGAGGGTGAGTAACCCACATGATGCCGTCGTCGTGGGAACCAGCTCCTTCCCACCTCACTCTCTTCTCTGCCTCTCTGCCAGCTTAGGAGATGGGAGCCTTCCTTCCTCCCACCCACCCCCACAGCAGCTTTAACCCAGGGAAAGGACACCCCAGCCAGGGGGGTACTCTTTCACATTCCTTTTCTAAACCCAGCAAACAGGCCAGAGGGCCAGGGCCAGAGAGGATCATGGGAGCCTGTGGGAGATCTCTGAGGACCCACCAGAGGGCCCCACCCCGGCCCACAGTCCATGTTGCCCACCCAGTCAACAATTAGGTTGTTGCTGAGTCGGGGGCCATGCCCAGGTGCGATGTCATGGCCCCACCCTGGGTTTTCTCACTTGTCCACATGATGCTGAAAATGGTGTTCGTTGTATGGTGGGCCCTGAACCAAGCACCACACAAATGTTACCTCCCAGAAGCTTCTCACAAGCCTACGGGGGTGCTGGCATTATCTTTATTCCCCTTTTACCAGAGAAGGAACTCAGGCTCAGAGAGGTTAAATAACTCTCCCAAGTTTACACCGTAAGCAGAGCCTGGATTGGAATCAGGCCTCTCCAAACCCATCACTAGCGCCTCCAGGCCCTGGGTTATCCTGCCTCCTTCAAGAGCAGGTGTGAGGAAGAGGCGCTCCAGGCCCCTCACTCACCCGGTGCTTGAACTTGTTGGAGTTCTTATTCTCCTTCTTGTTGAGGTCGATGAAGTAATGGGTGACCCTCTCCAGGTCGCTGTTCTCCATGGCCCAGGAGATGCGGAAGGAGTCACAGGTGATGTTATTGACCTCAATGCTGTGGGGTGTGGACAGCAGCTCCATGTTCCCCTCCAGTTTGGCTCCTGTGGGGACTGAGGGGAGAGGGGGAATCAGCACCACTCTCCCCACCACAGAGTTTTCTGGAACATCTTCCTCCCAACATCCCTGGCGAGGTGGACATTTGAGGACCCATTGATGGCACCTACCTCATCAAGTCTGATGGAAAGATAGCACAGGGAAGACTAAGGGGGGGAACCAAAGGTGGGATGGGGTGTTCCCCCACAGGGGGTTCTTGGCTCTCCTTGGAGGGGTCTGCAGAGCAGAAGGCACCTGACAGGTGGCAGAGGCAGTGGGAATGCTGCAAACGCCAGGCAGGACAGATTTGCAACAGATGGAGCCGAGGAGGGGGCTCTCCGCCAGCAGGCGTTAACACAGAAAGGGGTGGGGGTGGAGAGAACAGTGTGAGGCGTAGGAGAGACAGGAAGCCCCCACTGAGGGGATGGGTTTGAGGGTGCAGGCAGGCAGAGGGCAGCAGCAACCAAAAGACCAACGGTGCCAGAAGGGGTGCCAGGGCTCTGGAACTCAGGCCCCCCCTACTCCCTATTCTCTGGGGTGACTCAGCAGAGGGCACCACGACACAGGGCTGGGAGTTCTTGGATCCACGTGGTGGTGGCACAGCCGCACGAGCCACAGCCCTTCTCCCACCCATCACTTCTCTATCATCACTCTCCTTTTCAGCGCATCCTCAGTTACTCAACTCCTTTAAATAGTTTTACCTTTGACATCTATTGTAGGCTGACTATGTGCTAATAATTTCACAAACATCATCTCGTGCAAGCTCACAATAGTAGGCACTATTATTATCCCCATTTTACAGATGTGGTAGCTGAGGTTGGGGGTACTAAGATGCCAACGGTCACACAGCTAGAAAAAGATTTGAACTCAGTCTATCTGACTCTGGATCCCAAACTCTTTGTCATTAAGCTAAAGTTGTATCTCCTTGTGTAAGCGTGTGTGTGTCCCATGTGTCACATGTGTGGCATGTGTGTATGCATAGGTGCACATTATTTTATTTTACCACTATTTATTTTTCCTCCTTCTGTCCTTTTAAGCAATGGCATTTTCTCTCCCCTCCCCCTCTCACTCCTTCGCTTCTTCCCCTGGCTGCTCTTCCAGATGTAAAAGGACCACACCACCATCACTCTCACCTGTGCTTATCTGGGAAGCGCTGACTCTGGCCCTGACTTTGGCCTGGCTCACTGGAGCTTTGGGGAGCGGGGTGGGGAAGTGAGAAGGGCTGAGAAGGACTGTCTCTGGGACAAGAGCATGAGTGTGGGCTGGGCTTTCTCCTGGGGCATCTGCTTAGTACCCATTCAAGCGCATGCCTCCCAGTTCTTCCTCAAACCCAGTCCCAGCACACCACAGGTTTCTGGAGTGTCAGCTCCTTTTCACCTCCTTCCCTCTTCCTCTCCTCTCCTTGCCCAGGCACTGCTAAGGGTGAGGGTACCTTGTGCCATCAAAAGCAGGTACATCTATTTATAGCTTCCAGAAGATCCAACCCACACTTTCCTGTCAATTAAGCCTGCTTCAGAGCCTGGCACCTCTAAATTAACCCGTGGGCTGCCTGGGTGGCAGGCACAGGGTGAAGAACTTGCCCCAGAATGTCACCTGCATCCTTGTTTCATTTTAGCTTCTCACCCTAAAACGTATGCCTGCCTGTTGTGAGGTTCGGTTACACGCCAATGGCTTCGTGCAAGGGAATCCTGTGGTAAATAAGCATGATGGTGCTACCAGGTTCACGCCAAAATAAAATAGAATAGGATTGGGTGTCTAGAAACAACTATACTCTAATAAACCAGTTTGTAATTCACAGGGACAGGTGTGGAACAGTGAGGAGTTGCTGTCCCCTGTGTTCCCAGTGAGGAGCTCCCCAGAGAAACACATGTGACTTCCCCCACACACACACATGCACTCATGCACCCCAGCACAGCCACCTGCCACCCACATGGAAGGCAGTCCACACCCACCCTATGGGTGGGCACCTGTTCCTGCCTCAGTCTCCCATAGATAGAATAGCTGTGGTGGTGGTATCTCCAGGACCTGGCTCATCCTTTCCCCTGGACAGTTCTAGGAGAGCCGAGACTACTGCCCACGTGAGCTTGGGAGAGTTGCTGTGAGTGACACTGGGAGAAAAGTGAAGCCGGGTGGGCATGAACCCCAGTTCTCAAGCCCAGGTGACTGGGGAAGGGCAGGGTGTGAGGGACAGGTTGAGACAACACCTGAGAAACACCCACACTCCCGTGCGAATCCACCCCAACACAAGCATTCACACACCCACACGCAGGCGAGCGTATGTGCGTGCACACGCACATGTATGCACCAAGCATGCCCACCCATGTCTTCTACCCACAGGCTTCACACACATACTTCCTCAGACATTCTCACTCCCACACACTCACCTACGCACTCAGGTACCTTCCGTCACCCTTCACATTCTAAGAATGTCCCGCAATTTTCCCTCCACAAGCTGTCAGACCCACGCAGACCCACGCATGTGCAAGGCCACAGGCTCCGCACACACATATGCATGTACACCTTCTCACGAGCCATATTTGGGGGGAAAAGGAAGCCACAGGAGCCAACATGCATGCATGCCACCTCCACAGAAGGCAGGCACCCCATACGCCTGCTTGCACACCCATGTACATTCACACACATGTCAACCTCTGCCCATATTCTGGTATTCACTCTCAAGTCTTCTGAAGACTCAAAGACACAGAGTTTGAAAATGTGTTTGTTTCTGGCTACACTCTGCCATCCCCGAGCCTTCACATGCCAACAGGTTTGCATACCCACGCGGCTTTGTCCACCGACGGGGGCTTCTGCCCACACTCTCCACCTACCTACCACCTTCTGCTCCAGAGTCGCACCTTCCCACATAGAAACCCTCTGTCAACATGTACGCCCACATACTTGACAAGCGATATGTCCACCCCATAAATATACTGCTTTGCACTGTCCCCACCTACATGCACCCACGGGCTACAGATAACTGATCCCCCACACATGTGCCTCACATATACAAGAAACATATGTTCCTAGACATGCCACACAGGAGTCAAAACCCACACATGAGCCTAAGTTTATGCAGACAGAACTATCTACGCAAGCAAACCTCCAGTCTTCTCGAAAGCATGCATATACTGTGCCCACACTGATACCCTTTGCCCATGTCCATTCAGAAAAGCCACTGCATGCCAGAGGAAAAGCTGCCCCCCGCCCCACTGTCCCTTCTGGCATTGTTGACTGCAGCAGACTGGTCACGGGGTGACTAACTATGGTGCCCTGGGGACCGGATCCAGCTGTTAACCCCTTGGCCAAGGGCCTGGGGGAAAGGGGACAAGGTCATGGGCCCTGGCAATCCAGGTGGGCACCACAGGCAGTGGCAGGACCCCGGTGCCCCCCAGCTCCTAGCCCCTAACCACCAGAGTCCCTCTCGGGATTGACAGTAGGACGCTCTGGGAGAGGAAGGGCACTCACCTGGCTCCAATGGGCTCTGCAGAGGAAGACCTGGAAGGGAGGAAAAGGAGAGACCTCTGTGTGGATGGGCTCCCCAGGCAGAGAGGCAGCGGCCAGATGCCTGGGTCACAGGCAGCAGTGCTCACTGGCTTCTCTCGCTCCTCTCACAGCTGCCAAGGAGGCTTCTTCCATGCCCCGCAGGCAGCCCCTGCCTGGTCCGCAGCGCGCTGCTGCCCCCAGAGAGGTGATGTTTCCAGCCGAGCGCAAGGAGAGGCAAGAGCAAAATCAAAGCGGCGTGGAGGAGAGAGAGGCAGAGAAGACGAGAAGGAACAGGAGAGCCAGACTGAATCTGGCTCCACCAATGGGATCAGTGGCTGCCCAGCGTCAGGTGACAATAAGCAAGCTTGGTCCCTGTTCACCGGGCTGGTGGGAGGGAGAAAGGGTAGAGGGTCTGGAAGGGAGCTATGCTGATGTCCTTGGAGACAGTGGCGGTGGCTGTCCCCTTTCATGGTTATTCCAGGAAACATGCCCTCAGCATAAATTCTTCCAACACACCCCTACTTGGAAATCTCTCACTTGAATGCAGCCCCCAAACTTTAGGATGATGGGAGAGGGGTGGGGCTTAGCTCAGGGGCTCAGGAGCCTGAAGGAAAGATTCCAACTGGGGAAGGGGGTGGCTGGGAAGGGACAGGATTCAGATGGGAGCTGGTGTGTGGGGAGGGGGTCTGTCTTAATCAGGATTCTCTCCTCGGGGCCTTTGGCTGATCTCTGTCTCCATTTTCTTACCAACTCTATCAAGAGATATCAGACCGCAGCCCCAGGAACCCTCTGGCTGTTTACGTGCCCCCAGGGAAAAGGACGAACGAGAGAGGGGGAGAGAGAGAGAGAAGTTGTGGGGTTCCGAAAGGGTGTGCAGAGGCAAGAACGTGGGAGTGAGAGGTACTCACAGAGCTTGGAGTGTTTGCATCCCAGCCAACCATCTGGGCTCACAGGAGCCACGGCCTGAACACTTCGGCCAGAGAGAGCACTGACTCTCTTCTCTGCAGGAGGCTTTTCTACCCTCAAGAAATGAGATCCCCATGGATGTCCCCATGAAGAACACGCAAGGAAATCTGAATCAAGCAATCAACAGTGAGTATGCGCCGTGTGGAAAAGCATGGGCTTTGCAGTCAGACAGATACGGTTACAGTTCTCGCTTTATCATTTTCTAGCTGGGTCATCTTAGACAAGTTACTCAACCTCTCAGAGCTTCAGTTTCTTCATCTGTCAAATGGGATAGCAACACAGGTTTACTGTCATCACTGACTGAGATAAATATGTTAATTACTCAGCTCTGGGCCTGGTACACCAGAAGTGCCCACTCCCCTCTAAGAGCTGTTTTCATTGCCATCCTATTGACAGTGTCTGCCTGCAAGGGGTCCACAGTCTTTCAGGGGAGCAAAGGTGGATGTGTAGAGACACAATTAGAGAACAAGAAGTAGACAACTAAATTTCAGGGCACAGATAAGAATTCCGAGAAAGAGGAGTCAGGACCAGCTCCAGGGCACAAGTGGGGCCCAGCCAAGAGGAGACTGTGGAAGCAGGAGTGTGGTGGATAGTGGGGAGGGCTGGTGCGGGGATAGCAGACAGGGGACAACAGACCATGCAGGCAGGCCCCAGGCAAGGGCCTCAGAGAGCCATGAAAGGCATGCGCTAAGCATAAGGGGCACTCACTGAGAGGGACTCGGGCTGCAGACATCAGCAGCAGAGGCTAGAGAAGATGACAGCAGACAGAAAGTGAACAGTTCACAGAAAGCAGAGACAAGCAGAAGCCAAACCCACCCTAAATGGGTGTGGAAAACCTGGGCAAGTTTGGTCAGATCCCAAACCACAGAATGTGGTGTGGTATGTTACACTGAGGCAGGATTCAGCACTCCCTGGGCCAGACAGGAGTAGGTCCCACCCCTCACACACCTACACTGAGATGGTGAAACTCCAAAGAGATACCAAATGTAATATCATGCTTAGGGCCAGCACCAGACATCTAGGCCAAAACCTACCATCTTCCTGAGGGGTGGTGTGAGGAAAAAGCCAGGTTCTCTGTGCCTCGGTTTCCCCCTCTGTAAAAGGAAGGCTAGTGCCAGCACGTCTCTGCCTCCCACGTGGGCAGGATGGCATGTAAAGAGCGCATGAGATCATGTGTCCTGAGCCGTGAACAATAGCCCTGTCAATGCCGCTTTTGTGGAGCTGCATGCCGGCGCCAGGTAAAGGCACAAACCCTCTCGGGGGTTTTGCCTCCTCTTGCCTCAGAGGACTTCTCTGCAGATCACATGAGGAAACACATGGTAAGAAGAAAGCGTAGCGTGCCAAACATAACTACCTCCGCATGAAACCAAACAACTGCCAAGAGACACTGCTGCTGCATTTTTATCTTTAATAACATTTTATTACATGAGCAATACGTGATCATTGTAGAAAGATGAAATTTAAATCTAAAATTTAAGAGAAAATTAAAGTTGCTCATTTCCTCACCGTTCAGTACATTCCTCTGAGATATATACTTTATTAACAAAAATAGAAAGTATAAATACTCTTTTATAACCCACTTTTCTCACTTACAAATATCTTTTCTGTTCATTATAGCATCTTTCTACAGTATCCTTTTCAATTGCTGTGTATGTTCTATTGTCAGGTCATACACCCTTTTTTGGGGGGGTCAATCCCCTACTCATCTAAGATTAAGTTGTCTTACTTTTTCTCCATTCTAAACAACAGTGCAATGAACATTCTTACAGCAAAATCTCTCCCCATGTCTTAATTATTTTTCCAATAAAATATTAAAGGGTATATCCATATTTGGATGCTGATTTAAACAAACTGTTAAAACAACAACAACAACAACAACCCTATGTGACAACTGGGAAATTTAAATACTAGCTGGGTATTTGATATTATTGAGGAATTATTAGCTCTGGTAATATTTTATTGTTATCCTTTTAAAACGATATCCTTCAGAGATACATATTATAACATTAATGGATGAGTAGCATATCTGTGATTTGTTTTAAAATTATCTGGGGGAATGGATGGGGGAGTAGATGAAACATGAGTGGCAGGGGTTGATAACTATTGAAGCTGGTACTTTGAGAGTCAATAAGGTATCCTCTACAGTTTTGTGCATGCTGGGAAGTTTCCATATTAAATATTATAGGCAAGCTGTGAGGGTAATAATAAATGACAAGCATTTATTACCCAAGACACAGTACAAGGCATGCGATTCTCACAACCCTGAGAAATGGAGCCATCAGCCCTATTTTAAAAAGGCTGGGAAATGGGACTCAGTCCATAGAAGTAAATCCGAAAAAAAAAAAAAAGAAGAAGAAGTAAAACTAGATTCAAATTCAGGTGTGAGTACAAAGGCCAGTTCTTCGTGGTAGAAGGACACAGAGCAAATACATAGTCTGAGGTAAGAGAGATGAGGCTGGAAGTGAAAAGAAATCTCCAGTCTTACTATTGCTTACACACTTTATAGACTCAAAATGTTTACATGTATTTTCCCATGGTCGAACTAAGCGTGGAGATCTCATGAGCCAAGGAATGCATACACATCCAGATGGCCCAGAAAAACCACCTTGTTCATTTACATGTGTTGACAGTGACAGGAGTGGGCAATGACTGTTCATAAGAACTGTAAGAATTTCTCAGGGCTTATTCACTTTATCTTTTTGATATTATGTTTAGACCTCCTAGAACCCTTAGCGGTTCCCTATTTTGAACTTATTAAAGAGCATTAAAGTGATTCTAAAAACTGGACACGTCTGAGTGGTCCTTCAACTAAAGACTATAATAAGTTTTTTAGCTTCTTTTAAAAACTGAAATATTTAACAATTTTAAGACATGGAATGATGCTGAATTATCTTTAAGGTCTCTGGAAAACTATAGCAGAGACTCTAGTGAAATGTGGGAAGGACAAAAGAAACTTCAACGGAAGATGAAGAACAATGAAGAAAGAATCACAGGTGAAATCAGAAGTGGAAAGACCCACGTGATAGAACCACGGTATAGGGATGGTCACTGAGTGATGCCTGCGGTGGGAGAACATGATGGAGGAACTGGAATACCACTGGGCACTGTGTGGCAGGATCCAGGGACAAGACAGACATACGGAATACACAAACTGCTGCCAGGCTGGAAAGGCTCAGTATTTGCCATAGGATTCTCTTCAGAGAGCTGCCTACAGAAGAACCTATAGAGGAGTCATATGAAAAACGCAACACAAAGATGGCTTTTATATCCATGGTGCCAAAGTTAAATTACTGATGCAATCCATCTGGAAACAAGCCACCCTTCTTTTTCTAATGCACGTCCAGATTTGCTACTTCATCTCACCACAAACTGGCATTCATTCATTCATTCATTCAACAAAAATTCATTGAGTGCTTCCTATGTATCAGGCACTGTTTCAGGCAATGAGGATACTGTAGTGGGAGGGGAAAAAGATCTGTGCTCTTCTGGGGCTTTACTTTCTGGTGAGGGGAAGAAAGACAAATAAATAAACAAACTCTATAGGCTACTAGGTGATAAGCACTAGAGAAAAATAAATCAGTAAATAGGGATGGGGAATGTCGTGGGGAAGTGGGAGGTGACAATTTTAAGTCCAGCCATCAGAGGTCTCCTTGAATAGGTGACTATGGGACGAAAAAACCTAACTGAAGGGTGGGAGGGATCCAAGCAGAATTATGTGGAGGAAGAGCATCCCAGGCAGCAGGTGTGGATGCCCTGAAGTAGGAGAATGCCAGAATGTTCCAGAAACAGCAAGGGGACCATTGTGGCTGGAGCAGAAGGAGTGAGGGGAGTGTGGTAGGAGCTGAGGACAGAGAGAAGGTGGGTGGATGAAAAGATGATGCAGGGCTATGTAGGCCAGTCGAAAACTTGTAGTTTTTACTCTGAAAAGGCATTGGGTAGTTTTAGAGCAGAGTCATGACTTGATATGAAATATGTTAATTATGCTGTGTTGAAATAAGACTGAGGGGATCCAGGTGGTGGCAGAAAAGCCAATTAGGAGGATAATAATCAAAGGGGGCAAAAATGAAGGTGGCCTGGACAAAGGAAAGATGTCAGTGGAGGGGATGAGAAGTGGTAAGATTCTGGATATTTCTGGAAGAGCTGACATATTAGACGTATCGCATGAGAGAAAGAGAGGAGTCAAGAATAACCGCAAGATTTTGTACTTGAACTACTAGAGGGATGGAGTTGCCATGTACTGAGATGGGGAACCCTTGAGTAGTTCGAGGAGGAAGATCAAAAGTTTGGATGAGGACACAGGTTTGAGATGTTTCGCAGACACCAAGTGGAGGTGTGAGATGCCCATCTGGAGTTCAGAGAGGTCCAGACTGAGATAAGCACAAGGTTTGAAGCGAGAAACCGGACCATTGTCAGGGAGTTCAGCACAGAGAAAAAAGGAAGAGTTCCGAGGACTGAATCCTAGAGCTATCCGACGTTTAGAGCTCAAGGAGATGAGGACGAACCAACAAAGAAATGGCCTGCAAATGATACAAACAAATTAGGACAAATTAGTCATAAAGAACATGTAATAGCTTGAACTTGGATAGCATTCTCATGCCACACATTCCTCTTACTCTACTGATATGTATTCAAAACAGTCCCTTATTCATTTAGTGTTTGCAACACCCAAGAATTCACAGGAACAACCTTTTGACAGAATCTGTTTATACCTTCTGAAACCTGCACTGAGACCCAGAAAACTATATTTGTTCTTAAGAGTTTGATTATTAGTTTCAATTAAGTCATCAGAAAAGAATGAGATTATTGTGTTTACTATGAAATACGAGTATATAAAAACAAAATGCAATGAAATGTCAATAATAACTAATTGAGATCGGTAGAATCACAGATGTAATTACACGGGGTTCAGCCAGTAATGATTTACAAATTTCTTTTGAGTCTAGATAAAAGAAAGAATACTCTTTGGGAGAAAACAAAGAGGGAGGTATTGAAGCAAGTAAAGAAAAAAAGCAGAAAGGTGCTGATATTCGCCTGATTAGAGGGAAGGTTGGAGAATCTTCTTAAAGGGAAATTATAATAATCATTATCAGGAAGTAACTTCCCAAATGTTCAAGGTGGAAGACTTGATTTACGTCTTCTCCCCTCTTGTCCTTTTGGGGTGAGAAATGCTATGGAAATCCAATAAGCACCGCAGGAAGGAAACTGGTTAAGATACAGTGCAAAACAACAATGTGGAGTACTATTTAGCCATTAAAAATCATAATTTAGAAGCATACTTCACTCAGAAAAATGTTTATTGTTAAGAAAAAAATGTTTATTGTTGAGGAAAAAACAGATATTCTCCATTATCTCAAAAAAAGCAAGATATCTCAATTTTTAAAAATCTACATGCTAGGTAGGAGGGGGTGAGGATGGGGGAGAAGGGAAAGGGATTAGAAAGTACAAATTAGTAATCACAATATAGCCACGGGGATATGAAATACAGTTTCAGGAATATAATCAATAATGTTGTAAAGGTTTTGTAGGGGATCAGATGGGCACTTGTTTTATTAGGGAGACCACGTCATGGACTGTGTAGATGTCTGACCACTGCGCTGAACACTTGAAACTGAAGCTGAATAATATGGAATGTCAACTATTTTACATATATGTATATGCCTATATATGTATGTATACATATATGCATGTATGTATACATATATATATATTCACAGCATGTGGAGTACAGCATAGGGAATAGAGTCAGTGGAATTGTAACAGCTACATACCATATCACAGGGGTAGTACATTGGGGGATGGGGGTTATCACTTTGTGAGGGGTGTAAATGTCTATTACATTATTTTGTTCACCTGAAACTAATTAAAAAAATCTACATGCATAGAGAAACAACTTCAAGTATATAGAACAGTTGATGGGAGAATAAGAGGTGATTTTAATTTTCTCCCAGTTGCTTTTTAAAATTTTCCAAATCTCTTACAATAAGTATCTTTGTAAAAATAAATATATAAAAAAAAAAAAAAAATGAGGAGCTACTAAAAGGCTGGTGGACTTCAAAGCCCAGAGAATGAAATCAAAGCAATTTCTATCATCTAATGCTCCAGTCAGAAGTTAACAGTCACTGTGTGTAGTTCTGTAGGGGACAGGATGAGTTTTCACTTGGTTAGGTTTGGTTATCATAAAACAAATATGGGGGCAGCCGGATGGCTCAGTTGGTTAGAGCACGAGCTCTTAACAACAAGGTTGCCAGTTCAATTCCAGCATTGGATGGTGGGCTGCGCCCCCTGCAACTAAGATTGAAAGCAGGGACTGGACTTGGAGCTGAGCTGCGCCCTCCACAACTAGATTGAAGGACATCGACTGATGGGTCCTGGAAAAACACATTGTTTCCCCCCAAAAAAAGAAAAGAAAAAAGAATATGATTATGAAAAAACACACAAAAAACCAATATGTAGAAAAGTTGAAAAAAGTCTGGCTAGAAACCAACATTAAATATTAATATATTACAAAATTGGCAAAACAAGTTTAAAATTTTAAGAGCCAAAAGGATGTGGGGAAAAAACATATTTTTACATACTATATACGTACAAATTTTTAGTAGTGATGGATATTAGCACAACCTTTTTGAAAGCAATTTATCAATAAGGATGACGAAACACAAAATGTGCATGTTCAAAATGGTGCAGCCACTGTGGAATGGTTTGGCAGTTTCTTATAAAATTACACATGTAACTACCCAACAATTGCACCGACATTTATCCCAGAGAAATGAAAACTTACGTTTACACAAAAACCTGTACATGTATGTTCACAGCAGCTTTATTCATAATAGCCCAGATGTTCTTCAAAGAGTGAATGGTTAAATAAAGCATGGGTACTCACCAATAAAAAGGAGTGAACTAGTGATAAACACCAACTTGGATAATCTCCAGGGAATGATGCTCAGTGAAAAAAGCAATCCCAAAAGTCACATACTATGTGATTCCATTTCTGAATGACTTGGACTTTTGAAATGACAAAAGTATAAATACGGAGACTAGTGGTTGCCAGGGTTGGGTGGGACGGTGGGAAGTATGCCTATAAAAGGGCAATTAGAGGGATCCTTGTGGTGATGGAAATGTATTTTGAGTATTAATGGCAATATTCTGGTTTTGATATTGTATTCTAGTTTTGCAATATGTTACTATTGAGGGACACTGAGTAAAAGGTACTTGGGTTCTCTGCATTATTTCTTACAACTGCACGTGTGTCTACAATTGTCTCCAAATAAAAACTTCCCTTTAAAAAAAAGTATGTCTTCTTTTGGCCAGTTATCGCAAGTCTGGAAATTTGTCCTAGGGATATAATCCAAAACAAGAAAAATGTTAATTGCACCAGATGTCCACTACAGCGTTATTTACAACAGGGAAACGAAACCATCTAAGTGTCCAAACAAAAATATTTAGACAAGTCATGACATAGCCACCCAAGAATTACGTAGTCTTTTGATACAGCAACAAAGAAATGTTATTTGAAAAGAAATGTTATTCAAAATTGAAGTACAATATGACAGCTCTGTGAAGGGGACTGGATGATATTAGAAAAGTCTTATCAGTATTCCATGTGGAATTCTAGCAGAAATATTTGCCTTTCTTCAAACTTTTCGTAACGTTGTTACATGGCTTTCACATGATTTGGGGATGAGGGTGGGGGGAATAACAGTAAAGGACATTTTTTAATGTTAAATTACAAATGTCGGAATCACAATGAAAGTTCTTTAAATTCGTCCCATCCTGCAGAGCAAACTTCGTTTTTCAGGTTCCAGGTTTGGATCAAGAGCGCACCCAAGGGCCCGCCGTCCTGAGCCCGGGGCGGGTACCATTAGGTAGGTACCCGGTTGGTCGGCGGCTGCTGCTCCAGAGCTGCACTCAAAAGCCCCAACTCGGGACCCCCGAACAAGGGCGAGGCCGCTGCCCGGAGGTGCAGTGACCACTCTAAGGTCACCATCGAGCCCGCAGCCGCGGCTCGGCCCGGCCAGGGCTCCCGACTCTGAGTCGGGGTCTTGTTCTCCGCCCCGCGCCCCTCGCCCCACCCGGAGCTGCGACCCCACAGCCCCAGGGTGGAGAATCTCTGTGGAGAATCCTCATATTGTGTCGGCGGCTGCCAAGGCCCACAGACCCTGAGCTGGACGCTTCCACCCACCACCTCGGGCCAAGACCCCCGAGCGCTGCACTGTGGCGTAACCTGAACCAGTCCCCTCTTCCTTTTTCGCCCTCTCAACCCAGCTTTTCCCGACTCCGGGAAGAACCGGGAAGAGAAGGCGGAGGCGAGCGGGGCGCCGCCGGATAAATACTGTGGCCAGCCCCGCCCCCCGACCTCACTTCCGCCTCGCGGCAAGATGGCGGCGCCTGGGTGCCGCCACGCAGACTTCCGCCTGGTGCTGAGCCCCGGGGCCGGCTGTGGGCCGCGCCGGAGCTGAAGTTGGAACGCGCGGGGAGTTGAGCTGCAGTCCGGGTGTGCTGGGGTGCGTCGCTGCCTCAAGTTAGCCGGGACCTGGGGAGAGGGAGCGCCAAAGGCTTTAGCCCGGGTGGTCCGGGGAGTAGCCACGTGGGCGGGGAGGAGCTGAGACACTGCGGGAGGGACGCACTGACTGAGGGGCGGGCGGCCAGGTGGGTGGGGCTCCGCCCAGGGTCCGCGTGTCAGTCCCCTCGATTGACTTTGTTGTCCTTTTTCTCTTCCCTCCCAGGCAACATGTCGGAAGGAAACGCCGCGGGCGAGCCCAGCGCTCAGGGAGGGCCCCGACCCCTCCTCTCTGGGGCCCGGGGTCTTATCGGGCGGCGGCCGGCTCCTCCCCTCACCCCGGGCCGCCTTCCTTCCATCCGCTCCAGGGACCTCACCCTTGGGGGAGTCAAGAAGGTATCCGACTACCTTGAATTCCAGGCCCCTGGGGTTCAACTGATGTTCATGTAGGGCCTACCGTGATCCATGCGTGATGTAGGGCCTTCCGGATCTCTTGTCCCCAGGTGTTTTGTTTCTTAAAACCCGTGCAAGTCACGCAGGCATAAACTTTGCCTGCAGTTCTAGAGAGTTCTGAATTCGCCAGGGCTCCCAGTGTGCAAACTGCTGGTCTAGAGTATCATGAATCCTACTCTTGGCATTAGAGGCTCTGTTCCTCTCCCATTAGGTTTATGACTGTTAGGCACTGCCGGCCGAATGAGTTGCGGGAGACCAAGATTGGGCTATTAGAATTTGGCTGTTTGAGCTGCGGGAGGTCAGGCTAGAGCAGAGGGGAAAGACCATAACCTCCCCAGCAAAGAGGAGTATGGAGTTTTATAGGAGGGTTGAGGCTGTTCTCCCTTCAATGCTTTAGGGGGTTTTCATTGACAAAGGGTTTCGGGGCATGACCAAGCCCTCCAGCTCCATACCCTGGCCCCAGGTCGCTGTCCAGACCGCCCAGGCTGATCACAGGCCCTTAAGAGATAAAGCAAGACAGGATCAAGACAAGATGGCTTTTAAGATAAAGTTTCTGCTCCTGGCCTAAACATGGTTTAACAATAACAATACATGTAAAGAATTGCCCTGAAAGTGGAGAGGTGAGGGCGATGACAGAAGCTTAAAGCAGCCAGTTTTTAAAGACTTTAAGTTTGCTTAGGGAAATTCTGGTGGCAGTCTAATTTATCATCTGTTTGTGAGTGCTGGCAGATCTGTCTTTCCTACTTGAGCCTTGCTGCTAGAGCTCTTTCCCTATGATATTGACTATTTTACTATTTTGCTATAACATAAGACCGGGTCTTATATAATATAAGACTGGGTATAATACAATATATAACTAGGTCTTATATTAATGTTTGCTCCGAAAGACGCATTAGAGCTGATTGTCCAGCTAGGTCTTATTTTCAGGGAAACACGGTAAATTCCTTTGCTCTTAGAATTTCTGAGGGCTCTCCTTTCAGAGAGCAGAAACTGAGGCTGCTAGTTTAAATGGTTTCTGGTGCCCCTTTCTTCTGTGTATAACGCTACTGCCACCATGACATGACATTTTTCCTTTACAAGCATGAGTCTATTTCTGTAAATCTTTGACAATAGTATGGAATGAGCAGAAGAGCCATGGAGGTCTAGGTCCACATAAGAAGCCCTTTGGGAGTTTTTCCTCTGTATGTTGGGATCAGAATTTACCAAATCAGTGACTCCTGTATTTTACTTTCAGAAAACCTTCACCCCAAATATCATCAGTCGGAAGATCAAGGAAGAGTAAGTAACTAGGCCTTCTTAGTACTTGTTTACTTGCTCTGAATTTGGGCCTTTGGGGAAATAACTAAGTATGTTGCCCAGAAATTTAAATTTGTGTATGTATTTATTTCCTTTCACTAGTGATTTTCAACCTTGGCTCCCAGATGATTCTAATGTGCAAGCTTGGGAACAATACTGATGCCTGGGGGTCCGTCCCAGAAATTGTGGTTTAACTTGTTTGCAATGAAACAGTGATTATCTTTTATAGCCAGAGTTGAGAGCCACTAGTTTAGGCAAAGACGTATTAAGTTTACCCTGAAGTTATTTTGCGTTACAGCCTTCCTGCTTTCAATCAATATAAAAAAGTCCACATTTTGGAGCTGTTGCTATAATTTAACTTTTGAGTTATAGTTCTAATATATACTCACAAACAAGGAGATAAAGTAAAGCAAACTGAAAGGACTGCCCCATCGAGGAAGTGTAAAAGGTACTAGATGTTGTACTGGGTTCTGTTTCTCATGATGTAGTTATTGGCTGAGGTAGAGCAGAGTGGGGTGTGGGAAAATAAGACCAGTTCTCTGAGGCAGGGTAAGTGAGTGCTATCCTTTAATCCATTCTCTTTTCCAGGCCTAAGGAAGAAGTAACCATCAAGAAGGAGAAGCGTGAAAGGGATAGAGATCGACAGCGAGAGGGGCATGGACGGGGCCGGGGTCGCCCAGAAGTGATCCAGTCTCACTCCATCTTTGAGCAGGGTCCAGCTGAAATGATGAAGAAAAAGGGTACAGATGCGCTGGGGAGAAAGGGATCAGTGGATGTTAGCTCAGACTCCCTGAAAGAAGGGCAAGGGCAGTGGAATTTCCCAGCTCCCAGTTCAGTTTCCTTGCTGATGACCTCTTCCTTCCCCCTGGTGAGCTGGATGTTTTCCCACAGGCAACTGGGATAAGACAGTGGATGTGTCGGACATGGGGCCCTCTCATATCATCAACATCAAAAAAGAGAAGAGGGAAACGGATGAAGAAACAAAACAGATCCTGCGCATGCTGGAGAAGGATGATGTGGGTACCAGCAGGCTTGTCGGAGGGGCCTTCTTTGTAGCTGTGGAAAGGGCCTCTGGGAGCCAGGGTTGAGGGAAGAAGCCTGATGAGCAGCAGGAATCTTCGGTTAGAAAAGGGCTAGGATAGATTGCAATCCAGGTATGTGCATGCTGGCCAGGCTGTGTGTGACCCCCTCCCCTCCCCCCCGCCACTTTTTCTGGCAGTTCATCGATGACCCTGGACTGAGGAATGACACTCGAAACATGCCTGTGCAGCTGCCGCTGGCTCACTCAGGGTGGCTGTTTAAGGAAGAGAATGAAGAGCCAGATGTTAAACCTTGGCTGGCTGGCCCCAAGGAACAGGACATGGAGGTGGACGTGCCTGTTGTGAAAGGTAGTCTGTGTCAGGTACCGTCTCAGCTCTTCTGTGGCTGCCCTCCAGGAAGCCGCCCCAGGAAGGAGCCTCCCAGACTGCTGCTCGTAAGCAGGTCCTCTCCCCTTCCAGCTGGAATGGCCTGAGCAGACACTAACATCTCACTCTCAGAGGGTTGACATGGACCCGTGGTCCTAGCCTCAGACAGCCCTTGTTAGATTAAGTCACACAACTCCTGGATCCCTTTTTACAACCAGTGTTTTCCTCCTTCCTGGCTGACTGACAGTGGAATAGCCAGGGGGTGAAGGGATGGGTACGATGAGATGGCATGGAGGGCGGCCACTTGATAGCACTTCCATTTCTGTTACCTCGGGCAGTGAAAGAGGAGCCACGAGATGAGGAGGAGGAGGCCAAGATGAAGACTACCCCCAGAGCAGCGAGAAAGACCCCGGGCCTCCCGAAAGACATATCTGTGGCAGAACTGCTCAGGGAGCTGAGCCTGACGCAGCAGGAAGAGCTGCTGTTCTTCCAGCTGCCAGACACGCTCCCTGGCCAGCCGCCGACTCAGGACATCAAGCCTATCAAGACGGAAGTGCAGAGCGAGGATGGACAGATGGTGGTTATGAAGCAGGAGAAAGACCGGGTATGCTCAGGAATGAGTTCTGTGAAAATGTGGCGGGGGTGGGGGTGGTCCAGCGACCTGTAGGGGGAAGCAAAACTGTGCCACCCTCGCTGAAATGCGAGAATAATACACATTTTTTCTTTCTTTCCATGAGGGGCTTGGGGCTTTGTACTTCAACCCCAATTATGTGTATGTTTACTTTTTACAATGAAATATTTTGAACATGTACAAGTGAGAGAACATAAACTCATGTGCCATCACCCAGTTTGAGCAGTTCCTGATATTTTGTTGATTTGTTTACTTGTTGGCTGTGGGTTTTGTTTTTTAACCAAAGGCAGGCAGACCTAGGAAAAGGCCCTCTTTGGAGACCTCATGCTAACCTTTGCTGCCTCCTTCCTTTCGGAAAAGGTTCAGTCATGAAGGATGGAGGAAACAACTCCTTACCCCCGTTCCGTCCCCTGATTCTCTTCACAGGAAGCCAGGCTGGCAGAGGATGTTTGTACCCTTGCTAACCTGACTGAGGGTCAGGTTGGCAAGCTGCTCATCCGCAAGTCGGGAAAGGTGCAACTCCTCCTGGGCAAGGTGACTCTGGACGTGACAATGGGAACCGCCTGCTCTTTCCTGCAGGTGAGAGCCCATAGGGGCAGGGCAGAGGCTCTTGAAGAGGTTGAGGAGTGTTGGGAGATCAGTGCTAAATGAGGGAGAGGGGTTCCTGGGATTATCAGGACTGTGTGATGAGCTTTGTGATTTTGGATCTCATCACCTTCTTTGTTGATTGGCAGGAGCTGGTGTCCGTGGGCGTTGGAGACAGTAGGACAGGGGAGATGACAGTCCTGGGACACATCAAGCACAAACTTGTATGTTCCCCTGATTTTGAATCCCTCTTGGATCACAAACACCGGTAAAATGAGCAGATGGAAGATGTTGGTGACTGCCTACGGCTGCTGCCTTCCCCAGACGTTTTGTTCTAAAATCTGTGTGACCCAGAAGGGGCCTGTCAGCCCACCCACTCCAGCCTTTGGCAGCCATTGTCCCAGTTTTCCCCACAGGGCCCACATGGCTCCCTCCCACAGCAGCTGTGAATGGCACAGTGACTTTCCCACAGTGTGGATACTGCGTATCCTTGCTGCTGGGGCACTTGTCCCTTCTATTTATTTTTATATTTATGTCTTATCTTGTCAACTGAGTGCATCTTCCCCAGGTAGAGAGCGGAGGGCCTGTGGAAAAGTACAGGCTCATTCTCGTGGTGACCATCTTGGTTCTCACAGTGGGAAGGGTAGGGACTGCTGCTGCTACTCGTGCTCCCCCCTTCCTTCTGCGGGGCAGTGTCGGAGAGGAGCAGGGAATTTTTGAGTATTCAGTTCCAGCTCTGTCAGCGACTAGTTGTGTGACCTTGGACAAACTACCTAACTTTTCTGAGCCTCATGTTACTCATCTGACAGAAACAAGGAGAATACCTACCTCACAAGGTTGGTGTGAGGATTACATGGAAGATATAGATGAAAACTCCTTACACAAGGCCAGACACACACAATAGGCACTCAATAAATGTTCGTTTCCCTTCTGTTTGCCTGAATCTGTTTTCAAACAAAATAGAGAATCCGAGCATCTCACAGGAAGTGAGCAGAGCTGCTTTGTCCCTGCATTCTGACTCCACATCCCATCCCCACGCTGGGCCTGATGCTCCGAAGGTACAGGTTCGGGCCCTCCTATGCCCTTTTTCTCCTGAGCGCTCTTAGCCAAATGCTTCCTGTTCTTTGCTGTGAGGTGCTAGCTATGGGTTCTTTCAGAAGTGAAGAGATCGTGTCACCTGGCATCCTGTGAATGCCTTTGGGTGACATGATGGTCCCAGGACTCATTCCCTGCCCTCACCCCTGCAATAAGTAGCCTGGATTCCATTTAAGTAGTCTCAGAAAAGAGATTAATGATTCCCATAGAGAATCATCACCACACTAAGTCATACTGCTGCAAAACAGCACTTAGTAAGATACAAGTTAGAGATTTATTAAGTAATGGCATCCTTGACGTTTGGCAGATGACCTCCCACTTCAAAAGCTTTGAATTTAAGAGGTGCACTTCTGTCCCCTGTACTAGCATCACCGGGTCCGCCCACTCAGCTTAGAGCCCAGTCCCCACTGGCCACACTGGCTTCTTAGTTTTTGGGTCTGTGGTCCTGTTCCTTTCACCAGGTCATCACACTCTTGACCCTTCCGATGTGTAGTCCCTGGAGGCGCAGCTTGTCTGCCCCACCCCTTGTCCACAGGCTGGGTTTTCCCTTGGTTCAGCATGCAGAGCCGTCTCGGAGATCAGGGAAAGCCTCCTGCAGCGGTGTTTGTGGTCATTAGAGGCCGATGTCACAGCTCCCCTTGCTGTGAGCTTCATTAGCACGCTGCTTCTGGAACAGACGGACCACACAGGCTCAATAACGACTCCTCCTGACGTTCAGGTGACCCCAGGTGGTTATGCCTGCCTTTAGTCTCATCTTCCTTCTGTCATGGCTGGTGCTTTTCCTTCGCTGAGCCCCTCAAGCTGCCTAGCTAGCATCTATTGGGGGGGATTGAATATTTAGTTACCACATTCCCCTTCTGTAGCTAAGAGCTCACGGAAGTTCTGTTAGATAGTGTAGTCTGCTTTCTTCTCACTATAGAGGACTGGAGCAGAAGGGTTCCTTGGAGACATGTAGGGGAAGACCTGTTTGGTCTAAGGCTGAGCCATGAGGAGCCAACTGCTTTTTGTTCTCTGGGCTCTGATGCGTGCTTTTAAATAACTGCCAGTGGGTCTCCATTATAATCCTCTCTTTTCTGTTTCTTTGGCTCAGAAACACTCTGCTGCTTTTTTCGGCTATCTCGAAGGCCCTGCCTCATTAGATGTTTGGGATTTTGCAGTCTTTAGTTCTTTGACTCATCCAAGAAAGTTTCAGGAGGAGCACATACCACTTTCACGTTCATCATTTCAAGTATCTTGGGAATTGAATGTTAGAGCCCTGCATCAAAGTCCCTATGACCTGTCTCTATTCCCTGATACACAGATTAGACGTCATCAATAAAAGAGTGGAAGAAAGTCAAGGCAAGTCTGCTTTCTTGGCTGAGCCTCTGAAGCATATACGTTTCTCCCAACAAATCAGTGCAAATACTGGAAGTAAAAGGCCCAAAGCCACCTTGGTATATGAATGCCAATGGTTTACTATCTGCATCTGTGTGTATGCATTTTGCTAAGACACCGAAAGAGGGAACTATAGGCTTGTTCATTTCTTAACTATGTGGTTAAGTGACAGACATGGGCTTTAGAATCAGGGCTGAGCTTGAATCCAACTACACCAGTCACACTGGGGAAAATTACTTAACCTTTCCTAAGCTCAGTTTTATTTATTTTCTACAAAAATGAGATAACAGTAGCTTTTTAACAGGGTTGCTTTTAAATTGCAGTGGACTTAAAGCATTTACTTGGTGCCAGACAGAAGGTGCTGCTTCTATCAGCATGTGGTCAGCACAAGTAACAGGTGAGACTGACAGTGACAGAAGCAGTAAGGGTGTGTTTAATTATCTCACCAGAGATGGGTGGTTCCAGAGTTGGGTGGTAGCCACAGTCTCATCAAGAGTTTCTTGGATCCATTTGTTCTGCCATCCTCAGTGTTACAAAGTAGCTGCTACGGCTCAGCGTCATTTCTTCACAGGACAGTGTCCAAGTCAAGCAGGGAGCAAAGGAGACAGCAATAAAGGCACTTCCTCCTCATTCTGCTCTTAGCAGGGAGGGATATTCCTCAGAGGCCCAAAGAGACTTGCCCCGGTGTCTCCCTGAGAGAGCTGGGCCACATACCCACCCTTAGACGGCACTGGCAAAGAGGGATGGACGGACCACTTTCTCCCCTGTCACTGGGCATTCTGTGGCCTAACATGGTTTTATTAGTAGCGAAGAGGCAGGAATGACAGGTCGACAGTCCATAAGAGTTGTCACCATGTTAAAAAATTACTGTCTATGGCGGTAGTATCAAAGTATATCTAGGTAGTATTTTTTAAATGTTCAATTGCCTTTTCTACTATATAAACAGTTTTAACATTTTAGTGCACCTTCTTTCAGACTCTAAAATTGTATGTATTATATAAAATGATTTAAACATTATGCTGTTTTATCGTGTACTTTATCACACTCAGAAATATGTATAGTTTTTCCATGTTAATGAGCATCTTATACTTCAGATATTTCTGAGCTAGCTGAAAGAATTAAAGACAGCGTCCTTTAATCCTCCCAGACCTACCCACAGGATCCAGTTGAATTGATCATTCAGCCTCAAACCTTTCCTCAGGGCAGGATAATCAGGAATTCTTTTAGAAATGTCTCTTGCACTGTGCAGCAGCACAGTAATTGCTATATCAGAACCCATCTTTGGACTATCAAAATGCACCCAAACAATCCCCGATTTTGGAACATTTTGGTTTTTCCAATTGTTCACTTTTAAAAAATCATGTGATAGGCAATCTTGTCATTCAATTGTTGCCAATATGCTCACTTTATGACCTTGGGAATCTTTATTTAAAATGCCTTTGCTGAATCAAATCCTATCACGTTTTTTAAGGCTCTGGAAAGACACTGCCCTCCAATCTGCTCGTACCTGTTCACAGGCCCGTCATCAGTGCATAAGAGTTGCTCACGTTTGTAAAGTTAAATGTATAATTGAGATTCTGTTTTTAAACACACAAACTGGAAAAGGTACTGAGTAGGACTCCTGACCTGTACTTACTGGCCCTCTGAATAGATAACTAATGTTCTCTCTCTTCCCTCCGTCAAACCTCAGAGAGGGCTCACATGAGAAGAATACACTACCACCACAGGTAGGCTACATGGTTTCCAAGTCAGTGGTGTTTTTCCCAAGCTTGTTTTTGCCAGTTGTATGTCCATGATTGTGATGACATAACTCACTGGAACATTGTATAAACTAGTAAAATGTGAGGGCTAAAAGAAAGTATGTCTGGTGAAAATAGGGTACATAGTAATTTAATTACACATTACATAAATGGGCAAAATGTAAGTGCTAAAAGAAAGTCCCTATTTCTATGGAAACTAAGATAAATGCTTTCGAAAAACTTATTAAAGGCGAGCTACTGAAAAATAGTGTGGAATTAAGTTTTGGCAAGATAAATGTAAAGATGGGAGAAATTGTAAACATCCAGGGTAATTCTGCATTGAGATTGCTTTACATGTTCTCTAGTGCTTTCACTTCTCATTCTGCTTTTGAAGAAACCAAAGCTGATGATCTTAGCAGTGTATTATGGGTGCGTGTAGTTTCCGTGGTGCGCTAATCAGTGGACCCACCATACTCAAAGGAAAGGACTTGTCCCGACACCAAAAGACTCGTGGATGAATGTCCATTTATAAGTGATAAGCTCAAATGAGATATTTAAAATAGGTATGTTTCTTTGTTTAAAAATTTCCTCCAAAATATCAGGATTAGGTTCAGGTCTGAGAAATAGACTCCCCAATAACAGTGGCTTAAACAAATAGAAGTTTATGTCTTTCTTGTAAAAACTAAATATGAACAGTTTGCACAGCTCTTGCTTCACAAAGCCCGAGGGTCTCAGGTTCCTTGCAGCTTATGTTCCGTGGTGTCAGGCCGTGGCCCTCATCCTCATAGTCTGAGTTGGAGACCACCGCTCCAGTCATCGCATCCCCACCCCGGCAGCCAGATGAATGGAAGGTTCCTATCCAGCTCCCCCACCCCTTACTAGATGGCAGGGTGTCTTATATCTCCTTGCAGGAAGGTTCCGGGAAGCTGTCCTGTTACATTTATGATTACATACCATTGTCCAGAGAGTAGTGACATGGTCACCCCTGGCCTCAAAGGAGGCTGAGAAATGCGGTAATTTTCTGGAATGAGCGGGTACCCTCCTAAAGTCAAGGTTCATTATCATGGAAGAAGAGAAGAGTGGACACTGAGGGACAACCAGCAACCTGTGTCACATCTATTTAACTTACTCTAAGAAGAACTGAACAACTACTGATCCCACTCGTGACAGAAGAACTTCTAGTGCAGCATGGAAACCACATGCTGCTCTTGTAACCACTTCCCGGCACACTCTGTGGTCTTCCCGCGCCTCTTACTCATCAGACAAAACCCCAGTTTTGGGTAAGTCTAAGTCTCCAGCTGCTCAGCATCTGCCCTGAGGGCCTGAAGTTGGCTGGAGAATCACTCACAACCAAGCTGAGTGTTCTCACCTTAAAACCAATGCTCTACTACATTTTCTAGTCCATTTACTCCCCACTGCCCAGGGAGCACTTCCTAACCTTTTCCTAAGTCCTCCAATACCTCTCCCTTCTCTCAGCAGATGATGCTGTGGCTTGTTGTGTAAAGAGAACCGAAGCAGTAGAACTCCACACGTTCCCACTACAGCACCTGCCTGTCTCTGGGCAGCTGCGTCCAGGTGCAAGGTCTTCCTCCTGTTACCGTAGATGAAGCGTCTGCACTCCTCCGAGACCAGACCCTTCACTGGGACACTGGATTCCTCCTCTCACCTATTCAAAGGAGATTGCTCAGCAACCCCCCAACCTCCCTACACGCCCCAGTTTCCCCCTCTATTAGATCAGCCTCACAGGATAGAAATCAGCTGCTATGGATCCATCTTGAAAACAACAAATTTCCCTTCAAGGTTGCATTGGCTTCCAGTTATCACCTGTTTTTTTTTTTTTATTCTCGCAGCACAATTTCTTGAAACAGTTGTCTTGTCCCCACTTCCTCTCATCCAGTCTCTCTTAAAGCCATTGCAGTCAGCCTTTCACTACTCCACCCCACAGCTCTTCTCAAGGTCATCAGGATATCTTTTCCAAACTCAGTAGTAAATTTGCAATTTTTATTTAACTGACTCTATTATCACATTTGACATGGTTGATGACCCTTCCTTAAATACGTTCCTTTTCTTGGCTTTGGGGTCACTGTCCTAACTATTGCTTGTCTTGCTGTATGTGCCCCTCATCTCCTTTTCTGGTACCTCCCCATCTGCCCAGCTGTAAACATGGGAATACCCAGGGCTCAGGCCTTAGAGCGATGCTCTTGTCTGTCTACTCTCATTCCTTCAGCGATGTCGCCCACAATCATGGCTTCCAACTCTCTGTGTCTGAGACTCCCGATTTATTATCTCCAGCCTGGACCTCTCTCCTGTCTCCTAGGCTGATGGTCTCCAGCTGCCAATTGTCCCATCTCTTCTTGTATGTCTAATAGGCAAATCATCCCTAACTACCAATTTTGGGGAAATCTAGGGCCTAAAATAACCCAGGAGAGTCCAGTCAGCAAAATCCTGACTGTGTTGCCACGACAAATGACTGCGTTTTCAACAACTTAAGAGGAATAAAAGGGAAGAGTGAAGGAGGAAGTTTTCGATGAAAAGAGATGTAAGAGATATCACTCAGTTGCAATGTACAGACCTTATTTGGACACAGATTCTGAGAACTGCAGAAAACTCAGCATGAAAGGTCCATTCAAAGCCCTTGCCTGAGTCTAGAGCAGACTTCAACGTGGCTTCCAACAGCTTAAGGCCATGTCCCTGGCACAACCCAGCCCCTTCTGCGTTTCTGTTTGGAAAAATTCAAAGCTGTCTCGGAAATTGTTATTTGTTCTAGCTAGCACCTGACGTAGGCCCCAACCTCCCTGTCTTAGCATTCACTAAAAAAGGATTCATAGTTGTGAATTCATGGGTCTGGATACCTCATGGTCCATTTGAATTGATCACTCAATACTTGGCACTTTAAACGAAAAGAGGCTTATTTGTTAGTTATAGTGCACAATGACAAACGGCATCCACGGCCTATTCTGTGCTCCTACATCCTAGTGCAGGATGCCATCGCAGTTGGGACATTTCCCCTCTTTAAGTTGACTGTAGTTAGTGACACGTGATGTTAACAGCTCCTCTTGGACTGCCAGCAGCCAGAGTTCTGAACGAGGGCAAGGACTGGGGTGAGGTGGGGTCTCAGGGATATCATCTGGAAAAGTGGAGATAGAGGGCCAGCTCTGAGAACCCCACCGTGGGGCCAACTTATGACTCCGTTCTTCTGGAGCATTTCTTCTGTTCCTGTCCATTGGAGCAGTCACTGATCCAAGTCCCCAAAAGCCAAGGCAGAGGTTGAACTTCCTTCTGTACAGCTCATTTACACTTAAGACCCAGTCAGCCAGAAAGGAAAATGCTGTCTTGGTTATTATTGGCCCCACAACCTTATCTTGTGTATTTTTCAGTGTTCAGTGGAAAAATTAGAAAAAATTCTAGGTATTTTAAACAGAAAATTGAATACAGGAAAGTGTTTATAGACTTACTGGAAAGCTGGAGCCATAGGTTGTCCTCCAGGAATCAGAACACCAGAGAACTGACCCATCAGAGGAGCTATAGCCCCTGTTGTCCTCGGGAAGGTGGAAAGTCAGGACAGAGACACTGAGCCCCAGAACACCCTGCATAGCTGCCGTCCAGGGATCAGGAAGTCCCCACAGGCTCGACTGCCTCTGGAGAACTGAAGGACTAAAGATTGGACCCCGGTGGAACTTTCATTCCAGTGAGGGAGACAAACAATATACATAGGTAAGTTACATAGTATTTAGAAGGTCACAAGAGCTTGGGAATTTTTTACAAAAGGAGAAGGGGAGTCTATGGGTGGTCCTGGGGCATGTCCCAGTAAGTAGGGTAGGGCTTCTTGAGAAAGTATCATTTGAGAAGCTGAACCAGCGGGATCAGTAGGGGGTGGGGACAACTAGAATCACGTACAGGATGGAGACAGAGCAGAAGCAGTGATGGGAGAACAGTCGAAGAAAGTGTGGGGTTGGGGTCCAGGTCATATAGGGTTTCTAGGCCATGGTAGGACTTTAGCTTTATTCTAAGTGGAATGGTTAGCTATCACAAGTGTTGATTCGGTTTTAAAAGGCTTACTTAGCTGCTGTGTTGAGTCAAGGGTAGAAGCAAAGGCACCAATTCAGAGGCTGCTATAGTAATCCAAGCAACATGTGGCAGTGGAATGGAACAGGGTGGTAATAGTGGACGTGCTGGGATGCTAGATACTTCAAAGGTAGAGCCAGCTTGATCTGCTGATAGAAGAGATGTAGGGAATGAGAGAGAAGAATCAGGCTGACTCGACATCTTGGCAGCATAAAAACAGCAAAAATGGTAGGAAGATGGCCTGTACTTCTAACTTTCAAATCTCAGTGAGTGGAATCTTATTCCCATCCAGAACACTAGCACAAGATATTGTGGGAAATGTAGTATTCCCTTTCTAGCCCCAGTAATCCAGGCTGGCACTTTATAAAGTGACAGGTGATACGTGCCAGTCAAACATACTCACCAGAGTTGACTAAGGACCCAAAATTGGAATATAAAGCTTTGTGTGACCGTATCATGCTGCCAAAACAAAGTTCTCTCTGATTCATCCTCTTGAAATGGTATATTCCGAATGAAAACACACTCAATACCTAAAACTAACCATACTCAGTGTGACTCTCAACCCTCTTCCCAGGGCAGGATAATCATAGGAATTCTTTTAGAAATGTCTCTTGCACTGTGCAGCAGCACAGTCATGGCTATATCAGAACCCATCTTTGGACTATCAAAATGCACCCAAACAATCCCCGATTTTGGAACATTTCGGTGTTTCCAATTTTTCACTATTTTAAAAAATGATGTGATAAACAATCTTGTCATTAAATTGTTGCCAGTATCCTCACTTTATAACCTAAGAATCTTTATTTAAAATGCCTTTGCTGAATCAAATCCTATCACGTTTTTTAAGGCTTTGGAAAGACACTGCCTCCAGACTGCTCGTACCTGTTCACAGGCCCATCATCAGTGCATAAGAGTTGCTCACGTTTGTAAAGTTAAATGTATAATTGAGATTCTGTTTTTAAACACACAAACTGGAAAAGGTACTGAGTAGGACTTCTGACCTGTACTTACTGGCCCTCTGAATAGATAACTAATGTTCTCTCTCTTCCCTCCGTCAAACCTCAGAGAGGGCTCACATGAGAAGAACACACTGCTCCCACAGGTAGGCTACATGCTGTCCAAGTCGGTGGTGTTTTTCCCAAGCTTGTTTTTGCCAGTTGTGTGTCCATGATTGTGATGACATAACTCAATGGAACATTGTATAAACTAGTAAAATGTGAGGGCTAAAAGAAAGTATTTCTGGTGAAAATAGGGTACATAGTAATTTAATTACATATTACATAAACGGGCAAAATATAAGTGCTAAAAGAAAGTCCCTATTTCTATGGAAACTAAGGTAAATGCTTTCGAAAAACTTATTAAGGGCGAGCTGCTGAAAAATAGTGTGGAATTAAGTTTTGGCAAGATAAATGTAAAGATGGGAGAAATTGTAAACATCCAGGGTAATTCTGCATTGAGATTGCTTCACACATTCTCTAGTGCTTTCACTTCTCATTCTGCTTTTGAAGAAACCAAAGCTGATGATCTTAGCAGTGTATTATGGGTGCGTGTGGTTTCCATGGTGCGCTAATCAGTGGACCCACCATACTCAAAGGAAAGGACTTGTCCCGACACCAAAAGACTCGTGGACGAATGTCCATTTATAAGAGGATGAATGTCCATTTATAAGTGATAAGCTCAAATGAGATATTTAAAATAGGTGTGTTTCTTTCATTTAAAAATATCCTCCACGGGTGGCCGTTAGCTCAGTTGGTTAGCGCACAATGCTCCTTACACCAGGGGTGCCAGTTTGAGCCCCGCATAGGCCAGTGTGAGCTGCGCCCTTCACAACTAGATTGAAACAACTACTTGACTTGGAGCTGTGGGTCCTGGAAAAACACACTTAAATTAATTAAGAATTAAAAAAAATTTTTTTTCCTCCAAAATATCAGCTAGGATTAGGTTCAGGTCTGAGAAATAGACCCCCCAATAACAGTGGCTTAAACAAAAAGAAGTTTATGTCTTTCTTGTAAAAACTAAATATCAACAGTTTGCACAGCTCTTGCTTCACAAAGCCCGAGGGTCTCAGGTTCCTTGCAGCTTATGTTTCGTGGTGTCAGGCCGTGGCCCTCATCCTCATAGTCTGAGTTGGACACCACAGCTCCAGTCATCGCATCCCCACCCCGGCAGCCAGATGAGTGGAAGGTTCCTATCCTGTCCCCCACCCCTTGCTAGATGGCGGGGTGTCTTATATCTCCTTGCAGGAAGGTTCCGGGAAGCTGTCCTGTTACATTTATGATTACATACCATTGTCCAGAGAGTAGTGACATGGTCACCCCTGGCCTCAAAGGAGGCTGAGAAATGCGGTAATTTTCTGGAATGAGCGGGTACCCTCCTAAAGTCAAGGTTCATTATCATGGAAGAAGAGAAGAGTGGACACTGAGGGACAACCAGCAACCTGTGTCACATCTATTTAACTTACTCCAAGAAGAACTGAACAACTACTGATCCCACTCGTGACAGAAGAACTTCTAGTGCAGCGTGGAAACCACGTGCTGCTCTTGTAACCACTTCCCGGCACACTCTGTGGTCTTCCCGCACCTCTTACTCATCAGACAAAACCCCAGTTTTGGGTAAGTCTCAGTCTCCAGCTGCTCAGCATCTGCCCTGAGGGCCTGAAGTTGGCTGGAGAATCACCCACAACCAAGCTGAGTGCTCTCACCTTAAAACCAATGCTCTACTACATTTTCTAGTCCATTTATCCCCACTGCCCAGGGAGCGCTTCCTAACCTTTTCCTAAGTCCTCCAATACCTCTCCCTTCTCTCAGCAGATGACGCTGTTGCTTGTTGCGTAAAGAGAACTGAAGCAGTAGAACTCCACACATTCCCACTACGGCACCTACCTGTCTCTGGGCGGCTGCGTCCAGGTGCACGGTCTTCCTCCTGTTACCGTGGATGAAGCGTCTGCACTCCTCCGAGACCAGACCCTTCACTGGGACACTGGATTCCTCCTCCTCTCACCTATTCAAAGGAGATTGCTCAGCAACCCCCAACCCTCCTACATACCCCAGTTTCCCCCTCTATTAGATCAGCCTCACAGGATAGAAATCAGCTGCTATGGATCCATCTTGAAAACAACAAATTTCCCTTCAAGTTTGCATTGGCCTCTAGTTATCACCTGTTTTTTTCTGATTCTCGCAGCACAATTTCTTGAAACAGTTGTCTTGTCTCCACTTCCTCTCATCCAGTCTCTCTTAAAGCCATTGCAGTCAGCCTTTCACTACTCCACCCCACAGCTCTTCTCAAGGTCATCAGAAAGACCTTTTCCAACTCAGTAGTAAATTTGCAATTTTTATTTAACTGACTCTATTATCACATTTGACATGGTTGATGACCCTTCCTTAAATACGTTCCTTTTCTTGGCTTTGGGGTCACTGTCCTAACTATTGCTTGTCTTGCTGTATGTGCCCCTCATCTCCTTTTCTGGTACCTCCCCATCTGCCCAGCTGTAAACATGGGAATACCCAGGGCTCAGGCCTTAGAGCGATGCTCTTGTCTGTCTACTCTCATTCCTTCAGCGATGTCGCCCACAATCATGGCTTCCAACTCTCTGTGTCTGAGACTCCCGATTTATTTTCTCCAGCCTGGACCTCTCTCCTGTCTCCTAGGCTGATGGTCTCCAGCTGCCAATTGTCCCATCTCTTCTTGTATGTCTAATAGGCAAATCAGCCCTAACTACCAATTTTGGGGAAATCCAGGGCCCAAAAATAACCCAGGAGAGTCCAGTCATCAAAATCCTGACTGTATTGCCACGACAAATGACTGCATTTTCAACAACTTAAGGGGAATAAAAGGGAAGAGTGAAGGAAGAAGTTTTCGATGAAAAGAGATGTAAGAGATATCACTCAGTTGCAATGTACAGACCTTATTTGGACACAGATTCTGAGAACTGCAGAAAACTCAGTATGAAAGGTCCATTCAAAGCCCTTGCCTGAGTCTAGAGCAGACTTCAACGTGGCTTCCAGCAGCTTGAGGCCACGTCCCTGGCACAACCCAGCCCCTTCTGCGTTTCTGTTTGGAAGCGTTCAAAGCTGTCCCAGAAATTGTTATTTGTTCTAGCTAGCACCTGACATAGGCCCCTGACTTCCCTTCTAGAGCATTTACTAAAAGGGGCTTATAATTGTCAATCCTCATTCTGTTTTTTTGAGATATATATAAAAATTTGTATCCCTAGAGTGTCTCTCAAGGACCTGAAAATCAGTCCTTTGAAATATTATCAAGAACAAGAAGGTGTCTTTCATCCTGTCTCTGGAAGGATAGCATCCTAACTTCTATAATTTCCAGCAGCTGACACTGCTGGCCTAGTCACAGTTACAATGACCACCTTTTGTAATTTTCCACGTGAGTCCTGCTCTCCTCCCTGCCCCTACTCTCCCTTTAAAATGCCCAGTCACCTCTTTGCAAATCAGAATGGGCTTTCTACTTTCCCCTACTGTCAGTAGTCACTAAATAAAATCTGTTTTCACCACTTTAGTATCTGGCTTTGTTTATCTTTGACATTTCTAACAAAATATAAAAATCATGACGCAATCTGGGATATTTGCATATTGACTAGATATTCGATAATAGTAAATAATTATTGTTAGTTTTTTTTTAGCTGAGATAATGGTGTTTTGGTTATAATTTCTAAAAGAATAATTAGAAAAAAAATCTATCTAGAATGTTGTGGCTTCTCCCTGTTTCTAGCATTATCACTCCTGACCAAACTAACATCCTCTCTTGTGGGATTTTTGCAATTGCCTCTTAAATGCTGGGCCTGCTTCTGCACCCCGTCCCACCTCACTCCCCCACCAGTCTGTTCTCAACAGGACAGCCAGAGAGATCATGGGGAAACATGCCATATCCTGCCACTTCCATCTCATCAGAGTGAAAGCCAAGTCAGTTCAATCTACAAGACCTCATGGCATCGTCCATGACCTTTGTGACCTCATGTCCTGCTCTCCTGGTTAGTCTACTCCAGGCACACAGGCCCGGTTACGTTTGTAGCATTTCAGGTAGGTCCAGCTTTAGGGGTTTAGCATTATTTTCCCCCTACTTATAACCCACTTTCCCCAGATACCTTCATGTCTTGTTTCCTCACTCCCTTCAGGTCTCTGAGACTTTCCCTGGCCACCCTACATAAATGAGTAATGTCCCATCTGCAACACTCCTTATGACTCTTTCCTGCTTTCTTTTTCTCCATAGCATTTGTCACCATCTGATATACTATCTATGTCCTTGTTTTGGCTGATATCCCACTAGAACATAAGCTATGTGAAAGTAGAGACTATTTTGTTCATTAGTGTATCTCCAGAACTTAAAAGAGTTTCTTGCACATAATAGGCACCAAATTCATGTGTTTTGAAAGAATGAAGGAATGAGTTATTGTGTGTGGTTGTAAGTGTGTGATAAGAATTGTTAACCACATTTCTGAGCAAGGGATAAAAGGACTTTTCAAGTGTCCTCGCTTCCTCCCCAGGGAAGAATGCCCCTCACTTTTCCAGGGAGAAAGAAACCCCTCATGGGCAGGCTTTGGGCCAATTCCATGTGCTGTCTTCTTGACTTCCACTGCTGAGTGTATAATCGGCACTGGTGTTTTCCACGAACGTACTGTGAACATTCAGAAATGCCCGGAATACCAGTGGTAACTACTGTTTGTAGAAAAGTGCTACTCTCTCTGTGACCCCACAACCCTGTGGCCCCTCTGAGCTAAAAATCTCTCTGATTATTTTCCTGGCTGGAGCATTTGGCAAAGGGAGGCAGCCTCCATCCAGAGGCAACCTTGGAGCTGCTGGGAGTGGCGGGGTGGGGGCGGAAGGGGTTAATATATGGAATTGTTAGGCATTTTTTTTGTCCTGAATTGCTGTGAAAAAATTACTGAGCCACTAGGAGCACAATTGATTCAAGTTTATAAAAATACCCCTGTTCCTCTTGTACCTGATCCTTCTGAACAAAAAGTCTGGCTGTGACAAGTGGTAAATGTATAGTTACTGGAATGGGACACAGTGGAGGGAGAATAATGACTCAGGCACCAGGGAGGGACCACTTCAATCCCGAGGGGCATTGGACAGCCAAGGACATTAATGATCTTGGTCCAGCAGAACTGTCTCTGGAGCTTCTGGTCCTCTCCAACTGTTGCAAGCCCTTTAAATTGAACTGACTGCTCAGTCGGCCATCCCCTGCAAAGTGACTTGGATTTGATCACCATTCTCTTTAATCTCAGCGAGGGGTCTATGGACACAGTAGGGGCTGGTCCTGACTCTCACCCCTTCCACACAACACACCTGTCAGCACCTCATCTCACCATCATCCCCTTTGCCATTGCTCAGTCATTCCACTTGGTGCATGAATGCCACTTGGCTGGTTGTGTGGACAGATAGAGCAGGGTGAACTGACAGCCCTTAGCAGTCCCTCCAAAAATAAGGACGGAGGTATTTGAACTGCTCTAGGAACCCTAAGGGTTACATTCCTGCTGGAAGGCCATGTTGGAGACACTGTTAATCTGTGTCCCCTGAATGCTGTTAGGTCCTATTTGGAAGGCCCAGCAATTGCAAACCATGACTTTTTTTTTTAACCAGGGGCACCATGAACACCCTTGGAAGGGTACATGGAAGCCAGGTGGCAACTTGCTTGCCTCCCGAAATGATGGCGACCTGAGGGTGAGTAATAAGAGACCATAAGAAAATAGCACCAGTAGATAGATCATGTGGCCCTCAGAGAACTGCACAGATGTCTTCAAAAAGAGGCTGCCCTTAATTACTCAGAGATAATGGACTTGTTATTTGTGTGCACTCTATGTGGAGTTCTCTGCATGACGGGAGTCATCCTACCAGAAAAAGTGCTATGAAATTTGTCCCTGAAGAGAATTTAGCTGAAGTGACTCTAGAAGGCATTAGGTTAGAACCCTTTCCAGTTCTTGAGAAAAGCTCTTAAAATAGTAGCTTCTACGTAATAAACCCTATGTAAATGTTCATTAAACAAACAACAAGCACATCAATACACCCAATAAAGCATATTATTCCTGTTATTCAAACCTTCCCTAACCTAACTGGTTTCTATGGTTTGCTTGATCAATTAGTAGGAGAAGTATTTTGTCATCTTCCTAGGATGTTGGTGAATTTTTCTGTTTCGCTTTGTATCCATCAGTTTTGTTTTATATATTTTGATGCTATATTATTAGATACATTTACATGTAGAATTGCTATATTTCCTTTAATCTTCTGTCTTTATTAAGTGATCCTCTTTTTCTCTAATAATACCTTTTGCTTTAAGGTTATTTGATCTGATGTTGATAAGGCAGCAACCAGCTTTTTCTGTTTCTTTTCTTTGTTTTTTGGTGAATGATTGCCTGATCTTTTTTGACTTTCAACTTTTCTGTATTATTGTGTTTTATGTCTATATCTATGAAGCATGGTATTGTTGGATTTTGTTTTTTAAATCTAGTCTGATAATCTTTGTCTTTTACCTAGAAAAGTCAGCCCATTTATATTTATGGTGATGATACACTTTTGATTACTAATCCAACTACTGAAGCAGTTGGATTTATTTTTACAACTTATTTTGTGCTTTCTCTTTCTCCAGATTTTTCTGTGATTTATTTTTCTTCTTTCTTGCCTTTTGTTTGGATTGAATTTTTTCTCATTTTATTTTTTTCCCTTTACTGAATGGAAATATATGCATTTTATTTCTTTAATTTAAAAAATAGAACTATGATATGATTCAGCAATTCCACTTCTGGGTATTTATCTGAAGGAAATGAAAACAATAACTTGAAAAGATACATGCATCCCCATGTTCAGTGCAACATTATTTACAGTAAATATGGAAATACATAATTTACAAAGATATGGAAGCAACCTAACTGCCCATTGATGTATGAATGATAAAGACACACACACACACACACACACACACACTGGAATATTATTTGGCCATAAAAAAATGAAATCTTGCCATTTGTGACACCATGGATGGACCTTGAGGGCATTATGCTAAGTGAAATAAATCAGAAACACAAATACCATATGATCTCACTTATAATGTGGAACAAACACACAAATGAAAAACGGAACAACCCAAGCTCATAGATACAGGGAACAGATTGGTGGTTGCCAGAGGTGGGGGGGAGGGGGTGGGAGTAACGGTTGAAGGGGGGAAAAGGTACAAACTCCTAGTTATAAAATAAATAAGTCACGGGGATATAATGCACCATGGTACAGCATGGCCACTACAGCTCATAACACTGTATTGCACATTCGAAAAGTGCTAAGAGAGTAAATCTTAAAAGTTATCACAAGAAAAAAAATTTTTGTAACTATGTAAGATGACTGATATTAACTAGACTTATTGTGAGATTATCATTTTGCAATGTATGCAAATATCACATCATTATATTGTACACCTGAAGTTAGTGTTATATAACATATTTATACCTCAATAAAATTTTTTAATATTAGACATTTTTAATATGCGTACTTCGAGGGTGTAGAATTCATTGTTATTACCCTCTTCCAGGATCTTATAATGCTTTTATTCTAATTACCTCCCTCCTGACTTACATGCTATTTTTCTTAACCTCTTGGCTGTTTTGTAACTTCACTGTGTTTTACACCTCTTAAGTCCCTTACAGATCTTCTCAGCCTGATCAGTCTCTTTATATAACCAGCACTGTGGTGAACAGTTCTCTGTGGGCACTCACCGGGTCTACACAGATACAACCCCAAAATGCCTCGCCTCAGTCTTGCCCTGTGCATCTCCTGCTTCTGCCCTGAGGCTTCTGTGTTGATGCCAAGGCAGAGAACAGCATGGGACACCATGGTGCATCTAGAAAGCATAAGGGGTTAACATTCCTTGAGGTGAGTGTTTGACTAAGGGAGAGAAGAGAGTTAATGGATATATACACCCGCATTACTCCCCCAGGATGGGTAGTCTTGACATGTACTTTATATGGCTTCTCAAATGGTCCTGAGGGATTGAGCAACCAGATCTTTGTTGCAGTGGCCAAATTAATAATGCATCTATGGATGAGCTCTCTCTCCCTCTCTGCATCAGTCTTCTATGCCTCACTCCTGTTCCTTGGGATTATACTCCCCAAGAAAATCCTTGCACTAAACCTTTGTCTCAGGCTCCGCCTTCTGAGGCATTTAGGCTAAGCCACCCACCTATTAGACATTATTATTATTATTTTATTCAGTCAACTATGTGTTTGTAATTTCTTTTTTCATCTCAAACTTTCCTTCTGGTATCATGTTTCTTCATTGTAGTGGTTAGAAATTCCTTTAAAGAAGGTTTGTTGGAGGCAAATCTCACAGTTTGTGTTTATTTGAAAATCTTTTATTTTACTCTTGTTTTGGAAAGAAAATTTCACCAGATATGCAATTTACAGGTTGACTTTTATTCTACTTAACCTTTCAGGCCTGTGGATGATTCCAGGCTTGATCTATTGACTATATTAGTCAATGTGTATATATTATTATATTAATCCACTATAATATAATATAATATATTATATTAGTGCACTGTCTTCCAGACTTGATCTATTGAGCCAATTTTCATTCATTTATAGGTAATGTGTTTTCTCTTTGTGATTGATTTTTTAAGATCTTTTCTTTGGCTCTGGTATTGTGCAGTACAACTATGTGGTGCTAAGTGTAGATTTCTTTTTACTTTTCTGTTTGAGATTCACTGGGCTTCCTGATTATAAAGCTTTGTATCGCTCTTCAATCCTGAAAAACTCTCAGCCATTAACTCTTTAAATATCATCTTTCCTCTATTTCTCCATATTATCTTCTTCTCAAACTCTGTTGGAACTTCTATTCTGACTTTGTTCTCCATATCTCAACCTCTCTTTCACATTTTCCATCTAATTTTCTCTCTGTGCTACATTCTGGGTAATTACTCCAGATTTATCTTCTAATTCATTGTGTCTCCCTTCAGCCATGTCTGTTCTCTTGTGTAATTTTCCCTCTATTTAATTTCAATTTTTATGTTATTCATTTTTAGAAGTTTTTTTTTCATATCTGCCTAGTCAATTTTGATAGCCTTTGCTCTTTACTCATGGTTTTCATTGCCACCTGTATTTCTTAAAACATAATAAAGATTTATTTACATTTTGTGTCTAGTGATGCTTTTTAAAAAAATCTATGTGGTTCTGGTTCTGTTCACTGTAGTTTCTGTTTGTTACTTTTTTGTGTTTGTTTTTAAAGATTTTTATTGGGGAAGGGGAACAGGACTTTACTGGGGAACAGTGTGTACTTCCAGGACTTTTTTCCAAGTCAAGTTGTTGTCCTTTCAATCTTAGTTGTGGAGGGTGCCGTTCACAGCTTCAAGTTGTTGTCCTTTCAATCTTAGTTGTGGAGGGTGCTATTCAGCTTCAAGTTGTTATCCTGTCAGTCTTAGTTGTGGAGGGGGCAGCTCAGCTCCAGGTCCAGTTGCCATTGTTAGTTGCAGGGGGCGCAGCCCACCATCCCTTGCGGGAGTTGAACCGGCAACCTGTGGTTGAGAGGATGCGCTCCAACCAACTGAGCCATCCGGGAGCTCAGTGGCAGCTCAGCTCAAGGTGCCGTGCTCAATCTTAGTTGCAGGGGGCACTGCCCACCATCCCTTGCGGGACTTGAGGAATCGAACTGGAACCAGCAGCCTTCGGAGTTAGGAGCATGGAGCTCTAACTGCCTGAGCCACCGGGCCGGCCCGTTTCTGTTTGTTTCTTAGTGTGTGTTTTAAAAAATAGGTTTATTAAGGTACATTTTACATATCACAAGATTTACCCTATTTAAGTACACAATTCTGTAATTTTGGGTAAATTTAATGAGTAGCATAGACATCACCATAAGTCAGTTTTAGAACATTTTCATCACCCTAATAAGATCCCTCAAGTTGACTAAACAGGTCATCCTCATTTCCACTCCCAGCTCCAGGCAACTATTCTACATTCTATGTCTACACATTTGTCTTTCCTAGACTTTCTGTATAAATGGAATCATACAGTATGTGGTCTCTTGCATCTGGCTTCATTCACTTAACATAGTATTTTGAGGTTCATTCATCCATGGCATAGCATAGTAGTTTGTTCCTTTTTATTGCTGAATCTGTCCATTGTATGATTTCACCACATTTTGTTTAAACATTCACCAGTTGATGGACACTTAAGTTGTTTTCAAGTTTGGGCTCTAATCAATAATGCTGCTATGGACCTTTGCATGCAAGTTTGGGTGGATCTATGTTTTGATTTCTCTTAGGTAGTTACCAAAGAGTGGAATTTTTGATTCCTACAGTAATTTTTTGCTTAACTTTTTGAGAAACTGCCAAATGTTTTCCAAAGTTGCTACACTATTGCACATTCCCACCATCAATGTATTAGGGTTCTGGTTTTGCCACATCTGTTTTGTGTTGGTCTTAGCCTATCCTGTGTGAGCCCCCACAGACGTTTCCCTGACTGGAGCCAATGTCGTGGCTGGACAACCCTTGTGGGTTTTTTTTGGTTCTTGTTTTCCTTCATGATGGCAAGATGCACCTCAACAACAACCATCAGCAAACTTTGAAAAATCAAGGTTCACAAGTCCTGGAGGGTACACATTATGCCTGAGGGCTACCCAGCAAGGTCATAGGCACCTGGGGTTCTGCTTTTATTAGGGTGGAGGGTGGGCTGCCTAGGGTTTTGCCACTTCATGCTTTATTGTTGAATTTAAAACATAAGAGCAGAAATTAGGGCATGGGAAGAGAAAAGCAGGGGGCCTTCAAGAGGTCAGTTACCTAGGTTACCCAGGACTTTCTAAAAGGGGGACTTCATGGATAGTGATGGCCTGGTTCTTTATCTAGTTGTTTAGCTGGCAATATGTTTTTTCAAGATGGATGTCTTTGAAATGTGTGCCTCGGCAATCAAAAGCTTAATCTCAGACGCTTAAACTACAATATCCTTGCTGATGGTTATTATTACATTAGTCGACTAGAGCTGCCATAACAAAATACCACAGGTGGGTGGCTTAAGCAACAGATATTTATTTTTTTCAGTTCTGGAGGCTACAAGTCCACGATCAAGGTGTAGCAAATCTGGGTTCTGGTGAAAGTTCTCTTCCTGGCTTGTAGATAGCCACCTTCTTGCTGTGTCCTCACATGGCTTCTCCTCTTCGTTCACGTGGACAGAGAGATTTCTGGCATCTCTTCCTCTTCTTATAAGGACATAAATCCTATCTACTCAGAGCCTACTCAGGGCCTTGTCTTTATGATCTCATTTAATTTTAATTAAGTTCCTGTAGGTCCCGTCTCCAAATAGTCACATTGGGGGTTAGGCTTCAACATATGAATTTAGTGGTGGGGTACAATTCAGTCCATAACATTCTGTCCTGTGGTCCCCCAACATTCATATCCTTCTCACATATAAAATACATTCACCCCAACCCAATAGCCCCCCAAATTTTAACCCACTCCAGCATTAATTCCATGTCCAAAGTGTCTCACATAGATATCAAAATCAGGTATGGGTCCGAGTTGAGAGATGAGTCATCCTGAGGCAATATTCCACTCCTGCTATGAACAAACCTGTGAAGAGAAAACAGCTTTGCCTCCTGGGCCTGTGGTGGGAGTGGCAGCCATGAGAATCTCTGAATCACCTTTGGGATTATTCTCCCCTTTTCTTAAAGGATAAAGCATGTTGAATAGCTCTATTGTCCTGTTCTGTAGAATCCCAGAAATCCAAAATCTTCCCTTTAGAAAGCCTTCCTTTTTTAAATCCGCCTCTGTTCCCTTTAGTCCAAACTGTCAGTCTCTCTGCTGGTATAATCCCATCTCTGCTCCTAGCTTCTGCTTAGGTGGCTGATTATCTCCGTTGTTAATCATGGATAATCTCCTAATGGAGTGATTGTCTAGCCACACACTTGGTGTTCTCTCCAGAACGAGCTTTCTTATTTTTGCAATATGGATAGGCTGAGAACTTCCCAAATCTTCAAGTTCTGCTTTTCTTTTTGCTAATCTTTCCTTCACTTTATCTTTCTCCGCTTGCATTTTACTGTATATAAGCAGTAAGGAGAAGCCAAGTCACACTTTCAATACTTTGCTTAGAAATCTCCTCAGCTGAATATCCAGGATCATTGATCACGAATTCTACCTTTCACAAAACACAATTCAGCCCGGTTCTTTGCCACTTATAACAAGGATCATTTTTCCTCGTTTCTAATAACATGTTCCTCACTTCAATCTGAGACCTCACCAGAAGTACCAGTAACGTTTGTATGTATTTCTACCATTAGTCCTTCCAAGGCAATCTAGGCTTTTTCTAGCATGCACCTCAAAACTCTTCCAATATATACCCATCATCCAGTTCCAAAGCCACTTACACATTTTTATGTTTTTGTTAACATCTGCACCCCAACTCATGGTATTAAAATCTGTATTGGTCAGGGATCTTCAGAGAAACAGAACCACTAGGATATATAAGGAATTGACTCATGTGATTATGGAGGCTGACGAGTCTCAAGATCTGCAGTGAGTTAGCAAACTGGAGACTAAGGAGAGCTGATGGTGTAATTTTGGTCCAAGTTGGAAGATCTGAGAACCAGGAGAGCTCACGGTGCTGTTCAAGACTGAAGGCTGGCGAGCTCAAGACCAGGAAGAGCCAATGTTTTAGTTTGATTCTGAAGGCAGGAAAAAGCTAATGCCACAGTTCCAAGGCAGTCAGGTAGGAGTTCTCTCTTATTCCAGAGAGGGTCAGACGCTTTGTTCTATTCAGTACTTCAACTAATTGGATGAGGCCCACCCACATTATGAACGGCAATCTTCTTTACTCAGTCTGCCGGATTCAAATGTTAATCTTATCCAAAACACCTTCCCAGAAACACTCAGAATAATGTTTGTTCAAATATCTGGGTACCCTGTGGACCAGTCAAGCTGACACATAAAAATTAACCATCACAGTTATTACCTGTCTTTTTTATTATAGCCATTCTAGGGCACTTGAAGTGATATCTCACTGTGGTTTTTATTTGCATTTCCCTAGTGACTAACGGTATTAAACACATTTTCATTTGCTTAATAACCATTTGCATATCTTCTTTGTTGAAAGATCAGTTCATATCTTTGCCCGTTTTTTTTATTGGGTTGTTTGTCTTGTTTTTATTGAACCTAATCTGCTTTGTGATTAATTTTTTCTTGTGAGCTCATATTTATTGACACTTTTAATGTGGGAGCTTTGGGGATCAAGTTGAGGGTGTATTTCTCTTGGGAGGATCTGTGTTTACCCTTGCCTGGAACCCAGAGGTACCACAGATATAGGTCCACTTCTAATCAAATCCTCCCTGTAGTTTTCAGGCCACACAAATAATGTAATTTTCTGCTTTTAATCTTGCTGTGGCTCTGGTTACCTTATTTTCTGAACAACAACAACAAAATCAGGATACGTGGTCAGAATGGAAGTACTTATGGGGACCAAGGGCAAAAATATTTGATGTCATGGTTGCCTGGGAAATCCAGATTGTATATAGTTACAGGGCCATCCTCACCGAGTTTTAAAGCCTGGCAGGGCCAAGTAGACAGAGTTTAGTGTTATGAAACTGTCATCTGTAATTTAATTTTAAATAATTTAAACAGCATGATATGTGTGTATCATTTTTAATCAATATCCTAGCGATGGTTAATTAACATATGACGTGCCCTGATGGGGGAAAATAAACTCCAGTACAGGTTGATTATCTGTTGCAAGATTCTAAGATGTCCACATTTTAGAGAACTTCAACCATCTTTATCTCCAATTAACACTGACACCGTATTGATTTTCCTTTGGTGAAATAAATAGTATTCATGATGTATGGATTGGCTATAAATACTGTACAAAGGCCACCTACTCTTGATGACAGGATATAGAAATCTAGGGAAACCAATGTGTATACTCTTTGTAATGGTGCTCTCGTTTAGATTACAAAACTGACACCTTCAGAAAACTATCTGAGGATTGCTATTGTGAAGATCTGCTGAACCCTGGCCCTAAAATATTACTTCCTGAGTATGGGATGAATCTTTTATGAAGGGTTTTATAAGAGTACCTATAAAGACAGGAAGCTGGGACTTAATCGAGTTTACAGAACAATTTGTATAACTGTTTTTGAGTGCACTTGCTACTAAATGTTTGCAAGGGCAACAGGATAATTCTGTCTATATGCTTTATAACATACATTGTAAGATAGCAAGGTTGTGGGGTAAAGAACTTACAATGTTATAATATAATGTTAAACAAATAACATCTACAAAGAGCTAAGTGGTATCCTGCCAATAGATTCCTGCTTTGAAAATCCTCCTGCTTTAATAATTTTCAAACTCTATTCTGATTTGAGAAGGACAGGAGAGTCCTTCAATGTATGGATTAAAACAAGGTACAAGATATCTGAAGCTTGGAAAAGGCTTCTCTTGCCTTATTCCATGCAGAGCATTTGTATGTCTCTACAGCATAAGCCAAGATCTCTTGAAGCTTGACCCCAACCATCTCAGAAAAACTGAGGTTGGAGCGGGTTCAGTTATTTGCCAAAATGGTTGGGAAAGGGGGAGACATTGGGTGAAAATATTCTGTAATTGCAGAATTAACCACCAATATTTTATATGGTTTGAAGAAAGCTCTTCTTGGCTCACAGATTCAGGCATCAATAAATAATGATAGCATTTATTGCAGGCAATTTTCTCATTGTGCTAAGTATTTTTGGTACATCTCATGAATGTGTGTACATTTCCATACAACCCATACAATGGATGCTTTTATTACTATTTTATATGTAAGGAAAGTGGATCGCAGAGATCACATAATTAGGTGTTTGAACATAACCTTACTCTTTCCTATTCACCACCTATATCTCTATATCCTCTAGGGAAGGATGGGGCAAGTCAATTTCAACATGAGCATGTAGGCTAAATCTGTTTACAGTAGTTATGCACCAAAACAGGTCAGGATCTTTAAAATGTGACCATTTTAACTCTTAGGTTCACTCCTCACTTCTAGGGCCCCATTTCCTGCACCACTTGGGGACGTACTTCCCTGGAAAGCAAGGGTGCTAGAAAGGGAGAGGCTCTTTTTGCAGGTGAGCCAATGAAATGGCTGGATATTGTGACCCCCTCACTCCGTTTGGCCAATGGCTCAGGCACAGAGGCCCCGCGAGAGGACCGAAATGGGAGTCTGAGCATGTGGGTCCTGGGGCGTGGCGGGTGCGTTGAGCTCTGGGTTCTACTGAGCCCAGCAGAACCGGGCCAGAACTCGGGCCCTGGTGAGTAGACGCGAAGCAGCTGTGGGAGGCCGACGTCTCCCTTGTAGGTCGCCGGGCTTTTGCTCAAGCTCACAGTGGCGAGTGGGATCCCTCCACACCCACTGCAGACCTTCCCCTCCCCCCCCCCAAGCGCAAGGGGCTCTGGGTCGCGGGTGAGGCCGGAAGTCGTTATTTGAGGCTGTGTGTGGAGGACGCGAGCCTTCGAAAAGGTGGGAAGGTGGTGGCCGGGACAGAGGGTGGACTTACGCGGGTTTTGGTTGGGCGAGAGTGTTGTTTGGACTGAACTGGAGGGCAAGACCTCCCTCCCGGTTTGGGGAATGGTGCTTTTCTCGGGGGTAGGATTTCCCTTCAGGGGCCTTCCGTCCGGTTAGGCCTCAGTCCTGTTGCCCCACCTCAGAGCTCACTCCTGGAGGTGGGGAATGTAGGTCTCGCCTGTCCCGGGACCCTTCCCTGTTGGACCTTACAGTCAGCCGACTCTCTGCTAGCTAATTAAAAGTGACAATCCACATAAAGGGCGGGCCTTCTGGAGGAGGTGCCCAAGTCAATGGACCCGACGATGGAGGTGAGGGAGCAGTGGAGAGAGGAGGGAGGATTCCAGAAATCCTGTAACTGGTAGGTGTTACAGCTCCTCTCAGGGTGTACCGGTTAGGTTCGGATTGTTCTGGATGCTTCCGGTGGTGGTAGGAGGGTGTGAACAGAGAGGCCAGGATAACTGGAAAGGAGTTTAAGCAATTAAAGGAGAGAGCTGTTCTACTCTTCGAGGAAGGGAGGCATATTCTGCCATCTTAGGTAAAAGAATTTAGTTAAAAAATTTATGTCAAATCCTGAACTACCTCCACATATAGTATTGACTTAGGAATTGTGTGTCAGTCTTTTCTTTGTATGCGTGGCCTGATTTCTGTGTAGCTAATACTTATGGACAGGTTTGTAAAAGTTGAGAAGAGGCTCGTTTAACTTTCAGTTAAGAAAGATCCTTCAGAGATCAGGGGTGGGTCAGGATAGTGAAGGGAGCCCCTTAAAGAAGGCATCCTAAAATCTATAGGTTATAAAGTGACTTTGAAGACGCCTCGTGGACCTGAGAGTTGGAGGACAGGAAGAGCCTCATCCCGGTTACCTGGGTGAGAAAAAGGGGTTAAGTGTTACCTGAGATTCAGCAGGTGTTGTAGGCTCAGAGCAGAAAGGGTCTGTCCCTGGAGACCTCAGTTCTGGTGGAGTTTGAAAAGTTTTATAGAGGGGAGGGCCGTTAGCTCAGTTGGTTAGAGCGTGGTGCTGATAGCACCAACGTTGCCAGTTCGATCCCTGCATGGGCCACTATGAGCTGTGCCCTCCTTAAAAAAAAAAAAAAAGAAAAGTTTTATAGAAAGGAATTGGATAAAGATGCAGATATGTAACTAAGGAGATCAAGGAGGAGATGGAACAGTATAATGTGATAACGGACTGGAAAAAAATTAGGACTCTGGTAAAGGAAAGAAAGGCCAGAAACCAGCAAAACCTGTAAATATTTATTGACAGAGTAATTTTATGATACGGCTGTATTAACTAAACATTCTTATGGTCATGCATAAAAAGTACTTCTTTCTACGATATGTAGTTAACATATAGGGCTGAGTTGTCTGAGAGGCTGTTTGGGTAGAAAATACAGGTAAATTCAAGGAGAGCTTGGCCTCTAATGGATTGCTACTGGAGAGTGTTTAGATTGTTCTGGGCTAAAGGGAAGCTTTTGAAGTGAACATGAAATAGGATGCTGGTTGTATCCCTGGTCTGACCCAAAGTAAGTTTTATTTTTATTTAAAAAATTTTTTTAAATGCTTTGTGAGTCTGTCTTGAAGGAAAAGGAAAACAATTGGGAATCTTTAATCTTTATAAAATGCTGACAGGTAATTAACCAGAACAGGATCGACATCCGTGTCAATCTGCAGCCTCTCCATGGATCCTGTCCGACCACCCTTCAGGGGCGCTTTTCATGGGCACCCACCTCAGTGTGTACGGATGCCAGGCTCTTGGCCACAAACTCCTAAACCTTTGGACTCAGCTTTGGGCAGGGCAAGACCTGCAGGCAGAGGCCATATGTTTGGAAAGCCAGAGGAACCAAGCCTGCAGAGTGAGCCAGCACAAAGGGTAAGACCATAATGTCTGGACGCATAGTAGCAGCATACAGCTTATCATCAGAGGAAATAATGGATTTCAAAGTGCTTAGAAAACTGTTAAGTCCTATAGGAAAACAAGGGTTGTTTTTTGTTTGGTTGGTTGTTGTTTTCTTCCTTTAAAAAGTAGTTGCATATTTCAGATCCTAGAGTTGAGAGTCTAGAAAAAGTGCCTCAGAATGAATGCTAGATGGACTCGGGTAAATGCCTTTGTTCTCTGGCTTATATGAATATAAATACATACCGTGGTTTCCCGAAAAAGACCTAGCTGGACAATCAGCTCTAATGCATCTTTTGAAGCAAAAATTAATACAAGACCTGGTCTTATTATATTATAGTAAAATAAGACCCGGTCTTCCGGTCTTATATTAATTTTTGCTCCAAAAGACGCATTAGAGCTGATGGTTAGACTAGGTCTTATTTTTGGGGAAACAGGTCATAAATAGTAGGTATAAAGATACAGCATTTTGCTCTCCTGAGTATTTAGGTTTTTAATCTGAATTTGGCTCTATGGTATTAACAGCTACTCTTGCCTGTGAGGTAATAATTGTTAAGAATGGTTCCTTTCAGATGGCTCTTTGTCCAAATCATAAAGAAAAAGAGGATCTTCAGCTGTTGTTACTGCTTGTATGTGCTTTCTTAATCTAATTTTGTAGCAATTTTAAGAATGGCATTTGTCTATAATTAATAAATCTCAAATAATAGAATTAACAAATGTAGGAAGAATGTAACAATGCAGTTATCATTTTAAGCAGAGTTGCTAGCGTCAAATATATTCTGTAAAAAGAAAAAATTGATGACAGTAATTTTATACTTGTACTCAGATGAATTGCTTGAGTATATATGTGGCCGCTCAAACTGGTGTAACAGCAGTAAACTTTCAAGCCTGCTATAGGAAAACAGTAGCAAGTTTTGTTGGAGGTTGTTTAAACAAACAAACAAACCACCCAAACCTCTGATACCCTAAAATAATCCATCTTTTTTGAAAATATATTAACCAGTACACTTGTTCCCTCTTGGATATAATGGTCCACTTGGGTGTATAGGAAATAAACCAGAAAAATACTGTTATAACAGTATAACAGAATGGAACAGAATGGAATTAACTTTACTGTTATACATGGGCTATAACTATTTATGCTTAAGTAGTTATACATGGACTATAACTATTTATGCTTAAAAACCTAATGTGGCTCCTTTTCGGCCAGGACTACCATCTTCTAGTAATTCGTCAGAATGACCAACACAAAGGGAAAGAGGAGAGGTAACCGCTGTATGTTCCCTAGGTCTTTTAGAAAACATGGAATTGTTCTTTGGCCACATACATGCGAATCTACAAGAAAGGGGATACTGTAGACCTCAAGGGAATGGGCACTGTTAAAAAAGGAATGCTCCACAAATGTTACCATGGCAAAACGGGAAGGGTCTACAGTGTTACTCAGCATGCGGTCGGCATTGTTGTAAACAAACAAGTTAAGGGCAAGATTCTTGCCAAGAGAATTAATGTTTGTGTTGAACATATTAAGCACTCTAAGAGCCGAGATAGCTTCCTGAAACGGGTGAAGGAAAATGAATAGGAAAAAAAGGAAGCCAAAGAGAAAGGTACCTGGGTTCAACTGAAATGCCAGCTGCCCCATTCAGAGAAGCACACTTTGTGAGAACCAATGAAAAAGAGCCAGAGCTACTGGAACCCGTTCCCTCTGTATTCGTGGCATAAGTGCAAAAAAATAAAAGACCTCTGTACTGTTAAAAAAAAACAAACAAACAAAAAAACACCTCATATGACATAGTTATGTGTTTCTTAAAAACTGTAAGTATTTAAACATTTTTATTCTTTACTGTAACATTTATAGACTTTAAAGAAGATGATTTTTATTATTTACCAAGACTTTAAGAACACCATCAATGTTTCTGAGGTTTTAAACTACGTCTTGGAATGACTTGATTTTTTGCCTTTCATAGGAATCTGGGGGTTTGGTCTCCATGTTCCGCGGCCTGGGACTTGAAACAGTGTCCTGGACCCCTCCAAAACGAGCAATGCTTCCTTTAGGTATGTAGGAAAGTAACTTGAGAAAACATGGTGGTATGTATGATTGCTTTGTTCTTAAATTCATAGTTTATCTTCAGAAAAATAACTATATGACATGTTCAACTCACAGTTATAACTGGGGTTTGATCCTTCCTTTCAGGTAGAGGCATTTTAGGCCGAGGCTTGTCTACCAGTATGGTGCAGAAGGGCAAAGAAGAACCCCGTCCCACTTCTCCAGATCTGTCATTGTTGGCAGCTGGGGATAGCAAGATGGCAGAGGCCTCCGTTGGTTGGAATAGGTGGGTAAAGGTGTCTTCTCAGGAAACCGTCAAAATCAGATGAAATATCCCTTTAAGTTCAAAGGAAAACTTTTAAAAGGTGGTATTATTTCACAAACAATGTATGGTTTTATAGTAAACAATGGATACTTTCCAAGAGTAGTCAGCAGCTACTGATCCAATCAATATTTAGAAAAGGGTAAAAAAGTAGTTCTCCACTGGGCAGTTCACAATTTCATTTGCCCTCTTAAGAAGTTAACCTGTAGTGATTTTTTAATCTAAGTGAGTCAAACTCCCACCTCAATTCTACCGTGGAAGTTGGCCCTGAGAGTAAATATTAGTAGCAGTTGGTGAGTGCGTCATGTGGACATACTGAACTTGGAGAGAATCCCAAGGCTTGAGTCCCTCTTTCTGACTCCCCCAGGAAGAGAATGTAGACTTGGGGGAATTATCTAGATGGAGCAGAGATAGAAGCGTGATTAAGAAAGTCCTGCTTTGCCTCTTTTTAACATTTCAGAATGCTTGGAAGAGGAAATTCAGATACATCTGTATTACCATTGGGAAGAGCAGCTCGTGGTATAGGCAGAGGTATGTTCAACGCTCCTGGTGCTGTCGGTGACATGCCTTCTCGGGGTCCTGCCCAGCAGCCGTCACTGCCACCTCCTCCCCTTTCCTCACTGTGCTCTCTGGATCGCCTTCCACTGGGGACTGCAGAATGCAAGGAAAAGTAAGTCAGGAGCGTGACCTTCTTTGCTTGGTAGTGATGTGGGAGGGGGCCTTCTCATAGTATTGTAAATGCTGTTTCTGCTGTGTCTGAGTCCTCTGTGGGTGGTAGGTACTGCAGAGTTGTTCAGTTTTTTTTGCTTGTGGAAAGAATGACAAAGAGATGGGACAATTCCTGATGAAGTAAAATGAGGTTAATGATATAGATAGTATGTAGCAGAGAGTGAACTCATGACTTCATTTCCTTCCCAGTTCATATGTAGACAGTTCTTCGTCATGTTGAAGATAAGACAAATCACTTAGGAAAAGTATTGCAGCAGTTCATTTTTCTCTATGGAATTAATTATGTTCTTAGTTAGCTGGCCTAGTTTATTCCAGTGATATTACTAGGACAAATAGGGTGACCTTGCTTCTCTAATTAGAGATAGCTATTCATTTATCTACTAGTCTTTAAAGCTTGCTTTTGTATGTCTCAATTCTTGTTTTATGTGTCTAAGCAAAGTATGAAATATTACTTCCTTTCCTTTCCTCTCCTTTCCTTTCCTTTCCTTTCCTACCTTTGTGGTGTGGGTTGTTTGGTTTTTATGGTTTTGGTATGTGGGTGCTTTTGTTTTTTTATTTTCCAGACTGCTTCTTGTGAAGCAAGGATTAAAAGGAGTACCTCAATCTTTGGGATTGAACCTTATCAAAATCCAGTGTCATAATGAAGCAGTTTATCAATATCATGTGACTTTCAGGTATTCACAGCTTTTTTTCTCTGTATTTGTTCACTTAGAGAGCAATAAGGAAATCATTCCCCTGGAATCACAATATTTTTCTGTATAATTCCTGATGAACCTCTCCCTCACCCCCACAATAATGCATGAAATCGGATCATTGCAATAATTTTAATGTTAACATTTTTTTTTTGGTATTTAGCTATATTACCAATTCAGATTTTATTTTAATAGGTGCAGTTTTATAAAGCATGAGATTAGAGATGGATTTATTGTGGAGTTACCAAAGCTTAAATTCAGGACTTTGCATTTATATAGATCCCTTTCATGACCTTTTAACTTACTTTTTATTTGTAATTTTGCATTCCTCTTCTTAAATTCCCTCCTCTTTGCATTACCTTTCCCCCAGTGGTATAAGATGCACCTCCCACGAAACCTGGATCTTCCCTGCATGAATCGCATGCCAATATTTGATGGCTCTCCAGCGACAGTCTAGGGTTAAATGTGAGGGTGAAAAATCGGAGAAAATAACTTTAATATTATATCAATAACTTTAGGATCGATCATACTTTTTAAAAAGTAAGAATTCATATTAGTTTGTGTTCTCTTAAAATCTCAGGAGAGTCATTAGCTAGAGGTTATTTTGCTGGAGTTATGAACATGAATGAGCGTTTTGGAATATCTGTGGAAAAATTAGGAAGATGGAAGACTGAACTTTTGAAGGATAGCTACTAATTGGTACAGGAAGAGGAAGTGGAGTGAAAGAAGAAAGGAACAGTTAGGCAGGAAAATACCCTAAAGACAGGTTACAAAGACCAAAGGAAGGGCCCATTTGAATGGTGAAGAGATGCTTGACTTTGGGCACAGGAAAATATTGTAGAATATGCTTTCAAGAGCATATTCTAATGATATTCTAGTACTTTGTTAGAGTTATGGAGGAAAAAACTAGACTAAAAGAACAAAGGACAGCATAAGATAGCCAGTGAATTGGCCACTTATTTAAATAGTATGTAAGGGAAAGGAGAAATGGGATGATAATTAAAGAAGGTAGCAGGATTGCTTTAAAAGTTTCTATGAGGTAAGAAAAAGCTGAGCACACATGACAGGTGAAGAGAAAGAGCCAGAAAAGGGGGTGAAATTGAACCCTGGAGAGAGGGCGGTAGTGGGAATAAACCTGTTCTACAATGTGAGGGAAGGAGACTAGCATTAATGAGAGGGAAGAACCCTTTCTCTGGAAACGGGTTGACAAATGTTAATGAAAGAGAAGAGAGTGTGAGGTGTCAACATTGACCAGGAGAAGACATGGATTCTATAAAGTTCCAGCTTGTGGATCTGGACCTTTGAAGCCACAATGAGAAGAGCATGCCAGGCCAATGAGAGAATACTGAGAGAATACATTACAGTGGACTGGCTGTCCTATAGTTTCCACATACTATATATGAAGGGAGTTTGGAAAGCCATCTATAAATATTGTGTTTAGGGTATAGCACCATGTATGTGTATAAATTCTTTTGAAGAAACATTTTGAAATGTAATGTCAGTATGTAAGTGTTAGTTTTGGGGACAACTATATTGGATTACCACCAATAAAGATTTTGTACTTGAGCATGCTTGACTCTTTTAGTCTTGGATTTATTTAAACTTTGCTGTTGTAGAACAAGGTTGTGTTACTGTGATGGAATGGGACAGTTATGGTACAAAGTAGCTACTCGAGTTTTTCAAAGCTGTAAGATTTGTGGCAGTGAATCACTAAAAAGTTGAAATTGCCATGAGTGAAAATAGTTTAGAGTAAAATCCCATAATAAAGGTTTGCTGGAACATAGCAGTGCTCATTGGTTTGCATATTGTCTTTGGTGCTTTTGTACTATATCGACAGAATTGAATAGTTGTAGCAAAGACCATATGGCCCATAAAGCCTAAAATATTTACTATTTGGCCCTTTATAGAAAAAGTTTCTGACCCTGTGGTCTAAATTCTGGAAGAATATATGCTAACATGCTGAGGCAGTGGTTTTCGGGGGTGGAATTATGGGTTGTTTTTATTTTTGTCAGCATCCTTAGGTCAGAGTTCTTTTTCTAGTCAGATAAAATAGTTGAAGTTTAATGTGACCACTAGATGGAGCAGTAGTTACAAGAGACTGCTTCTCTAACGTATTGCACAGCTGTAGTAAAGAAAGACTGCTGTTTGAGTCAAATTCAAATAAAATCCTCTTATTTTCTAGCCCCAGTGTGGAGTGCAAAAGCATGAGGTTTGGCATGTTGAAGGACCATCAAGCTGTCACTGGAAACGTCACTGCTTTTGATGGATCCATTCTCTATCTGCCTGTTAAGCTTCAACAAGTGAGACCAAACCGGAAATGTATTTCGGGATGAAACCTAGGAGTATTCTGGTGCTTTGAGTAGTGGGAAATCATAGACTTCCTGAACATTTGAGTTGTATTTTCCTATCCTTAGAGGGAAGGCAGATTTTGCCATAACAAAGCAATGGCAAACTGAGAAGCTTACATTCGAGTTCTTCAAGAAGTCCCTTCTCACCTAAGAGGAGTGGTTGGAAGCCTTTGACCTCCAACAGCGACAAAGAATGGTTTAAGATTTCAAATTCAAAGGGATCTATTGCTAGTTCTCCATTGGGTTTCTTTTACCAAATCCTATCTGACATCCTGGTTGTCTTGCTGTGATTTTGTGCAGTGTGGGCAGCAAAGTGAAGCAGAAGTAGAACACATGTTTAGGATATTTTTAGTGTGTTCCAGGGCACAGTTGGATTAGATGAGGGCTTGGTTGTCTTGTCATTTTTGTTTTTTAATTTGCATGTATTTATTTGTTAGGTTCTCGAGTTAAAAAGTCGAAGGAAAACTGATGGTGCCGAGATCAGCGTTAAGATTCAGTTGACCAAGATCCTGGAACCCTGTTCTGACTTGTGCATTCCCTTCTACAATGTTGTTTTCCGTCGGTGAGAAAACAGCTGACGTCTTATATTCTTTAACCTTAGTTTTGTATTTGAAACAGTGCTCTTCGAGAAACTTGCCTGGCACTGCACTACAGTGTGGATATAGATGAGTTTGGAAACATTTAATAAATAAATGGGTGATACTGAGATAACTTACTCAAAAGTTATCTCAAGAGGTTGGCCAGATTTGGATAAGTGAAAGTAGGTCTGAGGTAGTTGGATGGGGGATGGGTTCTTTTGGGTTCATTCAGGAACTTGAAAAGCAGATGTTTACAGTGCACATTTAATGGTGTTGGTCATGGGGCTACTTGAAGAGGTAATGTGTAAAAATTTTTGCTGGAAGAGTTTTTCCCCACTCGCTTGAATTTTTGGATATAGCCTGGTCGTAATTTTTAAACATTTTTTAGACTCCCTCATTTTCATAATGTTATTCCCAAACCACCTGTTTTTAATGAAGCTTAGAACCTAATTTCTATGTAATAACTGAACTGCCTGGAGCAAACATAACTTCTTATGCCAGACTGATAGTCACAAACTTAGAAATTAACACTTTTGCATTCTTTTTAGTTAATGGTGAAAGTAATATAAATCAAGCCTGGAAAATAAGCTTTTGATTTTTGATTACCTAGTAAGTAGGAAAAGCTACAGTAAGTTGCATGTACCCCAAGATAAATGCTGTGGTAAATTTTCTTTTTCTTTTGGCAACAGTGTTCTCATGATAAAAGCTATATTGTACAAAGAGCACTGATGTTTGTGACCCTTTCGGCTTCCAAAGGAAATTTAGCTAGGAGTAATGGAACTGATTTATTTTTTTTTGTCTTCGACTAGAAAATCCATTCTTGCTCTTTTTTTTCAGGGTAATGAAACTTATAGATATGAAGCTTGTGGGGAGAAACTTCTATGACCCAACAAATGCTATGGTACTGCAGCAACACAGGTCAGTTGTGTTTTCCTCTTCCTCACTTTAGAATATTCTGGGCAGAAATTTTTCATTGCAATCACCATATTTAGGACAAAAATCTCAGCAGTATTTTATGATAGTGAATGCAATTTATCAGTTAAATTTCTTCCATAGTTTAATATTTTAATAAGTTCACAATGATGTTAATTTAATTGAATTTGTTTCCTGGCACTTTCTCATTATTGCTAGGGAGGGGCAGCATGTGCTCAAAGTGTGGTTTCAGATGGGAGTTAACACTTAAGAGGGAGTTAACACTTAAGTTAACAGTTAAGAGGCAATGTCTGTAGTTCTTTCAGAACCCTAAAGTAAAGCCCAGCTATCTCTTCAGATTGCAGATCTGGCCAGGCTATGCAGTCAGCATCCGGAGGACAGATGGTGGTCTCTTCCTGCTAGCTGATGTCTCCCATAAGGTCATTCGAAATGATTCTGTGCTGGACGTCATGTGAGTGAATGGTGGGGTCTGCCTTTAACAAGCTAACAGTTTTCTGAAAAGCTCAGTAATAGCTGATAATAAATACAGATTAACTATTGTTCTGTTTGGTTTTTAAATTGTAGTACAAATGAAGAGTGCTAAACGGTTGTACTCCATTCCATAAGTTCTGCCAAGGCAGGAGTCTGCGTATAGAGACCTGCTGTGCTTTACTGAGGAGGAATTGTATTTAAGTTTCTGGTTAAGAAGACTTAGTTTAATGTACACAGACCCTGAGTTTGTGTTAAATGTGTTACCATAACAAATATTTACTGTAGTAAGGATAGATGTGTATAATTTGTAATGGCTACATGAAATGCATCTGATTAATTTTTTAGGCTATATACTTAGAAGTGGACTTACTTAATGAAAGGGCTGAAGATTTTAAAGACTTTAAATATTTAATATAATAAGATACTTAAATATTATCGACAAATTATCCTCTGGAAGTTTATTCAGTTTATTTTCCCATGAGCTATGTACAACTACTGGGTGTTATTAGGTTTATAAATCTTTGCTTGTCTGATAAATTCATTAATTCCTTCAAGTATATTTGAACTCCAGCTGTGTACCAGAGTCTTGGGACATATCAGTTAACAAAACAAAGAAAGATCCGTTTCCTCATGGAGTTTACATTGTAGTCAAGTGAGACAAACAATAAATAAAAAGCATGATAAGTAAATTGTATCGTGTACTAGAAATGGTGAGAGCTGTGAAAGAAAGCACACGTACAACACAGGGTGGGAGAGATGAGGAATACGGGGGGTGGCAGGGTGGGAGTGGAGAGCTGTCATTTTAAGTAGAATGGTCAAGCTCATTTGAGTCAACACTTAAGAGGTGAGAGTTAGCCAGGTGAACATGTGAGTGAAAGGAGTTCTTGGCAGAGGGACAGCCAGGGTAAAGGCCTTAAGACTGAAGTATGCCTGGCTCATTCAAGGAGAGGCAGGGAAGCCAGGGTGGCTAGAACAGAACGAGGTCAGAATGGTAGAAGGATGGAGCAGATGAAGGGCCTGAGCGTAGGAGGTTTTGTAAGGCTGCTGTCAGGATTTTAGCTTTTACTCTGAGTGAAATGGAGGCTTTGTAGCTGAGGATTGCCATGGTGTGACTTGAATGTGAGAGGATCTCTCCAGTTGCTGCTAAGAGAATAGACTAGTAGGATGGAGTGGAAGTGGGGAGACCCACCAGGAGGCTACTGTACTTCAGTGGGGGGATGAGGAGGGCAGCAGTGGAGGTGCTGAGAAGTGGTCGGTCAGCCTCTGGATATATTTTGAAAGTAGTGCTCAGTCGGTTTCCTGATTGGATGGGGGTGTGAGAAAGAGAGAGGTTAGCTCAGGGGATGGCTCAGACTTTTTTGCGTTAATTTGTAATGATTTATTCTATCTCTCGTTGATTGTGGGAGGCCGTGTCTCTTTTTCTCCCATGGTACATTCAGCCCTAGTTTATTTTTAGCAGGTATTAAGTGTTTAAGAATACCAAATAAAAATAGATGTCTTCAAATTCACTAATTCTTTCTTTATGGTTTCTGCCTTCACTTTTTTGCTTAGAAAGTTCTACTTGTTTTATATTTTCCAATGTTTTAAACCTTTTGGACATTATCTTGATGTGATGTTGGGGTCATCATGATTGTCTTGGTACTATTAGACAATTTATTGGAAAATACTTTTCTTTAGATTTAAATGATTCTAAAATACTTGGGTTTATTTCTGAATATTTCATTTTGATCCACTGGTTAAAAGCAATGTGATACTGTTTTAATTATTGTAATTTTATTAGGTTTTAATATTTGTCAACGAATTCTGTTTTTAGTATTTTCAATTTTCATAGTGAATACCACCCACTTTTTTGCGGGATCCATTGAGTAATTTAGTGAAAAAAAGAAAAATCAGTTGGCATTTTGATTGGCATTGACTGAGGAGAATATTCAGTGAGTCTTTCTATTCACAAATATAGCATGTCTTTCCATTTATTGAAATTTCTCATTAAATTTTTATTTAGGTAAAAGTTTTAGTCGTATTTTATTGACTACGCAAAAGCTATGTATAGGTGAACCTAGGTATAAGTAGTATATACTATGATTATTTTTGTTTTCTGCTCAGTTGTATGTCTTGGATATAAAAATTATCTTTTCATTTTCTAGGTACATAGTCGTATATGTACTTACCACTGATTCTTCAAATTCTCCTCACTGTCCATTCCAGTGCTAGGTATTTTGTTAATTTCTCCCTCCCTTCCTCTCCCCCCCAAAATTACATTTCTTGCGTTGTCTAAATCAAATTAGATATAGCTTTGAGCACCCGTTCTCTAAAATAGTAAGTCCCGTGTCAGGCGTAACCCCATTGTGTCACACACACGGGCCTTGAGGTGTTTGTGATCCTGGGTGTTAGTCCAGCTGCAGTGGCCGAGCACGCAGGCCTGGAGAGCATGCCCGTGCTGTCAGTTGTGGGGCTCTGCGTGTCTTAGTCCTTCCTCCCTTGTACCCTCGCACTGTTACAGACTTGGGGTGCTGCTACCTCTCTTCGCCTGTGCCCTTTATATTCTGAACCACTGGAAACCACAAAAGAGCAGTTATTTTCCTGGAGGTCAGAAATGCTTGGTCTTTAGAAATGTAGCGGCTTTTATCCTTATCTGAAATGGCCCAGGAATAGTTCATATATTTCTCAAAAGATAGTGAGCCAACTAAGGTTTGCCAGATAAGGTTAAATTTCATATGTTGCTATTAAGTTCTCAGTAATTCATTTAATAACCCATTCCCCCAAAGTTCAGTATCTTGTTTGAAATCTCTTTTTTTTTTTAAATTAAATTTATTGGGGTGACAATTGTTAGTCAAATTACATAGATTTCAGGTGTACAATTCTGTATTACATCATCTATAAATCCCATTGTGTGTTCATCACCCAGAATCAGTTCTCCTTCCATCACCATATATTCGATCCCCCTTACCCTCATCACCCACCCTCCACCCCCCGCCCCCCTTACCCTCTGGCAACCACTAAACTATTGTCTGTGTCTATGAGTTTCTGTTTCTCATTTGTTTGTCTTGTTCTTTTGTTGTTTTTGGTTTATATGCCACATATCAGTGAAATCACATGGTTCTCTGTTTTTTCTGTCTGACTTGTTTCGCTCAGCATTACTCTCTCAAGATCCATCCATGTTGTCACAAATGTTCCTATATCATCTTTTCTTACTGCCGAATAGTATTCCATTGTGTATATATACCACAACTTCTTTATCCATTCATCTATCGAAGGACATTTTGGTTGTTTCCATGTCTTGGCCACCGTAAACAAAGCTGCAATGAACATTGGAGCACACGTGTCTTTCTCTCTAAATGTTTTCAGATTATTTGGGTAGATACCCAGGAGAGGGATTGCTGGGTATTATGGCAATTCAATTCATAATTTTTTGAGGAACCTCCACACTGCCTTCCATAATGGCTGCACCAGTCTGCATTCCCACCAACAGTGTATGAGGGTTCCTTTTTCTCCACAGCCTGTCCAACATTTGTTACTATTTGTCTTGTTGATGATAGCCATTCTGACTGGGGTGAGGTGATATCTCATTGTGGTTTTGATTTGCATTTCTCTGATGATTAGTGATGTTGAGCATTTTTTCATATGTCTATTTGCCATTTGTATGTCCTCTTTGGAGAAATGGGTTGTTTGTTTTTTTGTTGTTGAGTTAAAGTATGAATCGCTTCAGTTTATACTGGGTGTTCTCCAGGCTGGCTGATAACAGTTCTCTTGGGATTCCTCTTCATTGTAGTGAGAACTTCCTTTCCTGCTTAGGGCAAATCTGTAGCACAGATCTCTGCTTCTTTCTTGGTTTACTCTCTTGTTTTGGTGTAGAGTGTACCTTCCAGTATTTTCCTGAGGAAGGCTACATTGCAGGAAATATTTTTGAGATCTCTTTATTTTACCTTCATTTGATTGGGCATAAAATTCTAGGTTGGAAATAATTTTGCCTTAGAAATTTAAAAGCATTGTCTCAGTATCCATTTTAAAAAAATATTCTTTATTCACATTCACATATTCTTTCACAATGAGACTATTTCCTTGTTTAATTCTTTGGGTTTTGTTATAGTAATGCTCTATTTGAGTACACCTTATTTCTGGATTTTCCCACTTCTTCATCCTGTGGGTGAGTAAACAACCATTTCCTATACCATCATTCCATCTTTTTAACCTTATTTATACCTTTTGGACAAGCCCAAAACTTGATTTTGATATTGCTTCATCCCTTCTTTTTTTGTCCATATTTCCCCCCCCCCAATGTCATCTAGTTGTTAAATGCTGTATAGGTAATAGTAATTTTAAAAATTACTGTTTATGGTTTAGTAATATATTTTAATACTGTTAAGGCAAATCCTTCCTCCTTGTTTTTTTTTTTTTTTTTATTGGGGAACAGTGTGTTTCTCCAGGGCCCATCAGTTCCAAGTCATTGTTTCAATCTAGTTGTGGAGGGCGCAGCTCAGCTCCAAGTCCAGTAGCTGTTTTCAATCTTTAGTTGTAGGGGGTGCAGCCCACCATCCCATGTGGGAATTGAATCGGCCACTTTGTTGTTGAGAGCCCGCGCTCTAATCAACTGAGCCATCCGGCCACCCCTCTGGCAGCTCAGTGGCAGCTCATTGTCTTCAATCTTTAGTTGTGGAGGGTGCAGCTCTTTGGCCCATGTGGGAATCGAACTGGCAACCCTGTTCTTCAGAGCTCGCGTTCTAACCAACTGAGCCATCCAGCCACTCCTGCAGGAGCTTTTTAATTTGATACAGTCCCACTTGTTTATTTTTGCCTTCTGGTGTCTATGGATGTCACTTCTGAGTTGAGATTAAAGAAAAAAATTATAGCTATGTCAGGAGTTCTCTCTTACTGTCTCTTGGGTCACTCCCCCTGGGGGAAGCCAGCTGCCATGTTGTGGAGCAGCCCATTGAATGAGGTTAGAACCAGGTTACCCTTCAGTCGAGCTTTGAGATATCTGCAGCCCTGGCTGACACCTTGCTAGTAGCCTAGTGAGAGACCCTGAACCAGAGGCACCCAACTAAGCCACACTCGAATTCCTGACCCACAGTAACTGTGGGATAATAAATATGAGGTGTGATCAACAAATACAGTGAATGTTTAAATTTAAAAAATTTATTACAGTAATAGATACATTGCCATTAATCCCCGTCAAAGTACTCTCCCTCCCTTGCAATACACTTATTCCATCATTCTTACCGCTTTCTGAAGCAGTTCTGGAAGTTGTCTTTCGTGAGTGTCGTTAGTTGTGCTGTCATGGCTGCCTCGAAGTCCTGAATCATTTTGAGTTTGGGGAAGAGCCAGAAGTCTCACGGTGCCAGATCCGGTGAATAAGGTGAATGAGGACACACTGTACTGTTTTTATTTGACAGAAATTGCTGTATGAGAAGTGATGTGTGACATGGAACCTTTCCATTGTGATAAAAAACTACAGTGAATGCTGTTGCTGAATACCATCAAACGGAAAGGCAGGGACAGTATGGGAAGTGGCGCATCGAACCTTAGTAACAGTGTGTGACAAGTTTCCGTGTGTTCAGTGCAGTCAGGTGTGAGCTACGGTTGAGAGATGGTGTGTTTTAAAGTGTGTCGTAAATCATCCTCCATCATGAGAATGCTCCGTGTCACTCATGGCTTCTGGTATATGGCAATTTCTGTCAAAAACATTACAGTGTGTCCTCATCCACCTTATTCACTGGATCTGGCAGCGTGTGACTTCTGGCTCTTCCCCAAAGTCAAAATGATTCAGGACATCGAAGCAGCCACGACAGCACAACTAGAGACACTCATGAAAGAGGACTTTCATATTTTGAGGGGGGTTAATGGCAATGGGTCTTTAACTGTAATACATTTTTTTAAATTTAAATATTCACTGTATTGTTTGATGATACCTCGTACGCATGGTGATTCTTTTTTACAGCTTTATTGAGATACAGTTCACACCCTGTACACTTCATCCATCTTAAGTGTGGCTTAATATACAGGTATTCTCAGAGTTGTACATTTATCACTACCGTCAATTTTAGAACGTTTTCATCATCTCATAAAGAAACTCTGCACCCCTTAGATATCACTTCCCAATTTCCTCATCCTTCCCCACTCCTAGGCAATCACTAATATACTTTCATTATCTATAGATTGGCCTATTCTAAACTTTTCATATAAATAGAATAATGTAATATATGTATAAATTTTTCACTTGGCATGTTTTCAGGGTTCATCCATGGTTGCAACAATTATCAGTACTCCATTTTTTTTAATGCCTAAACGATATTCCACTGAATGGTTATATCTTATTTTGTTTATTCATCAGTTAATAAATGTTTGGGTTGTTTTTTGCTATTGTGAATAATTTTAATTACTGTGAACATTTATGTACAAGTTTTTGTGTGGACACATTTCATTTCTCTTGAGTATATACCTAGGAGTGGAATTGCTGGATCATATTGTAGCTTTATGTTTAGCCATTTGAGAAACTGCCATCCTGCTTTACAAAGAGGCTGTACCATTTCACATTCCCACCAGCAGTGTGTGAGGTTTCTGATTTGTCCACATCTTCACCAACACTTGTTATTATCTGTGTTTATGATTCTAGCTATCTTAAGTGGGTGGGAAGTAGTGTGATTTTTATTTGCATTTCCCTAATAATAGTTAATGATGTTGAAAATATTTTTATGTGCTTATTGGCCATTTGTATATCTTTAAGAAATTTCTATTTAGATCCTTTGTCTGCTTTTAAAATTGGGTCATTTGTCTTTTTATTATTGACTTGCATTTCAAGGTACAGGTCTCTTATCAGATATATGATTTGGAAATTTTCTCTCTGTGTGTTTTCTTTACTTTCTCAATGGTGTCCTTTGCAACACAAAAGTTTTTAATTGTGATGAAGTTATTTTATCTGTTTTTTTCTTTCATTGCTTATACTCTTGTAAAAATCCTTTGCAAATTCTTATGTCATAAAGGTTTACCCCCATGTTTTTTTGTAAGAGTTTTATAGTTTTAGCTCCTACATTTAGGTTTTTGATCCATTTTGAATTAATTTTTGTGTGTTATTTGAGGGAACAGTGCAACTTCATTCTTTTGCATGTGGACATCCTTGTCCTGTTATCTTAGCACCTTTATTGAAAAGAGTGTTCCTTCCCCATTGAGTGATCTTGGCACCCTTGTTGAAAATCAGTTGATCATCGACACATGGGTTTATTTCAGGACCCTCAGTTCTGTTTTGTTGATCTATGAGACTATCCTTAAGCCAGTGCTACACTGTCTTGTTACTGTTGTTTTGTATCTGAGTTTGAAGTTGAAAAATACGACTTTTCCAACGTTGTTTTCTTTTTCAAGATTGCTTTGGCAAGTCTAGATCCCTTGCAACTCCATATGAATTTTAGAATCAGCTTGTCAGTTTCTACCAAGAAGCCAGTTGGGATTCTGAGAAACTGTGTGGAATCTGTAGGTTAATTTGAAGAGTATTGCTATCTTAACAATATTGTCTTAAGATCTGTGAACACAGATTTTTTTCTATTGTTTAGATCTTTAATTTCTTTCAACAATGTTTTATAGATTTCAGAGTATGAGTTTTACATTTATTCCTAAATGTTTTATTCTTTTTGATGCTTTTGTGAATGGAATTTTTTTTTTTTTTTTTTTTACATCAGACGGGTAATGTGCCGTTGTCGTAACAAGGTTTGTGGGAGGCACACCTCACACAAAAGCATGAACACCCAGTCATCACACTTATGAACTACAAAAGAATCTGTGAATGGAATTTTTTTACACTTGATTTTTGGATTGTTCGTTGGAAATATATAGAAATACAATTGATTTTTGTGTATTGATCTTGTATCCTGAAACCCCTGGGAACTCATTTATTAGTTCTAATAGTTTTTTTTCCATGGATTTCTTGGGATTTTCTTTATAGAAGATCATATCATCTGCAAATAGAGATACTTTTACTTGTTCCTTTCCAATCTAGATGTCTTTTATTTCTCTTTCTTGTGAACTGTCCTGCTAGGACCTCAAGTAAAATGCTGAAAAGGATGTCCTTTCCTTATCTTAGGGGGAGAGTATCCAGTCTTGCACCATTAAGTTCGATATTAGCTGTGGAGTTTTTGGAGAGGCTCTCGATTAGGTTGAGAAAGTTCCATTCTATTCTTAGTTTCTTGAGTGTTTTTGTCATGAAGGATATTGGGTTTTGTCGATTGCTTTTTCTGCATCTTTTGAGGTGATCATTTAAAAAAAAACCAACTATCTGATTTATAAATTGATTTTTGGATGTTAAATCAACCTTGCATTCCTGGTATAAATCCTATGTGCTCATGTCGTGTAATTCTTTTTATATGTTGCTGGATTTGGGTTGCTTGTATTTTGTTGAGAATTTTAATGTCTGTGTACAATAAGAGATACTCGTCCGTACTTTTCTTGTGATGCCTCTATCAGGTTTTGATATCTGCATAATTCTGACCTTATAGAAAGGGTTGAAAAGTATTTCCTCCTTCTATTTTTCAGAAGAATTTATGAAGGATTGGTATTCATTTTTTCTTGGAATGCTTGGTAGAAATTCAACATTGAAGCCATGTGGGCTTGGTTTTTTCTTGTGTGTAGTTTTAAAATGACTAATTCTAGCCCTGTACTTGTTAGAGGTTTATTCAGATTTTCTGTTTCTTCTGGGTCAGTTTTGGGAGTTTATGTCTTTTCCTGGAATTTGTCCACTTCATTTAGGTTATATAATTGGAATACTATTGTTCAAAGCGTTGCCTTATAACCTGTTTATTTCTGTAAGCCCAGTAGTGATATCCCATCTCTCATTCTTTGTTTTAGTAATCCAAGTCTCATTTTTTTCATAGGTGGTCTAATTAAAAATTTGTTGACCTTTTCAAAAAGCCAATGTTTGGTTTTATTGATTTTCTCTATTTTTCTGTCCTTTGTTTAATTAACTTCATTCTTATATTTATTATTTCCTTCTTTTTGCTTTAGGTTTGGTTTGTTCTTTTTTTCCCCAATGTCTTAAGGTGGAAGGTTAGGTGATTTATTGGAATGTTAGGTGATTTATTTCAGATATTTTAAAAAAAATTTTAATATAGGCATTTATAGCTATAAATTTCCCTGTAAATATTGCTTTAGCTGTATCCCATGTGTTTTGGTATGTTGTGTCTTTGTTTTCATCTAACCCTAAGTATTTTCTAATTTCCCTTGTGATTTTTTTTGTTTGATTCATTATTCTTTAGGAGAGTGTGTTGTTTAATTTACACATATTTGTGAGTTTCCCCAATATCTCTCTGTTACTGATTTCTAATATTATTCTGTTGTGGTCAGAAGATTTACTTTGTATTATTTCTATCACTTTATATTTATTGAGTTTTATGACTTAGCATATGCTCTATACTGGACAATGCTCCATGTGCACTTTGGGCATTGTAATTAATTTTTTTCCCCATTTACCAAGGAAAGTGTAAGAGTTAAGATTATAGTATGCCTTTATATCAGAAGCAGAAATTCTTCCAGGGAGAGGTTGAGACTTTGATATAGGCAAACCCATGACAAACAAAAAAGAGAAGCACTAAGGTCGTCTAAGTATGTGTGTTTGTGAACCATATCTCAGGTTCCAACCACAAATAGGAAGGGGTCATAAGATCAGCGACCCAACTATCATTGACCCTGGAATTTGGACTAAGTAAACAGAGTGACTTCTTTCACAAATTGACAAGGAGTGCCTCCATGTTGTTTGGCCAATTGCTTTTTTACAAATTAGTCTCTGGTCTAATGGACCTCCAACCATGATCTCTCAGGAGTGGGTTGGCTTGGTTTTGAGACTTAATCTGGCTTATGCCTACATCCATTTCCTATCGAACACTCTCTTGTGCATGTAACAGAGACAAGGAAATCCAGGACAAAACCAAACACATAAAAGAAGACTTTAGGCATATAGACACATAATCATTACAGCAAAATAAGCAAATGGAGAAGAGTCAGGTTGATGGCAGAAATATTTGCAAATGGTATTACCTTTAAAACAAAAAGCTTAAAGACCTGGGTCTAATTTTATATCCAATAATATAGTTCCAAACAGAAGAGGTCAATATTAAACCGGTAGCTAGAGCCTAATGAAACTAGTCAGACCGATGGATGTTGGGATTGACTCCCTTGGCAGCATATGTGAAGGACAAATGGAGTTCAGCACAAGAGGCCCAATGAGTGCATCTGTTGGCCTGAGACTCTGAGAATGTTGCTTAGGAAGAGTTTTCACACTTACCTTTGTGGGACCTCCAGAACAGTGAAAAGATGATGAGACCTCTATTCTGCCTCATAGAAAGAGAAAGCTGATGTACTGCTTGCTTACTACAGTGATAGACTGCTGGTCTTTTAGAGAGTATTTGAGAAGTGTGTAGTTGAGGACTGCAGACTTGCAGAGGGGTAAGTAGCCCACCATCATCTGTAGAAGCATGGTTGCTGTTCAGGAGAGACTGTTGTTGATTGATTAGCACTCAGTGGAATGCTTATTACATTAAGTCATTCCCTGATTGGCTGATTTACAGAAATAAGGGGATGACACTGGTTGGTTGGCTTGCAAAAAGTATGTTTGCTGAGGTGAGTTGGTGTAGATTGATTAAACAGGTTTAAAATTGGTTCTTATGGCTACTTGTTACTGTGACTACAGAACAATCCATCTTTTCCAAGTTTGTGGGGATTTTTTTTTATTCCCAGCAGTTGGTGAATGTTTATGTTTCAATCCAGTTTTATTGCTTAATTTATTACATATTAATCTTCAGTTCATAAATAATTTATTTTTTTAATGGTTAGCAAGTTATCCTATCCATTTTTTAATGACCCTTTTTTCCCACTAATTTGAAATACCACCAGTAATTGCTGTACACTTAATGCTAATCTGTATTTCACGCTAGTTCTGGATATTTTATTGTTCTGTTAATTTCTTTTTCTTTTTTTTTTCAGATTGGTTAAGGCACACCTGGCATACAATACATCGTACACATTTAAGATAGATAATTTGATGAGTTTTGACATATTTATATACCTGTGATATATCTCAGTGAAGAAAATGAACATATACATTGGCCCCTTAAAATTTACTCAATGTCTCTTTGAAACATCTGTTCTTCTTCTGCCCCCCACAGGCAGCAAAAACTGATCCGCTTTCTGTCATTAGAGATTAGTTTGCATTTTCTAGAATTTTATATAAATGGAATTATAGTATATACTCACTTTTTGTTTTTCAGTCTTGCTGCTGTCAGTCAACGTGATTATTTTGAAACCATATAGTTGTTGTATTATCAAAACTTTGTTCTTTTTTTATTGCTGACTAGTGTTTCATTGCTTGACTATACCACAGGGTTTTTTGTTTGTTTGTTTTTTTATGTTTCACCTGTTATTTCCAAGCAATTCCCACTTGTTGGCTATTACATATAAAGCTGTTGTAAATATTAGTGTACTAATTAGTGGACACATAGTTTCATTTCGCTTGGTTAGTAAATACCTGAGAGTGGAAATAGCCAGCACGTCATATGGTAGGTGTATGTTTACCTTTACAAGGAACCGTTTCCAAAGTGGCTGTACCATTTTACATTCCCACCAGCAATGTATGAGAATTCAGTTTGCTCCACCTTCTTGCCAACACTTGGTATAGTCAGTCTTTAATTTCAGAAATTCTGATCAGTATATACTGGCATCCTGTTCTGGTTTTTAATTGGTATTTTCCTAATGACTAATAATGTTGAACATCTTTTCCTGTGCTTAGTTGCCATCCATTTATCTACTTTGGTGAAGTGTCTGTTCAAATCTTTTAGCTATTTTTTAGTTAGGTTGTTACTTTTTCACTTTGTTGTGCAAGAATTCTTTTAAAAATATAAATCCTTTATCAGATACATGATTTGCAAATGTTTTCTCCCGGTCTGTAGCTTGTCTTTTCATTTTTATTAATGGTGTCTTTTAAGGAGCAAACATTTTCATTTTGATGAAGTCTAATTTATCAGGTTTTTTTTTTCATGGGTTGTGTTTTGGTGTCATATCTAAAAAATTACTGCCTAACTCAAGGTCACAAAGATTTTCTATGTTTTATTTTAGGAGGTCTATAGTTTAAGCTCTTACATTTAGGTTTTTGATTCTAAATGTAAGATTTGAGTTAACTTTCGTGGGTAATATGAAGAAATGGTCTAAGTTCATTTTGTTGCATGTGAATATGCAGTTATCACAACACTATTTCTTAAAAAGGCTATCCTTTCTTACTGATTTACCTTGACACTTTTGTCAAATATGTGGGTTCGTTCGTTGTTATATAATTTGAAGCCATAAATTTCCCTCTGACCACTGTGATAGCTATAGCCCCTAATTTTTTTTTACTGGTTTTTATTTCCTTTAAATTCTAGATATTTTCTTCTCTTGTGCTTTCTTCTTTGGATTAATTTAGAATGTGCTGATTAATTTCCAAATATTTGGAGATTTCCTGATTTTTAATTTTGGTTTCTAGTCTTTTTCTAATGTGGTTAGAGAACATATTTTGTATTATTTCAGGTCTTTTGATTTTATTGAAACTTGTTTTACAGCATAGCACAGAGTCTGTCCTGGAGGAAGTTTATGTGCACTTGAGAGAGATGTGATTTCTGCTGGTGTTTGTTGGAGTGTTTTTCTATACGTCAGCTAGGTTCAGTTGGTTTAATAATTTTGTTCAAATCTTCTATAACCTTCCTAATTTTCTACTTGTTCTGTCAATTACTAAGAGAAATACTGAAAATCTAAGTATAATTGTCAAATTATTGATATCTTTCAATTCTGTCAGTTTTTCCTTCAGATACATACACATATTTACATTTATAATTGATAATCTTCCTGATCTATTAACCCTTTTGTCATTATGAAATGTGCCTTTTTGTCTCTAGTAATATTCTTGGCTTAAAGTCTATTTTGTCTGACAGTAATGTGGCCGATCCATCTTTTATATATATCCCATGTCTTTTCCCCTTAATTCCTTATTTATTGCCTTCTTCTGTGTTAAATATTTTTTAATATACCATTTCTGTTTCTCAGTTGAGTGTGTGTATGTGTGTGTTCATTCATGTGTTCGTTCTAAGGAGTTCAGTAAGCATCCTTCACATACCATAATGTACTTCAGGTTATACATACTTAATTCCAGTAAAATACAGAAATTTTGCTCCAGCATAGCTCTTTCCTCCTTTATGCTGATATGATTATGGATATAGATAAAGATTTTTCTCTATGTTATAAACCCAACAGTACAGTGTTTTAATTATAGCTTTAAACAATCTTATGATTTTTAAAGAAATGAAAGGAAGGATAATACATATATAGTCTTTTATATTTATTCATATATACGTCATTTCCAGTATTCTTCCTTCCTGTGGATCCAAGTTTCCATTTAGAATCATTTTCTTTAGCCTGAAGGATTTTATTTAGTATTTCTTACAGAGCAGGTCTTCCAGCAACAAATTCTCACAGTTTTTGTTTATCTGGGAATAACTTTTTGTCACCTTCATTTGTTTTAACAACTTTAATGAGATATAATCATCTACCATACAATTCACTCATTTAAACTATATCATCAATAGCTTTTAATATATTCAGTGTTATGCATCCATCACCACAATTATAGAGCATTTCCAATACCCCAAAAAGAAACCCTACACCCCCTCAGCCATTACCCCTACTCCCTACTCTACCCTTCACCAAACTCCTGTCCCCAGTTCTAGAGTACCACTAACCTTCTATCTCTCCAGCTTTACCTGTTCTGGACATTTCATATAAAGGAAATCATATAATATGTTCTCTTTTGTGTTTGGCTTCTTCATTCTCATTTTTGAAGGATAGTTTCATTGGATATAGATTTTTTGCTTGACAGTTTTTTGTTTGTTTGTTTTTGCACTTTTAGCATGTCATTGTGCTGCCTTCTGACTTTTATTTTGTCTGTTGAGAGTAGGTTGTTAACCATATTGCTTATCCTGTACATGGTGAGTCATTTTTCTCTCACTGCTATCAAGATTTTTTTTTGGCTTTGGATTTTGGCAGTTTGTCCATGGTGTCTCAGTGTGGTTCTCATTATGTTTATCATACTTGGTATTCATTGAGGTTCTTGTATCTATAGGTTAATGTTTTTCATTAAGTTTGGGAAGTTTTAGACCACTGTTTCTTTTAATAATCTTTTTCTTTATTCTCCTGTCCTCCTTCTGGGACTCATTACATGTATGTTGTGACTTTTGATACTGTCTCATGGGATTTTGAGACTTCATTTGTCTTTAGTCTTTTCCCTCTTTCCTTTGGATTTGGAGACCCTCTATTGATTTATCTTTATGTCTGTGATTATTTATTCTGCCATTTCAAATCTCCTGGTAAGCTCATCTTATCAGTTTCTCATTTTGGATTTTATACTTTCCACTTCTATACTTACTATTTGTTTTGCTTTTTAATTTCCATTATTTTATTGAGATTCTCTGTTTGTTGACTCATTGTCATCATATTATCCTTTTTTTATATTTTTATTGGGGAACTGTGTGTTTTCTCAGGACCCATCAGCTCCCAATTCCAGACGTTGTTTTCAATCTGTTGTGGAGGCACAGCTCACTGGCCCATGTGGGAATCGAATCAGCGACCTTGGTGTTAGGAGCACGGCGCTCTAACCAACTGAGCCAACCGGCCGTCCATATTATCCTTTAGTTAGTTGAAGTTATTTATAATTGCTGCTTTGAATTCTTTGTGTGCAAAGTCCAACATCTGAGCCTTTCAGAATAAGTTTCTGTTGACTGCTTTTTTTCATGATTGTTGGTCAGACTTTCCTGTTTCTTTGCATATCTAATAGTTTGTAATTGAAAACTAAACATTTCAGGTAATATATTGTAGCAAGTCTGGATTCTATTTATTTCTCTTAATTTTTTAAAATTCTGATTTGTCCATTCTTAAACTGTGGACCCTATATCCTCTGGTGTGCAGCTGCTGATTTTTCTGCTCAATTTTTCTATTCTTTTCACATTTTAGCTTAGCTTCCTTGGGACCACATCTGTGCATAGCTTAGTGGTTCAGGCATTGATTTGGGTAGAGGATTGTACCTCATGGATCGGGCCCATAAGTCTTCCAGGCCTCTGCTGATGCCTCTGTATATGCGCTGAAGAACTCATTCAAAGTTACAGGTAGTTCTCACGTGTGTCTTGGCTTTCTCCTGAGTAAGTTTCCCAGTCAGCTAAGCATGTGTGGGAAACTTATCATAAGCCCTTCCATGGCTTTCTGTTTTTCAGATTCTACCTGTTAAATTTCCAGCCAGTCTGCTGCTTGCCCCGATCTGGACTACAACCTTGGGCTAGCAAAACTTTGGTTTTCCCCATTGCCATTTGTAACTGGTTTTCCATGCATTCCCATTCCTGTGCACAGATTGTATTTTCCCACTCTGGCAGGTAAAGCTAATGGTATGAGATGGGGACCACCCCAGGCAAGAAGGTCACAAACTCCTGCTATTCTTGTCAGAAGCTTTAGTAGTTGTTAAAAAATTAACACTTCTCAAGGTATTGTCTACCTTTGGTCGATTTCCAGTTACCAAAAATTGTTGTTTTGACAATTTTGTCCAGTTTTATGCTTGATTTTTGTAGAGGGGAATTGCTGATATCTCTGTACTGCTGTAAGAGAAATCCTTTTTTTGTTTAATTTAAATTTTTGTAGAGATATATTTAGCCATAAAATTCACCATTTTCAGTGCGTAATTCACTGGTTTTTAGTATATACACAATTGATTGTATGTTAAAAATGGTGAAGGCTGGGGGGCAGCTGGTTGGCTCGGTTAGAACACAGTCCTCATAACACCAAGGTCACTGGTTCAATCCCCACATGGGCCACTATGAGCTGTGCTCTCCACAACTAAATTGAAACAACTACTTGACTTGGAGCTGATGGGTCCTGGAAAAACACACTTAAAAATACATAAAAGTTTAAAAAAAAATGGTGAAGGCTAAATAAGGCCACTATCTAATACTGGAACATTTTCATCACCCTCCAAAGGAAACTCCTTACTCATGACTCATATATGTATGTATGTATGTATGTATGTATGTATGTATGTATATATTTGTTTGTTTTTTAAGATTTTATTGGGGAAGGGGAACAGGACTTTATTGGGGAACAGTGTGTACTTCTAGGCATTTTTTCCAAGTCAAGTTGTTGTCCTTTCAGTCTTAGTTGTGGAGTGCGCAGCTCAGCTCCAGGTCCAGTTGCTGTTGCTAGTTGCAGGGGCGCAGCCCACCATCCCTTGTGGGAGTCGAACCGGCAACCTTGTGGTTGAGAGGACGCATTCCAACCAACTGAGCCATCTGGGAGCTCAGCGGCAGCTCAGCTCAAGGTGCTGTGTTCAATCTTAGTTGCAGGGGGCACAGCCCACCATCCCTTGCGGGAGTCGAACCGGCAACCTTGTGGTTGAGAGCCCACTGGCCCATGCGGGAATCGAACCGTCAGCCTTCGGAGTTAGGAGCATGGAGCTCTAACCGCCTGAGCCACCGGGCCGGCCCCCTTTTTATATTTGAAATATAATTTTTTTCAGAACTTTCAGATTGAGGTCCTTTTTCATTAATTTGCTGTTATTTGAGTTCTTTTAGTTGGTTCCAACTCTTCAGCCTTTTTATTTGTTTATTTCTTTGATTATCTCTCTTCTGTAAATTATATATGTCTTTTATCTCTTGAACTTGTCCTCTGCATGTGACTGTCTTTTATTTTATTATATTCATTCCTTTCTTATTTCCTCAGAGTACTAAAACAATTTCTTAAACCCACTTTTTAATTTATAAATTTGATTTCCACGCTGAGATTTTCTGCCTCCATTATTTTTGCTAGTATTTCTAAAAGTTGGCAGTCATGCTTTATTTTTCCTTCAAGCAATTTCTATTGCTCTCAAATTGTCTTTTCATAGATTCAATAATCTTTTGAATATCATTGAAAATAAGAGTTACAGTTAAAATATTTTCTATTTTGTATATACCAACTTTTTCTTTTCTAGAATTAGAAAACCTAGTGTTGAATTTCTTTATTTTTCCCTCTCTTGTCAGAGTGTACTTATATTTTTAAATTTTTATATATTTTTTTACTTTTAAGAGAATTTAGTTAGGTGAAAAATTTAAAACATTTGGAAAAGTAGGGAGAGTGGTATAATAAACCCTCCTCATTTTATAGATTCAACTCATAAACAATCTTGTTGTGTTTTTTTTAATTAAAGTTTATTCGGGTGATAATTGTTAGTGGAAGTTACATAGATTTCAGGTGTACAATTCTGTAATACATCATCTATATATATATCACATTGTGAACAGTCTTGTTTTATGTAGTCTACCATTTTCCCTGACCAAACTGAATTATTTTGAAACAAATCCCACATGTCTTCTTTCTTTCATCAATATTTCAGTATATATCTCCTAAATCAACTTTCATTTTAAAACATAACCATAATGTCATTATTATACCCACATTTTTAACTCCTTATGATCATTATTACATTGGTATGTCTATAGGTTCTTCCAAATTCTCTTCATAAATCAAAACCAAAGCTGGCAGATTTCAGTTTTTTGGGATCTACAATGACTTGTTTGAAGATAGTCCTTTGTGCTAAGAACTTTATGTTTTTATAACGTGGAAGACTATCCAAATAATGTTAAGTTAAAAAGCAAGTTGCAAAACAATGTATGTGGTATGATTACACATAGTTTTTGGAAATTATTAGTCACAAATTTAAGGAAAGTTGAAGGGAAGTGGGTCTCTATCAGAAAGGTATTACAGGGGGTGGCCGGTTAGCTCAGTTGGTTAGAGTGTGGTGCTAATAACCCAGGGTTGCTGGTTCAATCCCCGTATGGGCCACTGTGACCTGCACCTTCCTTTAAAAAAAATGGGGGGAGTATTACAAACCATGTTCAATTTCTGAGGGTTTTTTAAAAAAGATTTTTATTAAAACATAGCTAAATACAATATTATGTTAGTTTCAGGTGTACTTCATAGTAATTCAACAGTACCCACCTACCCACCTGGCACTGTGCATTGTTATTACCACATTATTGATTATATTCTATATGCTAGAGAAGTGATCACCATGATAAGTCCAGCCATCTGACACTGTACCACGCTGTCACAATATTATTGACTATATTTCCTATGTTGTATATTACATCCCCAAGACTTATTTGTTTTATACCTGGAACTTTTAACCTCTTATTTTTCTTTAACTCCCCCCCCCATTTTTAAATTTTTCAATTAGAGTTCACATTCAGTATTATTTTATATTAGTTTCAAGTGTACAGGTTAGACATTTATATGATTTAGGAAGTGGTCCCCCTGGCTAGTACCCACCTGGCGCTATACATAGTTATTACCATGTTATTGATTATATTCCCTGTGCTTTACATCCCCATGACTGTTCTGTAACAACCAATATGTACATAATCCCTTCCCCTTTTTTACCCACCTCAACCCCCTTCCTGTCTGGCAACCATCAAAATGTTCTCTGTGTCTTGTGAGTCTGTTTCTGTTTTGTTTGTTTATTTTGTTGTTTAGATTCTGCATATGAGTGAAATCATATGATGTTTGTCTTTCGCTGTCGGACTTACTACACTCAGTACAGTACTCTCCAGGTCCATCCACGTTGTCACAGATGACAAGATTCATTCTTTTTTTATGGCTGAGTAATATTCCAGTGTATGTATGTGCCACCTCTTCTTTATCCATTCATCCATTCAAAGACTATTGTAAATAATGCTGCAATGAACATGTGGATGAGCATGTTCTCTCGAAGTAGTATTGTAGGTTTCAGCAGATAAATACTCAGAAAAGGGATTATTAGGTCCTTCTTTGTCTCTTGATATAGTCTTTGTTTTAAAGTCTATTCTGTCTGGTATAAGTATTGTTACCCCAGCTTTTTTCGGTTGTTCCATTTTCATGAAATATATTTTTCCCATCCTTTTACTTTCAGTCTGTGTGTCTTTTGATCTGAAGTGAGTCTCTTGTAGGCAGCATATGTAGGGTCTTGTTTTCTTATCCATTCATCCCCCCTATCTTTTGATTGAAGCATTTAATCCATTTACATTGAAAGTAATTATTGATAGGTTTGTAGTTATTACCATATTATTATTCATATTTTTAGGGTTTTTTTTCCTTAAAGAAGTCCCTCTAAGATTCCTTGGTGATGAACTCTTTTAGCTTTCTCTTATCTGTGAAGCTCTGTCTGTCCTTTGATTCTACCCAGCTTTGCTGGGTAGAGTTGTCTTGGTTGTATGTCCTCGCTTTTCATCACTTTGAATATTTCTTGCCAGTCCTTTTTGGCCTGCAAAGTTTCTGTTGAGAAATCAGCTGATAGTCTATGGGAGCTCCCTTGTAGGTAACTTTGTTGAGTCCTCCCTCTTCCCAGCATGTAGATGCAGGCGGCCACCATATCTGAGCCTCCATCAAGCTGGCTAACTCTGTTCGTTCACCACTCCCTGGTGATTCGAGACCCCACCCCATACAACTTTCAGGTACACCCAAGCCAATTCCAGTGGCTTTTTCATAGAAACCACCTGCAACTTCCTTTGATTTTATAATTATTTCAAAGTAAGAAATATTAAAAAAGATAATTTTTAATTAACGTGAAACTAAATATATTTCTCTCCTTTATCAGCCTGATCTGGTAATGTATGTTGTAAATCTCTAAGAAGGGTTTATAACATGTAGAGTGAACTCAACTTTCTTGATTATGGAACCTTCTTCCCCCCCTCTCAAGGGACCATTGTTCCTGAGAAATACACCCTGGTGACACTGGCTCACAGAAAAAAGTCCAAACTCTGATCCTTGACTTATAAGGGAATTCATATCTGGCCCCTGCCTGTCTGCAGCCTGTGCTTACCATCTTCTGTTCTTCTTTCATCTATTTGCCTCCCCCTTATAAATCCAGTTCCTGGATTGTTCCCTGCACACTTCTCATTGCCTCTGATAGAGTTACTCATGTCCCCCTGCCTCAGCTTTTCTGCCTGGCAGATTGTTCCTTCAGGTATCAGCTGCCTCTAAATTTTCTTTGACTCCCTGAGCACATTCAGACGTGCTTTTTGTGAGTTTTGTGTTGTCCTGTTCATGGCACCATTAGGTTGCCACAAGGGTATATTTATATGTAATGAGTCTTTTCATCTCTGCACCTTTGGCATCTTCACCAGGGCTGCCATCTGATAGGTACTGTAGTTTCTTTTTTCAGCCAGAAAGGGCAAGTATAGTTTAAAGAATGTTTTATTGTCCTTCTGTGGACTATATCCTAATAATGATGATGCAAAACAGTAATTATTTTGGTGACTAAAGTTCCTTATTTTAAGGAATACAGTGAATTTTATTAATTTGTATTTGCTATTTTCAATTTGATTTATCCTTTCTTTCTTTCTTTCTTTCTTTCTTTCTTTCTTTCTTTCTTTCTTTCTTTCTTTCTTTCCTTCCTTCCTTCCTTCCTTCCTTTCCTTCTTTCCTTTCTTCTTTCCTTTCTTCTTTCCTTTCTTCTTTCCTTTCTTCTTTCCTTTCTTCTTTCCTTTCTTCTTTCCTTTCTTTCTTTCCTTTCTTTCTTTCCTTTCTTTCTTTCTTTCTTTCTTTCTTTCTTTCTTTCTTTCTTTCTTTCTTTCTTTCTTTCTTTCCTTCCTTCCTTCCTTCCTTCCTTCCTTCCTTCCTTCCTTCCTTCCTTCCTTCTTTCTTTCTTTGGTATTATTAAAAAGAAAAGAGATGAGAGTCCCATCTCTTAAAAGAGACATCTGGAGCCTTTGGTGCTTTATAGCTGTGCTTATCCCCCTGAAGTATGTACTTGTATCACCGATCCCTTTCATCTTGCTCATTGTATACAGATGTGGTCCACAAGTCTTGTCTCTTTCCCAAGGCATGCCGTGTATCAGCAGCACAAAGAACACTTCCAGGATGAGTGCATGAAGGTTCTGGTTGGCAATATCGTCATAACCCGATACAACAACCGTACTTACCGTATTGATGATGTGGATTGGAATAAGACTCCAAAAGACAGCTTCACGATGTCTGACGGGACGGAGATCACATTCTTGGAATACTACAGGTAGAGAAAAGAGACTGGGCTTGCACCTACGGGCGTGGGGGTAGGTTGTAGTCTACAATTCTCCCGCAGGATATTGAGTTCCATAGTGGTGTACAGTGGGACACTTTTTAAATAATTGGATTGGTAATGTGCCTAAGATTGAATGAGCATTTTTATGGGCTTGAACCTGAATATGCCACCCTTACAGTTTTGTTTCTTTCAGTACTTTTGGCAGTTACTTTATAATCTCAGGGCTTTTGAATTGTATTTCCTTTGCTGATTTGGTTAGAAGTCTGGTTGGAGAGATTAAATGCAAGTCATTCATTATTTAACTATCATTTTTCCTTTCTAGATGCCTAAGCCCTTTAGCCTGATGCAGTTTAAACAGATCCTTTCCTGGACTTTTAGCCTATTTCTCCTCTATTTAATTACAAAGTAATTTGAGCATACGTTTTCCAGTTATAAATATGCTATGATGCGTTTCCGATGGACCCTTGACAAAGGGACAACGCAGACTTGTGCCTCAGTTTTGGTTAAGAGACTCAGACTGTGTGGCTGTTGAGAGGAGTGATGCTGCTGCTGACATGTTTTCCTGCCTCTGCCCTGCTGTAGCAAAAACTATGGGATAACAGTTAAGGAGGAAGACCAGCCACTGCTGATCCACAGACCCAGTGAGAGACAGAATAACCAGGGGACGGTGAGTGGCGATGTCCGTCAGCCGCTCTGGGGCCTTCTTTACAGCCCTGGGAGCCGAGGAGCAGTGACCGCAGTGGGGTTGGGGAAAGCTGTGCAGTTTTGTCTGGGCCATCTAGTCAGAGGTGCCGCCTCATACTGTAGGATTTGCTTTTGAAGTCCCCGTAATGAGCTAAATATGCACACGAGCCAGTTAGGTTAAGGAATCCAGAGAATGTGCTGCTAAAGAAGATTAAAACACTGGATCCATTAGGGAAGTTTTAGACATTTCAGGAGGTGCTAGGAGTAAGGGTAAAGTGCCTTGACACCTGACTATTCTGTCTTAAGTGTAAAGCCTGGAGATTGAGAGGCTAAGATGAGATGGAGGCACCAGCTTGATAGGTTGTATTGTCTTAGCTTGTCTGGAGGCCCAAGAGGAACAGAATGTTTTTTTTTTTCTAGTTCTTTCTGGCCTTTTGACAGTTTCAGTATTTTTTTTCCTTTACCTAATCCAACAGCTGTAAGTATTGTGACTGAAGGGTCAGGGTAAAATACCTGTAGTGTTTCACTGCCTCCCTCTCTGGGGTTTTATATCCTAGTTTGCCAGTGATGGCCCTACAGGGCCAGCCCTAGGCATGGCACGTCTTGTACAGGTCTGGGCAATACGATCCTCTTTTATTGCCTTACTTTCTCCGTTCTCACTTCAAAGCTGCTAAAAGGTGAAATCCTGCTGCTGCCTGAGCTTTCCTTCATGACTGGGATCCCTGAGAAGATGAAGAAAGACTTCAGAGCCATGAAGGTGAGAAATGCCTGCTCTGAGCGGGAGACCTTTTCAGTAGCAGATTGAGCTAGAACCATGTCAGGCGTGCATCTTTACCCAGGCAGGTCTGTTCTTCCAAGCTCCAGTTTTCCTTTTGTAAAACCTGGTCCATGTCCCTTCCCACACACTGAAAGAGCCGATCAGAACTTCCTTTTGAAGGGTATTAGAACAGCAGAGTGACTGGATTATAAAGTACAAGGAAACAATGCTGTCTTCACCCTCGCCAATCAAATGGATGACTATAAACTGGCCATTTGATCATAAATGAGATTCTCTGAGAGCACTGAAGTTTTTAAACATTTTTATAAGTCTTCAGTTTATTTGAAGGGGTGGAGAAGATAATGTAACAAAAAGTCAACAAGTCAGAGCATGATGAGATAAAGGATAGTTTATCGTGTGGGACTTAGGATGTCCTGGAAGTGCTAGGCTCAGTTCCTGTAGGAAAAAGCTGAGAAGCATCAGATGAGTCCAGACCCTGAGCACTTCACCTCCGCACCCAGTGGCTCCTGGGGCTTTCCACGGTTGGAGATACTCTGTTCTCCACTTCCCGAATCTGTGTCTGTCTAATCCTTGGACCATGCTTGCCTCAGATGCCACATACTATTTTTAGTAACATCATAAAGAGCCTGAAGTGACACTCAAAATTCCTGTAAGAGATTTCTTTCCTGTTTACCTTCTGATACTTCTGCTTTTAAAATGTGGGTCAAGGGTCCTTCCTTACAACTCCCAGTTGTCTAATGACTTTGTGATCACAGAGCTATCTGTATAGCTCCATAGACTTACTGAGCCTAAAATCTACCTTTTAGGGGACAACAACTGTATAATTCTTTTGTGCCAGAGGAATAAAGAACTCACTTAAGTGATTCACGATCTTCATACACACTTGTTAGATACTCATTCAGCAATAAATATTTAGAAAGCAACTGTTACGGGCTAACCACTGGACCAAAAAAACATGTCTTGTTGGTTAATTACTACATTAACCAATGTCTAAAACATGTCTTATTGGGTAATTACTACATACTACATTAAATGGCTAGTGTAGTGTGACATAAAGTATAAGATTGGATGTGGTTTTCCATTCTGTTATGTTTGGCTGTGTGCCTGGCACAGGATATTTTTCCCAAAAAAATATTAAATAGGTATAATCAAGCCCCCTTTGCTTCCGTTTCATAGAATTTCTTAGGGATAATTTTAAAAATTCAGAACATGACTTTGAGGAAGTGATAAGATTTAGATGTTATGAGAAAGAAACAAAATTTAAAATTCTTTCATGATGAAAATTTTAACCTTACACCTCATTCACATTCCTGAGAGATGCTTATTAAAGCCTTTAGAGATATTTGAAAATTTCTACAGATTTCAATGGTTGAAGGGGTTTCTTATGGAAACATTTTAGACACATTGAGGTTTATTTAATCTCATATTGGAGAAAGTAATACTTGTAACTTATTATCTCCATTTTAATTCTATTTAGGATTTGACCCATCAGATAAACCTGAGCCCCAAACAGCACCATAGTGCTTTGGAATTCTTGCTACAGAAAATTGCAAAGAATGAGATAGCCAGCAATGAACTAACACGTTGGGGACTCTCTCTGCGAAACGATGTACATAAGGTAACCCAGAAGATATGATGGGCAGGAAAACATTAATCATCGATTTTAAAGCTTTGTGAGACTGTGCAGTACCTTGTTATCTTGTCTTTATTTTGAAGTTTTTGCTTTATTATTATACTTTTTTTGTTCCTAGTCGTAACAATTGAATTTCGTTGACTTAATTTGCCTACTATCTCTTACAGATTATTCATCTGTATTTCCCAGGGATATGAGCTATTAATTTCCAGTGAAATAGATAGCAAAAGGAATATTGACTTAAAATTTACCTCATTTTCAGTTTTCCAACCCAAATTATTATTAAGGTTTTATATGTCTTTTACTTTTTTCCCCCCAAGTTTTTTTTTCCCATTCCCAATAATTAACTTATATTTTTTTGAATATACTACTGTCTTTTTTCCTGTATAATCTTAGACTTCTACGATCTAATTTTTTTGTGGCCCTTCTGCCTGCAGTTTGCTGAGTCCTATGTTGTATTTGTGTGGCCTGATCCATAGTGCAGAGGCAGCATGAGGTCGCTGGCAACGCCCTGGGTCTTGGGGTCAGCTTATTTGGCTTTGAATTTCCATTCTAACACTTGCCATCGTGGTTACTTAGAGCAACTTGCTTAGTATCTCAGTTTCTTTATCAGTAAAATGAAGATAATGATTGAGTTAAGAGATTGGTAAAATCTTTAGTATAATACCTGACACATAAGTGCTCAGTAAATACTAGCCATTAGTACTTTTCACCTTTCTTTTGAGGTTATCCCCAAATAATTGTCTTTTCTTTAGTTCTCTTGCACTGAGTTGACTGCTTGCTTAAATTTTTTTCCTTTCTTATTTTTTTATAAAAATAATGGATAGTCAATAAGGAAAATGGAAACTTTAGAAAATGTAAAGAAGGGAATATCAATAAAAACATCAGTAATTTCATCATCCAAAGATAATATCTCTGATTTATTTTAGACACATATAAAGATATTTTCAATGTATTTTCTTTCCAGGAACTTTTCTTTCTTTTTAATTAAAGTTTATTGGGGTGACAATTGTTAGTAAAGTTACAGAGATTTCAGGTGTACAATTCCCTATTGCATCATCTATAAATCCCATTATGTGTTCACCACCCAGAGTCAATTCTCCTTCCATCACCATATATTTGATCCCCTTTACCCTTATCTACCACCCTCTCCCCCCTTGAATTTTTATGTGAGAGTAAATCTTTCTCTTATAAAACTGATTATACTATATGTGGTTTTGCACCTTCTTTTTTATTGAATATTATACCTTATACCTTAAATATGTTTTCATGTCATTAAATATTATTTTCAGATGGATAAAACATAAGCCAAAAAAGAAACGTTTATAATTTTGCTGTGTTAAATAATCACTGTTAACATTTTGTTACATATCCTTCAGTGTTACTTTTGTGTGTAGGTGTGCACCCTCACAGTATATATTCAGATAGTTTCCTTTTTTTCCCCTCAGTATATTTAGAATGTTTTTCCATGTCATTTAGTATTTTTCTAAATATTTTAATGGCTGCCAGATACTTCATTTTATTAACAATTTCTTTTACATTAAAATTGAATTTAGTATTTTTCTATTATAAATAGTGACTCAGTTAACATTCTTATAACTAAATCTTTGCACATATTATTGCTTATTTTCATAGTCAAGTTTATGGAGGTAAAATTATTAGGTAAGGGGGCATTTTGTTTTTAGTACTTTTATTTTACAGAGGGTGCCAAAAAAATGTATACACATTCTAAGAAAGGAAAACTGCATTAAAATTGTAATACTCAATATATACCGATAACAAAAGATGAATACAAGTCACGTTTGACGTCTGCAGTTACAAAAGGTGCTCAAAGTGGTTACTATCAGCATTCAGACACTTCTGATTACAACTACTGCTTGAGTGACATTGACCAAAGTGTCCACTTGTATACATTTTTTTGGCACCCCGGTATATTATCATTTGCCCTCTAAAAAAGATCAACGATTTTTTACTTTCATAAGCATTAGATGAGTCTGATTCCTTACTCTCTTGCTAATATGGGTATTGTTATTCAGTGTGTTAGACTTTCATATTAAGAAAACCATTATAATTTTTTTCATTATCGATAAAATAAGTAACTTTTTTTTTAAAGCAAATAGTAGTGGTCATAGTAAAAATCCTCCATAATTAAACTTCCCCAGAGATAATCACTACTGAGTGTGGACTCATTGTTTGATTCCATACATTGGTATTTTTGCAAAAACAGGATTATATTACATGTAGTTAGAAAGTGACTTTAATGATTGCAGAATCGCCCATCATAATGACATACCATCAACCTAGTTACTTTCCTACTTGGGGATATTTAGTTGATTTGTTATTTTTAACTTTAATTCGTTCTTTGATTATGCCTTTTCCTTCCGGCTTTTCCTTTGTATAAAATAAAATAGTAGTTTATGTTCAGCCTTAAGAAATTTTACCTTTAATTTTCTACTTTCAATTTTTCCCTTAAAGTATGTTTAAAGATTATTTTCCTGTTCGTCTTGAAATTATAGTTGTTTTACATGCGTTCTCTGCTCTAAAGAGACAGTGGTTTCTAATGCCTTTCTTGGAAGACCACGTTGGAAGCTTCAATAATTAAAAAGCAGGGTATATAAAAATGTTACCTGTATATGTCCAGGGTTTCATTGTCATGATCTCGCTAGCAGTTTCATTTTTCTGCCATTCTCAGCAATTATAACAGGGATAAGTTTATATAGTGGAGCTGACCAGACCCTAAAGAGAACAGTATCAGTGTTTTTCTAAATAGTGTTTGTAGATGGCTCATGTCATAGATACTTTCTTTTCTTTTTAGATTGAGGGACGTATTCTGCCAATGGAAAGAATTAACTTAAGAAATACTTCATTTGTCACATCTCAGGAACTAAACTGGGTTAAGGAAATAACCAGAGACCCTTCCATCTTGACTGTAAGTGATTTTTGAGGTGGTAAAAAGAGGACCAGTATTCCTAAATATGTGGAAATTAGGAAGCAGGAATGATTTAGTGTCCTCTTTTTGAGAGAAAGTTACAACTGAATTCCCATCCTGAATTATCTACTAAACAGGGTTCTTCAAATGTAACAAGGTGATGAGTTGCTAGAGGTAAGCCTTTTGCTTGACCATGGACTTAGGAAAGGAAAATACATTGCTACAGTAATTCACACAGTGTCAGCCTACAACCCACTCTCCCTTTTTTCTTCCTTTCTTTTTCCCTCCTCTCTTTTTCCCTGGGGTTTCTGAAAGGTATTTTTATTCATGAAAGGCAAAATAAAAAGTTTCCTACTGAGGGCACCAAAAAACAAAATGGTATATAATTATTTTTCTTTGTTTTCCCCCCTTTCTCCTGCCTCCCCTCCCCACACACACACTGGTTTGGCTGCTCACGGCAGCCCAGCTCCAGGGAGAGTTGTTGTTCACAATCTTAGCTGTAGAGGGTGCAGCTCACTGGCCCATGTGGGAATCGAACCGGCGACCTTGGCGTTAGGAGCACGTTTCTCCAACCACCTGAGCCACCAGGCTGGCCCCTAAAATTAGTTTTCAATGTTTTCGATTCATCTGGTCTTTATGGCCATACGTAAAGTACACATCTGTTTTTAAAACTTTTTCTTGAAATGCATTTTAAGAAAAAGAACACTTTTAAGTGTATAACTTGATGAATTTTCACAAGTTAAGTAGACCTGTGTAATCAATACCAAGGGTTAAGAAACAGAACTTTACCAGTGCCCCAGAAGCACCCCATCTGTGCTCCTAGTTACTGCCTATCTCTCACCCTGACATACCCCAAGAATAGTAACTATGCTGACTTCAAAGGCATAGATTCGTTTCAACTGTTTTTGCACTTGAAACCATACAGTATACATTCTTGTATGTTCAGCTTTATTTCTTCAACTTGTATTGGTGAGTTTTACCCATATTGTTATGTATGGTTGTAGATCTTCCATTTTTATTGCTGTCTGGTATTCTGTGCCACAATTTACTTATCACACACATCTGTGTTAGTAATAGAATGTAGGTAAGACAAGACTCAAGTAGAGACAGTGAAAAGCAATTTATTCTCTAGAATAACATCTGGATGTGAGTGTGTAGTGTTCAAGTTGTGGGAAGTACTAAAAATAGCTTGTGGTTTTTCCTAGGTCCCCATGCATTTCTGGGCACTGTTTTACCCAAAGAAAGCAACGGACCAGGCCCGAGAACTGGTTAACATGTTAGAGAAGATAGCTGGCCCCATTGGGATGCGCATGAGCCCGCCGGCCTTGGTTGAACTAAAGGACGATCGAGTAGAGACCTATGTCAGAACCATTCAATCCATGCTGGGAGCTGAGGTAATAATTTAATTTGAGTAGATTTATAGGATGTCTATTCTGATATACTTGAATTCTTGATCTTAAATGACCATGGTTATCAGTCTACTGTTGATGATGTTCAGAAACCTGTGTCTTACTCGTGTGCACATGAAATACTGAACTAAGAAAATACCCTTTATGCCCTTTGGTTAATTTTGCTTCTCTCATTCTGTTGGCATTCTCACTCACTCTAGTGTTCTGTTTGTCACGTAATTGGCTGAGAGAATAGCTGACTTAACTTTAGTTTGTTATCTATGTAGAACATGTCGTGCCCAGAAAGCAACTTCTTGGGCCAGGTGCCATCCTGCACAATTCAGTACTGATCTGTCACAGTCTGGTCTGGCTTGAGATTCAAGTTGCTATGGTGATGAACTTGGCAGGTGGCCCATCAGCTACGAGGTTCTGATAGTCCATCAGGGTCACTGGAGCTGCGCTGTTCATAGTACTCACAACTCAGTAGTTCAGGCCTGTAGTTCTTATCTCTTTGTAAAGAAAACAGAGGACGAAGATTGAGGAACCAAAAGCAGAGGGAAGTTTTTGGAAGTAATTAGTCCTTGAATAGAGGATCAGTTCTTGTGCGATCAATACTAGAATTAGATTATCTTGACATTATAGCGTTCTCTGACACACTGCTCTGGGTGTATCCATCCATAGCAGCACACGCATGTTCTCTGGCTCTGTGATTTCCTCCTGACTTCCCATGCTTACCATACTCTGCCATGACCTCTCCCCTGGGCCTGGTCATTGGTAAAGTCTGCTCTGCTTTCAAAAGAACAGCCCAGTTTAGGACACCAACTCCCCCATTTCACAACTTCTCATGCTCTGTTCATGAGCGTGTACTGCCAACAGTTTTCATGCAGCATGGACATGGACATGAGTTTCATTCACAATGTTTACCAGACTTAACTCACATTAGTCTTGCTGTCTGTCTGTAATCTTTACAGCATTCTGTTTTATTGCTCACTTTGGTAGGGGTCACAAACTCAGATGTCTACAGGAGCCAGATGAGTAACACACATGAGTGGAGTGGGCCAGGAAGGGACTGGAGTGAACTAAAGAGAGTAAATCACATGACTGCAGATAAAAGCCTAGTATTGTCATATTGATTTTTAATTTATTTGTTTTCAATAGAAGCCAAAAATCTGGATTTGCAGATGGGTGCACCTCCCTATGTTTAAATGTTAATAAATAATAATAAACCTGTAAATCATTGTAGGGACTGCAGAACCATATCAGTTTGCTAGAACCAGCCCATAGACTCCCAGTGTCCAGCCTGTGGGCTACGTGACTTTGGAAGTTCTTTGATGTGATTGTTGGAACGTCCTCTGAGAACTCTTAATCTAACACTAATCTTGATTTGGAAGAGCATACTATTGATTTACCATTTATAGCTGTTTCTGATATAAAGTGTTGGCAGCTTTATTTCACATGAGTGCTACTTTTCTTTATTCAGACTTCTGGAGGTCCTCTGTTTTTAATACTGGATCTCTAAAGCAGTGAAGAGGGCGCAGATATGAGCTATACTGCTGGCCATATCCTTCTCTCTCCTATTTGGCCCTAAATCCTTTCCTGTGGTATTGCATTCCATGTGTCCTCAGTTAAAGTTCTGTGGTAGGAATGTAGTAAGGTGCTTAGTTTACTAAAACATTACAGGGAATTGATTGAAAGCAGCAAGCAGTAAGTAAGTAACCCTTGTATATTTTTCAAGCCTGGTCCTTTTCCAGGCATCTTAAGTCTAATAAATAAATCAGGTTAATCAGCTCTTGATAATGTCTGGTAACATATTACGTATCTATGCAGAGAAGCCCTGGGCCAAACATTCATGGTCAAGGACCTTTTTCTGTGTTAGAATGTCCACCCTCTTTCTTTCAGTCCCCTCTCTACCTTAAATGTCCTGTGGTTTTGCAGACTCTTAAACTGCCCCCGCCTGGAACCTCGTTGGGCTCCCCTGAGAGTTCCAAAGCCTGACATATATACTTTATCTTCCTAAGGGAAAGATACAGATGGTTGTTTGCATCATCATGGGCACACGTGACGACCTCTATGGGGCCATTAAAAAACTGTGCTGTGTGCAGGCTCCCGTGCCCTCTCAGGTGAGTGGGAGCTGGGCAGGGTGCACAAAGGGAAACTCTAGCCTCCCTCGAGGTTTGGAAAAGAAGGATACATGTGTGTTCTAAAAGACTAAAGGAACTATCAGAAGCCAGCATGTGTAGACCCTTCTGGTGACACCTTCCTCTTAGAGTAACCTGGAGAATAGCAGATGCTCTTCGTAAATGCTGCCTTCGTGTTCCCAAATTAGTACTTCTGCTTGTTCAGAGGGTGAGTCTCCAGGTGGTTTCACATGACTGGGTTCTGAGAGTATAGGCTTCACTCTGAAAGGGGAAAGGTGTTTTTTCTATGGAAGCTAAAAAACAATTTTACTCTGCATGAGATTTTTGGAGGTTTTTGTTTGTTTATTGATTTTGGTTTGTGGTGTGTGTGTGTGTGTGTGTGTATGTGTGTGTGTCTAGAAACTGTAGAATTAGAACTATTAATACAAAGTATGTTAATTGCTAACTGGAGTTTTTTAAAACAAATGTAGTGTTTATTATACTTTGAATTGTTTATATTGTCTGAGAGGTTAATAGTGTCCTCTTTCCCGATACCGTTTGGTCCCTTCATTATAGGTCATCAATGTCCGAACCATTGGTCAACCCACCAGGCTTCGGAGTGTGGCTCAGAAAATTTTACTTCAAATTAACTGTAAATTGGGTGGTGAACTGTGGGGAGTGGATATTCCTCTGGTGAGTGATGCTGAGATATGTCTTCATTCAGTTCAGCTCTACAGAGAACCCTGCCTGGCTATTTTCTTCATTTTCCTCATAGAGTTAGTCCTGCTCTCAGTGCTTAGTCGTCTAAATGGTTCGTTGCCTGTTTTGTATGGCCCACATGCTAAGAATAGTTTTTTACATTTTTTAATAGTTTACACAAATTAAAGTAATATTTTGTGACAAATGAAAATTATGTGAAGTTCAGTTTTCAGTGTCCTTAAATGCAGTTTTATTGAAACATACCATAGTCCTGTACTACTGTCTGTGGCTGCTTTCGTGCTGTAATGGCAGAATCGAATAGTTCTTACAGAGGTCGTGCGGCTCACAAAGGCTAAGACTACTCTTCAGTCCTTTACAGAAAAAGTTTGCTGATCCCAGGTCTAGAGCTCTGACTTTGCCTAGTGTTTAAACTTCATTGTAATCTTTCTCTTTTTTTCCTAGAACTTACTTTCAGATGTTGGTTTGGGGTTCAGGTAATAATTAAAGATGGGGTGGTGGACCACTTGGGGTTTTTCATTCGTTTTTTGTTTATTTGTTTTCTAATGCAGAAACGGTTAATGGTGATTGGGATGGACGTTTACCACGACCCCAGCAGAGGCATGCGCTCCGTGGTCGGCTTCGTGGCGAGCATCAACCTGTAAGTACTCCTCGTAGTGCCATTTTAGTTGGTTATCTCCTTTTGATGCTTAATCTTATTATAAATGCAGCAAATATTTTTTTAGCATTCCATATTACAGTAAAAATGTGCTTAACTTTTACCTAACCCATAAAAGTATACTCAGCTCCTTCCTCTTCTATCTTCCTGTGATGTTAGTTTCTGCAATCTGTTTGCCAAACTTGTCACATACGTAAGTTTGTTCCCCAACTTCAGTGTCATCTTCTTTAGAATGAGGGCTGTATCTTGTCGGTGGTGTTTCTTTACCCCAGAAATGAAGGTTTTTTTGTTTTGAGTTTCTCCTGGTCCATCTTCTATTAACCACCGCCTAAGGTTTAATGTACGGTGGTACCTCGGTTTTCGAACATCTCAGTTGACAAACATTTCGGTTTACAAATGCTGTAACCCGGAAGTAAATGCTTCGGTTTTCGAGCATGCCTCAGAAGTCAGATATGTCACGTGGCTTCTGCTGAGTGAGAGATCCTGAGGCCTAGCTGTCAGCTGTTTTCGAACATTTCAGAACCTGAACAGTTTCCAGAATGGATTATGTTCAAAAACCGAGGTGCCACTGTATATATACTTTCAGATTCTCCTTTATGCATATATTAACACACACAGGTGCTTATCTGTGTAAATGCAAATGACATAATACTATGTATACTGTGCCTCAGCTTGATTTATGTACTTAAACTGTATGTTTTGGACATTTTCCCCATATCAATGCAAGTAAATCTCAACCAATTCTTTGTAACTGCTGAATGGAGTTTATTGTATTCCACAGCACTACCGTATTTATTTAACTTGTCCTCTAGTGGTGGCTATCTAGGTTGTTCAGTTTTTTCAATTGGAAGCAGTTTTGTAGCAAGTATTGACACTTATGCCTATATTTTTACATTCCATATGTGGCTTATATACAGAAGGTGCCCCAAAAAATGTATGCACATTTTAGGAAAGGAAAAAAACTATTAAAATTGTAACAATATATACCGATAACAAAAGCTGAATACAAGTCACGTTTTACTTCTGCAATTACAAGAGGTGCTCAAAGTGGTTACCATCAGCGTCCAGACACTTCTGATTACTCCTGCTTGAGCAACGTTGACTGAAGGGTTCACTTGTATACATTTTTTTGGCACCCCAGGTATATCTTTTCCCCACATCACCATGTATTTTTACATGTAATGTAAATGCATTTCCTACTTGTTGTTGGATTGTTGTATAGAAAAGCCTGACATTCACACTGTGGGCCTTCCTCTATGAGTGTGTGTTCATCTCTCTCTCTCTCTCTCTCTCCCCCCCACACCCCTCCTGCCTCCCCCTCAGCACCCTCACAAAATGGTATTCACGAGTGGTATTCCAGATGCCTCATCAGGAGATTGTGGATAGCCTGAAGCTGTGCCTAGTGGGCTCCTTAAAAAAGTTTTATGAGGTGAGGAGAACAGGAATTCTAAAGTTTTGGGGGTTTTGAAGGACTGTCTACCTGAGCATTTTAAGAGGAAGTTTGACTTAGTGGAGGGCTCCCACTTTGAAGGTGAGTCTCCTGAACAGACTGAAGAGTTAGTCATTGCTGAACAGGCAGCTCAATGGACTGCTTTCAGGCTGCTGCCTGTACTGAGTAGCTTAAAGAGGTAAAAGCTGTAATGCTTTAGTTTGGTTTGGTGGGTAATAATTATTCCCCAGGTTGTCAGCCTGATGCCTGTAGACCTAGTCTTTGTGCCCTTATCAGGGAAGCTGGGGGTAAGTTTCAGCAATTAAAGCAGTTTATGAATTTACTCAGTTTTATGGCTCTCATTAGGCGGTGCCTCTTTTCATTTTGATTCAAGACAAATGACTCCCTGTAAATTACCTCTAGAAATTAAAGGAATGCTAACCCATGGAGAATTGCTGTCATTAAGCTGATATTGGGTCTGGAACAATGAACAAGCAAAATACTGGTTTTTGCCTTGGCTAGTACATCAAAGGAAGCACTGATAAGTAGCTTTCATTTCTTAGGGTCAGAGTTAGCCCTTTGCATAGAGATTAACCAGCAAGAAATTGAACAATTTCATATGATTAAAGTCAGTCTCTAGAACTTGACCTTGTTTTTTTATTTGTTTATTACCGGTGTCCTTCAAATAGTTTGATACTATTAGAGATTATGTAGAAAAGTTGAATTTTTGTCTCTAGTAACATGTCCATAAGACATGTTCTACCAAGTTCTGCCACACCTTTTGCTTGTTGCTGTGATTGTTTTCCTTCAAGTTTCTATCTTTTAGGCCCATGCTTAAAAATTACTCCTGTGAAGCCTTTCCCATTGCCCTCGACTGCTCCAGCTCTTAGCTAGACTTACAGCTTTATGTTCCTCTCCCAAAGCCCTTTGTTTATATTTTGTGTAGTGACTAGCACATCCTGCCTTATGTTAGTGACTTGTCTCTCTATCTCTCCCTTGGGTTGTAAATTACTTGAGCACTGTTTGGTTATAGATGACTGTAACAAATTACTCTAAAACTAGTGACATGCAGTGAGCATTTGTGGTGTTCACCATCAGGCAGTTGGACAGGACACAGTGGGCTCCAGTTCCTCTCCATGTGGTCTTTCCTCATGAGCTAATTTGGGCTTCCTCACAACATGGTGGCTGGGTTCAAAGCATGAGAGTTCCAAGACAGAGAGCCAGGTGCAGGTCCGGGCACCTTTTGTACCTTAGCCTGGAAAGTCACGTAGTGTCACTTCCACTGCATTCTATTTGTTGAGTAGTATCATTATGAATATGCTTAACATTTGGAGGAGCCAGTGAACCTGTTTTGCTAGGGGGTGAAAACACAACCCAACCCATCAGGTCCTTAGAAACTAGAACATACAGGTTTAAAAAATACTCATACAGTTACATAGTTACAGTTTCTTGCTTAGAGATTGTTATGGGTTGAATTGTGCCACTCACCCCCTCTTGGAAATATCCTTTCAGGTCTTTATTTAATTTTTAAATTGAGCTATTTGTCTCTGTGTTGAGTTGTTAAGAGGATTTTTTTTTTTTTTTTTTTTTTAAATGCATATTCTTGTCTGGTATATAATTTATAAATATTTTCTCCCATTCTGTAGGGTATCTTCACTTTCTTAGTAATGTCATTTGGTGCACAAAGTTTAAAAATTTTACAAGGATCAATTTATGTATTTTTTTGTTCCTTGTGCTTTTGGTGTCAAATTTAAGAATCTATTGCCAAGTCTGAAGTCATAAAAATTTACCCCTATGTTTTATTCTAACAGTTTTATAGATTTCGCTCTTATATTTAGGTCATTGATCAATTTTGAGTTACATTTTGTATACAGAGTGATGTAGGGGTCCAACTTTAATCTTTTGCATATGGTTATCCACTTGTCCCCACACCACTTGTTGGAGAGACTGTATTGTTTCTCCATGGAATGGTATTGACACCCTTGTTAAAAATCAGTTTTGAACATAGATGTTTGGGTTTGTTTCTGAACTCTTAAATTCTATTTCATTTGTCTACTTGTCCATCCTTGTATCAGTACAACACTGTTTAGATTACTGTTTCTTTTTAGTTAGTTTTGAAATTTGAAGTGTGAATCTTCTAGTTTTTTTTTTTTTTCCTTCTTTATATTAGGGCCCTTTAGAATTTGCCATCAATTAGAGGATAGGCATTTTCATTTCTGCAAAAAATGCCATTGGAATTTTGATAGGGATTGCATTGAATTTGTAGATCACTTTACAAGTACAGTGATACCTCGGTTTTCCGAGGTAATCTTCAAGTACAGGGTTACCTTGAAGAAGACCGTTCAAGTTCTGAAACGTTTGAAAACCGAGGCATGGTTTCCCCATAGAAAGTAATGCAAAATGGATTAATCCATTCCAGACCTTTAAAATCAACCCCTAAAACTGCAAATTTAGCATGAATTTTACTATCTAATGATATTATAGATCCATAAAATTTACGGTATTCATAAACTGAAATGTTCGTCAACGGAGACATTTGAAAACCAAAATACCACTATTGCCATCTTAATAATATTCAGTCTTGAAATATATGAGCACAGGATGTCTTTCCATTTATTGAAGTCTTTAATTTCTTTCAGCAGTTTTAGTTTTATAGTTTCCATGTAAAGTATTTTGCCTCCTTGGTTAGATTTATTTGTAAGTATTTTATTCTTCTGGATGCTATTGTAAATAGGAGTGTTTTCTTAATTTCATTTTTGGATTGTTCTTTGCTAGTATATAGAAATATAACCAGTTTGTGTATAAACCTTTAACCCTGCAACTTTTCTGAATTTGTTTTATTAGCTTTAGTGTTGTTGTTTTTTAATTCTTTGGGATTTTCTATAAATAGAACCGTAGCATCTGCAAATAGAGATAGTTGTACTTCTTTATTACCAGTTTAAATGCCTTTATTTATTTTTCTTGCTACTTGCTCTGGCTGGAATTTCCAGTAAAATGTTGAATAATAGTGGTGAAAACAAGCATCATTGTCTTTTTCCTGATCTTAAGGAGATAGTTTTAAGTCTTTCACCATTGGGTATGATGTTAACTGTGGGTTTTCCATAAACTACCTTTATCATGTTAAGTGTTTCCTTCTATTCCTAATTTGCTCAGTGTTTTTATATTGAAAGTGTGTTGGATTTTATCATATGCTTTTTCTGCATGTTAATTTACAACAATCTCAGATTAATACCAAATTAATTTCAGAGGTATAAAACATTTTGTTCCTATTTAGTTTTATTCTTCCCTCTTTCTTTGTGTGTGTGTGTATTTATATGATATATGCACATGTATGTGTACACATGTATGTGTGCATGTGCATGGATATAGGTTTAGATACATATACACACATACATATACACATACATGCATACATACATATACATACGTTGTGTATCTGTGTGTGTATAAAATTTACATCAGTTTAATTGAAGAGTTAATAAAGCAAAAAAGAATAAGAAAGCCAGGATCCAAAATGACAGACACTAGGGACATAATACTAATTCTGAAAGAGGCAGAGAAAAGGTTGAAAAGCTTTGCAGCTCTTTGAAAGTCTTTAGAGATGAAAAACTGAAGGCCAGAATTACTGGTTGTTCTGAGTACATTCCGCACCCTTTGGTGTGAATCTAAAGGTTAGAAACTATGAGAAAAGAAGAACTATAGGTAGACCAATGCTAAACCATTATAGTCCCTGAATATGGATTTAGGTGAACTCTGTCTGACTGCTGGTTTCACTGCCCACTTGCCAGAAGCAAATATAAATCTTTTGAAGGAAGCTACCATCATCCTAGGCATCAGATTGTTTCTACAATGTCTAACAATCCGTAAATCATAACTAATAACACCAGGAGAGAAAATGAAGAACTGTAAATCAAGAAAAACAACAGATAATCGATCCTGATCCACATTGGATTCAGATGATTGAGTAATCAGACACATTTAAAAGTAGCTACATAAACAGCTATATACGATGTCAGAGGGGTAGTAGATTGGAGGAGGGCGTTATCACTTTGGTAGGGGTGTGAATGTTTAACTATTACATTGTTTTATACACCTGACAGTAAAAAAAAAAAAAAAAAAAAAGGTGGTCTAATACAGTCTAAGAACCCAAATTTGCACTAAGCTTTGTCGGGAGATTAAATATATTTGTACCACACACACATATATATATATATGTAGACACACACACACCTACACACTGTCTTTATATATGAGCTGTTATTTTTCAAATATACACAAAACTACTATAATAAATAAAATACAGAAAATTGTTTAAAAATAGCTACATAATACGTTCAAAGAAATAAAAGATAACATTAAGAATTTTAGCAAAAAATTGGAAATTGTAAAAAAATTGGAATTTCTAGAACTGAAAATTGTGCTAACCAAAATTAAATACTTAATAGGTAGGTATATTAGCTTACTAGGGCTACCATAACAACACACCACAGACTGGGTGATTTAAACAATAAAAATGTATTTGTTCACAGTTATGGAGGATGAGAAATCTAATATAAAGGTGTCAGCAGGGTTGGATTCTCCTGAGGCCTCTCTCCTTGTCCTGTAGATACTGTTTTCTCTATGTGGTATATGGTCGTCTCTATATGGTATATGTGTGTGTGTGTATCCTAATGTCTTCTTATAAAGACACCAGTCATATTTGATTAGAGCCCATCCCAATTACCTCATTTGCAGACCCCATCTCTAAATACAGTCACATTCAGAGGTACGAGGGGTTAGGACTTCACCATAAAAATTTGGTGGAAACATAAATCCATGCATATAAATGGTTAACAGTAGTTTAGACTAAATTGAGGAAGTAATAAGTCAGCTGAAAGATAGATACGAAGAAAGTCAAACTGAAGCACTGAAATACAAAAGGTTAGAAAATATAACAGGACAATAGACATGGGAGATACGGAGTTAAAATATAATAGATGCATAATAAGCATTCCATAAAGAGTTTAGAAAGGGTATAGAGTAGAAGAAATATCTGAAATGACAATGGTAAATAATGTTTCAAAAGTGATAGATGACATCAAGACACAAATGCAAAAAAATCCAACAAATCCCAAGCAGGATATATAAAAAGAAAAGTAAACATAGGAAGAACATTTGTAAAAAAATCCAACAAATCCCAAGCAGGATATATAAAAAGAAAAGTAACATAGGAAGAGCATTTAGGCACATTATAATAAATTTTTTCAAAATAAAGACAAATTACACACACACACACACACACACACACACACACACACACTTGATCAAAGGAAAATAATAGCTACAAAGTACTTGAAGACAGTAACTGCCAACATAGACTCTAATATCCACTAAAAATAACTTTTCTCCCTTTCTTCTGCACCCCCCCACCTCTGGTTCAAGCTCTTGTTTCTTAGTCTAGTTGTGTAGGACACAGCTCCCTCACCCATGCTGGTATTATGAGCCTTGCGCTCCCCCAGCTGAGGCAGTTGGTCGGCAATCGTCGGTTGGCTGCTCACAGCAGCTCATGGCAGCGCTCGCCGATTGCCGGCCGCTCACGCTGGCCACCGGCCACTCATGGCAGCACACAGTAGCCCACGGCAGCACACAGCAGCCCACGGCAGCACACAGCAACTCATGATGGCTGCTGGCCACTCACACTGGCCACCGGCCGCTCATGGCAGCACACAGTAGCCCACAGCAGCACACAGCAGCCTGTGGCAGCACACAGCAGCAGCCCACAGCAGCTCACCCAACCTCCGGCCGCTCACCTGGCAGCCCAGCCCAGGGAGAGTTGTTGTTCACAATCTTAGCTGTAGAGGGCGCAGCTCACTGACCCATGTGGGAATTGAACCTGCGACCTTGGTGTTAGGAGCACACCAGGTCAGCCTAAAAATAACTTGTAATACGCTAATATAAAGACAGTCTATGATAAATGAAAAATTGAGAAACTCTCACCAGCAGACTTGTACTGAAGGAAATACTAAAGAGCATTCTTCACCTAGAAGGGAAATTATCCCAGAGAGAAGCTTAGAAATGGTTAACAGAGTAAACTGGAATAAAAGTGTCAAATGTGGTGGTAAATTTAAATTAATACATGCCATTTAAAATAATGTAATGTCTAGAGTGTATATATATTCATCTGTGTTTGTATAACTTTCAAATTAATGACAACACTAGCACATGTGTCAGGAGGAAGTAAATTAAATTCCAATGCTTTTAGTTCCTGGAATTGTTGAGGAAAAGGTGAAAGTACTAATTTTTATTACACTTTGACATACTAAAGATCTATGTTGTAATTTCTAAGATAGCCAGTAAAAGAAAAATAAAAGTATATAATTTTCAAGATGAGGAAGAGAAAATAGTAAAAATAATTTTAAATAACCACATAGAAATGCCTGGAGTTGTAAAATATAATAAATGAAAAGTCCAGTAGAGGGGCTTAACATTAGATTTGATTAGGCAGAAGAAATAACCGGTGAACTTGAAGACAGGTCAATTGAGATTATCCAGTATAAAGAAAACAAAGAAAAAAGAATGGAGAAAAATGAGCAGAAACTCAGAGATCTGTGGGACACCATCAGCCATACCAACATAAACATAATGTGATTCCCAGAAGGGGAGTAAAGAGAGAGAATGGGGAAGAAAGAATACTTAAAGGGATAATAACCTAAAATCCTCAAAAATTTGATGAAAAACAGTAACCAGCTCATCCAAGAAACCCAATGGACACTAAGTAGGAAAACTTAAAAGATATCCACACCTAGACGTATCACAGTAAAATTGCTAAAAGACCAAGAGGACATCTTAAAAGCACCAAGAGAAAGCCATTCATTGTGTTCTGGGCATCTTCAATAAGAGTAAGAGGGTGGCTGGTTAGCTCAGTTAGTTAGAGCTCATTGCTACTAATACCAAGGTTGCCGGTTCGATCCCCACATGGGCCACGTTGAGGTGTGCCCTCCTTAAACAAAAATAAATAAAAGCTGACCTCTTACTAGAACTCATAGAAGCCAGAAGGCACTGGGATGCCATATTCAAAATGATGAAATAAAAAGACATAAACAGCCACATTTTACATTGTTTCATTTCTGTGAAATGTTCAGAATAGGCAAATCCATTGAAACAGAAAAGAGATTGATTATTGGTTTGCAGAGAATGAGGATGTGGGCAAGAATAGGGAGTTACTACTATGGGTACAGGGTTCTTTTAGGGATGATGAAAATATTATAGAATTAGATCATGTTGATAGGTGCATAATTTTGTGACTATACTAAAAAACACTCAATTGCAGATTTTAAAGTGAATTTTATGGTAGGTGATTTATATTTCAATTTTTTAAAAAAGAGAAATTAAGATATTTTCAGATAAACAAAAATTGGGAGAATTTGTCATTAGCAGACCTAGCCTACAAGAAATATGAAAGAGAGTCCTTCATGCAGAAATGCAATGACACTAGATAGTAACTCTTGTCTACATGAATTAAATGCCACAGGAAAAGGGAATTATATAGATAAATATAAAAGAGCAAAAATTTGTTTCTGTGTGATTTCAGAAACAAATGCATAAAGCTGTAAATACAAATCTGAGTGTAAGTGCATACAATGTATAATGACGTAATCTGAATGACAGTAAAAGAGAGGGGAGGGAATAGAGCCAATAGGAGCAAAGTTTTTTAATATTACTGAAATTCATTTTGTATTCACTGAATGAGATTGTTGTAAATTGATATGTTAATTGTAATCCCCAAGGGAAACACTAAGAAAACAATTCATAACAAAGGAATTAAAATTATAACTAGGCAATGTCTATTTAATAGAAAATAAGGCAGGCATGGAGGAATAGAGGGACAAAAAAGATGTAAGGCATGTGGAAAACAAATAGTAAAATTGCAGGTGTAAATCTTACCCAATCTGTAATTACGTTAAGTGTAAATGGACTAAACATTCTGTTCAAAAGATAGAGATTAGTAGAAAGGATTAAAAAATATATAGATGTGCTTTCTACAAGAGACACATTTTAGTTTCAAAGACAGTAAATTGAAAGTAAAAGGATGGAACAAAATAGACTGGGAAAATAGTAAACAAAAGAGGGGTAGAGTGGCTGTACTAAGATCAGACAAAATAGACTTTCAGATAATCATTACTAAAGACAAGGAAGGACATTATATAATGGCAAAAGGGTTTATTCACAAGGAAGACATACTGGAGACATATATGAACCTAACAACACAGACCAAAAATTACATAAAACAAAAAATAACATACTGAAAGGTGAAATAGACAATTCAACAATAATAGTTGGAGACTTCAAAATTTCATGTTCAATAATGGATAGAACAAGTAGAAATAAGATCAACAAAGAAATAGAAGACTTGAACAACGCTATGATCCAACTAAACCTAACAGATATCTATAGAACACCCCAGCCAACAACAGGCTATATATTCTTCTTAAGTGTACATGGCACATTCTCAATGATAGACCATGTGTCAGGCTATAAAACGACTCAGCAAATTTAGAATAATTAAAGTCATACGAAATATGTTCTCAAACCACAATGGAATGAAACTAGAAATTAATAAGAGGAAAATTTAGGAAATTCACAAATATATGGAAATTAAACAACCAAGGGGAAACTAAATAACCAAGGGGTCAAAGAAGAAATCAAGAGGGAAATAAGAAACTATTTTGAAATAAAGACAAAGACACAACATACCACAACCTTTGGATGTCAGTAAAATAGAGCTTACAGGAAAATTTATAGCTGTTAACACCTATATTGTTTTTTTAAAAAAGATCCTAAAGCAACCAAACTTCCACCTTGAGAAGCTAGAAAAAGAAGAGCAAACTAAACTCAAAGCAAGGAGAAGAAGCGAAATAATAGAGCATAAATAAATGAAATGGAGAATTGAAAAATAGAGAAAAACCAGTGAAACCAGAAGTTGCTGACTTGAAAAGATTAACAAAATTGATAAAACTTTTAGCTGGATTACCATGAAACAGAAAAATTCGATTACTAAAATAAGGACTGAAAAAGGAGACATCACTACTCATACTACAGAAATAAAAAAAGCATTGTAAGAAAATACTATGAACAACTACATGTCAAGAAATTAGATTACCTAAATGAAATGGACAAACTCCAAGAAAGACACAAACTACTGAAACTTATACCAAACATTTAAGGGAGAATTAACACCAATCTTTCACAAACTCTTCCCAAAAATAGGAAAGGAGGGAACACTTACCAATTCGTACTCTGAGACCAATACTACCCTGATACTAAAGCTAAATAAAAATATCACCGGAAAGTTGCAGAAGGCATCCATACTGGAAATGAAGAAGTAAAATTTGTTTCTAGATGACATTATATATAGTAAACCCTAAAAAATACACACACGCGCCCACGCGCGCACGTGAGCTAATAAGCAAGTTCAGCAAGATTGAGGATACAAGATTAATATACAGTAATCAGTTGTATTTCTGTATACTAGCAATGATCCAAAAATGAAATTAAAACAATTTCATTTACAAGAGCATTAAAAAAAGAGTAAAATATGTAGGAAAACTTTAACGAAAGAAGTCCAAGACATTACTGAAAACTTCAAACTATTGTTGAAAGAAATTGAAGAAGATCTAAATGAAAGATATCCCATGTTCATGGATTAGAAGACAATATGGTTAAGATGGCAGTACTCCCCAAAATTAATCTACAGATTCAGTAAAATCCATTATCGAAAGTCTAACATTCTTTTTTTTTTACAGGTATGGACAAGTTGATTTTTAAATATGTATGGAAATACAAAAAGGTCCAAAATAGGCAAAAACAATTTTGAAAAAGAACAAAGTTAAAGGACTCACACTTTCTGAATTCAAAACTTACTACAAAGCCAGATTAGCAAGACAGCCCAATACTGACATAGAGGTAGACTTAGAGATCAGTGGCGTAGAATTGAGAGTCCAAAAATAAACCTGTGTGCCTGTGGTAAACTGTTTTTCTACAAGGGTGACATTCAGGAGTCAAAAGAATAGTCTTTTCAAGAAACGGTGCAGGAACTACTGTATATTCACGTGCAAAAGAATAAATTTGGATCTTTGCTTCCCACAACATAAATTAACTCCAAATGAATGAAAGACCTAAATAAATGTAGGAACTAAAACTAAAATTCTAGATGATAAGATGTTGTAAATATTTGTAACCACGTTTAAGACAACAGTTTATTAGATATAAATGACACCGAAAGCAAAAGCAAGTAAAACAAATAAATTGGACTTCATCAAAATTAAAATGTTTTGTGCTTCAAAGGACACTATCAAGAAAGTGAAAAGACAGCCGATGGAATGGAACAAATCATTCATCTAATATATCTGGTCTAATTTCTAGAATATAAAAAGAGCTCTTTAACAACTCAACAAAGAGATAACCCATTTTTAATATGGGCAAACATTTGAATAGACATTTCTCCAAAGAGCTTATACAAATTGAGAAGAAAAGCACATTAAAAGAGCTTAATATCATTAGATATTAGGGAAATGGAAAAATCACGAGATACCTGCCACTTAACACCAAAACAAATAAAGACATTACACTAAAGAAGGCTATAGACCAATATTTCTCATGAACATAGATGCAAAAATTCTTCCAAAAAAATGCAAAGAAAATTTAATAATGCATATAAAAAATTATACACTATGACTGTACTGAGGTGAACACTTGCCCTCCAAATTTATGTCCACCTGTAAATGCAATCGAGTTAAGATGAGGTGAGTGGATTAGGGTGGGCCCTAATCCAGTGACTGATGTTCTTATAAGAAGAGGGAAATTTAGTCAGTCATAGGGTGAAGGCCATGTGAAGAAGCAGAGACACTGACACACGGGAGAAAGTTCTGTGAAAGTGCAAGCATTGATTGGAGTGATGCATCTACAAGCCAAGAAACACCAAGGATTGTCAGCAACCACCGGAAGCTAGAAGAGGCAAGGAAGGAAGTTATTTTGTGGATATTTACAAACTGTAAAGTTTAAATGCATAGGCAAAAATCACACTACTGAAGAAGAACAAACTCGGGGGACTGGCGTTACTCAATTTAAAGTTTCTATAAAGCTACAGTAATCCAGATGGGGTGGTATTGGCAAAAGAATAGACATGTCAATGCAACAGATTAGAGATTCCAGAAATAGATGAATACAAAACTGAGTTTAGTGATTGATAAAGGAGCATAGGCACTTTAGTGGAAAAAAGATAGTCTCTTCAACAAATGGTATTGGGATAAGTGGACATAATACATGCAAAAAAAAAAAAAAGAAGAATCTATACAGAGATTTTTCAAAAAATTGAAAATGTATTGCAAACTTTAAATGCAAAACTATAAAACTTGTAGAAGATAGCATAGGAGAAAATCTAGGTGATCTTGGGTTTGTTGATGACTTTAGATACAAAAAAGCATGATCTGTGAAAGAATTGGTAAGCTGGATTTAATTAAACAGTTCTGCTCTGTGAAAGACACTAAGAATGAAAAGAAATTACAGAGTGGGAGAAAATATTTACAAAACATAACTGATAAAGGACTGTCATCCAAAATATACAAAGAACTCTTAAAACTTAAGAAAACGAGCAATCTGATTAAAAGGTGGAGAAAAGACTTGAACAGACATCTCCCTAAAGAAAATATACAGATCACAAATAAGCATATGAAAAGGTACCAAATATAACATTAGGGCGTTTCAAATTAAAACAATAATGAGATAACCACTACATACCTGTTACAATGGCCAAAATCCAAAACACTGACAACACCAAATGTTGGTGAGGATGTGGAACAGCAGGAACTCACACTCATTGCTTGTGGGAATGCAAAATAGTACAGCCACTTTGGAAACAGTTTCGCAGTTTCTTACAAAACTAAACATACTCTTACCATAAGATCCAGCAGTTGCACTCCTTAATATTTACCCAAAGGAGTTAAAAACATGTCCATACAAAAACATGCACAAAGATGTATATAGTGGCTTTATCCATAGCTGCCAAAACCTAGGGACAACCAAGACGTCCTTCAGTAGGTGAAGGGAAAAATCAACTGGTACATCCAGACAATAGAGAATTTTATTCAGTGCTAAAAAGCAATGAGCTATCAAGTCATGAAAAGACATGGAGGAACCTTAAATGCAAGTTAATAAGTAGAAGAAGCCAATCTGAAACAGCTATATACTATGATTCCAACTATATGACATTATGGAAAAGGCAAAACTATACACAGTGGAAACATCAGTGGTTGCCAGGGTTTGGGGAGGGTGAGGAAGAGAAGGATAAATACTCATAGATGGAGCAGAGGATTTTTAAGGCTGTAAATCTATTGTGTATGATACTGTAATGGTAGATACCTGTCATTATGCATTTGTCAAAGCTCATAGAATGCACAACACAAAGAGTGAACCCTAATATAAACTATGGACTTGAGTTAATAATGTGTCCGTATTTGTTCAACTTGAATAATGTAACACCAATGTATTATGGTAACAATAGGGGAAACTGTATGTGTGTAGGTTGGTGGGAACTCTGTACTGTCTCAAGTTTTTTGTAAGCTTAAAACTGATCTAAAACATAAAGTCTCTAATTTAAAACCATACACACAATAAGATACCACTTCACACACACTAAGATGGCTAAAATTAAAAAGATAATAGAGGTGGCCGGATGGCTCAGTTGGTTAGAGAGTGTTTTCTTAACAACAAGGTTGCCGGTTCAACTCCCACATGGGATGGTGGACTGCGCACCCTGCAACTAAGATTGAAAACGGTGACTGGATTTGGAGCAGAGTTGTGCCCTCCACAACTAGATTGAAGGATAATGACTTGGAGCTGATGGGTCCTGGGAAAAACACCAATAAAGTCCTGGAAATACACACTGTTCCCCTTCCCTAATAAAAAAAATCTTTTCTTTTTTTTTTAAAAAAGGACATAATGAAAGTGTTATCAAGGATGTGGAGAAATTGGAACCCTTATACATTGCTGATGGATTGGAAAACAGTCTGGCAGTTCCTCAGGATGTTAAACATGGAATTAACATCTGACTCATCCATTCTACTCCTAGGTCTACACCCAAAAGAATTGAAAACGTGTCCGCACAAAAACTTTTGTACAGATGTTCATACCAGTATTATTTAGAATTGCCCAAAATAGAAAAATCCAAATATTGGTGCACTGATAACTGGACAAACAAAATGTGGTATAGCCTGCAGTGGAATATTATTTGACAACACAAAGGAATGCATGATACAATATGGATGAACTGTGAAAATATTAAGTGAAATTATTTAGTCACAAAAGACCACATGTGATTGTTTGTCCAGAATAGCCAATCCAAAGAAGGAGAAAATAACATTAATATGTTCTAGGAGTTTGAGGTGGAGGCAATAGGAAGTGACTGTTAATGGGTATGAGATTGCCTTTTGGGGTGATGTGTGCTAAAATTAGATGGTAGTGATAGTTGCAAAATTCTATAAATGGAGAAAACCTTTGAATTTTAAGCCCCAACATGGTAACTTTAATGGTTTAGCAAATTATATCCCCCCCCCCAAAAAAAAATAAAAGCATCCCTGAGCCCCTCCTAGTCTTTTAGGTACCTTTGTGGAATCAGCAAAATCTAAAAATGCTGCCGGGGAAAAAGAGATTCAAAAGCCTGGCTTCCGAGTATTTTCCTGGGCCCCCTATTCCCCTGATGCCGCCCAAATCTAAAGCTTTCAGCTAGATGCTTTTATATTTTGCTGGCTTTTCCAGTCGTCCTCAGTTGCAGGGTTTCTCAGACTTCCTGGTCCACCACCTGAAACCTTGTAGGCAGCTGAAGCTTATCTAATCTATGGTTTTTTAAAATACCTGTGTTTAGATTTATATCAAGTCCAGCAGTTCTCATAATTTTTGGTCTAAGGAACACTTTGCATTGTTTAATATTATTTGAGTTTTTGTTTATATGGTATATATCAATAATATATCAGAAGTTAAAATTTTAATGGTTTTTAAATGTACTTACAAGTAACAATAAGACAGGAAATAAGTGTTGGTGAAGATGTTGAGAAAAGGGAACCCTTGTGCACTTGTTGGTGGAAGCATAAATTGATGCAGCCACTATGGAAAACAGTATGAAGTTTCCTCAAGAAATAAAAAATAGAACTCCCAAGTGATTGAGCACTTCCACTTCTGGGTATTTATCCAAAGAAAATGAAAATACTAACTTGAAAAGATACATGTAACTCCCTGTCCATTGCAGCATTATTTACAGTAACCAAGATATGGAAATGACCTATGTGTCCATTGATGGATAAATGAATAAAGAAAATGTGGTAGGTGTGTGTGTGTATATACCAGGGGTGCCAAAAAAAAAATGTATACACATGACTTGTATTCATCTTTTATTATCAGTATATATTGATATATATTGAGTATTACCAGTTTAATACAGTTTTTTCCTTTCTTAAAATACGTATACACCCTCTGTGTATACTGTGTTTCCCTGAAAATAAGACCTAGCTGGACAATCAGCTCTAATGTGTCTTTTGGAGCAAACATTAATATAAGACCTGGTCTTATTTTACTATAATATAACCCAGTCTTATATTAATGTTTGCTCCAAAAGACACATTAGAGCTGATTATCCGGCTACGTCTTATTTTCAGGGAAACACGCTATATGTATATGCATATGCACACACACACACACACACACACACACACACACACACACACACACACACACAGGAATGTTAACTCAGGCATAAAAAAGAATGAGATCTTGCCATTTGCAATAACATGGATGGACCTTGAGGGCATTATATAAGTGAAATTAGTCAGACAAAAACATACTGTGTGATCTTACTTATATATGTGGAATCTAAAAAATGAAAATCTGGGCCAGCCCGGTGGCTCAGGTGGTTATAGCGCTCCTGATTCTGAAGGCTGCCGGTTTGATTCCCACATGGGCCAGTGGGCTCTCAACTACAAGGTTGCTGGTTCAACTCCTCCAGTCCCACAAGGGATGGTAGGCAGTGCCCCCTGCAACTAAAATTGAACACAGCACCTTGAGCTGAGGTGCCTCCCGAATGGCACAGTTGGTTGGAGCGTGAGCTCTCAACCACAAGGTTGCCAGTTCGACTCCCGCAAGGGATGGTGGCCTGTGCCCTCTGCAACTAGAAAATGGCAACTGGACCTGGAGCTGAGCTGCGCCCTCCACAACTAAGACTGAAAGGACAACTTGAAGCTGAACGGCACCCTCCACAACTAAGACTGAAAGGACAACAACTTGACTTGGAAAAAAGGCCTGGAAGTACACACTGTTCCCCAATAAAGTCCTGTTCCCCTTCCCCAATAAAATAAACAAAACAAAAAACCAAGCTCATAGATACAGAGAACAGATTGGTGGTTGGTTTCCAGAGGCCAGCAATGCAGACATGGGTGAAGGGGTTCAAAAGGAACAAACTTCAATTATAAAATAAGTCATAAGGATGTAATGTGCAGTATGGCAACTATGGTTAATACTGCATTGCATATTTGAAAGTTGCTAAGAGTAGATCTTAAAAGTTTTCATCACAAAAAAATTGTAACTGTGTGGTGACACATTGTGGTGGTCATTTCACAACATACACAAATATTGAATGATTATGTTGTACACCTGAAACTAATGTCAATGACACCTCAATAAAAAAGTAAGAAAAATAAACTCAGTACATGTTAATAACATAAATAACATTTTTAATTAAACATGACTACTTCCAAAATGTTCAGTGCAAAGAGTGCCATTGTTTTACATTTTTGTAGCTGGCTTTAATGTTTGGGTTAGCAAAACAAGTAAATACTCTACATTTAGTCTGTGGCAATGTCACACATTTACACTCTGGAAAATTTTACTGTACATTTGTGAGAGAATGAGAGTGAACATGGCAAATAATGCAGTAGTATTATAAAAGTAGTTTTGACCTTGTGTGTCTCAGAGACCCCTGGGGGGGAAGGATGGGACCCCAGCGCACATATGGGGAACCACCGCTCTAGTCCATAGCATTCATCTCAGCTCCTAGCCCACATCTCCAGCTGCCTGCTTGGCCTCCCCACTTGGATGTCTCATGAGCCACTAAAACCTAACATGTGAGTCTGAGTACTGGTGTTTCCTTCCACTCAAGTGTGAAAATCAAAACCAAACTATATTTTTGACTTAGCTTTATCCCTCATGATGAGTAATCACCAGATGTTGAAAGTTCATCTGTTATTTGGCTTGGGCTTTAAGATGATTGAACTCAGTTCTGGTTAATTCAGCCCCTGTTGGTGCCAGTGTTGCTCTGGCTGCGGCTGTGAATAATGACTCCATAGGGCTAAACTTGTCATGATTAGTGTTTGACCCTAGAGCAGGAAGGGAGTGGATCCAGGTCTTGCCTTTGGCATCAGAAGTAGCAGGCAGCTGTAGGATGTGTAAGAGTAGAGGCTCTTGCTGCTTTTTAGTTCCACTTTCACTTCCCTCCTAGCAGAATTGGGAAGAGATTGGGGTGGCGAGTTAACTTGAACAAGTAATTATTGTTTTGGGGGATGTTCCAGACTTCAGCCTGCCCTTCCTGCATCCACAATTGCTGATGGCTTGCCTGGTCTTTTCTTTTTTTTAAATATATACAACGTAAATTTTACCATCTTAACCATTTTTAAGTATACAGTTCAGTGGTATTAAGTACATTTATAATGTGCATCATCACCACTATCCATCTCCATAATTATTTTCATCTTGCAAAATTGAAACTCTATCCCCATTAAACAATGACTCCCCATTCTCCCCTCCCCTGGGCCACATTCTAGTTTGTCTTTCTGATTTTGACTGCTCTCGGTATCTTATATAAGTGGAATCATACAGTGTTTGTCTTTTTGTGACTGGCTTATTTCACTTAGCATAATATCCTCGAAGTTCATCCATGTTGTAGTAAGTTGTGGAATTTCCTCCTAAGGCTGAATAATATTCCATGGTATGTATATATCACATTTTCTGTATCTGTTCATCTGTTGATGGATACTTGGGTTGCTTTCCACATTTTAGCTGTTGTGAATAATGCTGCTATGAACATGGGTGTACCAATATCTTTTTGAGATTCTGCTTTCAGTTTTTTAGGGTGGATATCCACAACTGGAATTGCTTGATCCTCTTGTTAAATCTATTTTTAATTTTTTGAGGAACTGCTTTCTAGAGTAGTTGTACCATTTTACATTCTCACCGTGTACAAGGATCCCAATTTCCCCACATCTTTGTCAACACTTGTTTTCTGGGTTGGGTTTTTTGTTTGGGTTTTTTATTTTAGCTATCCTAATAGGTGTGAGGTGGTATCTCACTGTAGTTTTGATTTGCATTTCCCTAATGAGTCTCCCTTCAATTCTGTGAGTTTTTGCTTCATATATTTTTATTTTGATGGTCTGTCATTAGCTGTGTAATTATTACATCTTGCAGTATTGAACCTTTTATTAATGTATAATGTATCTGTCTCTTATGACCATTTTTGATTTAGAGTCTATTTTATCTGATACTAACATAGCCATCCCTGCTCTCTTTTTATTACTATTTAATGGAATATCTTTTTCCATTCTTGCATATTCAATCTATTTGTGTCTTTGGATTTAAGTGAGTCTCTTGTAGACAGCATATAGTTGGATCATATGTTTTTATCCATTCTGCCAATCTCTGTCTTTTTATTAGACTGTTTAGTCCATTTACATTTGTAGTAATTGCTGATAAAGAGGGACTTCTGTCATTTTGCTATTTGTTTTCTATATGCCCTATGGATTTTTTTTTCTGTTCCTCATTTACTGTATTACTGTCTTCTTTTATGCTCAGTTGATTTTTTGTAGTGAAACTTTCAAATTTCTTTTTCATTTCCTTTTGTGTATGTTCAATAGCTATTTTCTTTATGGTTACTATGGGGATTACATTTAACGTCCTAAAGTTAAAATACTCTAATTTGACTTTATAGCAGCTTAACTTCAGTAACATACAAAAACTGTCCTCCTTTATAAGTCTTTCCCTACCCCCTTCAGCTGTTAGGTCACAAAATTACATCTTTATACATCATGTGCCCCAAAACATAAACTAATCATTGTTTTAAATGCATTTGTCTCTTAGATTATGTGAAAAAACAAGATTTATTGTTATAAACCAAAGTTACAATAATACTAGGTTTTAGACTAAATTTTTTCTTTAAATATGCAATCTCTTAAATCATGTAGAAAACAAAAAATATAGTAAACAAACCATTGTTAGAGTAATACTGATTTTATAATTGTCTGCGTTTTTTGCCTGATTGAGATCTTTATTTCTCTATACAGCTTCATGTTACAGTGTAGCATTCTTTCATTTCATCCTTGAGGGCATGTCCATTGGTAACAAACTCACTCAGCTTTTGTTTATCTGGGAAGGTCTTAATTTCTTCTTGACTTTTGAAGGAATGCTTTGCCAGATGAGTTTTGGATGGATTTTTTTCCTTTAGCACTTTGTATCAGCACATTACATTCTGGCCCCCAAAGTTTCTGATGAACAGTCTGCTGATAATCTTATTGAGGATAGATCCCTTGTATGTGATGATTTGCTTTTATCTTGCTGCTTTCACGATTCTTTGTCTTCAGCTTTTGAAAATTTGATTATAATGTATCTTGGTGTGCGTCTCTTTAAATTCATCTTACTTAGAGTTCATTGAGCTTCTTGAATGTTTATATTACTGTCTTTCATCAAATTTAGAAAGTTTTCAGCCATTATTCAAATATTCTCCCTACGTCTTTCTTTCTTCTCCTTCTGGGACTCCCACGATGTGTATGTTGGTTCGCTGACTGTTGTCCTACAGGTCTCTTAGGCTCTTTTTTTTTTTCCTCCAAATCTTTTTTCTCTCTTCCTCAGACTTGGTAATTTCCATTGTCCTCTCTTCACGTTAACTGGTTCTTTCTTCTGTCCACTTAAATCTACCTTTGACTTTGGCTAGTGAATTTTTTATTTCAGTTACTGTGCTTTTCAGCTCCCAAATTTCTTTTTGGTTATTTTTCAGGTTTTCTCTTCATTGATAGTTCCATTGTTTCACACATTATTTACTTTCTCTATATCTTCTTTTAGTTCTTTGTGCATCTTTAAGATGGTTGTTTTAAAGTCTTTGGCTAGTATGTGTCTGCCATCAGATCTTTTTCAGCGACAGTTTCTGTTGATTTAATTTTTCCTCTGAATGAGCTATATTTTTCTGTGTTTTTTTTTTTCTTTTTTGTATGCCTTATGACTTTTTGGTGAAAATGACATTTTAATCCAATAATGTGCTAACTCTGGAAATCAGATTCTTCTCCTTCCCCAGGGTTTGCTGGTTTTTTGTTATTGTTTTTGTTTTTTGATTGTTGTAGGCTATATCTGTGCTGGGGCTCAGCCTGCAGTATAAATTTAAGGTCTTCTCAGGTCTTTCCCTGGGCATGAGTGGTTACTTTCTAATTTCCCCTCACATATGCAGTTGTTTTTTAAATGTTCTTGTCTTTAATGTCTGACTCCCAAGAGGAAACGGGAAAAAATGAACGGGGGCATGGAGGAATCTCATCAGCCTGTTAGAGCTACTGGAAGTCACTTCAGTTGGGGGGGGAAGTGCAACACCAATGTCCCCCAGACTCTGCACTTCCATAATCAGAAGCAGCAACTGGCAGTCAGAGCACAGATCCTAATATTTGTAGGACAGGGTCCTGAAATGTGGCTGAGGGTGGGGGGTAGGGAACTGCTATTGTGCTAAGAGCTGGTATTAATATTAATATTAGCTGTCCAAGTCTTCCCTTGGATGTTGCAAGCCCTCAACAGACTCCCGAGTTCCAAAATAGTTGCATCAGACAGATTCTGCCAGTGCACTTGTTATCTAGGTGGGGAGACAGATTCCTGGTGCTTCCTACTGGGCCATTTCCCTAGAGTCCCGTCTATCTGGCCTCTTGTTGACCTGATAAACTTTCTCAGACCTCAGACCTCCTCTTCCTGCTGCCCACACTCACTCCTGGCATTTGTCCCTTGGAAGCTTCAGAAATTCACCGCTCAGCTGTGAAGCCTTCTCCTTTTTGGAGATCAGTTTGTCAAGGCTTGCTGTAGCTACTGGTCTTTAATAGTCCCATATATATGTGTGGTTTTTACATTATTTTGATTTTTCTGGTGTTAACATGGGAATGAAACTTCTCTATGTCTTTTGACATCCTGAACTGGAAGTGATCTCCTAATATTCATTTGTAATCATCTTCAGTCTGTTTTGTAGATTGTTGCCGGAGGAATCTTCTAAACATGGGCCTGATCACAGAGGTTGGTCTTCAGTCATTTACTTCAGCCTTGTCCGGCCACAGTCTAGGTGTTTGCCTCTGCTCTACCTGGGTCCTTCTATCCTTCTATGCTGACTGAACTGTCTGCTGATTCTTTCATCACGCCTTTTCCTGAGGTGTAATGTTCACTTCTCCCTCCAGAGAACAAACGTCATACACTTCTCTGTTCTCCGAGCATTTTACTGATACCTTAATTATGTTATTTATAATGTATTGAGAGCATTTGCTTTATGTCTCTGTCTCCCAGTTCTAATTTGAGTTCCGTGAATATTTGGATGGTATTGAAATAATTTTCTAAATTTTTGAGACAGGCACAGTGGCTTATATCTACTCGACATTAAATGTGTGTTCTGTCAATGAATGAAGCCACACATTAAAAAAAAAAAAATCTCAGGCTTTTAGCAGATATTTATTTTCTACTTGACCCTTGCATTGTACCCAGTACTAGGGATACCAAGCCAGACAAGCACAACCCTGCTTTCAAGGCACTCATTAATTTGTTGTTTCGTGTACAGAAGTACTTTAATAACACACAGTACATTTAACATTTATGTATCAGTATTGTGATTTGTCACATGTCCTGACCCCTCCTTAGAGCATGGTTTTATCATTTATGAAGTGATGAAAATGGATGAGAGAACCTAAAAAAGTTACCATTGTTGACTGTTACTAGATGTTTAAGCTCCTTGATAACAGGAATCACATCTTTCACTTCTCCTGGAAGCTTACATAGTATAGAGTATAGTCCTCATGTTCAGTGGTTCGTTAGCAAATTTTAAATGAAGAGGTGATGTCAGTGAATACTTCCAATGAATTGGATTCCATTTTTCATTCCATTGATCTTATGTCCCTTCTGTTAATGTAGCTCAGTCTCAATTTAGTGTACCACTTTAAATTATATGTATATGTAGACACACACACACACACCGTGCCAAAAAAATGTATACACATTTTAAGAAAGGAAAAAACTGTATTAAAATTCTGATACTATATACCGATAATAAAAGATGAATACAAGTCATGTGTATATGTTTTTTTGGCACACCTGGTATATTTACTTTATCCCTCTTAACAACCCTGAGAAGGAGGTATAAGGGGGTCCTTTGTCTCCATTTTTCAACTGAGGAAATTGAGTCTTCATGATTATAACTGAAGAGCTGCAGAGTTGGACTTAGTCCTAGGTTGCCTGGTCCTAGATCCAGAGTGCTTCCTCTGTCTCCCCGTCTGTGAAATGAGGATTTCTTCCGTGTCTCAGTGCTGTGGTGGTGCTTACCTTTTTGACACAGCATATCAGTTAGGGGTCTTTGGGGAATCACAGGCCTGTGCTAACGTTAGTGAAAGGGGAGTTGATTGATAGGATCATGGAAAGTCTCAGGAGTGATGAAAAGGTTGAGCGTTAAGCTGGGAATGCACAGGAGCCAGGGTAGCTCCTGGAGGTCCAGAAGCAGGGACACGAAGAAGTACCACATCAGAGGGACCAAACTCCAAGTGATTTTCATTCTCTGCTCAAGATTCAGAGCAAGGGAGGAATGTCGGTGTAGCTTGAGTCATCTCCCTGTTCTTTGGTTAGTGCAGTGGTCCTCATCTGGGGGCAGTTTTGTCTTCTCAGTGGGTAGTGTCTAAAGACATTTTGGGTTATAATTTGGGGAAATTGCTACTGGCATCTAGTGGGTAGAGGCCCAAATGCTGTTAAATATCCTGTAGTGACAAGAATGGACTAGATGAACTAGACCTAACAAAGAATTATCCAGTCCCACGTGTCAGGTGAACTAGACCTAGCAAAGAATTATCCAGTCCCACGTGTCAGGTTGAGAAAGCCTAGATTAGGGGAAGGTACCTCAATTAATAGTCTCACCAGGCTCTCTTGCAGGAGGCTGGAAGAAACTCGATGCTCTGACCAAAAAAGGTGGAATAGATGTTAGACAGCCAAAAGCAACACAGAAACAGAAAAGGTGCTACCAACTGGGGCAGGAAATCTAATCTTGGAATATGAAGATCAATTACATGTCTGTAAATGTAGTATTTGAGGTTTCTCTCAGAAAAAAAGGAATGGAACATTTATAAAATATTTGAAATTATGAACTTAAGCTGCCAAAATGTCTAGGTGATTATTTTAAGAAAGGGTCCTTTGAAATGAAACTTAAATTTTCACATAAAGTACGTAACATATAGAGAATGTATAGTATGTACATATTTAATTCAGTGATAATTTAGGTTTTGTGAACAAAACTCTAGAATGAGCTACACTCAACTATAATCAAACTGTCACTTAACTGTGAATTAAACTAAAATAGTTTTCAGAGAACTTCTAGTTTAAAATGGAACATCTTATTCTCTAACTGTTGAAGTTGAACATGACTAGAACATAATTATATTCTCTAAATGGGGAAAAAAATATTCTTTAAACTGATTTAAGCCAGCATTTAATTTGCTTTGGATCCGTGGACAGTTTACCATGACTGTTTGCTAATTACTTAGTTATAGTAAAAATGTTTCACATTATACCTGATTGTAGGATAATATTTAGTAAAGGACCCTTTCACTTGTTTGCAACTTTGGGTGTTGCTGGTACATAAAATTGTGAGGATGGCCCATTAGTGGGATGTGTGGTCTGTGTTAGAATTTCTCTAACAGCTCACCTTGTTCTTGGCCTAGACAGTAATTAGTATTAAATCCAAGTAGAAGAAGATTGATTTAGCCCATAATTTTCCTCCCATTCCTTCTGACTTTGTTCACACTGAATATGACCCATATGCGTATGACTCATAACTTGTTTGTTTTGCTTTCATATTTTATAAAACCTTTGCTGTACCAGGCCTGTTTCACTACCCTGAGGAAGTGTAAAAATGACAAGAAGCTTTTTCCCCCTTGCTCTTCTGACATGGTGGCTTTGGGCCCAGTGGTGTTCTGAGCAGGCCTCTCACTGCCCGTGCTCGTTAGTCCCAGGGCTCCACGCTCACCTCAGTAGGTGTCATTTCAGGTGAACCACTGTCTCCCAGAGAAGATTGTGGTGTACCGTGATGGAGTGTCTGACGGCCAGCTAAAGACAGTTGCCAACTATGAGATTCCTCAGCTACAGAAGTGTTTTGAAGCTTTTGAGAATTATCAGCCCAAGATGGTGGTATTCGTAGTTCAGAAGAAAATCAGCATCAATCTGTACCTGGCCGCCACTGAGTATTTTGTGACTCCCTCCCCTGGGACTGTGGTAGATCATACAATAACAAGCTGTGAGTGGTAAGTGGACAAAACATGACATTTCAGCAAGAATAGGTTGCAGAGGTTATCCATTCCCTGGATATTGGACTGGGTAGGTTGGGGAGATGTGGAATGGAATCCTCAGAGTTTACTGTTAAAAAATAAAGCTTAAAAAACTATCAGGAAAAAAAAATAAAGTTTTTACTTCTTAAGTATAAAATATTGAACATACCTTCTTCCCCCTGAGCTCATACATGCTTAACGTTCTGCACCCAAAAATGGTAGTTCCTATCACCATTCTTGAACAGCCTGTAGAGTCAGAAGACCTGAGTTCTAATCATGGTTTGGTCTCTGTGTGTGTTGAACCAAAGGTGGAAAAAATCTTGGAGATCATTGTAACTCCTTCACCTAAGGTGAAGCTTCACCTAAGGTGTAGCTCCTTAGGTGAAGGAGCTACAATGATCTCCAAGATTTTTTCCACCTTTGTGTGGCCAAATCCAAACATATCATTATTTTGTCCTTTTTCTTTATTAGGGTGGACTTCTACCTTCTGGCCCATCATGTACGGCAGGGTTGTGGCCTTCCTACCCATTATGTGTGTGTTCTCAACACTGCAAACCTGAGCCCTGATCATATGCAGAGGTGAGCTGACCAGTAACTCACTCTTTCTCACTTGAAATAATTCTGGACAGTTAACTAAGGTGAAGTCACTGCCCACCCCCAGGGATATTTACTCCTTGAGTTTCTTTATGTCTTTTATGATAATGGTATCTTTTTGAGAAGCGATTGGTAATCCTTGTACATTAAAATTACTCGAAGAGCTTTAAAAACAATACTGATGTCCAGGAGTTACCCCCAACCATTCTGAGGCATTTGTATTTTAAAAAACTGCTCTGGGGCCGGCCTGGTGGCTCAGGTGGTTAGAGCTCCATGCTCCTAACTCCAAAGGCTGCCGGTTCGATTCCCACATGGGCCAGTGGGCTCTCAACCACAAGGTTGCCGGTTCAGCTCCTTGAGTTCCGCAAGGGATGGTGGGCTCCGCCCCCTGCAACTAAGATTGAACAGGGCACCTTGAGCTGAGCTGCCACTGAGCTCCCGGATGGCTCAGTTGGTTGGAGCGCGTCCTCTCAACCACAAGGTTGCCGGTTTCGACTCCCGCAAGGGATGGTGGGCTGTGCCCCCTGCAACTAGAAAATGGCAACTAGACCTAGAGCTGAGCTGCGCCCTCCTCAACTAAGACTGAAAGGACAACAACTTGAAGCTGAACAGCACCCTCCACAACTAAGATTGAAAGGACAACAACTTGACTTGGAAAAAAAGTCAATAGTACACACTGTTCCCCAATAAAGTCCTGTTCCCCTTCCCCAATAAAATCTTTGAAAAAAAAAGAAAAAAAAAAAAAGACTGCTCTGGATGATTTTGACATCCAACCTGATTTGAGACCCAAAGCCCTTAAGATCAGATTATATCAATACTTTGCTGGGGTATTTATCCTTCTGCTGGCTATTCTTGAGGCAAAACAAAAGAACAAACAAAAGAATATGTTTTCCTTATTTTGATACAAAAATAGGGGGGGCACCTAAAGTGAGGGAATTTACCCATGTCCTCCTAGCTTACAAATGGTGGTGGCAATAGAAACAATTCCACTTCAAAATAATGATTCCCAAAAGTTGCATCATGTAAAAATAAATAAATAAAAGTTGCATCACATATTCCTTAATCCCCTAGTTTGCTGGAAAATATGCACCCGTAAGTACATAATCTTCCCCAAATTGAAGGTGAAGGGTCATAAGGTTCATCTTTTCTTCTTGGCCCGCAGGTTGACTTTCAAACTATGCCACATGTACTGGAATTGGCCTGGTACCATCAGAGTTCCAGCTCCTTGCAAGTATGCCCACAAGCTAGCTTTCCTGTCAGGACAAATCTTGCATCATGAACCAGCCATCCAGCTGTGCGAGAGTCTGTTCTTTCTGTGACTGGACAACCAGGATATGGACTGAATAGAGAAATTAGACTTCTGGACTCGGCTGTGACTCATGCAGGATCAACATAGACTGAAGGGACTTTTGTGTTCATGTTTCCCTTGCAACAACCCAGTAGAATAAGATATATTTTTTTCCTTTATTTCTATTAAACATAGTATCACCAAGAAGCAAGTTCCATTCTAAGTATTACATCAGCTGGAAATTGCCTTGTTGCCTTTGTAGAGCAAATGGGGGTGACACTGCTGCTGTGTAGATGGAGTGGGTGAATTGGGGGAATCTTGAAGAGCTGGCAAAACCAGCAGGCGATGTAGAAACCTACAGAAGCTGAAATTACACCTAGAAGCTCTGCTTACTAAGCAGTTCTCCCTTCTGGTGTCAGAAGTGATAATGAATGAAGTCACTGCACATTTTTTAAAGTAGAGAGTTACTTTATTTGAGCAACTGGGAAAAGTAATAAAAAGGCATGTAAGGCAAAAATTTTTCAAGATACTACTATTGCCTGCAAGTGTGAAAGACGTAGTAAAACCAACTGGTGGTATAGTCAGGCCCTTACTGACCTAATCTCCAGGAATTGAGTTTCTGACACCTGTGACTTGAGCTGACTTTGAAAGGGGCATTTATTTCTCCCTTTGCCTCCTGAGAAAGGCCAGATAAAGTTTTTCTGTTTATTTCAATTACTTTACAGTAGACCATGTTGATTTCCCTCCTCCCCTCCCTCATGCACAGACACCCTTACTCTTTATTACTACTGATCTGTAGTAAGTTTCAGGTTTAAAATCAAGAATCAGAATACGTGAAATTCAACAGCAAGGAAGGTTTATGATGGGATGTGAGTTTTTCTTGAACCTTTCTCCCAGGTGTGTGTCCTTCTCTTCTGTTGATATGTTTGTGATTGAATCTCTCATTTCCCTTGCTCAATAACTTCTTCCTGGCTATTGGGTCATCTTGTTAGGAATTTTTCTGAATCCAGGTTAAGATTTCCAGAAGTTGGCTTTGGAAAACATGACACTCCTGCCAAAGTCCACACATTTCAGCATTTCAATTTAGAAAGTTATCACTATGCCTGTGGGTTGCAGTGTTTTGGGAAGCACTGTTTTTTGTGTTCACTTCCCCCCGTTTTAAAATCTTCCAGTCCCTTCAGGGTAACTTCAGTCTTACCTCGCTTCAACTGGGTTTTAAAAACCAGTTTTATTTAACCTTTTCAAAATTTTATTTATTTATTTATGTATTTATATATTTATTTATTTATTTATATTTTGGCTTGGTGGCAGGGAAGGGACGAAGCAGAAATTCCATTTTATGTGACAGTGTGTGAGAAGAGAAACTTGAGCTGGAAACTCCTCAGAAGAAGAAAAGCAGGCAAGGTGTCAGTTTGTCGCAGTGTCCAGCAGAGGTTGAGGAGCTCTAGGTGTTGATGGTCCTCATGTGCACTCTGGTTTCCCTGGGATGCGGGCGGTAGGGCGAGGCAAAGACCTGGAATTTTAAAACCACTGAATCAAACCAATTGGAGCATAGGTCTCTGGCTTAACAGATCACTTTTCTGATTCTCTTTGGAAGCATTTTGAATTTCTCTTTGGAAGTTGTATTTCCTAATAACTCACTTTCTCTTATATAATCAGAAAAGGCAAATACTTGAATATTATACAAAAGTTTCTTGGGCTTTTTATTCCTGGTTTTCTTGGGTTGTTTCAGTCTTACTGTGAAATGATCGGGTCACCAGGTGGTAAATAAATAAAAACAAATTTGTATAAATGTGCAGTTGTGTTTGAAATAGTGTTGTTGATACATTGATACAGGTTTTTCCTTTACAGAGCTGTAATACTTCAATTATTAGTTTGTTACTAGAATTATTAATTTGTTACTTGGCATGCAAGGTGCAGCTCCAGTATTAGTAGCCAGGTAATTTCACTGTGACTTGGGTAGTAAGATTTCTTAGAAAAGACACTAACAGCCTTACTTCTGGAACAGAGTAGGCACTTGTGTGTATGTGTGTGTTTGTCTTGTTTTTTAAATCTCTTTTCCCATCAGACAGTTTCTATTAGTCTTACATGAGACCAGCTCCCAACGGTGGCCCTCCCCCTCCTCTTTTTCTAATGCTTGCTCTTCTTTGCATGTACTTCATGGTGTATCTATAACCTTTAAAAATACCTTCCCAAAGCACTCTGGCTGCTTGCTTCATCACTACAGTCCATTCTACTTATTTAGAAACTCCTTAAATGATAACAGTGCTTCATTTATATGCACTATCCAACTTAAACTTCTTAAATGATGCAGAGCTTTTCAAACTCAGTCTATAGAAAGAACCTAATTTCTATATAGTGCTACAGGGCCATTTTTTTAATGGTATGAAAAAGAAAGTAGTTTTACAAATGACTACCTCTTTATACTGGCAATGTTAAAATTTGTGCCTGAAATTTCTCAGTGATTTGGGATTATTGGAGAAGACCCTGTTTTCTCTTTGTGGCTCTATTGCCAGCTTTATCTGGGTGTCTTAGTAACTTTTCCAGTCTGGACTTTCTTTATTTTTTTAAAAGAGGAAAATCAAGAGGATGAGAAAATAAGCCACAGACTGGGAGAAAATATTTGCAAAAGATATATCTGATAAAGGACTCTTACCCAAAATATACAAAGACTCAACAATAATAAAATAGACTCATTAAAAATTGGGCCAAAGACCTGAACAGACATCCCACACCAAAGAAAATATACAGTTGGCAAATAAACAGGAACAGATACTCAACATCATAAGCCATTAGAGAATTACAAATTAAAATTAGATAACCAGTACACACCTGTTAGAACGGCCAAAATCCAAAACACTGACACCAAATGCTGGCGAGGATGTGGAGCAATGAAACTTCATTCATTGATGGTGGGAATGCAAAATGGTACAGTCACTTTGGCAATTTCTTACAAAACTAAACATACTCTTACCAATAAAGTACAGCAACATACTCCTTGGTATTGTGCCCAAATGAGTTGAAAACTTATGTCCACACAAAAACCTGCATACAGATGTTTATAGCAGCTTTATCCATAATTGCCAACACTTGGAAGCAACCAAGATGCCCTTCAGTAGGTGAATGCATAAATAAACGGGGGTACATCCAGACCATGGAATATTATTCAGTGCTACAAAGAAATGAGCTATGAAGCCATAAAAAGACATAGAGGAAACTTAATTGCATGTTCCTAAGTAAAAGAAGCCAATCTGAGAAAGCTACATACTGTGTGAGTCCAACTACATGACATTGTGGAAAAGGCAAAACTAGAGACAGTAAAAAGATCAGGGTTTAGGGGAAAGGAACGGATGAACAGAACACAGAAGATTGCTAGGGCAAGAAAACTATTCTGTAGAATATTGTAATGGTGGATACATGTCATTACACGTTTGTCCAAACCCATAGGATGTGAAAGACAAGCATGAACCCTGAGGTAAAAACTATGGACTTGGGGTGATAAGGATGTGTCAGTGGAGGTTCCTCAGTTGTAACAAATACACCACTGTGGTGGGGGTTATTGATAGTGGGGGAGGCTGTGTGTATACAGGAAATCTCCACTTTCTGTGCAGTTCTGCTGTGAACCTAAACCTGCTCTAAAAATAGCTATTTTTTAAATGAGTAAACAAGGGAGACTTCTGAAAACATTGCACACTGAGCTGACCAACTGACAAATGTTGGCCACAATAGGAAAGTATTTTTTTGTTAAGTAGCTGAATTTGGGGGACATGGAACAAGGGAAACAAGGAGGGAAAGAAAATATTGAGGTACAAGAAAGGGCAGCCAGAGTGGTGATAGTTGGTGACAACACAGCTCCCAGGGTTATGGACAAAATGCAGGAGCACTGAAGCTTTTCATCCCAGGAAAGGATAGAAGAAGTGGTCTCAGACCCTGTGAGATGCACAATAGCTGGAGTAAAGTGTCCTGGATGAAGAGAGCTGGAGCCTGGGAGGGGAGTAGAGAGTCCCTGCCAACCATCTTGGGGCAGCAGTAAGGAAACTCAAAGGTAAAAAGGCATTGACGAGAAATCCCTAAGCCTGGGCCTCATACAGGTATTTGTAGTCCATATTTCTATGACTGGCATGTACAAGGACCACAAGCTGAAAAATTACCACAAAGACTGGCCCAGACTGGTTAGAGCCCTGAAACCTGCAGAAGCAAATACTAAGTCAATAGGATTGCAGCACAGAGAGGTATAAATGAGAACAGTGGAAAAGAAGAGAGGAGAGAATCAGAAGGTCCAACATTTGCCTAATAGGAGTTCCTGCAAGTTAAAATAGAATGAGTGACACAATATGGAAGATGTAAAGACAGAATTTTCCAGAATTAGAAACAAATATGAATCCTCTACCTGAAGAAATTCATTGAAGATAAAAGAAAATCGCACTCCTGTATGTATCAGAGTGAAACTCTGGAACACCAAAGACCGAGAATCTTAAAAACAACCAGAGGTGAAAGAGATTGCTTACAAAGAAAGGTCATCAAACCAGCAACAGACTAGCATAACCCACAAAAGATGCTTAGGACAAAAGGAAAAAGAACTTCATGCAACATCAAGTTGGAATTCTTTTCCTAGCTAAATGTGAGTTCAAAAGTGAGGACAAAGGTAATATTTCCTAATAAAGACCAGAGCAGAAATTAATGAAATAGAGAATAGGAAAACAATAGAGAAAAATCAGCAACACCAAAAATTAGTTATTTGAAAAGATTGACAAAATAGGCAAACCTTTAGCTAGATTGGCCAAGGGGGGTGGGGGAAGACTCATTACTAAAAACAGGAATGAAAGGGGACTATTGATCTTACAGAAATAAAAAGGACTATAAGGGAATAAAATGAACAATTAAATGCCAACAATTTAGGTATCTCAGATGAATAAATAGGTATAAATAGGAAATAATTTAGGTATCTAGGATAAATTCCTAGAGATAACTTGCTACTGAACTAAGCATTACTTTTCCCAATTGACTACATCTGCAGAAACCGTCAGAGAATAACAGAAACGATAGAGGCGTCTAAAGGTGTTCTAACTCATTTGGCTGATGGAGTGTGGGGTGCTGGTCCTTGGACCTGATTTTGGGTAAACTAGAACCTTCACATTTCCTCTGATCCTCTTAAATTCATTAAACCATACCGAAATAGAAAACTCACTTTTCCCCTTAAAAGTAGAGAAACCTGATCATTGATTTCTCTCTCCTGTCTCTCTCCAGCTGGCCCTATAACTGGGGAGTGGAAAGAGGGGTCTTTGCCCCAGCCTGCTGATAAGTTAGTTGCCTACCTTGTTGACACAAACCATGAAGGAGGTTTGATTTTCTGAGTCCATAGTCCCACCCTATATACAGTCAGAGCTGGGGAACTCAGTTCTCTGGCTTCTTTCCCAAGGCTATTCCACTCCCTTCAGCTATAGGAAATCTGTCTACATGTCTTTTTGCAGGTAGCTGTGGTAGCTTGCCAGAAGGGAAATAGCAGTCACAAAAATGTCAGATTTTTGTGTTTAGTTCCCTTAAACACTGCCTGATGTCAAACTTAGTGAGCTGGCTGATTCATTAATCCAACAAATATTTGTTGAGAATCTGTTAGGTGCAAGATGTTATGTTAGCAAATGCAGTTCTATACAGAAATCTTTGATAATCGAGACAGATTAAAGTCTAATGATGTTAGGGATAGAAATGTAATAATTTTAAGGGGAAAATGCGAGTACCGTAAACCATATAAAATGTTTTAATGCTGTGAATTATGACTCAATGGGTCATGAAATCAATTTTGTGTGTTTGTTGCCACTTTAAAAAAAATTGAAATAGAATATAAAATATCAGTATATTGCATGTACTAAGAAAGTTGTGTAAAATTTTTGTTTGCTATATTTCTTGTACTGGAGTTGCAGTGTAAATATTTTTTAATGTCAACAAAAATTGAAAGGGCAGATCAAATATGCCTCAGAAGAATCAAGAAGCTTTCTGAAGGGAGGTGGCTTTGAAGAGTTAGAATTTTGACAAGTGGAAATGGGGTAATACTAAGGTGGTGCAAAAGTAATTGGGGTTTTTGCAATTATTTTTAACCTTTTAAACCGCAATTACTTTTGCACGAACCTATTAAGAGCAAGAAAGAGCATACTAGCTAGAGAAAATGATGGAATTGGGATCCCACTGGCATTAGATGTGAAAGAACTAACTACTCAACAACAAGGAGGATGGACTTGGTCAGGGCATATGTACAGGATTTTGTGTGGGGGTGGATATGGAGAGTTCATCACCTTTTGATTTCAAGCTGTGTTAATAATTAATTGTATTCCCCTAATGGGTTACTGATAGCTTATCAGCTTTGGTGGACTTTGGCAGCTCTACCCTTCCTCTGGTTGCAAACAAGTGAGAATGCTGTGATAGGCACTGTGGTGGGTGTCTTGCCCTGCCTCCCCTTCTGTCTCTGACAGGTGGTTTATTTTCCTGTGTGTAGTATTGATACCTGGCCTGGAAAAGCCATGGGATTGCTTTTAGACCTCAGTTTTCAGAAGAGAGTCACACCCTTTGTAATACGTATTTATGGCCTTCGTACTTTTCAGAGCTCTCTGTGTTAGAAGCATGCTTGTTTTACTTAATCTCTGGTGAGTTTCTCATTCCTTTCCCCAAATTTAAGGACAGGAAGGAGTGGTACGGACTGGACCATTTCTGACAGCCCCATTGGAGATGGGATTAAGAATCCCAAATGGATGACATAATGTCTGAAAAATACTCCGCGTTTAACCAAGAAAGACAAATATAAAGGGTTATTACAAAGATGACGGCGCTCCGAGGGAAATTCTGCAAGAGATACTATTACTTTGAAATCACTTGGAAAATGTAACATCACCCCACCCCTTACTCAACTGGAGCGCTGTAATTGCAGGGTGAGAATAATTGAATTTTAGAAAAAGCCAGGGCCCAGCTAGTCTGTCTCTTCAAGTGTGGCATAAACAATTTACCCGTTCTGGCATTGCTTCAGTGCTTTTTCTCTTTTTTTCTCTCTACCCGTTCCTGAGGGACAAGCTGCCATCCAGCCCCGGATTCTTCCTACCACCTGCTCTAGGGATTGTCTGCTCTGTTCCCCATTAGCACTGCCATCTGGGTGTCTCCCTAGGACCTGCAGAGTGGGGAGTGGTCCCCATTCCCTGTGGAAATGCACAGACACAGTGCCAGCTGGGCACTAACCTTTGAACTAGAAGAGGGACATGAGCACTAACTGGCTACACTTCTGTCAGAAGGCCCTTCTTTTGGGTCCCCTAGACCCAGGTGGCCGCTGGCTTAGCTGTAGAGGAAATAATCATGATGTCCAGCAGACTAGAACAATGGGAGTTTAATGGGTGGCTTATTTTCTCAAGAAATTTGCATTTCCGAGTCCTGATATCCACCTCAATAGGACTATCCCACATCAAAGAGACTGCTAGGACACTCCTCACACAAAAATTAACATTGTCCCAAGCTTTCGGTTAAGAAATCTGGCTCCTTAGAGAGCCTGATCATTTGAGGGCGTGGTGTGACATCTAGCTCGAAAAGTGAGAGTAGTACGGTTTATTTGGCACGTGTACAGGAAATTTTTGTTCTTTTGGCTGGTGGGAAAATGCAGAAGAAACATCTTTGGTGCGTCCCTTTTTGGGGGTACATTTCAGAACTGAATTGGGGAAGGAAGAGAGAAGTTTTTTACATTAATCAGAATTCTTAAAATATATACATACGTACTGGTCAAGTGAGTAGCCAGTCCTACTCCTGAGGGTTGGAGGCCAGGTTGCTAGTTTCCCACGTAAGAGGGGGAAAGGTCTTAATGGGAGGTTTCCAGAAGAAGGAGGAGCCTGTGGGGCCTCTGTGAATGAAGGATGGAATTCAAGCGATTAGAAGAGGAAGCCGACTAAGCTAGATGTGAGCTAGGACTCGGTGAGCTAGGGTCTCAGATTGGGGCCCCGAGGCGCAGAAGAGCGCTGGCTCACCCGGAAAGCCCTGGGCAAGCCAACCGCGGGTCCAGGTCTAGCGGGCAGCCGACCGGTAGTTCCCGCAAGTACCCCTCCCGCTGGCGGGGGCCCCACGTGGCAGGCCCGGGGGAGCGCAGGGACGGGCGGGGGCGGGGCCGAGGTCGGGGGCGGGGCGAGGCTGACGCGCAGGGTATATAGTCGAGCATGCGCGGCGTGGCGGGGACGGACGCAGGCAAGGGGGAGAGGGCACGCGTTTTGCCTGCGCGGACGTCGGGACAGAGCTGCTGCCGCCGCTACCGCTACCTCAGCCGTTGCAGCTACTGGCCGCCCGTGGGCCTGGCTTGTGAGATTGCGCGGACCTGGTGGTGTCCGCCCCAGCTTCAGGTGAGGGGCTGAGGGCGTGCGATCGGGGCCGCGCCGTGCCCCAGGGATGCGGCAGCGCGCGGAGGAGCAGTGCGCCTCCGGGCTCGGGTCACTGGGTGGGGGTGGGGGCCCGGCTGCGCGTACTACCGGGAGCCCCGCCGCGGTCCCCGAAACCTCGGGCTGGACCGGGGAGTCGCTCCGGAGAGCCCGCACACGGGCCCAGACCCTGCAAGGAGGCGACACCTGCCTGCGGTGCCACGATGGGGTTACTAGGAGAGGGAAGGCAGGTCGCAGCTGCGGTCCGTTGGGCTGTAGAGCGCGGGATGTGGGAGCCAGAGAAGGTACCCAGAACGTGGAAAGCTGCACTGCAAGGCTGAGGGAGGCTTCCTGGAGCCCATAGACGCGAGGACAGAAAAAGCGGAGAATAGTTGGGCAAATCCGGTGGGCAGCTCGTGGGGCGGCCCGAATGGAGCACTGGTGTCCCTCCCGACTTCGCTTTCCAAGAGTTGTGGCCCCTACCCCACCCCACGCAGACCACCTCCCCAGCTGAAGAAATGCCCCCAAATCTTCCGGCTGGCCGGTAGCAGGAGACGCAGAGTGGCAAAGGAGGGACTAAGCTAACCCCGACCAAGCTTGCCCGGTGGGTATGGCTTTTTAGCTATTTTTGGTCGGTACCGACCAATTTAGGTGGTCTGGTTTAGGCTGCCCTCTCTTGGTGGATTAGGGCAATAGATCAAAATAGTCATCCAAGCAGTTTCACCATGTGATCCTGAGGTCCAGTTAAGCCAAGAAAATGTCCTCAGCTTGTGGCTACATTTTTGAGGATCTAGTGTCTGCCGGGGCCCGGGTGTTCAAGAGGACTGTGAACATGATTTGGTGAGGGGCCAAAGGAAGCACGGAGGAAGGAGCAGCTTTGACCTGACCCTTCCTCTTGGAGTCACCCTTGGCTTGGGTTTGTCTTCAGTCACTCTTCGCTAGGAACCTCGGGCCACTTGGGTAGGCCGCTCGGAAGTGGTGTTGATAACGTGTCATGGGGGCTGACTTGGCTACCCTCGCCTCTGTCCCAGGGCTGCTCCTCACTTGCCCTACGACCTTGGGAAGGGGTCAGTGCTTGCTGAGGTCAGATTGGATCTCTGGTCTCTTAATCGTTAATCCTTACCTCTTAAAACAAGAGCCATAAAAACTGGGAGGAGCTTGGTGAAGCAAGAGAAAGAATGTCCAGAATCATATCTTTTAGCAGCTGTAATTAAAAACCCCATATTCCATTCCCTGTTGGATGCTCAGAGGTGAGTCTTCCATGCATTGTGTGGTAGCCAAGAGATAGACCAGTGAGTGCGCCTCTTCCTGCCATTGGTTTGCAGGTATGATGAGGGAGCACCAAACACAGAATGAGTGACCTTGTCATTTAGGCAAGAAGAATCAGAATTGTGGGCTTCTTGAGATACCAGAGCTCGAGTGACTCGCCATTCATCCCTCATACGTAAATGCACAGGGCCTGGTCTGTGATTGGCTCTGCACTGGCGACCGCAGGTGCAAAGAGAGGAAGAGGTCCCGCTCCTACACACTCTTGTTGGTCAGAAAGAACATCCATATGTGAAGAATGAGGTAGAGCAAGAGAGGTCCCACTGTTGTGTTTCATCTAGTAGAGGTGGTGTGTGTACAGTGGCAGGAGGATGCCTGGTTTTTGAGCCAGAGGAAGTTGTGTTCAAATCTGCATCCATCACTGTCCAGCAGGGAGAAATTCTTAACCTCTGTGGGCCTGTTCTCACCACCGTGCAACATATTGTGTTTCTGCCTAGAACACAGAGGTCTCCTCCTCCTCCTCCTCCTTTGGGTAGGCCTCTTTGCTGTGGCCTGCCAGGGATGGCCCCACAGATTCACTGGGCAAAGGGAAAAGAGATTTTTGTTCCACTGTTAGTTTCGGGAGCTACTCTGATTTCTTCAGGTAATGGAAACACTCCTTTTCTGGGCTGGTTATAGGCAAGGAGGACTAAGTATGTATGTATGTGACTCTGTGTGTGTTTGTGTGTGCGTGTATGGACCAGTCACTGGACTGGTTCTGATTTCAAACCCTTACCACCTTCTTCCTCTTTGCTCTTTTCCTGCTCACAGCCCACTCAGTTCCAGGAGGAACCATGTCCATGTGCAATATTTACAGGATCTTGGGATCTAAGTAGTAGTGCTGGGAAGTGATTGTATATGTCAGGGAATTGGGGCCTTCTCCCCACTCTGCCAAAATAATTCAGCCTGTGTGTACTTGATGTCTGAAGGAAGTATTTTGAAGAAAATGCATAGGTATTTTGTAGAACCACACACGACAGCATGTTGAACTCAGGGACTTTGGGAAGCTTTGAGTCTAGCCCCCCTGTGTTTTACAACTAAAAAAACTGGATTTAAAGAGGTTAATGGGTGTCACCAAGTCACATTGCTTGCTAATGGCCAAGAGACTTACGGTGCAAACCAGAGAAAGTTTCCATTTTTATTCGTAAATGTGATGTAATTGCTAATAATTCTAGTCTTTTCCTTGAAAAACGTGAAGAGGAAGGAGGCAGTTGTCCCTGTGCTTATTTGGATGGGGGTCTTTCCCTGTGGGGAGAGAAATTTCTTCTGGAGGAGTTCTGTACTTTTTTCTCTTTCCAGACTCCCTGGGGACAAGGGAGGTTGGGGAGTGGGGTGAGGAAGGGTCATGCTCTGGGGCCCCAGCCAGGACTCACTAGGTGTCTAGAGAGGACTTCTCTGACCTTGAGGCTGATGGACTGGCAGAATGCCGGCAGATAAGGAGTCCAGAGTCTTCTGCCAGACATGGGCCTCAAGCCCTCCCAGGGGACAAACAGGCCAGTCTCATGACAAGGCCTCCAAGTCTCAGCTGCCTGTCTCCCCCCATCCTTACTATGATCACTGAGGCTTGCAGAGGGGACCCTTTGTTGGACCCATCTGAGGTCCAGAGGCAGAGCCCCCTGTCGGCCCTCCTATAACAATGGGAAGAAGGGCAGCCACAGAATCTGCCTAGAAAGAGAGCTTGGCATGACCAGCCATGGGAAACCAAATTCCCTGCCTTGGAAACTCGAGATCCAAATGCTGTGTTCCCAGGCCTCCTTACCTTTCTCCATCATCAGGCCCAGGAGAGTCCTGGGTTTGATAGAATGAGAAGGTGACCATCATTGATGACCATTGGGTCCCTACAGGCTCTTCAGCACTAGGTAGTTAATAAAAAGCGTCAGCCAAAAGTTTGGAATAAAATTTTTTTAAAAATCCAGGTTTTAAACAATTCATTTTACCTTAAAAACATGTGCATGTGTTTTTATTTGCCAAAACGTTGATTTAAGGCCAGGGGCCTTATCTTTGATCTCTAGGTTCCTTCACAAGACTTGAAAATTGTTTGTATATAAAAATCACACCACATGTATCACCTGCAATTTCTCATTTCCTTTGTTTTAAAGTTTTTTCACTGGGCTATATATTCACATAGCTCAAAAGTCAAAAAGATAAAAAAATAGTTTTAAAAAGTGGCACACATGTGTACACTCAGTATACAGTGAAACAGCTTACCCCTGGCCCCCTTTTTTACAAATGCTGCAAGTTAGTGTTTTAGGCGCATTGTTTAGCATCTTTTTCCACTTAGCAACTACATTCCATCTTTACATATCAGCACACAGAATACTTTTAGCTTCCTTTTATTATAGCTGCATATTATTCTAGAATATGGAAGTACAGTAAATTTTTAACAACATATGTTGCTTCCCTCTCTCCTCCACCTTGGGTGGTTTCCAGTATTTTGTCATTAGACAGAGCTGCAGTAGAAAACTAGACAAATGGCATTTTGTACATGTGTGTGACTACAGAAGAAATTCTCAGAAGTGGAATTACTGGGTAAAAGAATTTATACATCTGTTGATTTTAATTAAAAAAAGAAATCAAGAATTTAAAAGACATTTACAAACCAGTCCACGTGCAGAATCCTGCTTTTTAAATTCACACACCTAATTTAATCTTTTAATTTTTTCATTTGTAATACATTTTTCTAAGGAGCAATAATTAAACTTTTGGATCCTAGGATTCCTTAATACTGTCTTTTGCTTATGTGACTATACCTATTGATATTTATCACGTTAAAAATGAAAACAAACTTAAAAATAGTTATTCATTTCAAATAAAAATAAGGTCATTGCATATTAACATAAAACATTTTTATGAAAAATAACTTTTCCAAAATAAAAGTTTTTGCATTTTTGCAGATCTTCAGGATTTCAAAATAATGATTAGATAATAAATTATGATAGGCATTATGTAAGTTTGATGGTAAATAGTTGCAATCCTGAGAACAGTTAATCTCTGAAAACATATTTATACTCTAAACTTCTACCTTAGAAATTTCTAGAAAACTCAAAGTCTATACAGCACACATTATCACACTTCCTGTAGCTTCTGAAAAATGAGAGTGAGAAAGCTTTTAACATCTTAATATTGTAATAAAAATAGTTTTTACTTTGCAGACCTCCTGAAATGGTATGTCACCCAGGTGTCATCTAAGACCACAATTTCAGAATTGCTGTTCTAGAGCATTTAGCTTAATTTTGTAGAAATCAAAAGTTTCTGCATTTATATTTCAGTGACTATTTAATTAAATTTTAATCCTAAAATTTAAAAAAAAATAGAAGTGGCATAAAGAGGTTTGGGAATAGGCTCAAAAGACTCTTGGTAAGTGAATCTTCAGCTGGTGACAGCCCAGGGGCCTGTGTGCTGCAGGGAGGTACGTGCAGGAGGGATAGAGGGGATTGGCTAGGCCTATGGAACTCAGCTAAGAGACTTCCACTCCATGAAGACAGGCAGAACACTGTCTTTTCCAAAGATGCATGTATAATTTGGAGGTGAGTTGATTACACACAGAAAGTTAATATGCTATCATGTGGCATTTGTTAAGCTCCACTGAGTGCAACAGACACTTGAGGCCAGAGGAAGGTGAGGGGGGTGGGGGCCAAGAGGTATCTGGGAACGCTTCCTGGAAGTGGAATGAAGCCAAGTTTTGAAAGCTAAGAAGAAAGGAGAGGGAAGAGAGGGTCCTGACAAAGACAGTTGTGTGAATAACGACACAAAGAGGTGTATTCCTGGGGCAGGGTGGTCAGCAGAGGCCAGAGTGGCTGGTAGAGGGAGAAGTGATGTGGCTAGAAATGTAGGTGGGGTCCAGCAGTTTTGAAGGGCTCTGGGGTCTAAGGTACATGATATTCTCTGTTTCCGTATCAAGGGCTGCTGCTCTTAGCAGCCCTCTAGTATCTTGGAGTCCAGCCTGCTCTTCCCTGGAACAACTCCATGGTACCACATCTACCTCCTTTGTACCAGTCCACTTACTCCAGCCTCCTGCCTGTTTGCACTTGATGGCTGAAGAAAGTATTAGGAAGAAAATGCTTAGGTAGCAAATGCTCTGGTGATCAAAGTGATGCATACTTACTATAAAGGTGAGAATAAAGAAGCGTGGGAGAAAAAGTCTGATCCTTCAACCCCGAGGCAACCTCTGTTAATGTACTCACCCTTTTATTTTAAACTTTTATTTTGGACTATTTTAGACTTAAAGTTGTTTTATACATATATACATATGTGTATACATATGTGTATATGTGTGTGTGTGTGTATACATATATACATATGTGTATATATATACACACATACATACACATATATACATACAGCAGAGAGCCTTTTTCTCCTTCACCCCATAGGACAGTTACCAAGAACAGGAAATCAACATTGGCACACTGTTAGCTAAACGACAGGCCTTATTTAGATTTCACCAACATTTTCACAAATACACTTTTTCTGTTCCAGGATCTGATCTGCAATCCCACTTTGTATTTAGTTACTATTTCTCCTTAGTCTCTTCCCAGTCTCTCTTTCTTAGAATGAAGTCATGCATGTTTTGGCAAGACTATCACAAAAACGATGTTGCATCCTGTCCAGTGCATATCAAGGCATTCAGGATGCCACATATGTCCTATTACTGGTGGTGTTTTCATGGATCACTTGGTTAAATTGGTGTCCGTTGGACTTCCATACTGGAAAAGTGACTCTCCCACGCTGAATCCTTCTCGTGCTTCAAATCCCTTCTGCCGGGAGGAACCTGTCCCTTTTAAGGGCTCACCTGATTCGTTTTGACCCATACAGGATAATTTCCCTATGTTAAGGTCAACTAAATTAGTCATGTAACACCGGCAAAATCCCTTTTGCGAGGTAATATAACACAATAACAGGAGGGATATCTCATGTTTACAGGTTCTGCCCACACAAGGGCGAGGGTCAGTGTGGGTCATCTTAGAATTCTGCCAGCCATAGCAAGAGCCTCGGATAAAAGTGATCGGGCCTTATTAATTAAAGCACCAACGTATTTGTTTCCTAGGGCTGCCATAAAAAATCATCACAAACTTGGTGGCTCAAAACAATAGAAGTGTACTCTCACAGTGCTAGAGGCCAGAAGTCCAAAATCAAGGTGTCAGCAGGGCTGTGCTCCCTCCAAAGGCTCTAGGAGAGAATCCTTCAGCCTCTTCCACCTTTTGGTGGCTCCAGATGTTCCTTGGCTTGGGGCCCCATCACTGATCTCTGCCTCTGTCTTCAGGTGTCTGTGTCCAAATCTCCCTCTCCTTTCTCATGTAAAGATACCAGCTACTGGATGTAGGATCCGCCCTAAATCCAGGATGACCTCATCTCGAGATCCTTAACTAATTATACCTGCAAAGACCCTATTTCCAAATAAGGTCACATTCTGTAGTTTTGAGTGGACATGGATTTGGGGGGATATTATTCAACCCCCTACACTCAGGGTGGGAGAAAATATCCTTTGTAAACTTTGGTTCACAGACTGCAAAAGAAAGGGAGACTTCTTTTTACATCTAGGATAAAAAGCAGCCCTGACTGTTGTTGAGCCCAGGGCCCAGCCTCAGGCTGCCTGCTGCCTTCATGTTGACACAGATCTGAGAACCGAGTGGGTATAAATTATAAAGCTGGCTTCAGAGGACCTGCAGTCTTTGGATGCAGACACTTGGCAATACCAACAACTTGCCTCTGCAAGGAGCTCTCATTGAGTGTTAGTTTCCTTGCAGGCTGCACAGGGCAGAGATGGTGGTACCCATATGCAGGAAAGGGGCAACTGACTTCAAAGAGTTGAAATAAATCACAGGATGTCGTAGGTGGTCCGTGTCTAGTCCAGCAGTCCTGAAATGTCAGGCTTGTGCCCCAAGCAAGAGCGAGGTTGATGTATCAGAACTAGATGTACAGATACTGATCTTACCCGGGAAGGTCTAAGGTGAAGCCCTGCTGGCTGGGGCGGCCAGGTTAGGGAGCCAGGCACACTTGTCCAGTATAGGGCAGATTAGGACTGGAATCCACCTCCAGACTCTAACTGAAGATCTTTCAAAAGGGGAGGGACAAGTCATCCTTAATTCCTAATTGGACTCAAAAATTAACTTTCTTCTAAAGTATTACATGTTCATTATATTTAGAAAATACAGATGAATAAAAAGATAACAAGTTACCATTAAACCCACCACCAAGAGATAACAGTTATATATTTTTAGTCTTTTTCTGTGAATGTATACATTTTAAGGAAAGGTGATCTGCTGTAAAATTTTGTAAGCTTTTTTTTTTCACTTAACATATGAACAGCTTTCCATGTCATTCTTCTCCCAAATAACTAGCATTTATTGAGCAATTACTGTGCACCAGGCACTGTAATTATTTATATTCAGTATTTCATTTAATTTTCTCAACAGCTCTGAGGGACTGTCAGTAGCTTTGTTTCTCTATATGAGGAAAATAAGTCTCGTTGGAATTGTGACTTGACCTAAGCCTTGAAGCTAGTAAATGCAGACTCAGGATTCACATTGGGGTCTGTCTCGCCGAGACCCTAAACTCTTCATCTCTGTACTTAAACTACAGATTTTATTAATTACATGGATTATCTTACTTTAGCAATCCCCTTCTATTGTACATTTAGATTGCGTGCAGTTTGTCACTGTTATGAGCACTGAGAGAATGCAAGCTCCGTGAGGGTGGGGATTTTTGTCTGTTTTGTTCGTTGCTGTGTTCCCTGACACTCGATAGGTAAATTGTTGTTGGGCGTACGAGTCCATAGTTCCTTAAAGCCCAATACCCCCATTCAAGGTCATTTCCTTAAGGATGAATTCCCAAAGTGAAGTATGGGGACTTGACAGGATGACTTTCAAAGTTGTTTTCTGAAAAAGTAAGTGTACGAGGATAATCAGAAACAGTTTCAGAAAGAAAGTAGTGAAGTTGGACTTGTTTCCCCAAAAAAAAATAATAAAGAAAAAAATAAAATGTGACATTGGCACAAGATCGATACATGGAACAAAATGGAAACGTCTAAAAATTGACCTCAATATGTGTAGGAATTCAGCAAACAGTAATGGTATTTTTCTTACTAATTGTGTGATTTGGGGCAAGACAGCCTCAGTCCTGGTCCTTATCTGTGATTGGGGTGATACCCTACTTCCTCAATTTTAAGATGCTTTTTGTTGTTTTTAATGTTCCTGAAATAGGGAGGTGTCTCATTGATGTATACAGATGATGCAGTGTGTATTTCTACTCCGAAAAGCTGCCACTGATACTTTACAATTCAGGAAGTACTGTAGACTATATCTTATAAGGTTGAGAATATTCAATGAGATAATGAAAACAAACTGCTTAGCACAATGCCTGGCAGACAACAGTGAATCCTAGCAATTCCTATCAAATTAAAGACGAAAGGATGATGGATGAGTTACAGGGGTGTTTAGATGCACATAACAGCGTCCAGCCAGATCGCATGTAAAGCATCTGCCTTTTAGCCATGGGAGGCCTAGGTTCCTGCTCAGTGATGCCTGTAGGAACCCAGGCTCTCTCCAGCGTATCTGTCTGCTCTGCCATTCTTCACACAGGGGACTTTGTTCTGGTTGTCACTTGCCAGCCTGTAACTCTGAGCAGAAAGGAGGAAGGGAAAGAAATGGCACTTATTCTGTGTACTTGGCTAGACCAGCCACGCGTGCCCTTTCAGTACAAAGGATATGTTTGACTTTACCTCTATTTCTTCCCTTTTATAGACTCTACAGTTGAGGTTTGCGAGGCAAATCGAATTTTCATTGAACAATATTGAGGTCATTGTCTAACTTTTTTTTTTAAAATAAGTTTAATTGGGGAATATTGGGGGACAGTGTGTTTCTCCAGGGCCCATCAGCTCTGAGTCGTTGTCCTTCAATCTAGTTGTGGAGGGCGCAGCTCAGCTCCAAGTCCAGTTGCCATTTTCAGTCTTTAGTTGCAGGGGAGGCAGCCCACCATCCCATGTGGGAATCGAACTAGCAACCTTGTTGTTGAGAGCTCGCGCTCTAACCAATTGAGCCGTCTGGCCGCCCATTGTCTATTTTTAAAAAGCGAGATTCTCTTTCTTACACTGTGCCAAATTAAATTCTAGATGAATTAGAGATTTGAATTTTTTTAAAGGCAAGAAAATATGTGTGCGTTTCTGTAATTTCAAGGTGGGAAAGGATTTTCCGTGCAGGTAACTAAAAGCAGAAACCTTAAAAGTGCAATATATTTACTTTACCTTTTAAAATTTTGTCAAAACACCAATTAACAAAATTAAAAGGCAAATGATTAACTAGGAAGATATTTGTAATGTGTGACAAAAGGTTACTATTTTTATTGGTCCGTGCAGTGAACTCTTACATATACCGATAAGAAAGATGATGAATGTATAGTAGCAAAAAGGGACAAAGGAGGGTAGCAGGCAATTTGTGACCGACATATACATGTTAGTAAACCTGAAAATGTGATGAACCACTGGTAATGAAAGAAATGCAAATTAAGAGAATTACGAGAATGATTTTTAACTAATATGGCAAAGATGGAATACTGTTTTAATGCTCAGCATTGGTGAGACTCTTATGAAACAGTCATCCTTATACACAGTAGGATTATTAGTTAAATCTTCCAAAGGATAGTTAAGCAAATAGTTTAGTAATTTCTTAGTAAATATTTGTTGACCACTGTCCTGGAGAAAGGGACTGTCCCTCAGCCAACCTGCTCTGGATCTCACTGATTCCTTTTCTTCTGGGAAAATTTCCTTCACCTCATACGGACTTTCCATGCCCTGCTGCCAGGTGCGGGTAGAGGGAGGAGGCGGCCAGCTCACCTGATGGCCTTCTTCTACAGCCACCCTCCACCCGCCACTCCCAGGACTGCTGGGCTGCCCTCCCGGAGGGAGGGGGGGAGGAGCACAGACCCAAACCTCTATGTTTTCCTCATGTCTTTTACTGGAAGTCTGAAAGGTTGGTTTGTGTGAGAGAAAGGTGGTGGTGTATGTGTGTATCCTGCTGGTCACCAGAGGCCTGTAACTCACGGCAAGCAGGCTGAACTGTCAGGACTCTTGTCCTTTCCTGGAAACCAGAGGGCTCAGGGCCAGCCCCAGAGACTCTTAATTTTCTTCAAGCTCAGAGTACATGAAGCTTGGGTGAGGTGGAGCCATATTGGCCTGTGGGGAGGCTGGCCCTGCTTTTCTCTCCCAGGCGCCAGCGGTGGTAGGCCCTGGCATCCCTTCCTGCCTCCGTCCTCCTTTCCCCTTGCTCACTGATGGCCTGTCCTGTGCTCTGCCATCTCGGGACCAGGTGACAGTGAGTGGCATATATTCAGTGCTGACCATTTCCCTGATGTCGGAGACTTTCTGTCAGAGAAGCCCTGCAAGTTCTCAGGATACCAGGTCCCTGGGTAGTGTCCAGGGGCAGCCAGCCATGGCCGTTCTCATCGGCTTTCCCAGAAAGGTGCAGAAAGTACAAAGTCACCCCCACTCCTCCAGACCCGGGCCACTTGCCAAAGCGCTCTCTGGGATAGCCTGGGCCCTAGAAACAGAACTTTTGTTCCGGTTTCTGCTTCTCCTTCCTTGGCCATAGTGTCCTGCAGACACTATGCAGAGGTACCTCCCACAGCAGAGGCCTTGACCGTGGGTAAACCGTGGTGTGTGCACAGCACGGCTGGCCAGATTGTGCCTGTGACCTTGGCTCTTCTCACACCACTCCCTCTTGGCAGCTGCGAGAGCCCCTCCCCCCACATTTCAGGATGTGTGCAGTTGGCACGTCGTCGAGAGAGGCTGTGTGCCATGGGACCCAGACTCAGAGTTTCCATGAGCAGCTGAGAAATTCTAGAAACAGCCTGTACTTTGGGGGCTTCCTTTCCTTTTCTGCCCTGCCGTGGGGAAGAGTTAATACGTTATTTTCGGCAGGATTATCAGATGGTTGCCCGTCCTCAGTGCGCTGGTTTTCAGGGTTGTGGGGAAGGGAAGCTGCCTGCCCGTGCCTGCCTCTCTCCTGCCACCTTCCTCCTGGGTCCTCCGTACCACCTTAGGGGTTTCTCTTTAATTTTTCTACGTTAACGTTTTGTATCCCAACTCCAGATCAGTTTCTCCAGGGTCATCAGCTCTACTGATGCTGCAGGAAAAGGGGTCCTGCCCCCTGCCCCGAGGTTGCTTATAGTTCAACTGGGGCTAGAAACCAAAGCACAATAAAATTCTGAGCTGTGAGGCACTGTGAAAACAGGCAGGGAAATGAACACACTCAGCAGCTATCCTTTGGTCAGACTCCCTGCTAGGTGCTCACTCCTCCGGGCTCTGCAGGGGGAAAAATAGGCCCAGCGCCCCACCACGGTGGAGTTTTCAGTCTAGTAGGAGGAGACAGATAATATGTAAGCACAAAATAATAAAAGACTGTTTTAGTTAGTGATATAGCTTAAGAAGAAAAGGCCACTGGGATTCTAAATGACTAGGAATGGGCTTTTTTTTTTTTTAAACCAGGTGGCCCTCTACTTTGAGGAGGTGACATTTGAACTGAGACCTGTTGTAAAGATCTGGGGAAGAGCATTTTAGGCATAGGGAACAGCAAGTGCAAAGGGCCTGAGGTCAGAATGCACTTGGTATGTTAAAGGGACAGAAAGAAAGCCAGGGTGGCTGGATCCTAGTGAGTGAGAGCCCTCAATAATGATAAGGTCACTGTCGTCGGCCAGGGGCAGATGACACAGCGATTTGTAGGCCAAGAATAGGAGTTTAGATTTTATTCCACTTATACTTGGAAGCCATTGGAGATTTTAAAATAAAGGAAGTGCTGTGATTGGATTTGTACTTTAAAAGGATGACCCTTTCACTGAGCTTTACACTTAAGATTCAGGCACTTTACATGTATATCCATTACACTTATTAGAAAGAAAAGAAAGGGCTCTGACAGTGTGGGGGTAGGTGACCAGTAGAAGCTGGAATGCTAGGTAAGAGATTTTATTTCAACTAGAATTTCAACATTGCCTCCACTCACATTCCCTGTGCTCGCTTTACTAGGAAAACTGGAATGGGCTCATGTCCTCGGGGTGTTTATAGTGTAGTGTCTTCAGATTCCGATAGTCCTTCCAGATTTTCCTCGAAGAGAGGTCTTCAAGAATGCGTCGTCTGTTCACTTGTACACAGTTCCATTGTGAGGATGGGTTCGTTTATTGATCTGCTCTCCTGCCAATGGGCTTTTGGGTTGCCTGCAAGGTTTTTGTTCAGGTGAAGAGTGCTGCCATAAGAATTCTCCTGTCCATCTCTTTTTTTGTCTCGGGGGTTGAAAGTCACCCAAACTAGAGCACATCTGAGTTGCAAACGAAACTCAGAAACCTCTTCCAGGTGTCAATCCGATTGCCTCTTGGGGTTGATGACAGCCAGAGAGGGTAAGCCTTTAAGTCTGGCTGGAATGTTGATCTCTTTTTAATAGGCAGCAGTTTGTAGGAGGGAAGGGAGTGGAAGGGCAAGTGGAAATTCGAGGGTGAGTTGTTAGGGCAGTTGCTTGTTTTGCACCATATTGTCTGGAGATTGCCGCCTACCCACAGCGCTGATGGGCTGTTTGGACGTGAGGAAGGGCAGTGTTGCCCACGTGGGTCTTTTTGCTGGTCCTGTTCTGTATCTAAATGTGATAGGAGCCAGAAACCTGGCTGCCTTTGTTGTGGAATCCATCTGTGAGTGCTCTTGGCAGCTTCTCTCTCGAGCGCTGGCCTGGGCAAAGACAGGAAAAGGATCAGGAGGACACAGGATCAGCGTCCTCATGCTCTCCTTTGCATCTTGGTAACGGGGAGTGTGGAGAAGACAACCCCTGGCTCTAAATACTGCATCTTCAGTGAAGTCAATCCCAGCCATTCTGGAATGTCCAGAGAAAGTGAGGGTGTATCTGTTCTATATGCATTTATATTTACATATTCATGTGGCAAGTACTTATTTAGATCCTACCAGCCTCCTAGGAGTGTTATGAAACAACCAAGAAGGTTAACTAGAAGCATTAGAATTGTCATTCTAAGGCAGCATACCATTGAGTTAAAGAGTGGTAGGATTCTGGGCGGCCGGACGGCTCCATGGTTAGAGCGCGAGCTCTGAACAACAGGGTTGCGGGTTCGATTCCCACATAGGCCAGTGAGCTGCGCCCTCCACAACTAGATAGAAGATAACAAGCTGCCGCTGACCTTCTGGAGCGGTGCCCGGATGCCTCAGTTAGAGCACGAGCTCTCAACAACAAGGTTGCTGGTTCAATTCCCACATGGGATGGTGGGCTGCGCCCTCTGCAACTAAAGATTGAAAATGGCAACTGGACTTGGAGCTGAGCTGCGCCCTCCACAACTAGATTGAAGGACAACGACTTGGAGCTGATGGGCCCTGAAGAAACACACTGTCCCCCAATATTCCCCAATTAAATAATTTAAAAAAAAGAGTGGCAGTATTCTGAGGAAGGTGAGAATGCTTCTCAGGTGGAGTGGGACTTGTCCTAGGGAGGGAGGGTGTAGAGTGGATCAGAGATGGTGCCTCCTCCTGCAGTTCATCCTTCTTTCTTTTTCTTTTCATCTGTTTTTTCTTCCTTTTTTTTTTTGCCCCCCAACATCCAGGCCCTTTGCACTTGTGGAGAGAGTACTTAGAACACGTGCAGACTGTGTTCGGCTGTGTGACAGATGTTTCTAACAGATGTTAATCAGACTTCCAGTCCCGTGGATGGGTGTGGAGATAGGAGGGTGCAGGGATGGGCGTTCTGAGCAGAGCCCAGGGCCCAGGCAAAAGACTCTTGGCAGGTGAGGGGGAAAGGCAGTAGGATCCTAGTCGGAGGGACCCTTGATTACCAGTCTGTTGACTGGAGGATGGAAGGTACGTACTTTAGGAGGAGTGACAGGATCCAGGAGGTGCAGGGTGGGTTGGAGGGGGGTGTGAGTTGGTCTCACAAACACTGAGCTGCAGTGGTTTCTCTTCAGGAGTCCTAGGAAGAGGGGCATGCTGGTCACTTAGCAAGGAAGCAGAAGATGTGGGAAGGCCTTTCTCCTCTGTAATTGGATGGTGACTGCCAGTAACCCTGGCCAGAAAATGAGCCATGTGGGATGACGCTTCATGTGGGAAATTTGGACAGTGGGAGGGCAAATGGAGGAACCATGTATGATTCAGGAATGTAATTACTCAATTTCCTTCCCTTTTCCTGCCATCTTTCTCCAGTTTGGAAATCGGGGGGTTTTCTTTCTTTTTCCCAATAACCCTCTTATGAGAATAAGGCTAATTTATTATTCTGCTGATAAATATTTATGGTCACTGACTAATCTGAGGTGCAGCCTGTGCCTTTCTACTAGGGCGCCTTTGTGACCAGTAACCATACGAAGGTTGAGTGCTGGGCAGGGTGGGGCTGTCCCTGGACAGCTGCAGCTCTTGCCCTCTTGGGTGAAGAAACCTGGAGATCTAACGAAAGCTCTGGATCTTCCTCTGAAAGTTGTGGTCCTCAGACTTTAGTGGACATCACGGTCACCTGGAGAGCTTCCTAAAGCACAGCCTGCTGGGCTCCAACCCCAGGTGTCTGATTCAGCAGGTGTAGGTGGGGCTGAGAATTTGCCCTTCCAGCAAGTTCCCAGGTGACGGTGATGCTGCTGGTCCAGGGACCCCACTTTGAGAACCACTTCCCTAGAGGAATTCTCACACCCAGTTCAGCCTCTCAGCTGTCGAGATTGCTGTGGTCCGAGTCTTTGGGGAAGACGGGGACTTGAGCTGGCTTACGGATACGGGGGTTGTCAAGGGGAAACAGTGGTGCAGGAAGGCACTGAGGCAGGGAGGGTGGGTGGGCTGGGGGGATCTTTGCTGCAGGCAGAGCACTGGAACTGCCTGCCTTGGGGCCTAGTTAGAGAGAGGTTCACTGCACCACGGAAGCCAAGCACGCCTCTGCCTTCTATAGCTCAGTGTCTTATCAAGGCTCGCTGTCTGGGAACGGCCTACCTCACTTCCCAGAGGGAGCCTGGGGCTCGGAGGACTCTTACCTGTTTGGGGAAGAAAGGAGCATAAGAGAGACTTGTTGTGAGAGGCCCTTGGTGGCCAATTCTGCCCCCAGAGTGTCGCTTGCCAGGCATTGCTGTTGGCATGTGTACATGGCCCTCCTGCTGCAGCAACAGAGCTGAGCAGACTTGTCTCGGCCTGATTTAGGAAACGAGTGGGGGGGCATGTTGGTCCTTTCGAACTCACTCTTACACTTTCGGTTATGAGGACAGTGATGGGGCTTGTTTCTCTCCTTGCAGCAGCGAAAGAGGCGCCTGTTCAGTTCTTTATGGAAAACTAGGAGGCCAGCGGGCCCCTAAGGGCAGGGGAAGCGCCCTAGGCTGGGTCGAAGCTGGGAGAAAGAAGCTTTGCTCTTTAGGCCACACTGGGTGCGTTGTTCTCCCAACCGGACGTCAGAGAGCCTCCTACCTGGGCTCTGGCTTCTGTTCTCGCCCACCTGGAGCCCGTCCTCTGCACAGCAGCCCCACGGGTACACTAAAAACTCAAGTCCCGTCATATGTCTACTGAAAGTGGTCCCTGACTACCTTAACCTGGCCTGCAGGCCCGTGCCAGCCCCACCACAGCCTTTCCTGTGCACCCCAGCTCACACCGGACTCTAGCTCTTAGATGCCCCAGGTTTGCTGAGACGTTCAAAATGCAGCTGCATCTTTCTGTCCTTATCCCCCACCTTCACCTGGCCCATGCTTACGCACCCTTCAGGTCTCTGCTGAAGTGACGTTTCTGTTTGGAGGCCGCCCCTGGCCCTGTGCCGCTCAGGTTGCATTTGCCTGCTCCGCCGTGTTCTCCGCAGCTTCCTACCTCCGCCTCACCGTCTGTGGTGAGCGGTGTATGTGGGCTTGTTCACCAGGCGCCCGTGCTGAGGAACCCGTGGGGTTTACTCCTATTGTCCCCGCGTGTTTATTAATAGTGCCTCCTTTCCCCGTCAAGTGTGCTACTTTGGATAATACATTATAGTCCAACCTACTAGAAGTAGAGAATCAAAAAACTAGACTTGGCAGACATCCTTGCACAAAAATTCCCAGCGTGACGTGGATGCTGCCAGTTAGCCACACTCAATCCAGTCTTAAATGTGTGGCCATCCTCATCCTCAAGATGGCATTTTGCTGGTGTGGATCTTGGCAGGGATGGCTTAATTCTGGAGCAGGCTGCTGCTTGGTGCCATAGCTGCCTGACGGTGGCAGGGGCCCCAGCTCTTTGGCAGCCTGGCCCTGCTCTGTGATTTTAGGAGTAGCTCTGTTTCTGCAGCTTTTCCTGATGATTCTCTAAGCCATTTAATACCTTGTACAAAACCCCTTACTGCTCACATGGCCTAACTGAACTCTCATCAAAACAACCCTGGTCATCGTTCTTGTAAATCACTTGCTGAATTGTTTGCTTTCCCTGCTCTGTGAGGGCAGGGTCTAGGCATGGCCTGTACCTAGCATAATTCCTGGTATGAAACTGTTGGCAATGGGTGTTTGTTAAATGAATGAACTTTTGGACTGAGTTTCTTCAAGTCTGGTAGGCATAGCTAGCTTTCACTTCAATGAGTATAAATGAAATGGAAGGAATGGAGGTTGTTTAGTCTAGAGAAGAGATAGCGACCACACAGACATCAGTCACGAAGCAGGTTGGGCTTTCCAAGGTCTTCTCTGCTTCTCCATCCTGCGTGCCCAGCACTGGTCCAGGCACTGTTTTGTGGGGAGGAGTCAGGGGAGGGCCCTCCTTGCTTTCAGAGAGCAAAAATCTGTTGGGGGACACCATGGAAGAGCTGGTGATAAGGAGTCCAAAGGAGTTGGAGAAGAGTACTCTTTGGTCCAAGAAGGCTTCCTGGAAGAAGAGGTAATTGAGCTGCCCACTGAGAATAGGCAGGGTTCAGGTCCACATGAGGGGATTGGCTTGTGAACAGAAGGAACAGACCTGACGTACACACTGCTCTCACCTTTAAGCTCTCTCATTATCAGAGTGCCCCTGTGAGGTTGGATGTTTCATAGTGTAATTGTGTTACCATGTTTCCCCGAAAATAAGACCTAGCCGGACCATCAGCTCTAATGCATCTTTTGGAGCAAAATTAATATAAGACCCGGTCTTATTTTACTATATAAGACTTGGTCTTATATAATATAATAATTATATTATATTATAATACTGGGTCTTATATTAATTTTGTTGATTGTCTGGCTAGGTCTTATTTTCGGGGAAACACGGTAGGGATACATGGTAAGTTAGTGACAGGCTCCAAATTTGAACCCAGGGCTGCCCAATATGTCATGTTGTCTAGTGATTTAGCCACTAGATCGTACATTTTATTTATTTATTTGACCCTGATTAACAAGTCAGAGTTTGGCTTCAAGTGGGTGATGTAAGCAGTGGATGTGATACCGTAGTTATCGTGATCCCTAAGGCACATGCCAGGACCTGTGGCCTGACAAACAGGAGAGGACTTAGAGGGACAACAGGTCAGAATGTTGCAACGGAGTGTCTGGGAAATGTTGATGGTTGAATGATGAGAACAGCGGTGACTCTTGCCATGCCTCTGAAGGTGGGGTGGGGGCTCTGGCTGGGGGAGCTCTGGCTGGCTCCTGCTTGCCGGCCGCGGCTGCCTGACTCAGTCAGTTAGTTTTGGAAGGCTTCTTTGCTTTTTTAAGCTGAGGCTCCGGCTGGAATGGTGAAACCAGGCAAAGGCACGCCCTCTCTCCCCCTCCTGGTCCCACTAGGGACTCAGCAGTGTGTGGCTAAATCAGCCATCCCTGCTGTCATGCTGACTGCCCCGAGCTGACACCAGCCTCTGCCCTTCCCAACCTCCCCTCCACAGGCGCTGATACACACAGTGGGGGCTCAGTAAATATTGGTCAGGGAGCACCAGGCTGCTGGTTCTAATTTTGTTGTCTGCTTCTGGGTCACCGCTAAGTTGTGTGTTTTTTTAAGTACTCTCGTCCCACAGAGAGAGCAAGTGGGCTCCTGCCTCTGGGTACCCCCGCCCCCTCCCCCTGGCAGCGCTCCTGCACTATCTGCAGAAATCTCCCACCCTGGGTGGCCTATGGCTGAGCCAAAGCTTGAGGCTGAGGTTCTGGGAGTGGGAGCTGGAAGAAGGGAACGCATTCTTTCAGGGTATGAAGGAAAGCAGTTAGGTAGAAGGCCAGAGGACGCAGGAGAAGAAATGGCCGATTGAGCTCTGGGCCCCTTGGCCAAGGCCAAGGGCTGCTTTCACACTGTAATATTTATCTTGTGCTTGGGAGGGGGTTTCAGCTTGTCCCAGAGAAGGGTGGCGTCTTGACAATGTTCATTAGTTGGGTGGGGAGGTTGGTAGGCTGGGTAGTTTTTCTCAAAGCTCTTTGAACTACAGACAGCCTGTAGGGAACTATTGACTTCAGTACCACACTGCGAGGTGACTGGGTTTCCAACTGGGTCCATAGGGACTTGCACAGGTGACTGTGACTGTACCATTAGTTGACCATGAATACTAGGAGTATACGAATTACTTGTAGAATGATTGGCAGTTTTTGTAGTCCCAACTGTATTTTGTAGTCCCAGCTGTATTAATGCTTTTATTGCTGCTAGGTTTTGTGCCATACTTAGAAAGTTATCCCGAACTCCTTGATTATAAAAATAATCACGTTTTCTAGTATTGCTGTACCCCCATCACCCATTAGGACACATCAGTGAGTTGAAGTAAAATAAATAACCGAAACACTCCAAACCCCCACCACTCAGAAATAGTCATCACTAATACTAGGTGAACATTATTCCAGATAATCTTCCAGGCATATCACAGATACATGGATATACAGAAGTAGATCTACATACTTCTGCAAAAGTGTATTAAAATTTCCCTGACTGTAACAGGAAAAAGAAACCGTAATACAATTAAAGGAATTATTAAGCTTTAAAATGTGTTTTTCATAAGAGAGATTATTTCCTCAAAGACCCCAATAAGGTTAAGAAAAAAGTAAGAGCTTGTGAGTCATATCTGTAATTACTTGTTTCCATTTTAGACAGTAGTGATTGACTCTTTGCTGTGAAAAATGAGGATATTCACATTTTCACATTTTTTTCTCATCTCTTCTTTGCATCTCTTCATTTTTTAAATTATATTATTAAATTGTCCATTTTTATGACATTTAGATTCTGTCCTGTAACCATAATCCCCATAGGTGTTTTTGATTAACTCTTGTTTGAAGGGTTTATTGTTTACCATCATTCCTCATACCATGGTTTCTGCGCTCCTGGGCCCCTTTTAAAAAATTTCTCAGTTAATTAGCTACATTTCATTCTCACGTCATTTTTTTCTTCCTAGGATAGGGACTACTGTATCTTCCGACTTCTTTCCTGCTTAAGAATTTTTGTCTGTTGACTTTACCAAATTTGTAGGGCATCTTGTCTGAGAGTAATATTTGTGGTTCATGTTTTCTTTTTCTCAGAATTGTGTAAAGTTGCATTTTCTTCCGATACTGAATGTTGCTATGGGAAAGGCGAGGCTAGTCTGAATTTTCTGCCACGTAGAGGTTTTAGGCAATGGCTTGGTGTTGAGCGTTCTACATCAAATGTTTGTGGAATTCAGTCCTCAGATTCTCTTTTTCTTTTCATTTCAGGAAGATACTGTGTTATTTATCTTGGAATTTATCTTCTGTCCCATCCTCGGTTCTCTCCTTCAGAAACACCAATTATCCTGTTGGTACCGTTGTCTTGTACAGTCATGAGCCCTGTAATGACATTTCGGTTGATGACTGACCACATATATGGCTGTGGTCCCATAAGGTTATAATGGAGCTGAAATTTTTTTTTATTGCCTAGTGACGTCATAACCATCTTAACGTAGTAGCACAATACATTATACAAATACTTACCACTGTGTTACCGTTGTCTGCAGTATTCACCATAGTAACATGCTGTACAGGATTGTAGCCTAGGAGCTGCAGGGGAACAGAGTTTATCACCCCAAAATATGTTAATTTGGCACAATGATTATTTTAGGCTGGTTAATTTTAAAAAACAGCAGACATGGGAGAAGCTCTGAAAACCAAGTAGAAGTTACCCTTTGTAAAAGACACTTATATATGTAAGTGTTGGTTTTTATAAGGGTGTCTCCGGCGTTGCACCAGGAAGAGGTGGGTGACCTTATCTCTAGAAACTCTTATAATACCAAGTCATGGGCTTAAATCTGCATAAACAACCTTTCCCCTGGTTTACTGTGCCTTTCCTGGTAACTTCCCATAACTAATACCTCCCACCCACAACATCTTTTGTCTTCAGCTGAAGATGGTGCTTAAATTGGTGGCTTCAACCATTTTGGTGAGTTACCCAGTTTTCCTGGGTCTCCCGTGTATACTGGAGGTATGTATACATGTTATTGAACTTCTGTTTGTTTTTCTCCTGTTAATCTGTCTTTTATTCCAAGGGTGTCTCAGCCAAGAATGCAGAAGGGCAGAGGCAACATTATTATACCATATTGCCTACATGTGTAGTGGGTTATACACCATCTAGGTTCCTGTGCTCTCAGTGATATTCACACGACGAAATCACCTAACAATGCATTTCTCAAAACGGATCCCTGTTGTTAAGCGGGACATGACTGTATTTGCTTTCATGTGTCTTTTCCATCTGCATTCACTGCGGTGATCTCAAACCTTCCTTTGTCGGTATTTTTATTTTAAATCACTGGCTGAATTTTGTTCTCTGTTCATTCTAATGTACTTTTTAGTTCTTCCGTGATGTTGTTTTGGCCTTTTTGTAGTAAGCCTGCACCTCCTTCTGTCTTATTTTGTTGTGTAATCATCTTTGAGCTGTTTTTGTTGCATCCGTGATCTCACTCAGTGATGCTGCAGTGGGAGGCAGTCATGAGGAATTACGTCTTACTTTCAGTTGACATCTTTGTCTTTCGCTTGGTTGGCCTGCTGTTTCTTTTTGGGTTCATACTAGTGCTATCTGGCGCTGTTGGCTCCAAAATAAGACAGTGACTTCTCCCCACCATGTTGAGGTAGGTTTGTCCCCCACCCAACAACAGCAGTGCTGAGAGCTGGGTACTTAGGACCTGTTTTCTGTAGCCTGAATGAGCCGTGACTGCAGATGAGGTGGGGTGAGAGGCGTCTGTCCTCTCTGCTGGGGTTTTGGTAATGGCCCCCGTGGTCTGGCTCAGTCCACTTATTTGAGAGGTGTGTTCCATTTCTGTTGGAGGGGGAGGAACAGTCACTGGAATTGGATAGTTTCCCCAATTCTGTAGGTGGCCTTGGAACCCTTGACCGTGGATACTAGGAATAAATTTCCTTCACAGAGAGTCAGCCCATTGTTCTTCTTCCCGTTTCACCTGTTTGTTTTTTTGTCCCAGCACCTTTTCCCACTACTCCTACACTGAAGAGGAAAAAGAGTTGGTGGCAATTTGCCGCGTCCAGATTTGGGGGAGGTTAGTGAGAATTCTCCTGGTTCCGCTCTCGTCACTATGGCTTTCATGCCTGGGCCAGCGGTAGGAGATGAGCCATGTGGGTGCCTCCTGCATTCCTTTCCTTGCTTCTGGTTTTGAAGTTATTGTATCAGAATTTGCCTGTTTCCTTGTCTGGCTGCTGTTGGTGACTTTTTTTTTATTTTTTTAACTCAAATGTTAATTACCAGGGTAGGAAAATTATGATGCCATTTCAATTCTCCACCTTAACTCAGAAATCCTTATTTTTATATAGTTTCAACATACTTTATTTTCTTCAGACTCATAAAACTCTGCAGGTTTATTTTTCTCTTTCCAAACTAAGGAAACAGACCTGGTGAGATCAGTGAGTTGCTTAAAGTCGTTGCAAATTAGACTTCTCACACCAAGTCCAAAATCGGGGGTGCCCTAGTTACTAGCACCCACTGTACCGAAGACAGGTGTGGGGTTTTTGATTCCTCAGGACCTGGACCTCCACCCTGAGGCCTGGCTTTGTCCTTTGTCTGCAAGTTTCAGGGATTTTTATATACCTCTCCTAATGGGGACTCAGAAATGTTGCCCCAGGACTCAGCCAGAGCCATCTGCCTCTGGGAAGGTCCACTAGGGAGATCCTGGTAGGCGGACAGTTCCCAGCCTTTGAGCGGAGTGGGGTGGGACTGGAGAAGGACCAAGATTTGAAGGTCTTCTGCAGAAATGAGCTGCGGGCAGGAGGGAAGCCCTGAGGGGTGGGAGCTGCCTTGCATGTATTCGCTGGGTCATTGAAGCTCCCAGCCCTGAGGGTGTGCTGAGCCGCCCTGTGCCTGCGACACCCCCTGCTGTCTGTCCCAAGCGGAATAGCAGAGAACTAGACACCTCTTTATAGCCTTTGGATTTCAGGTGGGGAAAAGACAGGGGGGGGTAGGGGGGGACGGGGACTCTCAAGATGACTCACTGAGGCCAGTCAGCAGTGGGGCCAGTGCTGAGAACCATCATTGCTGTCACTGCAGGTCCCCACACCTCCTTCGCCACTCCTCCAACCCGCAGGGTCATTCCTTGGTGTGGACAATCAGCCTTTTTTCACCGTTGAGTAAAGTGCTTTGTAAAAACCCCATTCAGGCTGCCCTTGCATAGACTGCCACTCCTGGGCCACTGAGGCCCCAGCTGAAGAGCTCCAGCCTTGTAATTCACTGTGCTCCCACGTAACCCATACTTGAAGGGGCCACAGAGTCGGCATAAGCGGGTACGGTTTCAAACACACATCTTACCCATTTCCTGTGGCTTACCAGTTGGCCTTGGAAACAGTTGTGCCTTAGCAAAGTTTGTCTCTGGAGCATTTGATCTTATCTTTCATGTGTCATTGGTTGGCCCAGAGGAATCTGAAAGAGAAGGGTGGGCTTCCTGGTCAGCGTGAGTCAGGGAAGGGAGTGCATGTTTGGAGGCCTAGTGGCTCCCAGGCCCCTCAGACCTCTGTTGCCTGTTCAAGTCACATCAAGTCGACAGCCTCTGGATGAAGCATCATGGCATGTCACTACTTTGTCACCCCAAAGAGAAGTAAACATTTGCTCCTCTCTGAGAGCGGAGATGGACACAGAAAAAAATGCGGCATGGTAAATCCAACCATCAGATGTGTCCACAGGACATAGTGCTGCCTCTAGGATGAGACACTTCTGGATGAAGTGAAGGGGTGACAGGCAGGTGAATTCTGATTTATGAATTAGTAAATTCCTATACCAAGAAACTCTCTACCAAGATGGTAAGGAAACTTCTGAAGTTCCACAGAGGGTCTGAGAACAAGCCCATCTGGCTGACTTTCTCACAGGTCTTTCATTTCCCACCCGGAAGGGTTGGATCTGGCGCCTTGGAGGCAGAGCGAAGGCACTAAAATAATTCATTTCTTTGAACCCAAGCCAAGTGAACAAAAGGGTGGCGAGACTCCACCTTCTCTTCAGTGGGAGAGCCTGGTCCTCTGAGCCAACAGCACACCCAAGGCTTTGTCCCTCCAGCTTGTTTTCCTGTCCTGCCCGTATGCTCTTCTTACCACTCCTGCAAGGTGTCCTTGAGGGCCGCTGGTGCAGCTCCCTGGGAGGGCTGGGGTGGCCCCCCGCGGGCACGCCCATGCGCACAGCCTTAATACAAGCGGGCTTGCTCCTGTAGCTGGGCCACACAGTGCGGACCTGCGCAGCCTCGCCATCCATCCAGATGCCCCAAGAGCTGTATGTGGTTTTTTTCCTCTCTTCTTTCTTTCCCCAAAACAATCTTTTATAAACCTCTTTTTTTTTCCCCTAAGAATAACTTACAGTTAAGAGGGGAAAAATCCTCCATGAAAGCAGAAAGCCCCCCTTTTGTATCTGCCGAAAGTCCAAGGTCACTTGGACTTGGAGTGTCTGTAGCAACTCCTCGGTCCGTGGGCCAGGACTTCTTACAGCCCTCCTGGCTCTGGGGGCTGGGTCGTGTCAGAGTGTTGTCCAGGCAGGAAGGCTGTGCTTGCTGAATCTACCCAGCCACTCAGGCTGCCCTAGCAGCCGTGCCGAGGGCTGACGGGTCACTGGGTCAGAGAAGAGCACCTGCTTCATTAATGCTGACCTTGAATATCCAGGTGAAGCTACAATCACCCTGGGTGTCTCCTACCTGAGGTATTTTAATGTTTATGTTTTCTGATGTTTTGAAGTTGCTGGAGATACATTTGAGAAATATAGCTGAAGTCCAAACAGTTGTTTTTGTTGAAGTGATTCTACAGAAGAAACGCTGTAACAGAGCCCTGCCTCTGAGGCATACCTGGGGGCTCCCCTACACAGGTCTTCAGAGCATCTCATGCCTGGATTTGGGGTGCTTGATGGGGTTGATAGAAATTGGGAGCAGTCTGCCCAGAGACATGCAGGATTTTGTGGATCTCCATGGGACCCAGGCCATCTATTTTTGTGTCTCCATCTAGCAGGGACAATGGTTAAAAGTGCCTTGACTTTAGTGTCGTGCAGGCCTAGCTTCAGTTCATGAAAAATTCAGTGTGTGGTTTTGCTGCTCTACTTGCTGGCTGTGGATCAGGTTTCCTAATCTCTGAACCCCAGTCTCCTCATTTAGCAGATGGGGATAAGTGTCCTGACTTCTCTTAAAAGAATCCGTGAATGTCAGTGCTTACTTAGCAAGGTGCACACTGGTAACACGAGCTGCTGCCCTCATCATCTCTCTGCCTCTCCTTTCCTAAAGCCACTCAGGCCTTCATTTTGACAGTCCAGCATGTGCCTTAGAGTGTGGTCAGGTGGAGAACAGCTGTCTTTGAACACTGGGGTTTAGCCATTTGGTCCTAAGATCCACACTCTGTACCATAATTTAACTTTTGTTTTTTGGTGGAGATTTGGCATTAAATCTTCACAGTAATCCAATGAGATGGCTACTGGTTTTATAAATGAGAAAACTGAGGTGTAGAGAAAAGGTAAGTAACTTGACCAAGGTAACTTGCGGTAAACTGTGGTGCAGAAATTCGAGCTTGGGTCTTTCTGATCCTAACGGCCATGGTAAGCTGCGTCACTGCTCTGGGTGATTCTAGAATGTTGACGCTGGTGAATAACTTGCCCGAAATCACACAGCTGGTAAGTGGCAGAGCCAGGATGCAAACAAGCCTGCTCTGAACCATTCGGCTGTCGTGCCTCTGTCCCCAGCAAAGGCCTGGAGACGGAGTTACTGACCCACTGTGAGGCATTGTGCCTGGACAGGTGCGGAAACAACTTCAGCAACTACGCGTCTGGATCTGGATTAAAAAGGAGGCTCATTTTCCCTTCCTGATATTTCACTAATTAAATTATTACTCCTGAGGGAAATGATTAACAAGTCATCAGTCCTACTCCCTTCAAGCTTGTGTTTCTCTCTGTTCCTTTTCAGTTCTTACACCCTTACATAATTGTTCTGCTTCTTAACATGAAACTCGTGCTTCTCCTTTTTAGAGTTGCATACTATTCCATGAACTCCATATAATTCACTTGGCCATAACATATCTTTCTGCATGTAGCCTTTTTATTTTTGAATTGCTTCTGTTCATGTAAATTCTAGGAGTAGAATGACAGATTCAAAGGATTTAAATACCCCTATTGTCATAACTCCAGGAGTTTTGCCCCACCATCGTAACTTTTCTGGAAAGCCAGGTAAAGGCATTGGAAAAGGGGTGAGGAGTCAGCTTTGATACTGACTGGATTCAGAGTCTGAGGAGAGACCTGTCCTGTGGAGTGTGGCTGATGGGTCTGGTGGTGGCAGACGGGTGAGTGGGAGGAAAGGTGGGTTTCTTAAGCCTCACCCTCACCTGGTTTTTTGCTCTGCAGGCTCTTTGTCACCATGAAGCTGCTGCAGCCAGCCTTCCCCAGCTGCTTCCTGCTGGTGCTGCTCAGCATATGGACAGCTGCTCCTGAGGCTCACGCCGTGTCTGTGGAGACGCCGCCCATCAGTGCAGCCTCTTTCCTGCAGGACCTCATGCATCGCTACGGGGAGGGTGACAGCCTCACGCTGCAGCAGCTAAAGGCCCTGCTCAACCACCTGGATGTGGGAGTGGGCCGGGACAATGTCACCCAGCCACTGCAGGGACAGAGGAACCTCTCGACGGTAAGGCTCCCAGCCGTTCCACACTGTCTCTGTCCTCCCGGCTCCCAGCCCAACCAGGCAGGGCTGGACCAGGCAAGCCTTGATGACAGAGCAGAGAGGCCACTTCTTTTTCCCCTGTTGTCTGGATTAGCAGGTCTGAATTTCCAGCCATGCCTCCTGCCCTCCTGCATGCGGGGTTTTGATGCCCTTGCCAAAGGGCAGCTGTGAAGTGGGGGGTCGCCGCCTTGTAGACTCTTCCTCCCTGCACTGCTGGCATTTCTGATAGTTTATAGTGTACAAAGCCCTTTATCCGCTCTCCCAGGTGCAGATGGAAAATCTTCATTCTGTAGGAGAGAACACTGAGGGTCCCCAGTGAGTTCCTGGAGAGACCAGGTCTTTTGGCTCCTGGCTCTGTCCTTTCTTCCATGTCATTTTGGCTAATCTGAATCTGAGGCTATTTGAGGCAGCCAGAGACACGTCAGCCCGCAACGGCTTTCTGTCTCTACTTTGTTCCCTGTGCTGAGTGTTGAGAGAGCAGGGACAAATGAGTCATGTGTAGGGGTTTACCGTCAAAATGCAGAGCTCAACCAAGAACAAAGTTAGCCAGTTCTAAGATGAAGGGTTAAATGCTGTGGGTTAGACAATCATTGCAGGATTCAGAAATGAGAACGGAGGTGAGTGTGTGCTAGGGTAGTCAAGGCTTGTGCTGGAGGTGTCCTAGAGCTTTGACTTGAAGGAGAGTCGAGTTTGGATCCAGGGGGCCCCTGTGTCCTGGACGCAGAACCCCAGGAGCGTGGTGAGTGTCTGAGTCCGTGAGGAGGCTGCCCCGGGGGCTGGTGCACAAACCCAGACACTTCCCGACATGACTGCAGTGTGTAGGTCAGCAGAATCGAGCCCTCAGCTTTGAAAGCCCTGCACTCCCGTCGGCACACCCAGGTGGCTGACTATCTGGAGACAAACCCACATGAAACCAAGCTCAGGTAAAGACTGAGATGCGTAAAGTATAATTAGAAGGAAAACTGCCGCGTTTTACAGGGACAGTGTGAGAACCACTCCTCTGCCACCTCGCCAGGGGACCGAGCGTTTGTGTCTGCTGAATGGCCTGCACATGCTCCATATACGCCAGTAGCTCTGGAGAAATACCTAGAGTCTGCATGTTAACGTAATAGCTCCCTGGGCTAGTGTGACGTGCAACCAGATTTGCTGTCTGGTTGAAGCTCTATCTTTAGGTATCCAAATAGCATCACGTTTTCTAGAAATCACACTCTGGTCACGATGACTGGAATTCAGTTGCTCCCAGAACCTCCGGGCAGCCCTTGACAGATGTTGTGCGTCAGATATGTCTTAGCCCAGTGACTGATCGCTAAGATTCCTTATCAGTTTTTCAAGTTGAAGGACTACCTTGCTCTCTCTCACTCCTGGAGGTTAGTCTTACAGATTCGCTCATATCTGGACATTTGATCTTCTTTTTTTTCCCCCCTCTTAGAAGGCTGAGTCAGTCGCCTTTTAGGGCAAGGTATGACTTTGGCTTCTAAGAGGCTTTCTGCCCCTGGCCTGTGTTTCAGTGCTTCAGTTCCGGAGCGCTCTTTGCTGCCCACAACTTCAGCAACCAGTCACGGATAGGGAAGAGTGAGTTCCAGCAGTTCTGCCCCACCATCCTCCAGCAGCTGGATTCCCGGGCCTGCTCCTCCGAGAACCAGGAGAACGAGGAGAATGAGCAGACAGAAGAGGGGAGGCCGAGCGCATTGGAAGGTGAGCTACGACAGGAAGGGCTGGTCCCCTTGCTCGTCTTCACAGGGACCTCTGAGCTGATCGATAGTGCGGCTCGCTCAGGGTCTAATCGGTGACCGTGTTACCAAGATCGGGAGGGGTGAGTTAGAGCAATGGTCATGCGGTGTCTTTGCACTTACAGGCCTGGTCCAGCGTGTGGTCAGACAGGCCAGTGTGGATGCTGAAATCTCAGTGTTGGGCTCTTAGACCAGCCCAACTGTGGATTGCTTTTTATGGCCACTTTTCCATTTGTGTTTCCATTGATCTACAAGGGGGCCGACGCCTTGGTTTTTCAGTTTAGCACTTAAGACCTTATAAGGTCTGCCCTTAGCTCACGTCATCCTTTCCCCTCCCCGCCCAGTACCTCTGCTCCAGCCTCAGTGGACTCACTGTGCTCTGTGAGTGTCCACGCACCCTTTGGGCCCAGATTGACCTGCTGAAACATGGTCACACTGGTGTGTGCCATCCAACACTTGGTGGCTAGCGTTGCTGCCCGTGTCATGCCTTATTGTGTCTCGCTATCATTCTTTACCTCTTAACCTTCCCTGGTAGTTTTTCCTGCCTCCATCGAAAAGGTAAGCTTCTTTTGGATAGCAACTTCACTGTATTTTTTTAGGCTTCCCCACAGCACCCAGCAAGAGGCGGACTGAACAAATATTTACTGATGGGTTGGTAGATGTCTGGTGGAGGTCTGTGTATCCTGACCACAGCTGAATTCAGAATGGGCTGCCCAGGCAGCAGGCACCCCACCCTCAGTAATGGAGGCCCCCGTCTGTTCTTATTCCTCCACAGTGTGGGGCTTTGGTTTCCTCAGTGTCTCAGTGATTAACCTGGCCTCTCTCCTGGGAGTCCTCATCCTGCCGTGCACGGAGAAAGCCTTTTTCAGCCGTGTGCTCACTTACTTCATCGCCCTGTCCATTGGAACGCTGTTCTCTAACGCGCTGTTCCAGCTCATCCCAGAGGTGCAGTACAACAGACATGCGCGTCTCCTTCCCCTGGGGCGTCCACAGCTGAGCCTTCCCCAAGCCAACATCCCTGCCCCCGCTCCCACCCTGTGCTCCAAGGCACCCGACAGCTGCCACCTGACAAATTAACTTCTCCCTCGTATCAAGGGACACAAATGACTTCTGACTCTGGATCTCAAGGGCCTTCTCTCATTCCTGGGGCACCCAGGTTTGCTTCTGGCCTCCTCAGGCAATGTCAGGTGCAAGGCTCTTAGCATTTTGCCCTCCTGTCGGGGGTCTCTCAGCCTCAGTGCCTCTCCTAAGCCAAGTTTGCAGGTCTCAGAAGGCAAGCTGCAGCCGGTGGTCTCTGCTTGGCCCTTGGGGCTTCGCACCCTTCTATTCTAAGTAGAGGCCCTCGCAGCGCTCAGGAGCGGCCACCAAAACACAGAACAAAGACTTTGAACAAAAATAAATGAAATTAAAATGACAAGATAGAGGACAGGGGCACTCCATCCTTCATGCCTTGCATCTTGACTTTTTCCTGACAGGACGGACTTCCTGGTGCCCTTATTCAACTGTTTGAAACTGTTTGTTGATTTTGTTTTTCAATTGTGACCACTGAGGAGCTAAAAAACATAAAACCCAAGTTGACAGCCTGCCCCCCTGTCAGCTCAGGCAGGGACATGCTCAGGGGATGATTACAGGGGGGCCTCCTTTGGGCGTGGGGGCAGCCGCCTTTCATAAAGAGCTTGTTCAGTGGCCGCTCAGCCTTTCCCAGTCAGAAGACTCACCCGGAAGAGATACCAGGTGCGGTGCCCAGGCCTTGTCTGTTCTCTCTCAACAAGGAGAGAAGAAATCTGGTTTAAGATGAACCATCTTGATGTTGGCTCAGAATTCTTCCTGCATCTAGCGAGCACTTCTCAGGGGAGGCCTCATCTTGGGCTATTTTTTTTAGCTCCAGAAATAGAATTTATTAATTTTTTAAATCATTAAGTTAAATGAAAAATGCCTTATTGCCTGTTGAACGGAAATATAATAATTACACGTGCTCCAGCCTGTGGCTCACAGGGGAGTGCCTCATCCTGGCTCAGTTTGGTCCTGACCAGAGTGTGGGATACTGGGAAATGGTAGAGGAAATGTTTTCTGTGGCAGGGTGGTCTTGGAACTCTGCTCTCTACACTGGAGCCCTCTCAAAGCAAACAGAAAGCAACCAGCCCCGAGAACTTAGGAATCTGGATTTCACGGGCGTGGGGCCTTCCTCATTCTCCATCCCGCTGCCCTGCACACATGACTTTGTTGTATTTTGCACAAACCAGACGAGCCCAGGCCGTGTCACATGAGCCTGTGTGGTACGAGTTGGACACTCAGAGCAAACGTGGCAGCACGGTCATTAGTCTCTTCCCAGCTGCTCCTATTTCCTCCTGAAGAGAGCCCTCGGGTCCAAAGTCTGCCTTGGCAGCCTCTGGCTAGACCTGCACAAACCTCGGCTCAGTGATAAGGCAGTTCCCACCCTGCCAGTCACACCAGCTGGCAGGTGTGACTCGGGCCCCCCAGCGCGGCGGGGGCAGGAGCCACAGAGTTCCAAGACCACCTTAAATTTCTCTTCATTTCTTCTGAACTGATTAAAGGAAATTTCATCAGACTTGAATCACTAACAAATTTTCTATTTCTCTCTCCCTCCCTACTTGTCTCTCTGATTTTTCCTTTTTGTTGCCTTCGATAATATCTACCAAAACCTTCCTTGTTGCCCCCCCCTCCCCTCTTTTCCCCTAAATGGTGGCTGCCGTGCCATGGGGCGCTTGCCCTTCTCCCTGTCCTGGGTGGGGCTGGCTCTCCCCAACGGCAGTGTGGGGATATGGTCTCCTCTGCGTGACCGTCATCTCCCTCTGCTCCCTCATGGGGGCCAGCGTGGTGCCCTTCTTGAAGAAGACCTTTTACAAGAGGCTGCTGCTCTACTTCATAGCTCTGGCGATTGGCACCCTCTACTCCAACGCCCTCTTCCAGCTCATCCCCGAGGTATGGCAAGCCAGGGCTCCTCATCCAGGAGCACACCGCCTCCTGGGGGCCGCGGGCTCAGGGGAGGACCCGGCACTTCGATGGAAGGCAGAGAAAGGAGGTCCTTTCCTTTAGCAAAGACTCAGGCAGAGCTAGGAGAGGCAGCATAGCTCCGGTTTGCGAGCTGGGTTCCGATCCCACCTCCACCATCTACAAGTTGTGTGACCTTGGGCAAGTCACTTAACCTGTTTGTGCTTCTGTTTCCTCATAATGTACAATGGGGAAAAGAATGGACCCGACCTCATGAGGTTGTGGCGAGGGTTACATGAGGTAACATTTATAAAATGCCTGGTGCCTAGGAAGTACTTTCTAACTGTTGGTGGAAAGATGTAGTGTAGTTAGGTCACGTAATGGCTCCCGATTTGGGGCTTTTGGCTCACACTCACACCCACAAACATGTCAACAGAATCCATAGGTCGCAATAAAAAGATCGGTTCTCCTCAGTAAGGCGTTTGGGGGCAAAGGTGAGCCAACTGAAATTCACATACATCAAAGGCACCTTTTTGCCCCTTCCCCCAGGTTAGTGAGAAACTTGTCCACAAAAGAGGAGGGAGCTCAGTCTTTGTGAGGTTTGGCGAGCAGCCCTGGAGACGTTGCATCTGATTTGGTGTAATGTCTACAGGAGACCCGCTGATGACAGTAAGCGTGAGGCATTTCACTGTAGGTGGTCTGACAGGCCTGGACAGAGCTGCTGTGGAAGCTTAAAGATGACGCCGCGTGCTTTCTGTAGCTCTTTATGTTTTCCAAGATGTGGTTCTGTGTTTTCTTAGTGGGTCCTCAGCTCAACTCTGTGACATCAAAGTGATGTTTTATCCATTTATGGAACGAAGAGCCCATATCCCAGAGGCCAGGTTTATAATTCCTGAAGCCATGCTCTTGTCCTCTGCCATCCATCATGGCTTTTTGTGGAGATGTGCGAGTTGCCTATTTTCACTCCACTTTTCCCTGGAAAGTCGACCTGAATGGGTCATTTCTGCTCTAGAAGCTGACCTTTATGTCTCTTAGAAAACTGCACTAGTGGGTAGAGATTGTATTTCGTCCCCTTAAAACAGGAAGGAAAACCACTTTACCTTTTAAGCAGCCCAGAGTTCTGGTACTTAAGGTCACTTTTATATTAGACTTACTCCTGAGAAGGCTGGAGTTTATTCAAGAGGACTGTTTCCTGTCAGAAAACTGAGGAGGGGGTCACCGGACACTCCCAATGCTCCACCACAAGTCAGGCGTGTCCCTGAGAATGAAATTCTGATTTCTACCCCTGTGTACTTCCCAACGCATTCTGTTTTTCCCCCATAATAAGAGTTTCCAAAAAAGAACTCAAAACCAAACCCGCAGAATTAACACATGCGGCAGTAAGGCGGTCCGCTCTCTCGGCTTTGTGGTCACTGGGAGGGCTGCGGTCAGGAAGATGCTGCAGTTCCTAGTGTTTCACCGAGGAGTGGATTTCCTCTTTTAGAAAGTACAATTACACCACTGCCTTTGTGTTTACAGGCAGATCAGTTAGAGACACAAGGTAACGATGGAAATAAACAGTGTCTTCTCTTTACGGAATTTACCAGCAGAGTCTGCCCTTGTAGTGCAGCGCCAGGAAGAAATAGAGAAAGAGTCCTCATTGAAAGTAGAAAACCTTGTCCAGGCTGTTCTTCCTGATAGTACAGTTCTAAAGATGATCTGTCTTTTGCATCAGAAAATAAGCTAGAAAGAACCTAACAGGCCTGATGATCAGACATTTGGGAAATATCAAAGGTTAGCTTTCGCTAGAAAGGGAACGTGTAGCCGGCAGTTATCCCAGGGAGCTTGTCTCTTTCCTTTCATACAACCAAGGAAGTGGTTAAGAGGCGAGAAGGGGACCAGTGGAAATGTTTTTATTTTCTTAAACTCATTTTCTTTTCCTGGGTCCACAGGCTTTTGGTTTCAACCCCCTGGAGGATTTTTATGTCTCCAAGTCTGCCGTGGTGTTCGGGGGCTTCTATCTTTTCTTTTTCACAGAGAAGATCTTGAAGATGCTCCTTAAGCCGAAAAATGAGGTGAGGCCCAGTTGGTAAAGGAGATGCTTCTGGGGAAAGCATCTTTCTCCAAAGTGCTTGTGTGGTAGTGGCTCAGCAGCCCTCCAATGGGGGCTTGGGAGGAGGAAAGCCCACCGGCTCATGAATAGACGTTGCATTTCACCTCCTGCGGGTACTAGCAGGGGTCGAGGCGGGACCAGAGATCAGATCTGGCCTATGTGTCTCTCACTAAGCAGTAATTTATCCCCTCTGTCTTATTCTAGATTATTTTCTTAACATACTTTTGTATGTTAGGAGACGAAGGAGTGGCTGGATACGGACATGCCCTGTCTGTGAAGTTATGACAAAGAAACAGGGCCGACTATTGTTGTATAGTTCCAGAAAGATACCTTTAGTGCCTAGTCTATAGTTATCCCCCACGTAGTTGCTGAATTGACTAAAGTGATCTGTTGCAAAGGAGGAGCTCTAAATACTTTGAGCTGTGCCGCCTCGCCAGAATGAGGGTGGGCCCTGCAGTCATGGCTTTGCTGTCGGTCCGGTGCCAGCCCCTCGTATTTACCTTGGTTCAGCTCTCTAACCACTTTCCCCAGTTTCTGTGTGTATGGCCTGCTTGCATTTTCTCTGCTGGTGGAGTTGGGGTCTTCCCCGTGCTCGGAGTGCTGACTCAGAATGGGTGCTCAGGAAGCTTGGTGGTTTTGGTGAGGGTCACGCTCACCACTCCCTGTGGTCCCTCCAGCACCATCATGGACACAGCCACTATGCATCTGAAACGCTTCCTTCCAAGAAGGACCAGGAGGAGGGGGTGACCGAGAAGCTGCAGAATGGGGACCTGGACCACATGATTCCTCAGCACTGCAGCAGCGAGCTGGATGGCAAGGACCCCGTGATGGACGACAAGGTCATCGTGGGCTCGCTCTCTGTCCAGGTCAGTGGGCCGGTGGGGGTGTTTAAACACTAATGGCCTTGATGATTCACTCAGGTCTACCTTGAAGGTCCCTAATCCACCCTCTGACCTGGGGGCCCTGGGGACGGGATGTTTCGTAGGACCTGCAGGCTTCCCAAAGTGCCTGTTACTGGCTGAAAGGCGTCCGCTACTCTGACATCGGCACTCTAGCCTGGATGATCACCCTGAGTGATGGCCTCCACAATTTCATCGATGGCCTGGCCATTGGCGCCTCCTTCACTGTGTCTGTTTTCCAAGGTATCAGCACATCAGTGGCCATCCTGTGTGAGGAGTTCCCACACGAGCTAGGTGAGTGCATGCCTCCCCACCCTCGTTCCACTCTGCTGCCTCGGTGACTGACACCTGCTCCCTTCATAGGGCCGACTCCTCCTCCCTTCAGAAAGCTTATTGTAATTAATTAATACGTTCTCGATGCGATGTAAAAGCTAACCACTGATTCTTAATTGAATTAATCATCGAAAATTGATCATTGAAAATGATGGAGTTTTTAACAGGGATGTCTGTTTCCCTTCAGCCCCATATCCTGTGCCTCAGTTTCCTCACCTATGCAATGGGGTTGATAACAGTACCTGCCTCATAGATTTGTCATGAGGATGAAAGGGGGGAAATAGTGAAAGGAACTTCCTATGTGCCGAACACTATTCTAAGTGCTCAACATAGGTTATCTCTTACATCCTGTTTGGCCTCCCAAAGGCTGAGACGCATGTTAGAAGTCTTGTGGGTGGAAGAAGTAGGTGAGCCAGGAGTTGTTGGGAGGCCCTTTGTTGTATCAGAGGGAGTGTAAAACACCTGCGCTTTGGAGACTGAAGGTCAAATCCTGGCTTTGCCATTTATTGGCTGTGGCTTTGGGAAAATTACATAACTTCTCTCAGTCTCAGTTTTGTTTCCTAAAAATACCACTCATTATAGTTGTGAGGAAAGAAGCTCCTCCTGTTTCACCATCAATCAAAAGAGAAATGAGGCCATCGTTCGCTGGTTGTCTATTTTGCATTATTTTCAGCATCTCAGCTGAAAGTTTTGTAGCCAGACAGTTCCTGGACATGAAGATGAAGGGAGCCTTCGTCTTGTCAGTGCAGTCTCCTGTCTGGGGTTGTCTTGTTTTTCACCCAGACTTTATCCACAGTCTGAGCAATCTGTCCCCCTCATGCTCTCTGTCCCATGACCTAGTGTGACTCTTCTGTCCACAGCCTCTCCTCTTTTCTCCCCGCCACAGGAGACTTTGTCATCCTGCTCAATGCTGGCATGACCCTCCAGCAAGCGCTCTTCTTCAACTTCCTTTCCGCCTGCTGCTGTTACGTGGGTCTAGCATTTGGCATCCTGGCCGGCAGCCACTTCTCTGCCAACTGGATCTTTGCGCTAGCTGGAGGAATGTTCTTGTATATTTCTCTGGCTGATATGGTAAGTGTTCCATAGTTTATGCCGTGGAGACAAAACTGGACCGGGTAATTAAAGTCATTGGATGGGAGGACAGCTAAGGAGACATTAGTTTGGTGTTTTTTTTGGTTTTTTTTAGATTTTATTGGGGAAGGGGAACAGGACTTTATTGGGGAACAGTGTGTACTTCCAGGCCTTTTCTCCAAGTCAAGTTGTTGTCCTTTCAGTCTTAGTTGTGGAGGGCACAGCTCAGCTCCAGGTCCAGTTGCTGCTTCTAGTTGCAGGGGGCACAGCCCACCATCCCTTGCGGGAGTTGAACCGGCAACCTTGTGGTTGAGAGGACGCGCTCCAACCAACTGAGCCATCCAGGAGCTTAGCTGCAGCTCAGCTCAAGATGCCAGTGTTCAATCTTAATTGCAGGGGGCGCTGCCCACTATCCCTTGAGGGACTCGAGGAATTGAACTGGCAATCTTGTGGTTGAGAGCCCGCACTCCAACCATCTGCACCATTCGGGAGGCAGCTCAGCTCAAGGTGCCATGTTCAATCTTAGTTGCAGGGGGCAGAGCCCACCATCCCTTGCGGGACTCAAGGAGTTGAACCGGCAACCTTGTGGTTGAGAGCCCACTGGCCCCTGTGGAAATCGAACCGGCAGCCTTCGGAGTTAGGAGCACGGAGCTCCAACTTCCTGAGCCACCAGGCCGGTCCACATTAGTTTGTTTTTGATAACAGCTTTATTGAGAAATCATTCACATACCCCACAATTCACTTATTTAAGGTATACAATTAAGTCTTTTTAAGGGGACAGTAGATTTTAAAGAGTGAAAAGCTTATGTCATTTTAAAGGGTGAAAAGCATATGTCATTAAAGAACACTGATTACTGAGCTCCAGGGTCCTGACTTAAATATTTAAGTTTTATAGAATAGATATTTATAGATCAGTGAAAAACATCATCAGCAGTGTCTGGACCTATCTATATATTGTATGTACCCGCTGACGTGTGGTGTAACCATTTAAGTCGTTTTGCGTTTGCTAGTGAAATACCTGATTTGTCACATCTTTTGTGTACCTAGCCTTGTTTGTTGGCATGATGTGTTCTTTGGCATGTTTTATTTTCATGAGTTATTTTCCACAGCCTTTGAAAGTAATATTTTTGATGAGATGATGAGAGTAGACCACCACGATGCAGCCTCACCCAGGGCAACATTTCAGATTCTCTCCTCTTTAGTGCGGAGCCCTCTCCATGGTCAGGATCTTTTTTGGCAGTTCTTGAATTAAAAGGCCTCCTCATCATCACCTGCCTCGCCGGACAGCAGTGGAAGGCCTTGAGTCAGAGCTCCAACCTCTGGCCCCATACACAGTTTCTGTTTCCCAAAGAGGTGCCAGTAACGTTTTGGTAGCAAAAAGATCTTTTCAAGTGTTTTTAAGGATCCCAATAAAAAGTTTATTTTTATCAAAGCAGTTATTTTTAGCCAGCATCTAAACACATCCAGGGCCACATGCATGGAGAGTACTTGGCTTTACCTCGATACTTGTAAAGTACAGTTGACCCTTGAACAAAGGTTTGAACTGCACTGGTCCACAGGTATGTGGATTTTTTCCAGTAATCACCAGTACTGTTTTCAGTCTGTAGTTGGGAATCCTCGGATGCAGAGGGCTGACTGTGCATGGTTCTGCACTCTTCTCCGTAGGGGACTTGAGCATACATGAGTTTTGGTATTCACCAGGGCGTCTTGGAACCAATCCCCCGTGGATCCAGAGGGACCGCTAAGGTTGTGGGGAGTCAAAAGTTACACGTGGATTTTTAACTGCACAGGAGTGAGCACCCCTAACCCGCAAGTTGTTCAAGGGTCAGCTGTAGTGGTAGCCACCTCGGAGAAAGGCTATTACATTCAAGTTCTAGAGGCTATTGCTGTTAATTTTCTTTGTAAACCAAATTTTATGTATATATATCTTAATTATATATTATATAATTCTCACCCCAGTAATAACTATTACAATAGTTATGTTATATACTAATGTTACCATTATAATATAAATATTAATATAATAAATATAGTTATTAGATATAATATCTAGACTGCACTGAATTCTCCTGGACTTACAAGGTTAGGAAAGGAACTGCAACTCTCTTGTTTGTCTCTTCTTCCTCAGTTTCCTGAGATGAATGAAGTCTGCCAGGAGGATGAAAGAAAGGGCAGCATCTTCATCCCTTTTGTCATCCAGAACCTGGGCCTCTTGACAGGTTTCACCATCATGCTGCTCCTCACCATGTATTCAGGACAGATCCAGCTCGGGTAGGGCCCTGCAGGAGCCAGTGGGCATGGAAGTCGGGCCCTTGGCTGCCTGTTCCCTGGCCCTGGGACTCGGCATCCAAGAAGCACCTCCAGCGAGGCAGTTATATAAAAACTGTGACATGGACTGTATTCCTGCACTAAATGTCAGCTGTTTCGAAAATGCTCTATCCTAGTAATAAGCTGCCCTGGTGAACAATTGCCAGGTAGCACTTCTCTCCCTTTCCTCTCTCTTCTTCTCAGAGTGACTCTGGAACCTGAATGCAGCTTAGAAGACAAGCCTAACTTTTTTCTCAGCTTACCCTGGCCTCTGTCTCTTTGAACCAGAGCTGAGAGGTGTTGAATCTTTTGCCCCACCATGCAGAAATAGAGGCAGCAATCATAACCTGGTTACAAAGGTCAGGAGATGAATCTACATGCAGTTTGGGGGCCATGAATCTAAGTGTGTGTCCTGGAGCTCAAAGAGAACTGAAAGTTGGAACAGATGAGTAGGGCAAGGGGAGGGAGACCATCCTGAGTGAGAGGGGAAGTAGAACCGATGATGTGTGTCCCGTTCTGACAGTTACTGGAGCCCGCTGGGATGCTGGATGTTGATTTTGTGGCTGCACCTGGTGTTTGCTGGCCATCCGGGAGAGCGAGCATGTAGGTTCTGTACATTCAGTTGCCTGGACCTCCCCTTCTTTCTGAATTAACACTAACAAGAATGGAGGGCAGAGAAGGAAGACCTGCAAACAATCGACTGGTTTTGCTGTGGTTGCCACCTCCCCTTCCCCACTCCCATCTTCGGAGACTTTTTAGCTGCCTCCCTAGAAGCACATTCTGAGCACATTCACGATGCTGAGACTAGAGGGGAGACTGCACAAATTTACCTCCCCACCAACACGCGTGCTTGCGGAATTGGAGTACAACTTGTGTTCTTTCTGACAAGAGTAATCAGAAAAGGAGGCAGTGCAGGCAACATTTATGATTTGCTAATTAATTGCATAAGTAAAAGTATGAATAAGATGAACTCTTGAAATGGAAGGTCCAGAACGTAGGTTGGGCTCTGCAGATGTCTGTGGAACAGAGGACCTATTGATCACGCTGCGAATGGGTTATTAAACAGCACTGTCTAGGTTACCCCCTTCGTCCCTCACCCCAAACAAGAAAGGGCGAATCCTATATTGAATTGAATACTAACTGCTCTAACTCTCTTCAGAAAATGGCTTGATGGGCTCGTCTGTGAGACTGTAGGCCAGCCTCAGGCACTGTGGAGCCCTCTCCTCAGAACTCTGGCTTCAAGGGGAGCTAATCTCCAGGTTCACTAGGTGAATTGATTTATTATTATCATATTGATAATGTGAGATTCTTTAGCCACTTTGGGGAGCCAATCTCTCCAGAAGCCTTTCTTAGTGGTGCCCACAGTTGCAGCCCAGGGGCTGTGTTTGCAAACTGATTTGTGTGCATGACTGACAGTGCTGGCTCATTGCCAACACCTGTGAGTTTTTCTCTTCTTACCCAGAAAGACTTTCCACTAGACAGTAATTAAAAGCAGCCTCTATTTTGTTGTTTTTCTCTTCTGGGGAAACATCCCTCAAACCAGAAATATTCTTGAAAAGAACGTAAGCAGGAAATACTGCTGGTGATGCTTTATAAGTTTTTCTGCTTCTCTTGCCTGTTGACTGATAAATTTGAGAATGGGCTGAAGAGGAAGGAAAACAGTTACCAAGATTCTAGATTAAATATCAGGACTGACTCCTGATAGGATTATGGTCCAGTTTTACCAAAGAATCAATTCCTTGAATGTTGGCATCTAACTTTTTATTATCATTATTATTGTTACTGTTTTAAAACAATTCTTTGTCTTTTCTGTTCTATTTTTCTCAAATTGCTTTCAGGAGCTAGCAGAAAATAACAGTCAAACTTGAAGAGTTGAGAAGATTTTGCTTTCCTTAATTCACACTGATGTATGAAATTTATAGTTTTAGCATTCCCTATAGATCTGTCATTCCTTACAAATGCCATTATCCTTGAAGTACAATACTAAGTTAGAGTTAGTGGGTTTCTAGTTTTAGAAGAGCTCAAAAATGTAATCTTTAACAAATTAAAAAGTAAAATAATGAAATAGTAGTGTACTTCCCCTTTCTGTGCACATCTGTGTTAAGAACCTTCCGTTCATAGACAGCTGCCTCCAGGGGAAATTCTCTTTGAACTGTAGTTAGTCCAGGGGCCAGTCCTGGCTGGAGCTTAGGATGGGGAAAGCATTCAAATCATGCAACAGATTTGATGTTGCCATTGGCAACAGACTTGCCTTGTGAGTTGAAAATGTGGCGATTTCTTTTGGACTTTTAAGTGTTGAATTTGCTGTTTTAAGCATTTGTACATATTAGAAGTCTGAGGAGCAGTGAATTTTGAGGACTTGTTCACCCCGACATTCTCGTCTTCAACCTGTCTTTCCCCAGATGGACCAGCTCCTGTTAACAATCGCAGGGGCAGTCTGTCCTGTGCTGGAGCAGTGAACCAGAAGCAAGGGTTCTGCTGGTCACCCTTGCCCTGGCTAACAGGCTGCCTTCCATCTTTGCCCCCAAAAGTCTTTTGTGTCTAGTGTCAATGAGGGGCTTCACCCTGGGTTTAAAAAAAGAAGGCTTCTCTGTGTGGGTATCCTAAGACTTGTTTTTAGTAAGTCCTCTTCCAAAGAGATGGTAGTATGCCGGAAATCTGCTGAAAAATGAAAAGTTGTGTGATTTTCGCAAGAGGTTAGGTTTTTACTCATATTTCCTTTTACAGTTCTGCAGTTCCACCACAGTATTTTTTTAAAATAACTCAGGAGTTATGAGGATAAATTAGAAAAGAAAATAACTTAAGTTATATGGACTTTAAATGTTTTATTTGTAAGATTCTATAAATAAAGCTATATTCTGTAACTGTTGAATCCCAGGTGTGTGATCTTTTGGCATAACGTGGGTGCAATGAAGCCTGCTCAACACAAGGTGGCGATGGTGACTCGCTGACTTAGAAAGTTTTGTTTATTGGTCCAGCTGAACATTTGAAAGGATTTTAGAAGGATCCTTAAGTATCATAACATTCTCACTTTAAATGATTAATTTCTCTTTTATGGAGCCTGTGACTTCACTGACCTTGCATGGCAGTGCTTCCTAAGAAGAGCTTTCCATCACACTTTTCCCCTGTGTAAATCCATGATTTGAAACTTGAATAGTATACGTGGTTCATTTAAACCACATCTCCTGTATGTCGTACAGGGAAAAGTTCTTGAAATTCTAAATCTTTCCTTATTCCTGTTTAGTCGCAGGGCCAGGGATTTGTTGTTTTCTTTTGACAATAAAAATGAGCAGTAAGGTAAAAATTGAGGCAATCTCTCTACTATATGCTACTTCATACGTTAGAGACCACCCAGTGCCTGTCGCTCAGTCCTTCCATTTTTTTTAAATTCAAGAATAATATATGAAGTGGCTCATATTGGTCTTTTAAACTGCATTAACTACTATATCAGACCATCACCTGCTGGAGTTGTTCAAAATGAAATTCACTCCATCCTTTGGTTGTACCACCTCTGAAGAGCCTAGGCTGGGATGGGTGCTTCCCTGCGACACCTGTTACTGGACTGGCATTGTGATTGCTGTTGTTCTTTATACACCGAATTCATTCTTGGTGGAGCTGTATCTGGTGTCTTTCTGTGATTTCAGCACCTGTGACCCAGAAAGGATGAATGAAAAGGCCAAATGAAGTGCGTGTAAGTTCATTGTTTGTGAACATGCTCCTTTTTCCACTGGCCACACTACCTGTTGTGGTTTCCTATCTTTGGTGTTGTTGCTTATGCCTTGTTACCTGGTCCTCCTCTATTTAGAAACAAGTTTGGGAGAGGTGACTGTGGCCCATATAGAACAGAGCTAAGCAAAGTAAACAGATCATTAAGAAGATTAAAACTTTGATCTTAGCCATGTCTTTGTAATACTCTTAACCAGCTAAGCCATTTAGGACATTTTTGGTGGAGGGCAAATGACCTTCTCTCATGTAGTTTATGCACGCTCTTCTTTACCATTCAGTGATGCTGAGATCTGATTTGAGCAAAATCCATTTCAAGAGAATAAAGACACCCAAGTGCGGACATAAAACAAGGCTTTTGATTTGTGGAAAAATAAAATGCTCATCTATATTAAAGAAGTTTGTACTCTCAATGATCTAGTGTGAAATACCTAGACTTCTGAAGATTGGTAGGTTCGAATCCCAGCAGAAGTGAATCCCTTTCATCTTTCTAGAATAAAATGAATTACATTCCATTTAAAGTAGAAAAAAAAGTAGTGGTTGGAAAAGATCCATAGGTCCTTATCAACCTTCAGCTAAGTATGTTTAGAGTTGCCAGCCAAAAAAGATTTTTCTTTCCAACATCACAACCCCTTCTTCCCAGATGTCTAGTCAGCGTTTATTTTAAACGAAGGAAGGGAGTTAACAGACTACCCTTCCTGTACAAGTATAAGAGCAATCTTTGATCCTGGCAGTGGGTGGGATTCTGAGATGGCAGCATCGATTATAGTTAAGGAATAACCCAAAGTGTTCTGACTCTGGCAATCATAAGCCAAGAAGTGGTTCTGTTTTCCACCAGGCTCTGAACTTTTTTCTCTATCTGTGGTTTGCTTATAAATCTTTGGAACATGGAGGTTACCTAAGAATAAGCTTAGGCAGTGATCCATGTCGTTTTTTCAGACATATGCACTTGTAGTTAGAAAGCTACCAGCAAATTCCTTAGTGGAGACCCCTGACAAATATTTTGGTAATTCTAAACGTGAAATGAGCGCTAAAAATATATATTGTCCTGCGTTTATTACTTTCTCTTTTTGTGTGAACACATTTAAGTGGGATATTGCTGTCTGTCAGCGTGTGAGGTGGTAGAGACAACCAGAGCGGCTTCTGCCCTGGAGTAAGAGGCTATTCAGGCCCCAGGCTGGGATGTTGGGAGCAGACTGAGAGACAGGAGGCATGTAGGCGGCAGAGCATGTGAAGTTCTGCATACCTCCTTGGGACCACAGTACAGCACTACCCAGTCAACAAAATAAGAATCAAATAAGGTACAACCCTGGAGGGTAATGGGTACACCCATGCCACAGCCCACCTTCAATGTTTCCAGGTGTGGCCCACCTCCTGGCCAGTCACCCTCTTGTCCAGTCACCCCTATGTCCATCCGGAGCCAGGCAGGGCCCCTGTGCAGTTACTGGAGGTAGCAGAAGTCTTAAAGCAGTGGTTACCAGCATCAGCTACCATGTGGCCATCCAAGGTCAATATCAGGCTCTGTGACCCCTGCACTGGCTCTGCAGACATGTTAATGTTAGACAGGAAGCAACCAGACCTGTTGGATACCTAGATGCAGCTGTTGCCCCAGTCAGCTTCAGGATGTTTCCATCGGAAACCACAGCTACACCTGTGGGGGCACTAAACTGCCCCTGGCCCTCTCCTTGGGAGCCAAACTCGAAGAGGAACTCTCAGCTGGCACTGGACACCTTCACTGAGTGGTTATGGAAATTCATCACTACAATCTCATTCGTAGCCGCAAAATTGGGCCCAACCATCACTGGCCCCATGGCCTTCAAGATAGCCGATGAGCTTGTGATTGGGCTGGAAGGTCAAGAAGATGCATTATCACGTTGCCAGCCACATGATATGTCCGTTCAGGTCTCGCTTGGGGCCCATGAGGTGACTTGCTCTTTTCTTGGTCTTGAACTTGCTCTTAGGGAAAAAGATGCTGACCAATGGTTGTCATTGTCTGTAACAATAATGTCTCCATTTGTGTCCACTGCCACACCTGTGGAGCACCGCAGCTGCCCAGGTGAGTGTCCTTGGGCCCCAAAGTGAAACTTGATCTGGCCCTCATTAGAGAAACCTGGATACGTTGACTATAGCTGTCTGCTACCACTGTGGGGCCACAGCAAGCCGAGGACCACCTGTGAATTGGTGAATTTGCCCTTCTCCCTCCCAAGACTGCCAAAGTCTTCCGTAGAGCTGTCCTTCCATACACCACCTGTGCTGTACTTGGAGCTGGACCCACACACCACCACCCAGTACGTGTGATGGCCTGGGCGTCAGCGATTGGACATGGAAGAGCACAGGACCCAGGCTACAGGGCACGAATGTTGCCTAGTTATTTTTAAATTCATCAACATTTAAGAATGGCATCCAAGCCAGTTACATGGAAATTCCTTACAAAACATGATGTTAACCTTGTGAGTTTTAAGGGGAAGGAGAACAACTAATTAATAAAGAAGACTTCCCCCCCCCAAAAAAACAAAGGATTAGCTCTTTAATTATAGATGCTAGTAAGGAGGGGGAAAAGTCTCTTTGATCTGTATCCTCCCAGATTCTTTCAAGTGACATGTCCCCTATAACTTCTTGAAGAGGTTAATAAAACAAGCTCATTTGAAGCCATGTCTGGTTGCATCCTATACTCATGGCCCTTGAAAAGAAATATCTCATACTGCCAAATTCACACACTTTAAACATTTTGTAGTAATTGTCCAAATAAGGTAGCTCCCCCGCACCCCCGCTTCTTGAAAATTGTATGAGCAGGAGAGAGATTAAATTTAGATTTTTTTTCTGGAAAAACTGATTTTTTAAAAAATTAAATTATTTTTTCAGTATAGACAGTTCAGTGATGATGTATCTAACTAAAAGGGTAGATAAAATCTAAACATTAGAGATCTCAACATTGTTTTCATTTGGTTTTAAAGTGTGTTATATTTACCATGTTCCCCGAAAATAAGATCTAGCCAGACAATCAGCTCTAATGCGTCTTTTGGAGAAAAATTAATATAAAATCGGTATTGTATTATATATTATATTATATACCTGGTTTTACAATAAAATAAGATGGGGTCTTATATTAATTTTGCTCCAAAAGACGCATTAGAGCTGATTGTCCAGCTAGGTCTTATTTTCAGGGAAACACGGTATTCCTACAAATCTATTTTTCTAATTATGCTCTACTTAGCCTAATAGAAAACTATGTTGCATTCCTTGGTTCATACATTAAAATTTTGCTTGACAACTTCCTTGATCTAGCTAATGGTAATACTTTTTTCATTGGAAATTTTTAGGTAACCTTATAAGCAAGTTTAAATAAGAAAGTCCTTAGAAACGTGTTTACGTTTGGTGCTTTTTGAAGCAAATGAAGGATTTGCTTTAAAGGATTAGCTCATTAATTATAGATGAATGAAAACCTACTAGCCCAGGGTTCTGTGTGAAAGAGCAAAAAGAATCGATTGTGTCCATTCCATCACCGACTGGCTGTGTGAAGTCTGATATGTTTAACCCCAATGTCTTTATCTCTGAAGTGGAAATGATCATTTCTATACTATCTCCATAAGTGTGATGAGAACTATATGTATGAGCAAGTACTTTATAAATTGAAACTCTATAGCAGTGGTAATTAACATTTTGTTGCTTGGATTCCTTTGAGGGTCTGAAAAATACATGCTTTTCCACACACACCCCCAAAACCTTATAAATACACCCAAAACCATAATTTCATTTACAGTTGCAAGCTGAATGGGAAGGAAACGATTTGAAGCCCTTAGCACCACAGGTTCAGAACTTCTGTTTCCGACAAGAGTAAGATGGTATTCATTCATTCGACAAGTGATGGAGCTCCCACTCTGTGCCAGCTGGATCATGACCATGGCGGTGAACAGGACCGACGGTGGTGCTCCCCTTAAGGAGTAAGTGTAGGCACAAAGAAACAAGTGCTACAGATAAATTACCTTAGGGTGGTGACGAAGTAGCGAGCGGGTGGAGTGTTGTATGCAGCTGTCAGGGAAGTCCTCTTTCAGGAGAAGGCATCTGAGCTGAGCCGCAAGGAATGAAGCTGCTTTGTGAAGATCTACGAGAAGAATGTTCCAAGAAAAGAGACAGCAAATGCAAGAGCTCTGGAGCAGAAATGAGCTTGGTCTGTTTGAGGTCAGTTTGTATAAATTGTAGTATGTATGGTATAAATAAGGTCACTATGTCTGAACTGTAGTGGGCGTAGGGGATGAGATTTGAGCTGAGTTCAAAGTAGACAGGAGTCAGACCACTTTCGGGAAAGGGGGAGATATTTTCAGCTGAGGAAAGGCAGAAATCAAGATTTATGTTTTTCTTAGATTGTTGCAAAAGTAATGGCGGTTTAAAAGGTTAATAATTGTAAAAACCGCAATTACTTTTGCACCAGCCTAATAGTTTAGAAAGAACTGTTGTGTGGAAAAATGGACTGTAGGGGGAGTACGAGGACAGGACATGGTGTGTGAGGGACCGAGCCTCCCCCTCCGCCTCCTTCCACTCTACATTTTTGGCCCAAGTAACTTGATGAATGCCAGTGCCCTTTACCTCTGGCATCTTACCTGCGGAATGCTGGAGCCCAGGTGTGAGAGAGGTATTAAATTCTATTCTCCTTGACTGTACTGTATTATGCAGCTAGTAATGCCTACCACCATTTTCTCCTGGTTTGTAATGGTGCAAACAAAAGTAATAGGAAATAATGACATCTTTGAGGCTTCCCATCCTTGTCATAGGTCTCACAGTGTTGGATTCTCCCAGGAAGACCAAGGGATGGCACACTGTTAAGAGGTTTGCACATGGCCCCCAAAAGTGGCCTGAATATCAGCTGTCAATACCAGGGGTGCCCAAAAAAATGTATACCCGTGACTTGTATTCATCTTTTGTTATTGGTATATACTGAGTATTACAATTTTAATACAGTTTTTTCCTTTCTTAAAATGCAAATACATTTTTTTGGCATCCTCTGTGTATATTACTAGTCAGCAGAACTTTTATTAGCATTTTTTTACTTACAAGTGTCTAAAGAGATTATAAATTTGGTATCAGGCTGTTATAAGCAGGATGTTGCTTTGAGCCATGTCCTTCCAATTACAAAAAAATATATATTTTTTAATAAATGGGTGGATTTATTTTATAAGAATTGAGTGCAAACTTAAAAACAAAAACAAAGCTCTTCATCAAGAATAAACACAAAAATCTAAGTAACAATCCTGCAATCGTGCATTTTAACAGAAAGTACAAAAAATGTTTTTTTAAATCTGGATTTGCTAATTCTTTTAGATCTTAAAACTGTGGGGGTGGGGTGCATTGCAAGTTAATTTAATTTAAATTAAATGCACTCATAGAAAAATATGAATAAAATATAGTATAGTATGTGATGTCCATATAGTGTGTATTGCTAATAAAAACATTTTCTATAGTGCTTTTCATATAAAGTTAGAGATTATACACTATAAAATACCTTTTGTTCTGTGTAGCTATTTCAGAAATGCTCATTTTACTCTAGTTTTAAAAATATTCTACAGTTCTCTTGCCTGCATTTGACACAGAAGTTCAGTATTTAGTGGCTGCAAACAGAAACTGGAGCCAGGTTATTTTTACACAAGAGCGGAAACTAGGATTCCCTGTGCTTTTGTTAAATTAAAAGCATTCATAATTATTTCTCAGAAGAGCCGGTTGTTAATTAAGGTTTCGGAAGTGCTCAGGGAGTTTCAAAAGGAAATATACCAAGTCTCACAAGCCCTGTAAGATGGAAACCTAGATTTGAAGAAATTAGTAGAAATGCCAGTTTAACATGATTCCTGGTAATTTCAAATATTTAGTCAATTCTGACCAATGCAGAAAGTAAAAGGAAAGAGAAATCAGATTCACCAATTAGGTAATAATACGAATGACCCTGGCCAGGTGGAGAGGTGTACGAGCTGAGTAAAATAGAACTCTCCAGTTGTTGCTGGGAGCTGCTAATGTGCAGACTGAAAACATCACCACCAACAACAAAGTTAAGTCTTACTTATTAAAAAACGGGGTAAGGAGCTTAGAGTTTTCTTCTTTTTATATTTCCATGGAGTGATTCTAGATGTTTTGTTTTGATCAGAGAAGTCAGATAGAAAGTCCCCCTGATGAATATTTAATGCTTCTGGAAATAGTCCTGGTCAATAGTCCTTTGGAAAAAAAAATAGCACTTTATTTTCACCTGATTATAAACTAATACTTTCTCACCATAGAAAATTGATAAAATACAGAAAATTAATGTTTGTTTTTTTATGTCACTCTTAATCATACACCATGAAATGGCTACTGTTAACCTTTCTTTTCTCTTCAGAGAATGCTCTGTGAGGGTATGGACTGTGTTGATTTTAGGTCATCACTGTATCCCTACTATGTAGCACAGAGCCTGGCACAGGCAGCACCTAATTAGTATTTATTGAATGAATTAACATATTAATATTTCCTTCTAATCTTTTTAGAAAAGATTTGTTTGTTAACAAAATGGGATCCATACTGTACATGATTATATTCTAGCTTTTTCACTTTCCATTATCTCCTGAGGATTTTTCTCATGATATCAAATATCTGCTAAATCTAAAATGTGATGATTTTTCATAAGGTATAATATTCCATCCAATATCATACTTCATTTAACCATTTTCCTATGCAAATGAAATCATATAGTATGTACTATTTAGGGTCTTGCTTCTTTTGTTCACCATAATGTTTTTGAGATGCATCCATATGGTTGCATGTATCTCTTATTAGTTGAGCAGTATTCTATTGTTTGGATAATTATTGCTGTTGGGTAAAGTACCTAAGACTAGAATTACTGGGTCATAGTGTAGGTGTATAGTTAACTTTATAAAAAACTTCCAAACTGTTTTCCAAAGTAGTTGTAGCATTTTGCTCTCCCACCAGCTGTGTAGAAGAGTTCCAGTTGCTCCCATCCTCACCAACACTTGGTATTGAGAGTCTTGAATTTTAGCTATTCTGCTAGGCTAGTGCAGTGGTATCTCAATATAGTTTATTTTGCATTTTCCTCATGACTAATGATACTGACAATCTTTAAATTGGCCATACATATATCTGCTTTGATGGATACTGCCAAATCCCTTTGCAGAGAAGTTGTGCTAATTTATAATTGTACCAAGAGTGTCACCTTTTAAAAATGTTTCCCAATTTGCTATGTGAAAATGGCATCTTGTTTTAATTTGGATGTTTATTACTTATGAAGTGGAATATTTTTTAATGTTCAGTACCTTATAATTTATTCTTCTATGAATGTTTTTGTTCATGGCCTTTGCCCATACTTGTGTTGTAGAGCTTTTTTACTGATTAGTGAAAGTTCTTTACACTGACATAAGACACAAATATTTTCCCAGTTTTGTGCCTTTTAATTATGTTTATCTTTTTCAAGTAGTTAAACATAGCATTCTTTTGTAATTCCTTTCATTACTTTTGAGCTTAGAAAGTCCTTATCTGAACTTAGTAAATTGGTTTTAATCTAATAAATGCCCACTTGGGGGAGGGGATGTCAGCATCTTGGCATCCATTAGTTCTAGAATTACCACTATTATCCAAGTGGGATAACTTCATTTTCTTCTAGATTGTTTTCTTTTATTTTTTTACACATAACTCTTTAAAGCAGGTTCATGTTATTATGCTGTTATGGAGTGGCTCCAACTTGGGATCCAAATAGTTGGTTAATATTTCCACTACTGTTATAGAATAATCCATCTCTCCACATTGGTTTGCAATGGTTTACTAAACTTTTTGTTTTTAGCTATCCTGTTTATGTTCTTCCAGATGAATTTTAGCATCTACTATGCTGCAGGGACCAATTTATTTTTGACCTTTAGAAGTTTGCTGTTTGATAGTGCTGTGGATCTCTGATTACTTCTTAAATGAAGAACTTCCTCAGGATATCTGAACAATTCTCTTGGGTGGAAGCCTGAAGTCAAGACCCAAAAATACATAACCAAAGTACTCCTGCCTTGCTGGGGTTTCTCTGCATGGCCTTAGGTCAAAACTCTAAGGCATAATTCAGTCTGACTCCAGTGTATGTCCCCAGATCTCCTCCCAGTACATAAATCTATATTAATGCAGATTTATGCTTAAGGCCTATAATCTTTTAGCTAGGAGCTGTCCAAAAGAATTTTCTACTATGATAGAAATGTCCTATTCTACCATGTCCAATAAGATAGCAACTAGCCACACATAATTATTGAGCATTTGAAATGTGGCTAGTGCACTTGAGGTACTGAACATTTAAACTTTTTATTTTACGTAATTTAAACGTCCATAGCTATGTATGACTTCTTATTGGCCTTCACAGGAACTGTTAAAACTGGTTTGCCTATAATTTGCATATACTTCCTTGGATCTGTTTCTTCTTTTAAAAAAAGCTTTCAAATACAGTTGACACTCGGTATTATATTAGTTTCAGATGTATAGCATAGTGGTTAGACATTTATATAATTTATGAAGTGATCCCCCCAATAAGTCTAGTACCCACCTGACACCATACATAGTTATTACAATATTATTGACTAATTTCCTATCCTGTACTTTATATCCCCTTGACTATTTTGTAACTGCCAATTTGTACTTCTTAATCCTTTCACCTTTTTCACCCAGCCCCCAAACCTCCTCCCATCAGGAAACCATCAGTTTGTTCTCTGTATCCATGAGTCTGCTTTTGTTTTATTTTGTTTAGATTTCACATACAAGTGAAATCATATGGTATTTGTCTTTGTTTGACTTATTTTACTTAGCCTAATATCCTCTCGTTCCATCCATGTTGTCGCAAATGATAAGGTTCGATTCTTTTTTATGGCCAAGTAATATTCCGTTGTATATATGTACCACATCTTCTTTATCCAATTGTTTATTGATGGACATTTAGGTTGCTTCCATATCTTAGCTCTTATAAATAATGCTGCAATTAACATAGGGATGCATATATCTTTTTGAATCAGTGTTTTGGATTTCTTTGGATAAATACCCAGAAGCAGAATTGCTGGTTCATAAGGTAGTTTTAGTTTTAATTTTTTGAGGAACCTCCATACTATTTTCCATAGGAGCTGCACCCTGGATCTGAGTTTCAGTATTCTATTATCATTACTAAAATCAAAACACGTTTGACTTTCGCAGGCACTGTATTCCACGAGGGAGGACAGTCACAGTAAGACAGTTGCTGTTCTAGGCTTACAATTTAAGGAGAGAAAAGGTCAGTTTTTAACCTAAAGCTGAGCCAGATTAAGGCTCTCCAGAAAGACTTGCCCCAGTAAGTCTTCCACAGTAAGCATGTTCCACATGTAAGCGTGTTCCACATCATGCTTACGATGTCCCACAGTAAGCATGAGGGGGGAGGCAGATACTGTGTCACTGCGTCCAAGGGGGAAGGAGTTGCTTCTAGCTGAGTAGGCAGGGCTTATGAGAAGGTCTGTTCCTTTCACGGAGGAGGTGTGACCTGGGGGGCTCCCTGGAGCTGCTGCCCTCCCCTTTTTCTTAGAAGTGGAAAGAGAGGAGGCTGCAAGACCTAGGCCAGGGCCTTATCCATCCCACATGGAAAACTGAGCCCCTCGACCCCAACTACTGGATTGGAACTAGGATGGACACGAAGGTCCTTCTTACTGTACTAACAGCCCTCAACAAATGTAAAAACTTAAATCAGGGGTTTAAATAGGTTTGGTGACGGGGTGTTTAAACGGTGGGTAGGAGTGGGGTCACATCGATAGACTCCTAGAGTGGGCGGAATATCCAGAGGCAAGGGCAAGAGGCCTCCGGTGGGGAAGGTGTGAGAGGACAAGGGTTCTCTGCACGGTGACTCCAGAGTGACAGGAGGTTCGCGACTCCACTGAGCAACGGCTGGGTCGCTCCTGCCGGGTCACAAGATGGCCGCTCTGTGGCTGCGCCTCGCCCTGCAGGACGTCGGGGCTGGGGTTAGGGGCTACAGGCCAGGGCAGCCGCGGGCCGCTCCGAGTCTGCTGCAGGGAAGGCAGGCCGAGGAGAAGGGAAACCCAGCTGTCGGAAGCCGTAGAGGAAGGAAGCGCGCGTGCGCAGGGGCCGGCCGCGGGGCCGGGAGGAAGGGTGAAGGGGGTTCCGCGACAGCCGGGGCCTGAGGTCAGGGAGCCGCGCGGGCGGGACAACAGGCCGCGGGGAAGTTGGGAGGGCGGCGTGCGGGAGCGCGCGCGCGCACACGCGGGCCGGGTCGCGAGCAGCCGCGGCCACCCCGGTTGCCTCCCTAAACCGCGATCGCCGGTGCTCGCGACTCGGCGCCTGAAGACAGATCGGCCGGTGGGCCGGCGTCCCGTCAGCCGGGTTGCGGTAGCCGCTGCCTCCTGGTGCCTGGGCCGCCCTGAAGAGCCGGGACCGGGGCGCGGCGGGCTAACTGGCCCGGGGAGCCGACATCGCTGGGGACGCCGGCGGAGGTGCACGCTGGCGGTCTCCAGGAGCGGGGAGGAAGCCAAGAGGACCATGTCCGGGAGGAACCTCCACCTTTCCACCACCGAACGCGTCGTCAAAGGTGCCAAGCGGTCAGGGCCTTCCTCGTCGGTCCGCGGGGAAAGGGCCCTTGGCCGGTTCGGGGATGGAGGGAGGGAGCCAAGGAGGGGACACGGGAGGGCGGCGGGGTACCCAGGCTGCGCTCATCCCGGAGGAGGACCTGGAGGGGGTGTGGGAGCGCGGAGGGCGGGATCCCCAATGGGATTGCCCCGCGGGGGCCCCGGGCGTTTTCTGTTGCACCTAGTAGATCCGCAGCGAGCGGGGCTTCCAGATGGGGTGGGGATTTCTTCTCCTACAACCCCAAAAGGGCCTGGGTCCCATCATTCTTTAAAAGAAACAATTCCTCTCTTTTAGTCCCTTATCTGGGGAAGCCATCTGGTAGATTTTTCCAACTCAGATCTTTCTGCTGCTCCCCTTCTGTAGAATCAGATCAGCTCGCCCCTCCCCCTCCCCCCTTTTTAGGACATATACCAAGTACCTTTTGGCCCACTTTCTCCAGATCGTCACAAGTTCCTGCGGTTATTAAAAGAAACAGTATGGTGAAATAAATACAAATAAATCCATTTTATAGTGTTTGAAAGGGATTTACGGATCTCTTGACATGTTGGTATTTTATTTTGCTTTTGGCCATGAAAACTTGGAGAATGATGTTTGTGCTCTGATTCAGATGTCCAACATAAACTAAAATGTTCCTTACTAATACTTGTAGGGTTTTACATTGTAGTTGTTTCTGCCTTTCAACTAAGACTACCGGTTTAAACATAACCAGTAATGTATGTGCTTCGTTTGTTCAGTCATAAGACTTAAGTACAACTCCTCTCTCTGAGTTTTAACAATCGGTTTGAAAGCACTATTTTATAAGAAGGGAATATACCTAGAAGAGCTGTATTAGTGGCCTCGGGATAAAGGGGTTAGCTATAAGTGGGGAAGACTATTAAAATACTTTTATTTTTTTCATTTTGGTAATTAGAAGGAGAAAGTAAACTAAAATTGGTGACAAGAATGCATTTTTTTTAAGTGTAAAAGCCTGTAGAATGGTCAGTGAAGTGGGAGAATTTTACTGTTTAACTAGGTCCTACCCCCCCCATGAAAACATTAAGCATCATAAATGATTGTCTACACTATGTTAATTTGAGTGTGTGACTTAGTTTCCCCCATCTAAAAAGTCAGCATCATGTTGGTCATAATGTTGATTATCTACACTATATAATATTTAGTAACTATAATGGGATTTTTGAGATTTATCTACTCAGCATTTGTCTGGTATCATTAGGGATTTAAGTGAATTGTTCATATAGCCCTTGAACTGCTATATTATTCTGCCCATTTTAGTGTCAATCTTTATCATATATAACCCACAAAGAGTATATAACCATCTCTTGAAGTTCAGAATATACTAAGCATAACCTTTTTTTGATAAATCAAGGTCATCATTATGTACATTAATTTCTGTTCTGTGCTGTTAATATGGCCGGTGCATTCTGCTGTGTAAGGGTGTTGTCAGTTTCCTCCTGTACTAAAATGACTCCTCACTGCTGTACCAGGTTAGTGCTTTTGTCTGTGTTTGGTTTATCTCCTCCTGTAGTGGTCTCTATCTTTCAAAATATGCCTTCTAATCTACCACTTCTAAATTGAAGTAGGCAGGGAAACCAGATAAACCAGAATTATGTATCAAGTGAGGATAAATGGAATCTGAGTGAAGCTTAGTGGCAGTCCTTAGATCTTCACGAATCTCCAATTCTGATCGCCATTGTAGCATGTAATTTCCACCGTAACATGCATAAGATATAAAGGAAATTTTTAAATGAACCGTTCAGACTCTTAAATATAGAAGTAAAGTCAAATGCCGTTAAAATGCATGTTGTTGTTAGGCATGCTCAGAGTTAAGTGAACACCCTCACAGTCTTTATGTTTTTTGACAAAATTATAAATTACTGCATGTTGTGTACTTCATACAGTTACTCTCAAATAAATGAAACAAATGATTTCAGGACTTTAGAATGTGTGAATTTGTCTTATATATAAGAACTTTAGCATAAGAACCTGACCACAGCAATTTTGGCTTCTTGGTGACTTATGTTACTTTGTTTCTGGGTTTTCCAGAGTGTGAAATACTTGAAGTTTGTTCTAAGAAAGTAAGGTATCAGTGTATATATAGTAGGTCCATTGCGTTGGTACTAAATCCTGATGTTATGTTATCTTGTCTGGCCAGAGTTTGTCTATATTTATTCACAGCTGGAAATCTTTTTCTGAGGTGAGACCACACCCCAGTTGTTTTTGATTCTGTCATTTCCTGTTAACTTTAAAGTCTACTTAATTGTTTTGTTTGAGCAAATCTTAGAGAAGAATGGGTGGGTGGAAGTGATTTGTATTATAAGTGTCCTTCAAACAGCAACTTTCCTAAAATGAAGGACTAGACTGGTAGTCAGAAAACCTAGGTTTTACTGCTGCTTCTGGAGCTTATGTGTGACCTTGTTTGTTTTTTTTTTTTTTTTTTTTCAACCTTGCCTTTTTACTTAAACTGCCTTTCTTTCCCTTCAGTAATCTCATTTGCAAAATAGGGTTAATAATATTTTCTTTGTCAGGCAGCTAAGCCATGCAAATAACGATGGCTATGAAAAGCTTGAGACCAGGTACTGTTGTGAAACATGATAGTAGTTTGATAATAGATCATTTACTACATAAGTAGTTAGTAGGGAAGCTATTGACATTTGAAAAATATCAGAATTAGAACATATATGAAATTATAAAGTAGGAAACTTCCCAGTCCGGAAAATGTCTCTTCTACAATATAAAGGATAGCTGGGTAGAATCCCATGGGTAACAATGTGAAGTAACCAATACAATTCTCTCTAATACTTCCCTGGCAGCTGGTTTTTTCTCTAGCAGGTGAAGGTGTTTATGTTTAAAAATAAGTTCTTATGATTTCATTCATTCATTAAATGTTTATGGAGAGTATGCCAGTAGTTAGGTGCTCATTTGTTTCTTCTTTGTTTTAAAAGAAACATTTCTGTGAGCCTCCAGTCCCTTTGCACTACTGCTATCTGGAGAAGTAAACTAGAAACAAATCATTGAACTGTGAAAATCTTTCAGCTTGACCTTTTTTTTTTTCTTTTTTTCCCGGTTTCCAAGTTTCTTTTCCTGTTTAAAGAATTTTTCTTTGACAGTGATTTTTATAAAAAACAGTTTAGTCCTCTGGGCTGAATCTTTTCAGAAGCAATGAGGAAATTTCACTAGGAATTACATGACAGATGTGGCGAATCCTTTGTCTAAGTTTGTTATTTGGTGGCTGAATGGGGTTTAACAGAAAAGTCAAGCTTTTTCAGTAAGATGATGATACAGTTCTCCCATTCCCTTGGAATTCAAATATATTGTATAGTCACAGAATGTACTGTCATTTAGAGCACACATTAGAGGCTACTAATTATTTCACATCCTGGCATTGGGAATAGTGTAGCTATGGCTTCCTTAAAAGATTTTAAGTAGTTTGGAAAGAAATTGCTATTATCCCAAGTATCCCCTGATCCCCATTTCAGTCTCTGGTACCTATACCTCATTTACTTCCATAGCTCTTGTTCCCTCTCCTCTTTCATATATGAGAATGGATTTAATTTACCAAGGCTTTAAAAATTTTTTTTTTCTTTTTAAATATAAGCTTAACCCTGCTAATTATAAAATTGGAAAGTCAAAAAGGGAAGAAAACAATGGCTTCATATTTCTTCCCTCCGGAAACAACTGCTTTTAATACTTCTCATGTATTTTCCTGTGCTGGTATATTTTGGAATCAAAGGAAAATATCACATATATTTAAGCTTTTATTATGCAAATGTTTTCATGTTATTTTAATGTAAATATTGTAATTTTACCTAAATTCTTTCATGATGGTTTCAGTCAACATGAAAATGGTATGAAAGTGTTTATACTCATGTTTTGGTCTTTTATATTTTTAATCATTTGATACAATACCAACCCAAAAGAAACATTTTCAAGTATAAATGTTCCTTCCATGTGAACAAGTCATATAGGGCATATCTGTTGAATTTGTCAATAGGATTTATTCAAGTTAGGCTTAGTTTACCATTGTAATTAAGCTGCCAAGCTATTTAAACATGAAAAATCGGTGCTATTTGAGATTCATACCTCTAAGTGGACTTTTAAACCTCGGAAAGGACATCTTAACTTAAACACTTAATTCTTATTTGAGCAGGAATAAGTTGTTCTTTTTACTTGTATGTTAATGATTGTGATTGAAACCTTATTTATATCAGACATTTGATAATAAAGCTTTCTTCCATAAAGTAACATAGTATCACATTTTATTGTAAAGTTAAAAATATGTTAGTGGATCATTTCAGAGAAAAGTGCTAAGGACTCATTATTTAAAGTGAATTAAAGAATTAATTAAAATCCTTTTCCTAAGCTATATTTGGTAATAGAAATATAATGTCTTTCCATTAAAGTGACATTTCGGAGAAAAGCTATGTTGTATACATATCTGTGAGAAAAAAACTTATTCAGCTAATTCTGATCTTTGTCATCATTTTGGAGCTTTGCTGCTACTTAATTACTAAAGGACTAAAGGAAATAAAGGGTGTCTTAATTAACATCCTTTGGTGCAATCACTAATAGAATATAACTCTGAAAGTTTTCATGTTAAATTTTAGCTGAATTTTAAATTTCAAAACTGAAGTTTAAAAATCTCAACTGAAAGTAAGTGATATCCAAGTTATCTTTGTAATCTACCTAATTATTCAGATGTATGCAAAGAGAACTTTTAGTTCCCTATATTCACTTTTATTTTATTGGCAAACTAGATTCGTATCATGGTATCTTTTAGTTTCTTAAGTCTTTGTTTATTATTAGAAGGTCTAACTTGGTAACTAGGATCTCTAGATTGGGTGACAGGAAGATAAAGATATGCTGTATGAGCTGGCCAAGCAATGTATGTCTTTGATGATCATTATTAGCTTTATTGAATGCTAACAATCCGTGATGATGTTGTGCAATGTCTGGACGATGTCAGCCCAAGAGGCTGAAGTTCTAAATGAAATAAACACTGGAAAATCATCTAAGAATTCATTCAAGAATTACCTATGTCATCCTTGCTAAAAGTGTTTAACCTCCATCTAGTTATAGTAAACAATCAGACAAATCCAATTTCAGACAAATCCAATTTGTGGGACTTTCTACAAGACGACTGGTCTGAACTCTTCAAAAATGTCAAAGTTGGACGACTGGTTAGTTCAGTTGGTGAGAGCGCGGTGCTCTTAACAACAAGGTTGCCAGTTGGATCCCCACACGGGCCACTGTGAGCTGCGCCCTCCACAACTAGATTGAAACAACTACTTGACTTGGAGTTGACGGATCCTGGAAAAACACACTTAAAAAAAAAAAAGATACGGGGGATTATGCTAGATGAAAGAGAAACGATAGTCAAGAATAGTGCCAAGCCTGGACTTGGAACATAAAAACCTATAGACACTTTGCAGACAACTGGAGAAATTTGAATATGGAGTATATATTCGATAACATCAATATTAAATGTGGTAATATGGTATTATCATTATAATGGAGAATGTTCTTATTTTTAGGCAATACCTGATGAAGCATTTAGGTTGAAATATCATGATGTATGTCTGTAATGCTCTCAAATAGTTCAGAAAAAAAATTATGTATTTGCTGAGCAAGAAAGCAAACATGGCAAAATGTTCACCCTGGTGAATATAGGTAAAGCGAAAATTGGTGCTCATTTTACTATCCTTTCACTTTTTTATAGAATTTCAGTTTTTCCAAATATAAAATTGGGGGAAGAAAAAAGTACATTTAAGAAATGCCTCAAAACAGCTGGGCTTGCGAAAGGCTCCCATCATGTTTGAGGATTCAGTAGTCTTAGGGAAAGATAAAAAAGAAGAAAATGAGTTTTAAAGTATATTATAGCTGATGCAAAGTGGAAGTACCTTGTTTAGCAGAAAAGGAGGTTGTTTCAGCTACATGGGAGGGCTTGGAAAAACAAGTAGAAGTAAGGATGGAGAAACAGTATACTTGCCTAAGGAGTAGAGAGGATGGGAAGTGTCAGAATTGAGAGGTGAAATGAAGAAAAGGCGGAGAAAAAGGGATAGCTGAAAACTGCTGGAGCAGTTGATAGTGATTCCATTAAGGGGACAGCAAGATTATTTTGATGGCTGTGTGTTTTTTTAAAAAACACAACAACCTTAAAGCTTAATTGGCTTATAAACACAATCCAAAAATTATAGAAAATTCAAACATTGCACAAATAGATATTGTGGAAAGTGAGAAAAACTTGTTTTTATTTTATTGGAGGGATTGAAGTAAAACAGATGAGAGAGGGATAAAATAAATACTTTTTAAAAAGCACTAACAAGTAGAGGAGATAGAAAGGATTTTCTAAGTGTATTTCCCATCCCAGTTAATCACACCACTTACCCATTTAGTCACCGGCTCAGATGACAAGCCTGGGAGTCAGGCCAGACTCTCCTATCGTTTTCACTTTATATCCAGTTCTACCAGACTCAGTTCTGTGGACTTTTGGTTTCTACATAACCTACTTCATCTCCCTGTCTCACTTCTGGGTTATACTATTGCAGTATCCTCTTGCTAGGGCTATTTAGTCTTCACACTGCCATCACTCCACACTGTGGATAATATAAAAGATCATTCTTGTACTTGAAATCCTACATGAGCACTTCCTGTCCATGGGATAAACTCTTAACTTTGTTGACATTTAGTTCCCTTTGTGCTAAACCTCTAACCTTGTATGGTAGTCTCCCCTTGTCTGCTTGGGATACGTTCCAGACCCCCAGTAGATGCCTGAAACCATGGATAGTACTGAACCCTCTATGTACTATGTTTTTTCCTATACATACATACCTATGATAAAGTTTAATTATAAATTAGGTGCAGTAAGAGACTAACAATAACAATAATAAAGCAGAACAATTATAATCATGATATCCTGTAATAAAAGTTATGTGATCTCTCTTTCACTCACCAGTAGTTTTATATTTTTCAGTTCAAACCCATCTGCGTAATCATCCCTTTCTTGCAGTAAATGACTTGATGTCACTTGTTTCAGGGGATCCCTTGCTGAAGTCTTTGTATAGGCTCCATGCTTTCTGGTGCAACATGATGCTGTCAGTTGGAACATTTTCTGTTCATTCCTTCCACCCCAAATTTAATGCCTTTTCATCTTAACTACATACTTGTCATGTACTGTAGCCATAATTTTGCAGTTTGAGGTGAGACAGCAAAACTAGCATGAACTTCTTTTCTCTTCTTCACAATTTCATGAATGGAAGATCTGTTCTTACCGTAGATCATAGCAACCTCAGCATTTGATGTATTTTTCTTTCCTTATTGGGTGGAGAACTTTCATCTTTTCACTTAAAGGAAGCACTGCCCGCTTCTCTTTGGTGGTCCGAATTGCCAGCATCGCTACTCTTGCATTTTGGGGTCATTATGAAGTAAAATAAAGATTAAACAGTAGATCTGATAACTCAGACGGCTACTAAGTGACCAACAGGCAGGGAGGTAGTGTGTGCTGTGTGGAGACACTGGACAGAGGGCGGATACCTACCCCAGGTGGGACCGAGCAGGACGGTGTGAGATTTCATCACGCTGCTCAGAATGGTGCACAATTTAAAAGATAAGAATTATTTATTTCTGGAATTTTTCATTTAATGTTTTCGGACTGTGGTTGACCACAGGTAACGGAAACCAAGGAACGTGAAACCGTGGATAAGGGGGGACTACTGTATTACTTTCTTTCCTCATTTCACACCCCATTCCCAAACCTGCTTTACTACTACTTGTATTTCCCTAGAATGCCTTATATATGTGAATATCTTGCATTACTTCTGTGTGGAATCTTGCCCCCCAAATTGACTAGCCCCTATTTATTGATCTTTCAAGATTTAGCCAAGAGGACCTCTGAGCAGCTTTTTTTCCTTAATTAGGAGGCGGCATAGAGTAATGGGCTTTGAAGTCAGACATATATCTAGATTCAAATTCTACCTCTTTTAGTAGCTGCATAACCTTGGACAAATCATTTAACCTTTGTTAAACCTCAGTTTCCCTATCTGAGGAAGAGGGATAATAAAACCTATCCTACAGGATAGTCGTAAAAAAACTCCACAAAGTGCAGTGACTGGCACAAAGTACGTGCTCAATACATGTTAGCGACCACCATCGTCATCAGAAAAAGGGTTGGATATTGTCCCTATGTGCTCCCAGGAGCAATCTCACTGCTTTATACATTTCTTTAAATATTTTTATTAGTTATCACACTAAACTGTTAGTGATCACACTAAACTGTTCTCTTCAAGGGCAAGAACTGTGTATTCTTAAGGCTGAATACACTGCCCAGCATATGGGCGCTTAGTCAATGTTTAAGTGAAGGCATAAGAAGCTTCTTTTACAGGAGGGAGACAATAGGAAAGAGCACAGGCTCTGCTAGTTACTAGCTGTGTGACTTTTGTTATTTATATTCCTTGCTTCAGGTTTAAAATGGGAGGTAATAGTACCTACCTCAGAATTTAAAGACTGTTTCATACTGTCTGGAAAGTGCTTAGCATGGTGTCCTTACTGGTGCTCAATAAATCTTAGCTGTGTATTAAATGAGTTAATCTTCAGTCTTGAGATTTGACAGCTGTTTGACTTTAAGTGACATGTGTGAAATGAGGGTTTGAGGATGTATTGTATTTTATGTTTTCCAAGCTTAGTCTCCCTAGCTTTTGAAAAGCTTTAAACCCAGAGCACTTAATAAGAAAAATGGTGAAAATTTTCTTTTCTGTAGTATAGATAGTGTTTTGGAAATCACGTATTCATAAACAAATATTTGATGAGTTTCTACTACAGGCAATATGTGTCTGATTATACTTAGAAGCTTCAATACTGTTGAAAAGTACTCAGTATAGCATATAGCAGCCTCCAAAAATGTAACAGAAAATTAGAACTGTGGCGCTCCTATGACTAATACCACGCAGATGACTAAATTGTAGACTGTATCTGGTATGAAATGTTTTCTCCCACACTCCATCAATTGATAATCCTTTCAAGTTTAAACTTTGACTGTTGATGCGTGCCCTAAAAAAGATAAGAATTAATTTGTGGGGTTATTTTGTGTGTGTGCCTAGGGACATTTTATTCTTGTGACCTAAGGCTTTGTTGAGGTTTCAAAATAAAATATGGTGGTTTTAATGAATGGCCAGAGTAATAAAGGTGGGTTTGTCCATGAAAGCAAGTTTGTTATTTTTGTACTGTTTTATTAAAAACATATGATGTCACTATAAAGTTACTGCTTCTGTCAGACTCTCACTGATCATGGTTATTAATTGGTTCTAGGACGGCCAGTTTCTAATAGCTTGAAAGTGAGTTCTGTGACTTTCAAAGTACAGAGGGAATGGTCTGAAAGAGCTATGTCAGATCATTGAAATAAAATTACTTGTTCTAATAGCTTAAGAAAGGATATGAAAGGTACACGTGACTATTAGTAATAATATATAGTATAATCTCTTCAGCAGTTTTTAACTGGTTTGTGATTGGAAAGGCAGGTGAGTAGATTAGGAAATAAGTCTGCAAAAGTAGGGCAGGCTTGCTGGCTTAAAATAGGAATGAAAGCCGGGTTATTTGCAGTGAACAGAGATAGCTATTTAGGTAAATCCTAGTGCCCCATGAGGGTAAGACCACACAATAATCTAAAAATAATAGCGTATGGGCCGATCATGTTTGAGGTTTACTTTTCATACCGCAGGATTAATGTGGTCATCACGAGTGTGGCAGACCCGCATCCAATGTTAGGTCTATTTACCTGAAAACACGTACCATTTATGTGGTGGATGTATATTGCAGCAATCTACAGAATTACATTTGATGTGAAAAAGCTGCGCAATTTCTTCAGTGTACTTTAGAAACTAAGTTTAAAAACTTTATTAAATTTTTATTTTGGCAATTATAGAGTCATGGGATGTTGCAAAGAAATGTACACCCTCCCCTAGGTCTCTCCACAGTGTCACAGTCGCATGTCACAACCAAGAAATCGACATTGGCACAATCCATAGAGCTTATTCAAGTTTCACCAGTTACACACGGACTCCTGTATGCGTGCGTGCGTGTGTGTGTGTGTGTGTGTGTGTGTAGCTCTGCAATTTCACATGAGTAGCCTTGTGTAACTACCACCATAATCAAGATAATTAATGTACCATCACCACAGGACTCCTGTGTTACCACTCCTTTGTAGCTACACCATCTATGTATTCCCCCACCAGAAATTCAGTTTTATAGTTTGGTTATTGTTTTGAATCATGGAGCAAACCTGGTTTGTTTAGGTTTTTGCTCCTGAGTTGGAAGCATTCTAAAATAATTTTTATTGAAATACAGGTCATCTCACAGCAACTGACTAATGGTAAAAAGCTAGGTTAAAATGTCTTAGCAATTTGGGAGCAACGAAAGCTTTCTTAGGTGAATATGTGTCAGTGTAGAATGATGATTCTGCTCTGGTTACTAACCAGAGCTTAAAAACCATGAAGAAGAAATGGGTATCTTGGCCCCATTCCAGATAAATATGGAAAGTAATGTTGAGTAAAAAAATGCAAGTTGCAAAAGGATACACAGTATAATACCATTTACATAAAAATCTTAAATATACTATATTGTGTATAGATATATTTGTAATAAAATCATATACATGTAGGAAGGATATACAGCTATTTAAAGGTACTAATTGCCTCTGGAGAGGATGGAATAGGATGGATGGAGGCTGTCTTCATTTTAATTCTTAAAAAATATTTGAAACAGATATGGCAAACTTAATATTTTAAATCTATGTGGGAGGTACATGGGTGTCTGTAGGATTTATTATTTCCCATATCGTTGTACGTAAAACTATTTTTTAAAATATTACATTAAAAATATCCATATATAAGTATATTACATATGTATCTGGAATTTGCTCTTTTCTCCCTTGTAGTAAACCTTCTGTTTATTTTATTTTGGTGCCAAGAGTGGAGTGCTGCTACAACAAATACCTGAAAATGTGGAAGTGGCTTTGGAACTTCCAAGAGACCCCGCATAAATCTCACACTGACGCCTTTCCTTAATTTGTGTAGCCATCACTGATATCCCCTTTATAACCTTCCATACTTACAGTCCGAACCATTCAGTGTATTTCCTAACTATTCTGTGTTTATGTCATCAATTTAATTATTTCATCTACTTAAATAGAACGTAAAATTCTTCAAGGTAAAGTCCATGTGTTAAAATTGTGTAATCTACTTGTTATCTACATAGTGTGAGCATGTAGTAGGTGCCAGACAAATATTGGCTTATTTAACTTAGAATATAATTATTCCCCTAGTATTTTTGAATTTTACTCAAAGAACCCTACCAGCTCTTTGTCTCCTGTAGATTTCAGAAGTTCAGGTTTTAACAAATATCACTATTATCCAGGATTCTAGGAAGGCTAGCTGTAGAAACTTATATCTATTCAATTATCCAGTGTTTTGTTTTTCAGTTGGTAACATACAATTGTCTTACAAAGGATGACACTGGATAAATAGATTTGAATTCTAAAGCTCCCCAACTGGTGGTGTGTGGGAGATGAAGCTGAAATGTCAGAGTTTTTTCATAAAGAAACAACAGGAATTGATGATAGTACATAGTCTTTCCTAGCACTTATTGTTAGGAGGAGAGAAAGGTAGTTAATCGTGGTCAGTGAATTTCTTCAAAGTTCGCTGCTTTTAAATGAAATTAAGGTCAGCAATAGTAAGTAGAATGATAAAAGAATAAAATGCTTCATTTTGATGAACAACAGTGTAGTCTCAGCACGTGGCATTGTGTCTCACATATTGAAGTTGACCCCAGAAAGGTAAACTTAGTGATTTGTTATTTTTTTGAAATCACTCTTCTCTTTTAAGATAGAGCTACATTATTTTTACTATTCCCTTATGCAAACCAGGTGTGAATGAAGTCTTTGTTATGAACAATATTTGAAGTCCTAAAGTGTTTTTGATGATTTTGCATGTCTGTGTGAGAATTAGAGTGGATTCAAGATGAACCTAATAATCACTGTTACTCACTTTATGTGTTGTGTTGTGTGTGTGTGTGTGTGTGTAAGAGATAGTTATAGTTAGTTTTATCTAGAGTTGTGTAACATCCTTTTGTTCCCATGAAGTGTATCTTGCATATGAATGTCATTTGTTAGGTGTTGTACCTACATTGGCCTCTCAGGGAGATTATTGTTGTTCTAACCCATGAATATTTTTTGATTTATATGTTAAGAAGAAGTATTATAGATTATTTGGTAAAGCAGTACAGCAAAAGAGGGTAAGAACTTAGTCCCTGGGATCAATTGATCTGGGATCAAGCTCCAGCTTCTCCTGTTACTCACTATAAGATATTAGAGAAATTTTCTAATTTCCCTAAACCTTGGGTTCCTCATCTGTCAAATGGGGATAATAATACTAAAGAAATCCTAAAGAATCTATAAAATAACCATTAGTAATTGGCAAGGTCAAAGGATACAGAGTGAATATACAAAAATAAATTGTGTTTTTATATACTACCAGTAAATAATTGGGAAATGAAATTTTTAAAAAAATTCACTAAGTATATTACCCCAAAACATAAAATACTTAGGAATAAATTTGATGTACATGTGTAAAATCTCTTCACTGAAAACCATAGGACATTGCTGAGAGAAATGTAAGCCCTAACTATAAAGGAAGATCATGTTCCTTTATATTATAATATAATATTGTTTAGATGTCAGTTCCCAAACAGATTTATAAATACAATGCACTATCAATCAAAATCCCAATAGTATTTTTGAATAGCTAGTGGTAAGCTGATTCTAAAATTTATATGGAAATGAAAAAGAATAAGTAAACCAATTTTAAGAATGAAGAGCAAAGCTGAAGGGCTCACACTACTACCTGATTTCAAGACCTACTATAAAGCTACAATAATCAAGACAGTGTGGTTGGTACTGTTGAAAAAATAGACAAATATTAGGTTTGTGCAAAAGTAATTGCGGTTTTGGACTGTGAATTTTAAATCATTATAACGAAACCATTATTAATCACAATAGGAACCATTACAATCAACACATTTTTAGATTTAATTACCAAACCAGAAGATATTTTGAATCTTGACAGAAAAATCTGTTGATATATTGATGATACTGTTAATGGCCTTTCATCTTTCTAGCCTTATAGAAAGAGGTGGTGAATTTTCCTCTGCTGACACCCAGTGGCACCCTGATTGGTAGTATTACTGTTGGTTGAATAATGTACAAGTATAATAGAGTTGTATATGTTTCTAAATTCTAATTTTCTTTTTAAAATATGTGATATAATAACATGGCATAAAATTTTAAAAGACATGTAGCAAAAAGTCTTCTTCCTATCCCCGACTCTGGGCCACCAGTTCCTTGCCTTCGGGATGTTCAAGCCCACCACCAAAGCCCACCAGACACATACGTATAGTCAGAAAGAAGTTACATTTGTTTAGCTTGCTGCAGCAAGGAATAACACACCAAAATATCTGGGGGGCATCTCAGAAGGAGGGAGTTTAAAAAGGGGACATAAAGGGTTTTAGGAGCTGAGATTAGTCAGAGAGGGATTTTAGGATGGCAGTTAGTCTGAGCAGAGATTGACTAGAGTATGTCATTTAGGTGAGTTACTGGAATAGTCAGTGGTTTTATCTTCAGTACACGAGTCCCTGACAAGTTACTATCAGATAAGTATGTCTTTGGCCTTGGAACATGATGAGCTGATGTTAAAAAAGGTTTGAACTTAGTCTGTAATGCACATTGTGGTTTGGTTTGGTTCAGTTTATCTGTTTTATAAGTCATGGTGTTTTTCTGAGTGTTTGTGAGCAATTTGTGGTTTCTGTTTCAATTCTCAGTATCTGCTTCGGATCATTTGTTAACTAAGCTGGAGGAATTACCATTTAGGGGAAGTGCTCAATCAAGGACTGAACCATTATTAGATAGATTGTGAATGTTTATCAAACGTTTGATGGTAGTACTTTTTACCTCCATGAGCACCAGCCCATTTTGTGATTTTTCTTAGGCCATCTTTTATGGAATCATCTGGCATGATAATGGCTGACTACAGTCTTTAAGACCCTGGTGACCACACACATGGATCCTGCAACAGACAAAACCTCAAACAAAAATTATTAAAGTTTGAAACAATGTCTCATATACCCCATATCTATTTGGATTTTCCTTTGGTAACCAAGTAATTTTTTCCTCTTTAATTTGAATATAGATTATTCACCTTTGCCAGTATCTGAATACTTAGTCCTATATTTGGTGACTGTCAAGGATAAAGGCCTTGGTAGTACTAAGAATAAAGAACAGGTGTTTATTTATAGTCTAGAATCTTGAACCAGCAGATAGAGAGAAGAAAATAGCCGAGAGAATATAAAGGGCAAAATCATGCAAAGTACATGATAATCAGTGGCTTCTGGTATCTGATCTTGGATGTAAACAGTCTGTTCACATTGTCTTCTGCTTTGGGACCAAAACAGTTCTGGAAATCCGGCTCAGCCACACTGTCTTCCGTAGCAATGACGTCAGAAATATACGTAATTAATTCTCCATCAATAGTTAGGAATGCTTGATGCATACCTTTGTAGTTCTTTTGCTGTGTCGCCACAAGGCTCAATTTCTGTTCTTTTTTAATTAAAGTTTATTGAGGTGACAATGGTTAGTGAAGTTACACAGGTTTCAGGTGTACAACTCTGTAATACATCATCTATGTGTCACATTGTGTGTTCACCACCCCCAGTCAGTTCTCCTTCCATCACCATGTATTACAAGGCTCAACTCCTGATCTTTAGATTATAGCTTGGAATTTTAGGTGAATGTAAGGAACAATCAGAAGCCACTTGTGGATGTTGAGTCTGTAGGTTCTAGTTAATTTGCTGTATTAACCAGCATTATCAGAGTAGAAGAGAATGGAATCTTAAAGTACATAATCAGTTTTATAAGCAAGTTAGTGAGTGATTATTCTGAAAGTACATACATGTTATGAACAGAGAGGACATTAACAAATCTCCAGTCCTTTGATTTATCCTATGAAATATCTTATGAATTTCACCAATACAAGCTTATTTAAACAAAGAGATAATCTTTTTGTAGACAGCTGTTGTGTCCCTCTTTGTATATGAACGTATGCTTTCTTTAACCTGAAAGATGCACAAACACTGAAGCATATTTACTTTGAACACATTTCACTTACACATAATTAAATTTAGGAAGGCAGAACTTTCCTTTTTATGTATTAATTTTTTTTCTTTTAACCCAATTTTACTAAAGCAAAGAGCTCTCACAATAATTTTGAGTTAATTAAAAGTTGGAGAATGCCAAGTAAAACCCGTAGTTTCTATAATCCTTCAAAAACATTTTTAATAAGGTAAAGGACCAAATCTTTATGTTGCCTAATGGTCATTTAGTATAAACCCAAAGATATCGTAGCTGTGAGAAACATCTTAACAGTTTTTATCATTCTGAATTTGGAGAAGGACAAATTCAAGAGAATCGGCAAGTGGTATGTTATGACATCCAAAGATAAGAAATACTTACAGGCGGTATCTTGAAAAACACAGCAGTATGTGGCAGCGATTATTAGGAATGTTAACTTTTTTTTCCAAAAGTAAGGACTTGAAAAAAAGATTTTTGAGTATGTCAAAAAGCACAGAGAGTTAACAGAATATTTTGATGATTTAGGAAATGTCTCATCTGGGCGTAGAATAGTTTTGCTCTTTTAACAGAAAATAAAATTTTGCTCTTTGTTTATTATTCATGAGAGAACTTGCATTAAAAGGACCTATGAAAAGCCTTTATTCCTTATGATAAACCTCTCACACTTGACTAAGTGTGTCAAACCTTTTACATAGTTTATTTCTCCCTTCAAATTTTTTTTTTTTTTTTTTTTTTGTAGCTATTACAAACTCAGACAATAAAGTATCAGACCTTCTACCCTTGTGGTATACTGTCGAATTTGTCTTTCACTATGTTTCACCTCTTGGCACAAACAGAAAAAATTTCCCCCCAGCTTTATTGAGACATAATAGACACATAACATTGTATAAATTTAAAGTATACAGTGTGATGTGATACTTATGTGTATATATACAGTTGTATGTATACAGCTGATGTGATACACATATATAGCAAAATGATTACCACCATAGCATTAGCTAACAACGTATTAACACAGACATTTCTTATTTTAAGACAAAATTATTCCATTTTTCCTAGATAAGCAAAACCACATCTGATATGCATTACATCCCCCTGTCTTCACACACATGTGAAGGAATGTAAATCCTTCAAAATCAGTATAACTGAAAGACATTATTATAGTTAAAGGTTGAGTGAGAGAGAAATTCTGAATGTTAGAAATTCCTGTCACCTGAGTAATCTTCTAACTTCCAGAGAGTTACAAACTATAAGGGCCTTGTGTTGTTTCTTAAAAATTAACTAATCTCTAAATTCTTTTTAGGGCGATGCCAATTAGCCTTTTCCCGTTTTTGCATCTCCTAGGCACATCAAAATATGGATTAGTTGATAGAGATCAGGGAGGCCTATTCAAGTCTTGAGTTTGATAAGTGCTCTTTTTATCCTGGGGTTTGGGATGTCGTTCAGGGACGCGGTTTGAGAATTTATTTGAATTGCATTTGGAAGCTTCCTCATATTAAGGAATGCAGACCATCAGATATTCAGAATTCTGCTTCCTTTATTGTCTTAAGGTCCTCTCAAATAAACAATCTTATTCATGTTAAAAGTTCCCCAAGAGGTCATTTGTAATACAAACTTTTTTGGTGAAATTATGCCTTTTGCTGAGTTATATTCATAATCTGAAAATGTGAAGGAAGCAGAATAAAGGAGGAACCCAAACGGTGGAGGAACAGAAGAGACAGAGATTCAGACAGAAAAGTCCATGTGACCTGCAGCCATTGGTAAAGATGGCGCTTTTGCAGTCACGTGTCTCCAGATGACCTGAAGTGACACCAAAGATCAGCTGTCATCAATTGAGGGCTGATCAGAACCTCATCCCCCGGCAGACAGAACTAAGCAAAACTGTTCTCAGGATTATAAACACCAAAGACAGTCCTTAGGATGTTTTAGAAAAAGTGACCCAGTGCAGTGTGTCTAAATTACTGGTCTAATGAGGCTTTCTGAACTTGTCAGCTTTGGGGCTGGCTGGAAGACAGTTATCAGGCCATGCCTCTCCTCTGCCCATGGACTTCCTCGCACAGATGGATGACATTCAAGATCCTGAACAAGCAGAGCAATGATAGGAACGCTGCTGATGAGGGAGAAGCCAAGTGTCACTCACTGTACAATCTGCTAAGACTTGAGGTCAGAGGCCCCTGGGTCCTGAAGTACTCAGTAAAATTATTGGAGCTCAGAGACCTCACTGTCAGGCAGGGTCTCCTCGAGCAGGTGGCAGTCCAGTGACCTCATATGCGCCCCTATTACAAAGTTGTGGGTCTCCCCAGAAATAAGATCAGCTGACTCTTAGTGCAAGTGCCAGCTGTTAAATTGTAGGACACCCCAAAAACCGCCTGCCAGAGACTATCAAGGATTTACCTGTAGTTCAAGAAAAACAAGTTAGGTCCATTTAACTTGCTGCAAGAAGCAGAGAGAACCAGAGGAACTAGGAATCTTCCTAAAAGGAGAGGCAGTTAGGAAAGACTACTCATCGGATGCTGTTGTTAGATTAGGGATGGTTGTTAGATTTTAGGGTGGACATTTGTGATCTAGGCGAGCATTAGTTAGAATTTGTAAACTAGAGAGGTTGCTAGGTCTCATGAAGTTTTAGTGTTAGGTCAGATCTAGCATCTGTGCAGTTACTGTTAAATTATAATAGTTTGCCTGAGGTTTTATCTTGGAACATATGGATCTGAAGGATCTGGTGGTAAGAAAGTTAGAGTTTAGATAGTCTGTGATGCATGTGGTTTGGTTTGGTGCAGTTTGTCTGTTTTCTGAGTCAAAGTACAGTTAAAGGTTGTGGCTTCTGTTTCGATTCTAAGAGGCAGCTGGTATGAGTTTCTTATGTATAAACGTATATTTGAAATTGCTGAAAGGCTTTAGAAAAAAACTGACTTTAAGTATTCTGTATTCGTTTCTATTCGTTTCTATTGTGTAGCAAATGACCACAAACTTAGTGTCTTAAAACACCATGTTTAGCTCACAGTCCTGTGGGGCAGAGTTCTCTGCTCAGGGCCTCGGAGGTGGAAAGCGAAGTGCCCACCAGGCTGAGTTTGCACGTGGAGGCTCCGGGGAAACAATCTGCTTTTAAGCTCATTCAGGTTGTTCGCAGTTCCTTGTGGTGGTTGGAATGCAGTTCCTATTTTTTTGCTGGCCAGTCAACCAGGATACCACGCCCAGCTCCTGGAGGCTGGCTGCATTTCTTGCTATGCCCCCTTCTGTCTTCAAGCCAACAATGGAGAACTTACACATCGAATCCCTCTCATGGCAAATCTCTGGACTCCTACATACCGGATCTCTAGATCCAGACTTGAAGGTCTCATGTCAGGCCCACCTGGATAATCTCCTTATTTTAAGGTTAGCTGATTGGGGACCTTAATTATGTTTGCAGACTTCCTTCACAGAAGTGCTTAGATTATTGTTTGAGGGAATAACTGGGAGAAGGTGTGTGTACCGTGGGCCAAGAATCTTAGGGGGTCTGCTTCCTGTCTAGCATAACATCTTTTTAATGTTTTGAAGCACAAGCCACAGAATTGCCTGTGTTGTCTTAGTAACTCTTGGCTATTTATAGATGTAACTTAAATTTGAGGTTGAATTTTTACTGGTAAGAGTCAGATTGGGGTACAGCTCAGCTGATCTGAGAAAAGTCTTATTTATTTATGTATAAAACTGACTAACATAAGGGAAGTTATTGACGATGGTATTGCCTTTTTTTTTTTTGCCCTTGGCATCTGTTACTTTTCTTTTAAATAAAGTTTATAAAAACTTGAAAAAATTGGAATGTAGGGCAAAGTAGATAGAAAAAAACAAAACCATCTGTGATCCAAACACTCTTGCTTATATTTTCATTATTTTCTTCCAATTTTTATTGTTCACTTAATAGACAATCATTATGAAATAGTTATACTGATTTCTTAAATATATGTATATTTAATTATAAAAGTAATATAGGGTCATTGGAGAAAGTTAAAAAATAGGAAAAGTAGGAAGAATGAAATAATTTGGAATCTTGTTACCTCGAGCTAATACTTGGGTATATTTCTTTACTACCTTTTCTAATGCATTACTTAGTCACAGTTTAGATTATATTGTATGGATTTATTTTTGAGTAGCGTTAACACTGGAACATTTGTAGATTTTAAATAAGTGGCATTTGACATCTCACTTACCACTTAGTAGTTTTTTTGTATCTTAATCTTTAAAAATGATTTTATATGAATTTGTTTTACTTTATACGTGTGCCTTTTATTTTTTAAATTTTACATATGTACGTATGTGTGTGTATATGTATGTATGATATATATATGTATAGGTTATAATATTTAATAAAATAGTAAAAAAGAAAAACTCCATTGTCTGTCCAAATTGGCTCATCCCTAAGGGTCCCTGACAGTTGAGTTTTCACTGTACCTTGTATATTATTATCATTGATGGACCAAGGACACCGGCATTTCCATTGGCTCCTCCCTTTTGCTCCTTGAGATAAGACAACCATGGCTCTGGCATCCCTGGGGGGGCGTTGGGGGGGGGACAGCAGCTCAGAAGAAGAAAAGGCTTTAAAAAGAGGTCTTACAAGAACTTAGTAACGGCTTCTTCTGGCTTCTTACACTGACTGAAATGCCAAAAAGTCTCAGCCTAAGACGCAGACTGATATCTGGCCTCAGTGTGTCATTTCCCTACTGAAACACTGATATACTGGGCTCTCTAGCTCTGAATTTTTAAAGAATACCGAAAATCATTATTTGAGTTACTTGGTAGTGAAAATAGTTTGTTTTATTACTTACTACTACTTTTTTTTTTTTAATTTTATTTTATTAAATTTATTGGGGTGACTACTTACTACTACTTTTGAGGAGAGAGGGGAGGTAAAGACAAAAATCTTGTTTTGTATTTTTTCTTGCAAAGTGTTCAAAGTGTGATTTGGATGTGGTCATTAATTACGTCAAGAGAGGTTCTTTTTTTAACAGTGTGATTAAAAAAAAAAAATCATTCTAGAAACACATTTCCTGGGATTGGGAAGGAACTGAAACAGAAGACGTGCACATGAGTGGAAGTCTGATATCTGAGTTACATAATCTTCCTGAATCACCCAGGACTTCTGGGTCTGGGGTTCAAAGTGAATAAAGCCAGACCTGAAAATCTTTGGTACTAGGACTTCTGCAGTTTTTCCTTAATTTTAATTCGACTCTGGCTGAGGTCAACTAGACTTAAGTGTTTTTGCATCAAAAAGCTTTTTTTTTTTTTTTTTGCTTTTTTGTTGTTGTTATTGAAGTATAATATATAATACAAAAGTGTACAGATTCTAAGTATACAGCTTGATAAATTTTCACAAAGGAAACATGCTTTGTGAATGTTTCCAGCATCCAAATCAAGAAATAACATTACCTAAAATAAGTGTTTAGGTAATTTTCTTTCAAGAAGGCTATGTAGGTGATATATTTTCTAGTCCCTTTGATTCTGTAAAAATGTTTTTATGACCTTCACACATGGTATAGATTATTTGGCTACATACAAAATTTAATATTAGAAATTTAGTAGTCCAGAAAACAAAACTGCAGCTATTGTGACATAAGTTTTTTCTTTATCCTTGTAATTCAGTATTTTTTCAAGAATGTATCTCTTATTAGCTTTTTCTGAAATGCAGCAACCCAATCTAAAAAAGTTAAAACAAAACTTTCTAGCTCAGAAATATTTTCTAATTTATGTTCAGTATTTTTCCTGCCACATTGGTTTAGTTTATTTCTTCAGGAATATTATTAACTCTTATTTTGGCTCTCCCCCCTATAGTCTCTATATGTCATCGTCTCATTATTTTCGTATTTGTCCTTTTCCTTCGCATTCTAAAAGAACTTCTCTAGTTTGTCTTCCATATCATATACTTTATTTTTAGCAGTTTGATTTCTGCTCTTTGCTCTCTCCCAGAGATTCTTCCTTATCTCAACCATCCTTCCTTTCATCTCATCCTTGCCTTCTGCTCTTATTACACAGAGGCCATGTTGCCTTGTTTTTTGTGTTTGTTAACTTCATAAACATGTCTTTTGGATCTTATAATTTTCAATGCGTTGGTCTTTCATTGAATCTTTGGGATAGTATTCTTTTTCCCTTGCCATGTAGAATTTTTGTCTTTTATTTTTTTAACTGATGGCCCCAAGAGCCTATTTAGTGTTTGGTATGTAGTAAGCGCCCTACAAAATGCATACTTGCAGTCTTAAACTTGAATTGAGTTGAGCCTGGGCTGAGGTCACTGAAAGGCTGATTCAGCTGGGGATATTGACTAGAGCACCTGCTCTCTTGGAGAAGAAGCATTCCAGGAGACCAAGGCAGAAGCTGAAAGCCACGTCTGCTGCAACTTATTAGTTAAAGCAAGTCACGAAGGTCAGCTTGGATGCTAGGAGAAGGGAATTAGACTCCATTTCTTGATAGGGAAGGGGCAAAGTTACATTGCAGAAGAGTGGACTGGGAAATACTGTTGCAGCCATTTTTGGAAAATAAAATCTGCTACAGACATTGTAACAGCAAAATATGTAACAATAACAGATTTCCAAAAACTGGAGATTGGTTAAATAAATTATAAGTAAGTAAACTGTGGTATCTACCTATGAGGAAATATTTTATGATTTTTATAGATACCTATGTATGTGTTTATGCATTATGATTTGTCTTGATCAAAACTTTATTACTACACATAGAACAGTGCCTGACACATAGTAGCAGTTCAGTAAAATTATTTGAATGAATGCCTTGAAGATACTTGGTGAATTGTTGTCAGTCATTTACAGTTTTTATGGTGAGAGTTTTCATTTTGTTCTGTTTCCTATTTTCATATGTATTTTAGTTAGAAGTTAAGGGATATTACATCAGGAGTTACTAGCCATGTTTCAACTGGAAACTGCATTTTGTTTTGAATCAAGTATTTCTAAAATGTATGCTTTACCTTAATAGTTTGTGTTTTTCGCATTTTTATCCTTTCTGTTTATTTAATAAGAAAAATTATGAGTTTTGTTTGTTTTCACAACTGGCAAATCAGAAAATATTTAGTATATACAACTTCTAATATGGCATCCTAAATTATTTTGAAACATTGGAGAACAATCTACTTTAATGTTTTTCCTGTAATATTAGTAGATATTGTCATTTGGTAATAGCTTGGAAAATATAGAATTGCCCATTTAAAAAGGGGTCTGATTTAAAGGTATTGTTAGAGGCATTGGTAATTTGGCTTTTTATTTTTTTCTTTTATATAGAGAAAGTATTGACAGATTCTGTTTTCAGGAAATTGCCATAGCAAATATTTCTAATCTTACATGCTCACAGAATTTGCCACTCTTTATCAATAGGTGGAATCTGTCTCCTCTCCCTTTGCACTTGGGCAGGCTTGTGATTGCTCCAATCAATTGAGTATGGCGAGAATGACGCAATGTGGCTTCTGAAGCCACGATAGAAAAAGGATACTGGTTCCTCCTGGCTTTCTCCTTATCTTAAGATGCATGTTTTGGAACTCAGTCACCATGGTGGGAGGAAGGTTAGTCACATGAAGAGGCTACCCATACATATTCTCATCCAGAACCTGAGCTAAGCCTCAGCTGACAGCCAGCATGAACCCCTAGATGAGTGAGTGACTGGACTTTTAGATGATCCCAGGTGCTTGCTGTCACGTGTCCAGTGGAGACCCCAGGCATCGTGGAGCAGGGACAAGCCAGCCCCACTGTGTCCACTGTCTGAATTCATGGTCCACAGAACCTGTGAGAGATGATAACAACAGTTCTTGTTGGTTTAAGCCACTAAGTTTTGGGGTAATTTGTTACACAGTAATAGATGTTCAGTACATACAAGTTCTAGAAATCTATCATAGAGAAATAATCAAAGATTTAGAGAAAAACAGGATAATGTTCACAACGGTATAATTAATAATAGTAAATAATTTTTAAAAAATTAGTCTAACCATCCAACAGTCAGAAAATGGTTAAATTATGATACATCCATTATTTCCCTAAAGAAATTAGGTTTGTCTGTTTTCAAAAAGAAAGTGTAAGGAATTGCTATCAAGTCAGTTCTGTTATAATGATTGTCAAAACTCATTGAATTGTATGCTTATGTAAATAAAGATGATTAAAGGAGGAAAAAAGTATGTATGTTAAAGGACACATACCCAGAATATATCAGAACTTCTATCAGTCCGTGGAAAAAGTATCTGAAGTAAATTTTTAAATGGACAAAAGAATTAATTAGGCGTGTCCCAAAAGAAGATAGTCAGATGGCTAATAAACAAGAGGACAGGTGCCCAGCATCACCACTTATCAGGGAAATGTTGATTAGAGCCACAAAGAGATGCCAGTAGACACTCAACTATAATGGAATAAAATTTAAAAGCTGATCAATACAAAGTGTGGCAAAGATACGGAGTAACTGGAATCCTCACAGCCCGCTGGTATGAGTGAAATGTTTGGCAAAACCTGTGCTTCCCCATAACCTTGTACCACACTCCTGGGTTGAAGGACTCCCAAGAGAAAGGCGTGCTTATGGCCACCTTAAGACAGGTGGAAGAATACTCATAGCGACTTGACTCCTAACGCTCAAAATCAGGAAGCTTATCTAGTAACACCTTTGGCTGCGCCTAGCCTTATTAATGCAGTTATGCTTAGCATTTAGCTATCTGCTTTTAGTTTAATGTGTGATGTTAATGAGAATTTATGTAGAGCATCATCCCCCACAAACCCCAATTTTCTAACTTTTAAAACTTTTCAAATTTCTTAAAGCCTTTCTCGTTAAAGCAGTTTGATTTCAGATGACTAAAAGAAAGAACTTGTTGCACAGATTGCCTAGAGCACCAATTATAAAAAGGCCAACTTTTTATCTGCATTCAACCCAAATATTCCCTTGCTCTTAGATCATTCCTGAGTTTCATTATTTTTAACTGCTTTTAGAATCTTACACTTTAATTTCCTGTTTGAATAGTGCTTTTATTTTTTTGTGGGTTTTTTTTTCACTATACTAGCTAAGTTTGCTCAGATTAACTATTTAATGCTGTTGTGTTTTTTGAGTAAATATTCTAGAGCAGTGCTGTTCAACATAACTTTCTGAAGTGATGCAAATATCCTATATTGGTGCTTTCCACTGTGGTGACCACTAGGCATGTGAAGCTATTGAGCATTGAAATGTGGCGTGTGCAACTTGAGGAACTAAATTTCACATTTTAATGAATTTTAATGTATTAAAATTTAAGTTTAAATGGCTACATGTGGCTGGTGCCTACCTTCGCAGACAGTACAGCTCTAGAGTTAAAGAAGGATGAATTGAGAAAAAGACAAGTATTTAAAGTGATATAAAATTAGGGGAAAATAGTGCATTCTTGTTATGATTAAATTAGAGCAATGGTTCTTAATCCACACATGAGACTCACCTGGAGAGCGTTTTGAAATACCAGTTTCTGTGTCACCAATCTAAAATCAATTGAATCCAAATTTCTAGCAATGGAATGAGGACGTTATACAGTCATGTGGCACATAACAACGTTTCGGTTAACAATGGACCACGTATACAACATGGTCCCCTGAGATTATAATGGAGTGGGAAATTCCTATTGCTTCGTGATGTTGTAGCATTAGTAGCATCACAGTGCGACATATTACTCACGTGTTTCTGGTGATGCTGCTGTAAATAAACTCACTGTGCTGCCAGTCCTATAAAAGTACTGTGTACTGTATTTTACTGTACGTTTTCTGTTTAGATATGTTTAGATACTTACCGTTGTGTTACAGTTGCCTGCAGTATTCAGTACAGTAACATCCTGTACAAGTTTGTAGCTGAGGAGCAATAGGCTGTACCATTCAGCCCATGTGGAGTAGGCTATATACCGCTTAGGTCTGTGGTAGTGCACTCTATGATGTTGGCATAAACGACGAAATTGCCTAATGATACGCTTCTCAGAACATACCCTTGTCATTAAGCAGCACACGAGTTTTCAGAAGCTTCCTAGGTTATTCTAACGTACAGATAGGATTATCAGTGAATTATAGTCGTGCTTCTTTGATCTAATGTGTAGCTGAGGATCTTGTTAACATGCGGGTTCTGATTTCAGTAGGTCGGAGCTAGGGCCAGATATTTAGCATTTCTGACAAGCTCCCAGGTGATTTTGATACTGTTGATCCCCAGACTACACTTTGAGTAGGACGGAATTTTAGGATGAAAGGTTGAGCAGGAGTTTGCTATGTCTGAGAAGAACATTTGGTTGCATAATTACAGAATTCAACAATTGTTATCTGGCTCAGACTTAATTTGTATGTCTCAACAGTGAATGTGCATATAGTATATACCTTAAAGTACTTATTTAGAAATTGATGAAGAACCAAACTTTTTCCGCTGGACAGTGTCAAGGGAAGAGGTTTTGTTTTGTTCAGATAAAATGGTCAGGGAAGAAATCCCTGAAGAGGTAACATTTGAGCAGAGAACTGAGTAGAATGAAGGGGCTATACTAATAGCAGCCACACTATAGCAGTGATTGGGGTTCAGCGACCAGCTCAACAGATAAACCCAGCAGCTTTTGCCACTGAAATAACAAAGATCAGAGCAGAAATAAATGAAGTAGAGACCAGAAAAATCAATAGAAAAGATCAGAAAGTTAAAAGTTGTGTTTTTTTTTGGAAAGATTAACAAAATTAATAAACCTCAACTAGACAGAAAAAAGAGAGAAGACTCAAATAAATAGAATCAGAAATATAAAAGGAGACATTACAATTGATACCACAGAAATACAACGGATCATAAGAGACTACTATGAACAATTATACACTAACAAATTGGACTGAATCATGAAGTAGAAAATCTGAACAGACCAATAACAAATGAAATTGAATCAGTAATCAAACATCTGTCAACAAAGAAAAGCCCAGAATGAGATGGTTTCATTAGTGAATTCTACCAAATATTTAAAGAAGAATTAATGCCAATTCTTCTCAAACTCTTCCAAAAAATTGAAGAGGAAGGATCGCTCCCAAACTCATTTTTTGAGGCTGGCATTACCCTGACACCAAGGCCAGATAAGGAAACTACAAGAAATGAACACTACAAACCAATATCCTTGATGAATATAGATGCAGAAATTCTTAACAATATGTTAGCAAACCAGATTCAACATTTACCATGATCAAGTGAGATCTATCCTGGAATGCAAGGATGATTCAACATATTCAAATCAAATGTGATACACCACATTAATACACTGAAAGATAAAAATGATGATCATCTAAATAGATGCAGAAAAAGCATTTGACAAAATACATCTTTTCATGATAAAATCACTGAACAAACTGGTTATAGAAAGAACATAACTCAAAATAATAAAGGCCTTTTGTATGACAATTCCACAGCCAACATCATACTCAACAATGAAAGACTGAAATGAAAACTTTTCCTCTAAGATCTGGAATAATACCAGGGTTCCCACTTCACCACTCCCATTCAGTATAGTACTGGAAGTCCTAGTTAGAGCAATCAGGCAAGAAAAAGAAATAAAATGCATGTAAATCAGAAAGGAAGATGTGAAATTATCTTTGTTTGCAGATGATTGTCTTATATATAGAAAATCCTAAAGACTTCACCAAAGAACTGCTAGAATTAATGAATTCAGTAAAATTTCAATATACAAAATCAAGATATAGAAATCAGTAGTGTACACTAATAACAAAATATTTGAAAAAGATATAAACAATCCAGGAAGGATAGCATCAAAAACTATAAAATACTTAGGAATAAATTTAACCAAGGAGGTAAAAGATCTTACACTGAAAACTACAAGATTTTATTGAAAGACATAAAAGAAGACACAAACAAATGGAAAAATATCCTGTGTTCGTGGATCAGAAGAATATTATTAAAATGTCTGTACTACCCAAAGCCATCTATAGATTTAGTGCAATCTCTATCAAAATTCCAATAGCATTTTTCACAGAAATAGAGAAATCAATTCTAAAAATTTGTATGGAACCACAAAAGACCCCAAATAGCCAAAGTAATCCTGAGAAAGAAGAGCAAAGCTAGAAGCATCACACTTCCTGATTTCAAACTATACTATAAACCTATAGAAATCAAAATGGAATGGTACTGGCATAAAAATGGATGCACAGACCAATAGAACAATCGAGTGCCCAGAAATAAACTTGTGGTATATAGTCAACTAATATTTGACAAAGGAGTGAAGATAACTCAAGGGGAAAGGATAGTCTCCAGTAAATGATGTTGGGAAAACTGGATAACCACATGCAGAGGAATGTAATTATACCCTTAACCTTACACCACTTGCAAAACTTAACTCAAAATGGATTAAAGGCTTGAATGTAAGACCTGAAACTGTGAAATTCCTAGAAGAAAACATAGGGGAAAAGCTCCTTGACATTGGTTTTCGCAACCTTTTTATGGATATGACACCAAAAAGCACAAGCAACAAAAGCAAAAATATCTGGGACATATATATTTTTTTAAATGGAGATTTAAAGTTTAATTGGAAAGTTCCTGCTATTTCCTTCATCACCAAAACCTAGCAGGATTTCTTTTAGTCTTCTCAAGACTGTGGCTGTTTCCACTCCTATGAATCACCGTCAACTACAGTGTGTATAGAACTAAGTAAAAGAAGGGAGGTAGAATTCAGAGCTTCTAAGATAGTTAGGAGTAACTTGAGGGGCAGTAGGACCCACTCTTTTCAAGCTGAACATTCTTTTTTCCTGCTTTGACAGACACTGATTTTATTTGCCTTAACCTAAAAACCTAGAAGTCTTCTGGAACTTTCTGTTATGTGTGTCCCAAGCCAACCTTAATTCCTCTTAATGTTCCTGGCTCAGCTGTGTCCCATTTCTCCTAGCAGGGTATAATCCCCTTGATCCATTTTAACCTTTCTTTTGCTTTCATTTAACTGACTTGTGTACTTGTTTTGTTTTAAATAAATTGCAACTGAAACATTTGAAAGAAAAAAATAACTCTGAATTTCTCCCTCAGGAGCTCTTTAGATTGTTGTTATCTCTACTTACATAACTTTTATGATATATAAGAAAAGTGGGTTTCCTTTTTTGTAAACTGTTCTCTGATTACAACTGAGTAATACTGGAGGAAAATTATTTTTATTAGTAGTAATAATACTACTGGTGGAAGTAAAATAACACTACCTGTGTTATGGTACTTTTTTTTTTATGATTCCAACATATTTGATTTTATATTATTTCATGTTTTTAGTTTATTGATCAATTTCTTTGATTTACAAAGTGGGAGATTAAAAAGAGCAGATTTTCTGTGGGGTTCATTTCAGAACTGGGAAAGGGCTGAACCTAAGAATTTAAAAACCAAAAAGAGGTAAATTAAGTATGAAAAGGGGAATGGTTAAGTGTGGACTCTTCCATTTCTCTATTTTTGGGATCAAGATTTCAGAGGACAGGTGGTTCTCTGAAGTCACCCACAAGAAATTAGATTAAATATATCTCTTGATTGAGCCTCATGTAAATTTCTCTAAAGGAAGTTTCTCTGAAGCTTATACTCTTATTAGTTTTGGTAATTCTTTCTACCTTTTTTTAATTATAAGGATGTCAAACATATTACAACGCTAGAGAGCACCGTATTATATGAACTTCCAACTGAACATCACCCAGTTTCGACAGCTAGTAACTCGCTCCGTCTTTTTTCATCTGTCCCACTGCTTATTCCCTGTCCCCTCATTATCTTAATATAATTGTGTCAAATAACGTATGATTTCATCTGAAAATATTTTACTAAGAATCTCTAAACTATAAAAGATTTTTTTTTGTTATTGTTAAACACAACCATAGTACCATTACATTTTAGTAAAAATTTCAGGAAACCTGTTCAGGACTAACCTTTCACCCTGTCTTAGAGACTCACCAGGTGAATAAATGAAAGATTTACCATAATATTTTATTTTTGTTTTATTGTAGAAGTAGATTATCCTATTAAAGTAGTATATTGATAATCCATCTTATAACACAGACTTATTTATCCTTCAAATTGGGATACTTTTGAGGGTGAAAGGGGACACTATTAACAATTAGTTGAAATCTAGGCCTGACCTGGGTAAACTGGGATAATATATATCGTCCTTTATCTCAATGTAGTATTTATTGGTCAATAGCTGCTATTGTATTTTTCAATGAGCTTTGAATAGTCAGAATGAGTCAAGTGTAGCTAAGAGCATGACAAAACTTACCATAGGACTTTCTTTACTTATAAACAGTACAAAATGGTATGGATAGATCAAGTCTAAAATTTTTAAAGTGCCTGTAGATTTCAACTTAGTTCTTAATAGCACTTCCATAAAGCTAGAAGTGGAACCACCAGACATAAATCACATGTTAAAATGAGCCCCTCCTTTTAAATTTGTGGTTTATAGACTTGTGGCTATCAGATCACAGGGAATCTAAAGTAGACTAAATTATAATGTTGGTAAATGAGGCAATTTTAAAATGTTAAAAATATTTGTTGTTAACGTTGCTAGTTCACCATGAATTTATATAAACTTTATATCCATTATAAGTTGAAGTTGTTGGCATTCCAGATTAGAAAACACCACTAGACCTTCCGTATCTGTTCTTAAGAATATGCTGTTACTATATAGCAAGTTATTCTCAGGAAGGGCTGCCTCCTTTTAGTGGGGTTCTTGTTATCAGTAATATTTTAAGCAATTATCTTTTAAGAATAAAGTATACAACTATAATTCCCCTGATCAGGAAAAGAAATCAAACTTCTGAAACATAAGGTTTCATTAGGTCAGTTCTTTGGAAGACATAAATGCTCTTGTGTCGTGATTTCTTTTCCTCTTTTTTAACCACAGTTTTTCATTTTTAACATCTTTTCCATAAATAAATATTCGTATTGTCTAGTCCCTTGTCTCACTTTTAGTTTATTTACTGAATCAACTTCAAGTCTTCAATATTTATATGTAAAACATTATAATTTATGCACACACACGTACACATACACCTTTTAAATGACTGACTTTAACCGTGGCCTTTTTAAAAATTGGAATCGATCGTTTATGATATACAATATCTTGGAATTTTTCCCCCACATAGTTCTTGTGGTATGGATATGGAATCATGGTACTATATTAGGTTTCACTTGTTACATTAAAGAAATGTGTTCATGGTTGTTCTCTATACATTTAAGTATTTTAAATAATTTTTTCTCTCTTTTTAGCTGTTCCCTTTCCTCCAACCCAGCGGCTTACTTTGAAGGAAGTGTTTGAGAATGGGAAACCTAAAATTGATGTCTTGAGAAACCATTTGGTGAAGGAAGGGCGACTGGAAGAGGAAGTAGCCTTAAAGATAATCAATGATGGGGCTGCTATCCTGAGACAAGAGAAGACCATGATAGAAGTAGATGCTCCAATCACAGGTATGAGAAGTGTTTGCATGATGGTACTAAGAGTTGAGAAATGATCACAAATAACCAAGTAAAATGTGTGATGGGGCAGCCAGATGGCTCAGTGGGTTAGAGCACGAGCTCTCAACAACAAGGTTGCCGGTTCAATTCCCGCATGGGATAATGGGCTGTGCCCCCTGCAACTAAAGATTGAAAAACGGCGACTGGACTTGGAGCTGAGCTGCGCCCTCCACAACTAGATTGAAGGACAACGACTTGGATCTGATGGGCCCTGAAGAAACACACTGTTCCCCAATATTCCCCAATTTAAAAAAAAATGTGTGATGATTTTTCTAGGAATTAGGAGACGTTTTTAGGATTGTTTAGTATATTTGTGGTTCACTAAAGAAATACAATTTGGGGGCCGGCCCGGTGGCTCAGGAGGTTGGAGCTTTGTGCTCCTAACTCCAAAGGCTGCGGGTTCAATTACCACATGGGCCAGTGGGCTCTCAACCACAAGGTTGCCGGTTCGACTCCCGCAAGGGATGGTGGGCTGTGCCCCCTACAACTAGAAAGAGCAACTGGACCTGGATCTGAGCTGCGCCCTCCACAACTAAGACTGAAAGGACAACAACTTGAAGCTGAACGGCACCCTCCACAACTAAGATTGAAAGGACAAAAACTTGGAAAAAATCCTGGAAAAATACACACTGTTCCCCAATAAAATCTTAAAAAAAAAAGAAATACAATTTAAAATGTTTATTATTTCCAGTAGGACTGTTTCAGTATTGCTAGATTTACTATAGTTATAGAGCAGTCCAGTCAAAAGTGAAAGTGATTTAAAAGTTAAACTGTGATCTCTATTGGTATAATTCCCTTTTTCTTTTAAAGACATAATTTTTTACCTCACCCTGTGTCTTTTCTCTAGTGTGTGGTGACATTCATGGACAATTCTTTGACCTGATGAAGTTATTTGAAGTTGGAGGATCACCTAGTAACACACGCTACCTCTTTTTGGGTGACTATGTGGACAGAGGCTATTTCAGTATAGAGGTAAAAATTAAACTGGATCTGTTGGAACTATCATACTGTCTTTTTTTTTAAATCACTTTCCATTCTTTAGTAGAAGAAATTTAAATGAGAACACTGACAGAATTTATAAACTTTGTTACTTTCAGTAATTAAAGTGATAGAGATGTTTTAATTGATATAAAAATATTTTCCTTTTATGTTTAAAATATAAAACTATTTTAGGACCTAACGCAAGGCTTGAGGATGGTGGACACCTTCCACTATATATAGGGAGCATGTTCATATTTAACGTCCATTGATTCAGCTGTACACGCTTGGCAAACAAAAGAGAAGTAACTTTGAAATAGGGTAGGTAATCGAGTTTATACTGTTCCAAAATAAACAGGAGATGAGGAAATTGAGTCTTCTTGCTATTCTTGTATTTAGTTTTGCCTCTCCCTCAGAGTGTGTACTGAGTATGTTTCTGGTGATTAAAGGTTTATTGTTCATGTAGCATCTCTCCTAAACACAACTCCACTGTCTCGCTTGGGGCTCAACCAAAGAAGCAGCAGTTGTTCTAAAACTGCCAGAAAAATAAATCACAAGAGAAATAGACCTTCCTCTTTAGTTAGATAAGCAGGACCAGAAAAGTTCAATGTTACCTGCCAGTTCCTCAAGTTCATTTAGTATCATCTATGACGACAAAGGTTAATGAGAGAAACTAAGAAAAAGCACATTTTCCCTCCTGCTTAGTCAATTCCTAGTCTCTAAATAGGTCCCTGGGCTGGATGGAGATCATACTCGCAGACAATAACATTGAAAAGCTTCCCTCTTCCTATGAACATCATAGTTCAATAGACAATAAGTCAAAAGTATGGATGTTTGAAAGACACATTGAATGTTTATTTCTTTGTGTGTTTGCTAGCATGAGGTTTTAGAGGCTGAAGAGAATACAGAACTTAGTGAAGTTTTAATTAGTCATTTAATGAAACAACTTTTTCAAAAGATAAATATTGTGCCAAATCGTCTGATTATTAACTCACATACTTTAAGAAATTTCAGTGCATTAATATATTCAATAAAGCACATACAAAAAATCCACAATGATTTTTATACACATAAAATATATTCAGAATATTTTGTTACGTGTATTTTTCCTCATTCATCAACGAATGTTCCTTGAGTGCCAACTTTATGGCAGGCTCTGAGGATAAAATAATTAAGATTCATGCTAGCTCTAGGAGCTGACAATCAAATAAAAAAAGTACACTTATGAACAGATCTTTCAGTATAATATGAAATTGTTTATTTAATCATCAGCAGTATTCTTCATGTTAGGACCTAGCACCATGCCTGACACATAGTAGGCTCTCAGTATTGTTGAATGAATGAATCTGAGTAAGTCATAGTTTGTATTTGGCTTTATCCTGTTATTTGATGTTTGGCTAACTTAAAGGGTTTTTCTGGACATCTTAAGTGATAAATGAATCAAAACTTTGAAGGGACAATGCTTTTTATATCAGTTTTAAATCTAAACTGTAGGGTATATGTAGTGTTTGTTGGAAGTCATTTACTTATAAGCCACCAAGATTATAAACTTCTGTAGGTTACAGCTTAGTCCAACATGATACAAGTATATACTTGAACAATAATTTTTTATCAATGTTTGTGATGAGCACAAGTGTGCTGTTTTTGTCAAGTGAATGAAAATAAGATAATGGAACCCCTATTACAAATTTTTGTTATAAATAGTTCTCTTTTTTTTTCTTGTAGAAAAATTGGGAAATGCAGAATCTAAGAAAATAAAAACTTTTGTAAATCAGAGATCATTGCTGTTTACCTTTTATTATATTTCCTTACAGTCTTTTTTTCTGCATTTATGTTTGTGTATATATTTTTTAAAGAAAATTGAGATCGTTTTGTACATCACTTTTTACAGTCTTTTTTCCTTACTCAGCATTGTATTGAAAGCACTTTTCTCTATCATTAAAATTTCTCCAAAAGCATGATTAATGGTATAAATACCATGATTTATTTCACCATTCCTCTGTTCTTGGATAAATAGATTTGTAACAGGTCCTGCTTATTGCCTACCTTTTTTCTCCTTCTTTACTGTCAAAATCCCTATTTTGTTGACATAAATGGGATGGCGGATTCAGGGAGGACCTTTGATTTCAGGGAGGAAAGGTCCTTATCCCAGCCCCAGGGAATGAATTTTTGGCAGTCTGAACTAGTCATGGCAGTCCATTCCCTGTCACCAGTGGGTTGGTCTAGGGGTAGACGTGGATCCTGTTTTGCCCAGTAACATATAAAGGAAACTCTGCTGGGTGTTTGTTTTATTTTTTGGTGTGTGTGCGTTGACATGTTTCTTTGCAGGTGTAAAGACTCTTGCAAGGTGAAAGCTTTTGAGCCCCCATTCCACTATGTCATTTCATATGTGGATGTGTGTATTGTAGCAGCCATGTTGTGACCGTGGGGCGGTGCTTTAACTAAGGATGAGAAGCAGACCCGTTGCGAATCGCAGATCAAAGAGGTAGAGAGGGCACGGTTTCTTCGTGATGATATTGAGCTGGTGCACTAAACCTGGACATCTTACCTCCAGACTCCTTGTTTCGTGAGATGTTTAAATGTCTTTATGTTTAAGTGGCTTAAACAATAGTTAATTGGGTATTATATCACTTGTACTCTTAAGTGGTACCAGGCTGTTTTCCAGTTAGTTCTGTTCTCTATATTGCTGCAGTTAACATCTTTTTGAATATATCTTTGATAGCATTTCTGATATTTCCTTAAATCGGATTCTTACAAGTGAAATAACTAGAAACAGTGTGAGCATTTTTAAGACTTGATACGTATTGCCAAATTGTTTTCATAGAACCTTATTTCACTTTATTTTCTCTTTCCATACTAATAATTTTTATTTCTTTGAGCCTAGATGAGAGAATCAAGGCATGATGGTTTTGTTTCCATGCCCAGAGCAAGCACTTATCTTTTTCTGAAGCAATGTGGACTTTGATTAGTACACCAGAGACTGATCCAAACGTCACTGATAAAACAGAATAGTAAAGTTTCACTTTTTCTAAGTCTTTTGATGTTCCTTCTTCATTTGTACCTGTTAGAAAGAACTTCTTTTGTGGTAGGGGAAGCTAACTAAATTTCAGTTTCCTTTAATTGATTTTGCAATAAGAGAAAAGATTAAAGGGAACATTTTCTGCATAGGGTATGTTGTACTAAATGCACAGGAGCCACCAAAGAGAAAATGATATCAGATGTAAAGGTGGTATAAATGTTATCAGATGACCAACTGATGAACAATTGTTGACATACAGAAATGATTCTTGAAGTGGAATAAAGTTCTGTTCACATAGAAATAAATAAGTAATTGAGTGTCTGAACAGATCCTCTGATAATCATGGCCTTGTCGTTGAATTGTATTACACAATTATACAATTGCATTCTGATGTATAATCTAAGGAAATAAAATTTGAGACTAGAGGCTGAGAAGTATATCAACTGAATTACGTTGCAGTGTGGATATGGATTGTACTTTTATATATCTCATTACTTCAAAAAGGTAAGTTGGTTTTTTCAGGAGGCAGAAATAAAGACCCAAATAAATCAAAAGATATATACTGTTCTTGGTTTGGGAAAGGTAAGTATAGAGAGGAGAAATTGCTTTCTAAGTTTATATATGGATTTAATGTAATTTTTCCTTGGAATATTTTGTGCAAGTTATGTCAAAAACAAAAGTCAATCAAAAAAAGAAAAAAGCCATCTAAGTATATGTGTATATGTCTATATATTTAAGTTTTACAATGTTTATTTTGTAACATCTGTCTCAAAATGTACATACATTTTGATCCAACTCCCATTTTTTGAGAAATTATACTGCGATGCATTCATAATTATGTACAATGACCTGTGAATAAATATTTTGTCACAATAATTGAGAGGTTCCTCTGACATTTAATGAGCAGGGTCCAGGTATACAAAACACCCTGCACTATGCAGGAGACTCCTTAACCACAAAAATCATGCTTTTCAAATGGTCAGTAGTACCTGGGTTGAGAAACATTGTTAAATTCTGGGAATATGGAGATGAACAAGCAAAGCCAAGTCCTTTGCTGTGTTTTTTTCTTTTTTTATTTGCTGTGTTTTTTAATGAGAAGGACAGCACTGTGTATTTGTTTAGTGTCTGTGAAAATCAGCTCAGGGTGAGGGGCTAAAGAGGGACAGGAGTAGCTAATTTAGATGGAGACCAGGGAAGGCCTGAGGAGGTAGCATTTGAACAGGAACGTGACCTGAGGGGAAAAGCCACGCACAGAAGTGGGTGGGGAGTACATTCTAGGCTGAGGACACTACAAGTGTACAAGCTCTGAGGCAGGAGCCAAGACTTAGGCCGGCAGTTCCCGAATAGTAACAAGGCTGGTGTGGCGAGACAGAGTAATGAGTAAGGAGAGGGAAGATGTGAGCAGTGTTTCTGAGAGCTGGGTGGGGGCTAGATCATGTCAGGCCTTGCAAACCACAGGAAGGAGTTTGAATTTTATTTTGAATGTGATAGGAAGCCACTGGAAAACGATTTTTTTGAGCTGGCGGGTGACTTATTCACATTTATGTTTTAGAACAATTACTCTGGCTGGTATGTCATGTGAATTGACTATAGGAGCCCCTGAGTGGGTGTAGGGAGACCAATGAGGAATCTAATCCAGTAAGAATAGGCAAGAGATGTTGGTGACTTACATTTGGCAGATGGAGAAAGAAGCCTTTGGATTCAGAATTTTGAACTCTTTCCTTTTTGAGAGGTGGTGAAATCTCAGTTGAATTAATCAAGCTCCTCAGGTCACGGCACCTTTACTACTAGACTTTGCAAGGTCCCCCTCTGTTTTTGTTTTTGTTTTTTCTTATCTGTGACCTCTATTTTCCTTACTCTCTCTTCCCAGTGTACATGTTTCTCTTGTATTTGGTATATGCCTCAGAATACGTATAATACATTATATTAATTTTTTAACATAAGGTGTTTATGGATAAAGTATTTTACTTTTACATAAATGTTACAGTGCTGTTCCATGGTTCTCAAACTTTAACGTGAATCATAAATATCTGGAGGGCTTGTTCAAAAGCCCGTTTGCTGGGTCCCCCCCGCCCTCAGAATTTCTGATTCGTTAGGTCTGGGATAGAGCCTGAGAATCTGTGTTTCTAAATTCCAACGTGATGCTAATGATGCACCACGCTTTGAGATGAATGTGACCACACTGAACCACTGCTGAAGCTCTGTTTCTGTTTGTTTTGCACTTATCATTATGTTTTCAAGATCTGTCCAGAGTGCTGTATGTCTCTAGTTCATTGCTTGCTGCCTGCTGTATGTATAGTATAATGCACCTCTATGACATTTCAGTTTTCTGTTCTCAGTGATGGTGACGCCTACGTTGCCTCTAGTTTCTTTCTACAGCGAACACGCTTCTGATATAAATCCACTTATGGTCTCATGTTTCAGTTTCTCTATGGTTTATGAACAAGTGTGGGATTGCTAGGGAGAAGGGTCTATACCTTTCTACTTGAACTGACTAATGCCAAATCACTCTTCAGAATAGTTGTACCTGTCTAGACTCCTACCAGTGGCACCTAAGAGTTCTTATTTCCTCACATCCCTCTCTCTAGAATTTGGTTGTATCTCATTTTCTAATATTTACCAATATGATGGGTATAAAGTAGTATCTTATTGTTTCAATTAATCTAATTCCTAAGGAAATCGAACATTTCATGTTAGCCATTCCATTCTTATACTCAAGGATAAGAATTTCTTGTATGACCTTTCAGAGATAGGGTAAGCACATACAAGCATATTTACATAATCTGTTTTTAAGAAATAAATGTGCTGATCAAATATATGGTGATGGAAGGAGAACTGACTCTGGGTGGTGAACACACAATGGGATTTATAGACGATGTAATACAGAATTGTACACCTGAAATCTATGTAATTTTACTAACAAGTGTCACCCCAATAAATTTTTTAAAAAGAAAGAAAAAAAAAAGAAATAAATGTGCTTATCATTACATTTCCCGTTAAGTGGTGCTTTATCTGAATCTCACAGATTTTGATATGTGTTGTTTTTATTATCATTCAGTGTTTTATATTTTAAGAATTCTCTGTAACCCTAGGACAGTGAAATGTGGTATGTTTTTTCTTTCTAGTCATGCGGGATATTTTTGGAGTTAGTATTTTGTTACTGATTCTAATTAATGTAATTTGGTTAGAGATCACGATCTGAATTCCCTCTTTGGAATTTGTTGAGACTCCCTTTGTGATGCAGTACCTAGTATATTTTTTTGTGACTATCCCATGTGTACTTGAAAAGAATACATTCTCTATTTGTTGAATTGTTCTCTATAACTTTATTTTTTCTGCTTGTTCTAAGTTACTTTTGGGTTTCTGTCAAGATTTCCAACTACAGTTATTGATTTATCTGTTTCACACCAAGGTCTTGTCAATTTATTTTTTGGTTTGTTTTTATTTTACATAATTGCAGAATGCTGCTATATTCAACTTACTATTATATTATTTTTTTTATGTGCTTTTGTTCAATTTCATGGTGTTTTACCCATTTTTATAAGTCCCCTTTTGGAATTGCCTTTAGAGTTTGCTGGAAACTTTTTCATCTTTAGTAATATCAATAAAGTTTTATTCTTTAGAGGGTGTTTTTCAATTTTGCAAACAGTTATGAGCCAGCTCTGAAGAATTTTTCCCCAACCTTGGCTTAAAATGACAGATGTATTTGTGTAGGGGTTTTTAAAGGTCTTTAAACTGACTCAGAAATTAAAGCCAAAAAACAGTGTCACCTAATTGTTTGGGTACATTGTAAATACTGGGGGTTCAGAACAAGTTACCCCAAGATGTGCCTTTGTGGTGTGGGGGAGGAACAAACTTTCCTCTATCCTAAAGCTTCTTCTGGCCAGTCTGATAATTGAATAGACACGAGACAGATTAGCAAGAGAAAAATAATCAAATGTAATACATACGTATGTTTGGGAACCCTGCATACAGGAGAGTCAGAGACCCCACATGCATGAGAGGTTCTAGTCCTGTCAATTGTTGCTTGTGTTTTAACGTTGTATGTGAGATATGTATATTTCATGATTAGTATATGCTGTCGATCTTCGTTATTCACAGATTCTGTATTTGCATATATGCCTCCTTGCTAAAATTTATTTGTAATCCCCAAATCAGTACCCATAGTGCTTTCAAGGTCCTATGCCCTCTGAGCAGAAAGAGCTAGGAAACATATATATGTATACTAATCTACATGTACACTCACGTTTTTATTTATTACTGTATCTAATTGTGTTTATCTTTAAAAACACGAGTTCATATGATACCTCTGATTCCAATTCATTACAAGGTTCCTTCTAGTCTTCCCCCTTTCCTGGCTCTCATTATGTGCAGTGTGTTCACTTGTCTGTTCAATCCTAATATATCTATAAAATAGACATATAACAGCCAGCTCATATTGTGAAAAACAGATTTACTGACTAGAGTTACAGTATTGGTGTCCTTTTCTTTGTCTTTTTAGCCTTGTAGTATGCAGTCAAAATGCTGTTTTCCAAAGTTACCTGGGTTAGTTCTTTTTTCCCCCATCTCCTTTGTTGCTTTGTTAGCCATTTATAATACAATTAGGTTCATTTGTTACTGTTTATATTTCATTTGTGGTTTCTTTTCACATCCTGGTTGAGTCAGTTATTTATTTTGGGGGCGTATGTAAAACGTCACTGTGGTGCTTGATGTCAACGCTATCCTTAAAGGTATGCCTTGGGAAGTGGCCCTCCCTCCTCATCCCTCCTAACCTATTCCAGTCCCCCTCCTTCCTTCCCCTCTCCTCTGTGCCCCCTGTAAGTAACCAATCTCTTTAGTTTCTGATTTATGCTTCAGGTATTTCTCATGCACACAAGTAGATTCATGTGTATTTCTTATGTCTCCCTTATTACATTGACTGTTGCGTACTATAGATATTCTTTTGTACGTACTTTGTTTTTTTCACTCAGCAGTATATCAGGGAAATCACTCCAAATTAGTTTAAAGTGGTCTTTCTCACTCTTTTTTTATACTTCATTGTGTGACTATATCATAATCTCTTCAGCCTCTCTCCTGTGTATGGTCATTTAGGTTGTTTCCAGTAGCTTGCTCTAACAAGCAATGCTGCAAACTTGTGCATATGTAGTTTCTTATTGTTGGAGGCGTATTTTCAGATTAGACTCCTAAAAGTTATCAAAAGTTAAGTGAATATGTAGTTTTGTTAGTTTTTGCCAAATTGTTTTTTCCCATGCAATTTTTTAATCCAGTCAGATTTACCCATCTTTTCTTTTTTGACTTTCAGATTTTTAGTCATTAGTTAGTTTTCCCCCGTACTAAGGCTAAAGCAGAACTCATCCACATGTTTTCTTCTAGAATTCGTATGATTTGGTTTTGATATATTTAGGTCTGTATCCATTTGTCATTTATTTGTGTTATGTGAGATATGGATCTAATTTTTTTTAACTGGCACCAGTGGTCCCAGAGACATTTATTAAGAAATACATCGTTATCTTAGTGATTTAGGATGCCACCTTTATTATATACCAAATTTTATATGTACTTGATTAATTTCTGGGCTATTTTATTCCACTGGTATATTTACCTATATATGTGCCAGTACCACTGCTTTAATTGTAGAAACTTTATGTTTTAACACCCAACAGGGCTAATCCCCCCTCATAATTTCTCTTTTCCAGTGTTTTTCTGGCTGTTTCCTAATCGTTCTTGCATGTTTATTTTTCCATGTAAATTTTAGTATCAGTTTGTCTAACTTCATGGAATAGCTTGTTGGTATTTTTATTGGAATTGCAATGATTTTTTAGGAAGAACTGTAATTTTTTAATGTTGAATCGTCCTATCCAAGAACACGGGGTGTCTTTTTGTTTGTTCATATCTACTGTGTGTCTTTTAGGAATGTTTTAAATTTTTCCTGGTATGAGATTTGCACATTTCTTGTTAAGTTAAATCCTGTGTGTTTAATCTTGTTACTGCTATTGTAAATGAAGTTTTCTCTATGAGTATGTACTATTTATGTTTTTGTATATGAAGGCTATTGATTTTGTAGGTTAATTTTATATCCTCCCATGTTAATGAGTTTTTTTATTATTTGAGTTTTATCATTGATTTTTTTGGAGTTTTTAGGGTATACTATTATTATATCATCTGCAAATAGAGGTAATGTTTTGTTTTGGTTTTTTTTACCCATTCTTAAGCCACTAGTTGATTTCTTTTATCTAATTCCATTGGCTAATACCTCTAGCACAGTGTTGAATAGTAGCAGAGACAGTGGATATCTTTGCCCTATTCCTAATTTTAGTGGAAATGTCTCTAGTGTTTCTCCATTAAATAAAATACAGGTTTTAGGACTAAGGTGTATATATGTATGGGCAGCTTTGTCACAGAGTTCTAGATATTTGAATAGAACATAGGAACAGAAATTAAGGAAAGATTTCTATTTAGGCTACTCTCTATGCTCTGCCAATTCTAGGGCAATAGCATATCACATTCAAAGGCTAACGTTTCGTGTTTCAACTTGGGAATAGTAATTAGATATGCCATTACAGCAAGTCATTTGAATTTATATAAATTATCTTTATGCGTTCTCATAGTCACAAATAAAAATTTTATGCTTGTATTTGTCTTGCAGTGTGTGCTGTTTTTATGGAGTTTAAAGATTAATCATCCCAAAACATTGTTTCTGCTTCGGGGAAATCATGAATGCAGGCATCTTACAGAATATTTCACCTTCAAACAGGAATGTAAGTATAATCACTTCTCCAGAACTTTTCTAGTTACCCGCTAGCCAGTCCCAAAATAAATCAAACATAAAGAAAAAAGAAAGGAATGGAACTCAAATGCTTCCTGTTTTTTTTGTTTTTCTGTTAAGAACACTAGGATTCTACTTTTTAACACATTTATTTTGAAAATAATTTTTGTTATTTTCCCCTATGTTTATAAAGTAATATATTTGTGATATTTGGAAAACAGGAAAGTCAAAAAAAGATAAAAATTGTCCACAATCATACCAGTTAAAGATAATCAATATTATCTCAATATTTGGGATATAGTGTTTTATTCTTTTCTGTATATATAAAAATCTGTCATAAAATAGTTCAAATATATATATTCAAATGTCTTTAAATATTCGAATATATTTGAAATAAATTTGGGCTCATATTATGTGTACTGATAAATAAATTGCTCTTTTCACTTTGTGTAATAGCATTTTTCCCATCATTAAATATTTTTAATGTGATTTTAAAATGTTATTTTAATGTTTTTAAGTATTCCATTTTATGAATATGCTATCATGTACATAACCAATTTATTATTAGGTTGGTGCAAAAATAAGTGTGGTTTTTGCAATTGTTTTTAACCTTTTAAACCACAATTACTTTTACACCAACCTAATAGCAACTGACATTTAGATTGTTTCCAACCATAAATAATACTGTAATAGTGAAAAAGTTTATTATTAAAGGTAGACTTTTTTTGAAAGTTAAAATATTACTAGCTGATAAAAAATATTTCAAAACCTCACAGATTTCTTTGACCAGAATCTAAGTACTTCCAATTGGCTCTCAACTAACATTCAGTGAGATAGTGAGCATATTGGGGATGTTTGGGAGAACTTGCCCCAGGGCATTTGCACTTACTGTTTCTTTTTTCCCCAGAGACCTATCTGCTTATCAGGCCTACATCCTTAGTACTTCATTCAAGTCATCTCTTCAGATATTTTCTTCCCTGGTTGCTTTTTCTAAATTAAAATTTCATCATTTTACTCTCACACCCTGCTTTTTTTTTCATAGTATCTATCAACACCTGAAATTTATGTATATTATAAATATAAAATTTATCCCTTATAGGTGGATTACAATTTGATAGTGTCCCATATACCCATATTAACTCTCATTACCAATAGCTTCCTACATTGGAGTTGATAGTTGTAATGACAGTCTTCCAGTAGCATCTGAAAGGAAAAGTTGTTCTTATTACAAGAAATTTTAAGAGTATGGACACTTAAAAAAACATTTAAAAAAAAATCCTTCTGACAGAAAAGTCAGCTTCTCTTGGGCATTCCAGCCCTTGGGACTTATTAGAATAAATACTGTAAATCAGTAGATAATGATCAGGAAGTTTAAAAAAATTTGATCTGCTGTTGATGAGTGTTTAAATTTGTGTAAAGTATTTCAAGAGCAATTTTGGAATATCTGTAAACATTCTGACCCAGCAGTTTGACTTCTAGGAATTTATACAAACCAATAGATTGTATTGGTTTTCTAATGCTGCGTAACAAATTACCACAAATGTAACTACTTTAAAACAGCACATTGATTATCTCACAGTTACTGTAGGTCAGAAGTCCTTGTGCAGTGTAGCTGAGTTCTCTGCTCAGGGTCTCACTGAGCCAAAAATCAAGATGTCACCAGGGCTGCAGTTCTCATCTGGAGCTTGGGGTCTTTTTCCAAGCTCACTAGTTGTTGGCAATCCTTGTAACTGGAGGGTTAAGGTCTCCTTTTTCCTGCTAGCTGTTGGCAGGGGACAGCCCTCAACTTGTAGAGACTGCTTGCCGTTCCTTGCCATGTGGCCCCATGGGTAATTCACAACATAGATATCTGCTTTCTTCCAGGTTGCCCGAATGCATCTCTCTGCCTTCCTCTTCTGTGATTAGCTAGTGAGAGAAAACCCTCTGCTTTTCAAAAGCTCGTCTGATTAGGTCAGGCCCACCCAGAGGAATCTCCTTTTTGTCATAACAGAATGTAATGATGGGAGTCTCAACATAGCCGCAGGTTCCATCCACTCAGAGGGGCGCAGATTATACAAAGGTGTAGTTCATTGCAGGTCATTTTAGAATTCTGGCCTACCGCACTATAAACTCACAAAAAGACAGTAAGATATGGATGCATAAGGATGTTCATTGTAGTGTTAATTGTAATAGCAAAAAGAAAAAAAAATAATAATAATCTAAATGTCAATAAGGAACTATGTAAATAAGTGATAATATGTCTTTAAAAATAGGTGGCTGTTGAAAGATCAAGGTGTATCTAGATATCCTGATAGGGAGAGATGTTCACATATGTTGTTGGATGATAGAAACCATTTCCAGAACATGCATGTGTGCTCTCCTTTGTAAATTAAGTATATCATGTGCAGAAGAAATTGGTAGCTGTGACTACCTGTGGGGAGTTGAGTCAGGAGGATTTATGCTTTTAATTTATATTCTCCCACAGGACTGCTTAAATTATCTTTCATCACTACCGTGCACTACTATCATACTGATTTTTTATAACTGGTACCTTTAAAATCACCCAATTAGGGCCCAAGCATTAAAAAGGCTTTTTAAAGCACCCAGGTAATTCTGCTGCATGCTGCCGGTTAAGAAGGCCTACTCCAGAGGTTTAGGAAGTAGCTACTATTTGTCATTTGAGAACCACTTCACCAAATAGTTTATAATTGGAAATACATATTTGGCATTGTTTTTCTAAGTCAAATATTAGGGTAGTCCTCATTACACCTCTATTTCTTTACCTGGGAAAATTAAATAATGCATATCAAGCAGTTAACAAAGGCCTCGGAATGCTCAATATTTAGCAATAGGTAAGAGATGAAGACAGCAGTCTATGGGTACTTCTGTTCTGAATAAAGGTTCCGGTTTTTTAGGTAACATTTAATCTAAATCTTTCTCTGTAATTTTTTTTTTTTTTTGACTAGTATAATTGGTTCTATTTTTAGAAAATGGAACAATAGGTTCGGGGAAAATTTTAAGTGTCTCATTTTGCACAGAAGTTCTTATCTCAGGTTTTTATTTGCTTTTCACATGCTTTAATTTAGTCAAACCAGGTTTCTTTATTTTTCTCTTATCTGCTCCATCTGTTTCATTCTAACACTGCATCTGAAATGTAAATAAATCTTGGAACAAGCATACAAATTCAAGTACAATTTCAAATTTTATTTCTATATAAGGAAAGAGCATGTGTGCTTCTTTGCATGGGTGTTTTTACTGATAAGCGGATCTCTCTTAAAGGGCCACAGTGGTTTTTAGAATCAGCACCTTATAATTACTGGTAAGTGATGCTTAGTTCCAGATTGTGCAGCTGCAATCTTGTTAGTATTATTAAAGGGGGCAGCTGGAAGCTCTTCTTACATCAATTCTTAAATTGCTTTATATTGCAGAGATTTCGTTTTTGTATTTCAAATCCCGAGATAATTTGAGTAGCAAAGTGTAACAGTTAATTTTTGACGTATTTATCTTTGCAAAAAACATTTCTTTATTTTTATATACTTGGAAAGCAAGAAGCCTAGTGATTTTATAATCCCATCTCATAGCCCTGGGTCCAAATTTCTAAAGTAAATTAATTTCTTATTTCCATGAGCCATTTTTTGACGTATAGTTAACCAGCTTACTGATAGGTTCCAGAAACTCCTATAATTTTGCTAATGAAACAATATTGTTATGTTAGGTTGATTTAAAAAAATAAACAGATATTGTTTGTTGTTGTCCATTATGCATTATTTATAGAAGTAAGAGACTGGTGTGGTTAGATTGTGGTATATCTGTTAAGTTAAATACTATTTAGATATAAAAAATAATAATTACAAAGCTCGTCATACAAAGATGTGATATGATCTCCAAGACATGTTAAATATAAAAAGCAAGTGCAAAACCGTGTGTATATATACAGAGGGTGCAAAAAATATGTGTACACATTTTAAGAAAGGGAAAAACTGGATTAAAATTATACTGATGGTAACCACTTTGAACACCTCTTGTAATTGCAGAAGTCAAACGTGACTTGTCATCTTTTGTTATCAGTATATATTGAGTATTACAATTTTAACAGTTTTTTCCTTTCTTAAAATATATATACATTATTTTATATATATGTATGTGTATATATACGCACTTACATATATGTAAAAAACAAAAGGATGTTGTGAAAAAGAGAACATATGTACATATCTGCGTGTGTACGCATAAACCAGCTTTGTAAAGATAACCAGGAAACTAGTAATATTGGTTGCCTGCAGAGAGGGGATAGGAGATGCTGTATATCCTTTTGTAGATTTTAAATTTTGAGCCATGTCAATGTATTACCTTTTTTAAAAATAGTAAAACAAATATGTAATCAATGGTTAGACCAGGTTGTAGTTTCTTGCAAATAGTGCTGACCGTCAAAATTACTTTCAAAGAAAGTTGTTGAAAATTTTGTTTTGTTAATGTTGTATTACTGATATTAGTTAGAACTTGTATCAGTATGATCCTGTGACCCACGTGCACTTTCCCTTCATCATAGAAATAATTGTTTTATGGGGTGGATCTTAACACTTGTCATGAAAATAAAGTGCTTGAGTCAACTAATTTAACCTTTGGCAATTATATATATTTGGCTATTTAGATTCTCCTCTTAAATATTTAATTTAAAATTAATGATTGGGAGGAGTATTGCGTGGTGTTAAGAGCATGAAGAGGTTCAAGTTCCAATTCTGCCTCTTACTAGCTTGCAATTTTGGGCCCAATTTCCTCAGCTTTTTAATGAAGTTTGGGAGGGCTGCCTGCCTGTACAACTTCTGGCCTTCTGTACCAACGTGCACCTCCAAGCACAGCTTGACTTTTTGAAATCCAAGGCCAAGGAAGAAGAAAACATTGCTTTCTCTTCAAACTGAAGTAATTTTCCAGTTTTCCACCTATTATTTCATGAGCTATTCTTGATGGAGACCCCACCTTAACCGTGGAGACCCCACCTTCTGCCAACTGAAGTATTCTCTTGGGTTCTGTAGCTTCGCATGACAACCACAGCAAAATACATTTCATTAAAATGAACATTTTTACATAAATAGAACCAAGACATAATTTGCTTAAAGACCTTAAAAGTCAGCAAAAAGATTATTGACATTTTATGGATGACTCTGAAAACTCCAGTTTACATTGATATATCTTCAACACTCCCAGGGGGTCTTTTTAGACCCAACGAAATATTCAGAGTCACAAGACTACCACAGGCCATAAACTTGGCCTCCATCTACTTAGGAGGAAACAGTTCTGGAAGGGCAGCACCAGGCATCCCTTTTCAGTGGAGTAGTCCTCACAGAAGTACGTACAGCCAGTCTGTTAGCTTGCTGCCTCTTACCTCCCATTCCCCCATGCCCTCCAAGTTTAGGTACAAGGAAACAATATCCACAATGGGTAAATCAGAGAGCCACCCTGGTTTAGAGGCCTCATGTTTTACAAGTGCTAATCAAAAACTTTCTTGGCATAGCTTCCAGGGTCCCACAAGGGACATACCTCAGGAGTCACAGTACTCAGAGAAGCCCAAAGCTATAGCTTCCTGCCAGGTGATTTTGTAACTTTTACCATAAGCAACATGGATAAGCAACGTTGCCTAATAACACAGCTGACATTCACCTTATCAGGTTTCCAGGGCAACAGAGCTAGAAAGTTAATCCAAGGTCTTTAGAGGAGAGAGATGTTGTTTACTCTTTATCCACAACTTTTCAAAAACATCTTTACAAAGATGATTGTGTTTTCAAATTTGCCTGAAATAAATGGCTTTAAAGTAGGCTTCCTAATCTTCTGGCCTATATCTTTTTTCATGTATGATAAATTTTATCTTTTCTTCCTTTGACTGTTTTTCCTTTTTTGATAGGTCGAATCAAATATTCTGAACAGGTGTATGATGCATGTATGGATACATTTGACTGTCTTCCTCTTGCTGCCCTCTTAAATCAGCAGTTTCTATGTGTACATGGAGGGATGTCACCTGAAATTACTTGTTTAGATGACATTAGGAAAGTAAGTAATCTTTCATTAGTCTCATGGGGTAAATATAGATATATAGATATTTTTTCATTGCAGTCAACTAATATGTCTTTATTGCTGTGATTTCATTACTGGGAGATAACCCCTGTCAACATTTTGCTATATATCTTCCAGAAATTTTCTGTAATTGTTAATGCAATCTGTGCTTTTACCAACTAGAAACATAACATTTTTTTAGTATATTCCTGAAACTTTAAATTATGTAGCAATGTATAAGGAAGGAAACCAAACCAGAGTTCTAATCCCTGTCCTGTCATTAATTGTGTAACCTTGACCAAATCACTTAACCTCAGAGTCAGTTTCTTCTCTGAAATGAGGAAGTCGGAATGGATGGCCTGAGCACTCTTTCAGCTCTGAAATTCATTGGCTTTGACATTGTAGATGATGCAGTTTAATTGCTACACTTGCCTGACTTGGGATTATTATTGCTAGGATTCTGTATCCTCATGATTGGAAAAAGATGACCAGTCTTTTTTCACTAATACTGTTCTATGTTACCATCTTCACTTTTCTACCTTTGTATATATCTTACCTCTCTCTCATGTATAGTAGTTACTGAAGCTAAAGATTTTTCTGATTATAAAACTGGTTACTCTTCTCAAGGTAAGACGTTTATCTATACATGCTGCCTTTTCCCCTGCCTTATTGTCTTTTAAATAACCGGCATTTCTCTTTTACAGTGTAAGTCTTGAAATGTACAATTCTGAATTGATTGTGTTAATCGATTTCATGTAGTAGAAGTCCTCTTCTTGGCACTCAGCTATTCTAGTTACTCGTTGTTTCTTGGTTTTTTTTATGCCTTTAACCAAACCAGCAGTGACTAAAGACTTAAGTTAATAACTCATATTGAAATGCCTCCAATGCATAGAATGGGAAGGACGAAAGCCCTTTACAAAACAAAACCAGCATGCTTTAAAATAAAGAAATCTCCATTGGAATGAGGCAAACAATGAACAGAACCATTGTAAAAACCTTCCTGCTCTCATGGTAACCTGGGCTCACCTAGACACTAGAAACAAACTTTACACAGTCTTTCTAAATAGTATATCTCTGTAGTGGTTGATTTCACATTTGAGTTAAATGAGTATATACCTCTTTTAAGATTAAGATATAAAGGTGTCCTTTTCTAAAGAATGATTAGATGACAGGGATATTTATAAAAAATTACTACCCAAAATAATAAAATGTATGTATCTAAATGTGTCACACATTCATTTTCTTTCAGGAAAATCCTTTAGGGGCTTATTGCCTTCTCTACATTCTGGTGGGTGGAAGGGTTTTGTTTTTGTTTTTGTGTTTTGACCCATACCAGTTTTCAAAAGCTTTTTTGCTTTCATGATTTTTCTTCTTTTGCCTTTTGCTTGTCTTCTAGTTAGACAGGTTTAAAGAACCTCCAGCCTTTGGGCCAGTGTGTGACCTGCTGTGGTCTGATCCCTCGGAAGACTACGGCAGCGAAAAGACCTTGGAGCACTATACCCACAACACCGTCCGAGGGTGTTCTTATTTTTACAGGTATGCTGAGCCTTAGATTTGCAAAGTCAGGAAAGGAAAGGGTGAGGTCGCTTATCAAATTATTTTTAAGTACTTTAGATCTTGAATTTATTTGTGTAGTATTAGGGACTTCTGTTTAATTTTTTGATTAATAGAAGGCAGAAAACTCATGTTTGTTCCTTTTGCTTTTGGCATTTTATTAGGTATTAGGCCCTAGTAAGTGTAACATACCCAACGTGACTGAACGGGACATCTTGTAGTGCTTCAGTGTTATTGTCTGACTCTAAATGATTTAGATGATTTGTTCCCAAACATCATCTAGAGACCTTTTTAAAAACAAAGATTTCTTGGCTCTTCCCCCAGACATTCTGATTCAGTAGGTCTCTGAGACAGGGAATCCTGTTATTTATTTTTTTTCTTGGGGGAGGGGAACAGGACTTTATTGGGGAACAGTGTGTACTTCCAGGACTTTTTTCCAAGTCAAGTTGTTGTCTTAGTTGTGGAGGGTGCAGCTCAGCTCCAGGTCCAGTTGCCGTTGTTAGTTGCAGGGGGTGCAGCCCACCATCCCTTGTGGGACTCGAGGAATTGAACTGGCAACTTTGTGATTGAGAGCCTGTGCTCTAACCAAATGAGCCATCCGGGAGGCAGCTCAGCTCAAGGTGCCGTGTTCAATCTTAGTTGCAGGGGGCAGAGCCCACCATCCCTTGCGGGACTCGAGGAGTTGGACCGGCAACCTTGTGGTTGAGAGCCCACTGGCCCATGTGGGAATCGAACCGGCAGCCTTCGGAGTTAGGAGCATGGAGCTCCAACCTCCTGAGCCACCGGGCCGGCCCCTGTTATTTTTTTGAAAAGCTCTCCAGCTTTTGGAACCACTGGTAGAGGCAAAGATATAAAAAGAACAGGACATTGTGAACTAAGTTCAGGACATTTCCTGGAAGTCGGCCGTTGCCCTAAATCTCATGTGTAAGCTTTCCCTGTGCTTTGCCACTCAAAAATAGGGAGGTATAGGGAAGTTGGAAGTCTAAATTTTTCTAATCCCATTATTTTATTATGACAAATAATACATGTATTTAGTCCCCTAAAAATCTATTAATTGCCTAAGGTAATGCATTCGTTAAATGAAACCCACATATAAAAAGTAAGAAGCCTCCATTTTATCATCATTTTAACATTCTTTAAACAACCTTTTTTCATTCCTTTCTGCCACCTTTCCCAGTAACTAATACGATGAAATCACTTACATTTTACTTCTCTTTACATTGTTTAAAATAGAGAGCATAACACTACTTTATTATTAGCACAATATAAATTGGTACAATTTCTATGGAGGTCAACTTGGCAATATCTCTCAATTATAAATGCCTCTGGCTTTGGTCCAGAAGTTCTGCGTCTAAATCATAATCCTGTGGCTGTATAGTTGACCTTCATTATTCACAAATTCTAACCGGTGAAATTACCTACTTGCTATTTATTTGTAACCCCCAAATCAATACTCAGCACTTTCACAGTCCTTCAGGGACACGCATACATACAGAGTAACAAAAAATCCGAGTGACCCCACGTGTGTCCCCAGCTGGGGATGAACAAGGAATTGCTGTGCCTTCTGCTTCAGCTCTCATACTGTAAGCAGATACTCTTTTTGTGATCTATTTAATATAACATTTGTCACTTTTTTTTTTGGGGGGGGGGGCGTGATTTGGCTGTTTAAAATGGTTCCAGGAATAGTGCTGAAGTGCTGTCCAGTGTTGCTACGTGCAAGAAAGCTGTGATGGGCCTTGAGAGAAAATATGTGTGTTAACTATGCTTGTTCAGGAATGAGTCATGGCATTGTTGGCCATGGGTTCCGTGTTAATGAATCAACTATATGTGTTAATAAGGTGTTTTTACTCGGAAACACACATAACTCAAGGTTATTTATTGATCAGTTGATGAAAATGCTGTGACCAGACGCTCCCAGGACCCTAATCCTGTATTTCCCCTAAGAGCAGTGGTTCAGCATTCACTAATTCCATTTTTACAGCACTTTTATAGAACATAGCTACTGCAAATAATGAGAATCACTATACTTGCAATTGTGTAAAATGTATGTAACAAGATTGGTTACTCATTGCTACATTATTTCCAATAAAAATTTTAAAGCAACTTAAATGTTTAGTACAAGACTAAATAAAGTGTTGCACATCTGACAATGGAATGTACTTAACAATGCAGAGGCCCTTGCTTTGAAAAGCAAGGACCTACAACTAAGATTACTCTACCCAGTAAAGCTATCATTTACAATTAGAGGACAGATAAAGAGCGTCCCAAACAAGAAAAATCTAAAGAAGTTCATTATCACCAAACCAGTATTATAAGAAATGTTAGAGGGACTTCTTTAAGATGAAAAAAAAATCAAAATTATGAATAACAAAATGGCAATAGCTACATATCTACCAACAACAACAACAAAAAAATGCAGAGGCTATTTTTTAAAAATGAAAGAAGAAAGCAAACCCTTTATATACTGATAGGGCATAATCACTACTGTAAAGTGAAGAAAAGACATGGTACAGAGCTATGTGTACCATCTAATTACTATTTCTAAAAGTTGGGATGTACATGTGTGTGTGTGTGTATATATATATATATATATATATATATATATATATATATATATATATATATATAATTGCTTGACGTTAAATAGAATGTCTCTGAAATACTCAAAGAAACCAGGAATATTGGTTGCTTCCAGGGTAGCTGGAAGATAGAAGTAGGAAGGAGAAAGGCCTTTCACTGTATCCCCTTTTGTATCTGTCAATTTTATAGCATGTTAATGTACAACCTCTTTTAAAAGTTAAGTCTCTCTAATGAGCACAATAAGAAACAAAGATTTAAACATAAACTAAATAATTAACACTTGGCTAATTCCAGGATAATTTTGTATTCTCCAGTTCTTATCAGGTATTTGTCATTCAGAAAGATAATAGTGCTAAAAGAATATGTTCGGAGTAGATGTAAATATCATACCTTTTATTAGAATAAGGTTGGGTGTAATATTTGCATTTACTCCTGAAATATTCCTGCATAATATCATCCTGGTGTTGATATTACCTGTGAAGCTGTCAGTAGGTTCTTTAACTTTTCTAACAGTTTGACAATATGAAAATTGCATGTTCAGTTTTTAGCACCTACTGCACACACTCACACCCTACCGTGTTCCTTTTTTTATATCAAGGTATCAGGAAAAGTTTTGGTATTGTGTTATTATTGTTAAAGGTTAAGACAAAAAACATTAAAGGCTGGGGAACTCTGTTTCTGTCCTGGGATTGTCTGTTATCTGCATATTTGAGCTGGAATGAGGTATATTAGTGAAATGGGAAAACAGTGATGATTGCTAAGCTATTAATAAAAGTTCAGTGGTATGTAAAACCTATAATTTTGAAACAAAATTAACTTGTTATCCTGACTTATCCTCTTCCGCCTCTTAAAAAGTCAATTGTTTGAATTCTGGACTTATGTTTTCTAATTTTCTTTGCCAGTTACCCTGCAGTTTGTGAATTTTTGCAGAATAATAATTTGTTGTCAATAATCAGAGCCCATGAAGCCCAAGATGCTGGGTAAGTTATATTAAAACTGTACCACATAACACTGCAGAGTTTTGCCTTAAATATCAAGACAGATGGGTTGTTGTCTCTCTTTCCAGGTATCGAATGTACAGGAAGAGCCAAACAACGGGCTTTCCATCGCTCATTACAATTTTCTCTGCTCCCAACTACCTAGACGTCTATAACAATAAAGGTGAGTCCAGCGATGTTTGAGTTTGAATTTGTGAATAAATGTGAGCACTAGTTTAATCATATGTGTGTGTTTTGTAATATATATAAGAAGAATAAATTACTTCAGGTTCAAGTTAGAATAGCTACCATGTTTCCCGAAAATAAGACCTAGATGGACCATCAGCTCTAATGCCTCTTTTGGCGCAAAAATTAATGTAAGACCCAGTCTTATTTTACTATAATATGAGACGGGGTATAACACAATATAATAATATGATATGATATAATATAATATAATACCAGGTCTGATATTAATTTTTGCTCCAAAAGTCGCATTAGAGCTGATGGTCTGGCTGGGGCTTATTTTCGGGGAAACACGGTATCAGTTATTGGTTTTGGTGAATTGAATTAATTTGTAACAGCAGTACTTCAATAGACGTCCCCGTTAGGTGTTTTAGTGTTTGTGGTTATTGAGCTGTGTTTGCTCTTCCTGGGCAGCAGTGCAGGTAGAAGGGCTACTGTACAAAAAGTCAGAAGCAGCTCCACGTCAGTCCCAGTGCGGCCAGAAACTAACCACGTGACTTGAGTAAGTCACACCATCTCATTAAGCTTCAGTGTCCCGAATAGAAACAGAAAATTGGCTGTACAGATGCCTTTCAATGCAGAAATTCTACTTCTAAGACTTTATCCTATTAAAGCCCTTTTTCAATGTAATTTTTATGATTCGTAGTTCATAAGTTTTGTATCAGGTCGGTGGTCCACCTAAAAACTTCCTACCCTTTTTAATTTTGTTGTTTATAAAGTACGACTATAAAATAATAAAACTTTTAAACAAACATGCCAGAACCTGTATATCCAAATGAGTATCATCCCTTGAAAGTAGTTACCTTGGGAGGCTATATGCTTATTCCACCAATGCTGCCATTGTTCAAAACATTTTTGGAACTCCTTTTTTGGCCTGGCCTTCAGAGTCTGCAACACATTCTTTTGATATTATCCTCAGTGATGGGAAGGCAATCTTCGTCCTTTGAGGGTGGATTTGATTTTGGGAACAGCCAAAAGTCATTCAGAGCCAAGACTGATAAAAGGTGAGTGACCAAGCGAGATAATGCCACTTGGGGTCAGAAACAAGGTATGATTATAACTAATGAGACTGGTGTTCTTTGTGTTGCTTATCAATGGCTCTGGAGGCAATTCCAAAGGAGGGGTTCAAAAAGCATTTTGAATAATGGCAGCATCTTTGCATTCGATATACAGTAAAGGAGCAAAGTGTATAGAAAAGGGCACTAAGCTAGGAGTCAGAAGCCCTAGTCTAGTCCTGCTTGACTTTTAAATTCAGTTCACAAGATACTGTACATTTAAGTTCACTTCACATTTAACAAGATACTTGACTTCCCTGAGCCTCAGTTTAGCTTTAAAATACTTGTCATATAGGGTTGTTGAAGACAAATTGGAATACTAAAAATGAATATTAAAATCACCGATCAAACTATAAATTGCTATAATACCATAACATTTTGCTGTTATTGCGCCTGGTGTGATTACATCCAAGGACCATGCTCATCTGATATATACAGTCTGGTGTGTTTGCAGTTAGTGGTTTCTTAAGTCTTGCTACTTTATAGTCATGCCTTGTATATGCAGTTGGGGAGACACGTTTGAAAGAAGTCCGCGATGTACTTACTGTTTACTCTAGTTAAAAGTAAACTATGCAATGTCACGTCTCATATAAGTCTGATTTGTATCAGTCCTCTCAGTGTGTCCTTGTGACTTGCTGTCCATTTTGTAAAAGCATTTCTGACTTAGTTCTCTCCCAGCCTTATGCTTTCTTTTTCCTTCTTGTCATTCTTTTCTGTCTTAGCTGTCTTACAATGCTCTGCTTCTCCCTACTCCACTCTTTCTTATTTCTGTTTCCTAATATTTTTAGTATATTAAGAGACTTCATTTTGGTCTTGTCTCCTCCCTTATGAATGGCAGGCACTGCTTGTGCTGTCAGACTTCTTTAAGGACACTGAGTGGCTCCAGTCCTCATATTTGTGATGAAGACTTTCCCTTCTCACTCCTTGCTTTAACCTTACAGTTAAGAATATTGGTTGCCCAGTGGATTTATCCGTGTGCTAAGCTGAAACGTGTCATTTAATCAGCAATCACTTTACTGCCAACTCACTTTTTACCCCATTCTAACCTGGTTTTGTTTTTGATTATACTTAGTAAACTTTTAAAGTCACAGTCCATTCTACCTGAGTTTACTGTTGGCTTTGACATAATTAGTAACTTTATCTTGAAACAACAATCTTATTTTCCTTGATTGTTTCTTAAGCATTTTTTAGGAAAAAGGCAGAAAATGTGGCACCAAAAATACTCTCTGATGGTACTCAGTTACTCACCATACAAGTACCTCTTTTCTTGAAAAAAGCAACTCTATCCCCCTTTCCTTCCTGTTCTTCTACTGTTGCTTTTCTTTCTTGAATATTCTTTAGACTTATTGGTACCAACAGGTATTTCTTAGTTCCCCTGGTTATATGAAAGACCCTTAAGTCATGATTTTTAAAGACTTCTATTCTTATTTTTTTATGTGTCCACTGGCAGGATACCCAAAAGCAGTTTTTAAGCTCTCATTTCTAATCACCACTGTTTTTTCCCTGTGTCGATTGAGGGAATTATTGAATAATTATATATTCATCTAACCTAAATAAAATACATATACATGAAAATAATGGGACATGTGCATTGTAGCCAGTGTTAGGTTTTTAAGAACTGAAGATCTTATTTTCGTGCATTTTCTTTATAATCTGTGGTGTACATTTTAGACTTTTAGTAACTTATATTTTGAGACTATTAGGCCATCCTATAATAAGGAAAGAAACAGGAACCAGGAGATGACCTATATCTGTCATTCCTAGAGAGCTGTTAGACCCTATTTTATTTATGATAACAGTAAGAATAATTCAGAGAATAATGCAAACAGCATTGTATTGCTGGTGATAAAGACTGAGGAATTAGATATTAAAACTTTTCAAATATAAAGAAAATTAGTTTGGTCCCAAAGTGTATGTGAAAACTTATGAAGTGGTTATTATTAAACATTTATAGAGTGCTAGCAATATACTGACTGTGTTTAGGAGAAATGGGCATTGTTTATCCACCGCATTGTATGCAGAGATGATTTAATCAACTTTAAAAGAAAAGATTCTTATTAAAATATAGCTAACATACAATATTATATTAGTTTCAGGTGATTAAATAAACTTTTGAGCCTTGTAAATTGCTCCAAGTTTACCATCTGTAGATGACTGCTATCTTATAAACTCCCAGAGAGTTTACAAAATCTTTGGTTCTGGCTAATGACTAGCAAAGCAGCCAGTGTCCATTTGCTGAGAAATATTTGCCCTCAAAGGAGAGTTGTAATTGTAACTATTTGGTATATAAAGGGAAATTATGACAAATTTTGACAAAATTATGACAAACCTGTTCCTCTGTGCCATACTTTCTTGTTTTATTTGTTTTTAGCTGCTGTGTTAAAATATGAAAACAATGTCATGAATATCAGGCAGTTTAACTGTTCTCCACACCCCTACTGGCTTCCAAACTTTATGGATGTTTTCACGTGGTCTTTGCCTTTCGTCGGGGAAAAAGGTAAGAGAACTAAAGTATCTGGACCATCAGTTGTCTTAACTAGTGATGAGAGCACACTATATATTTGCATGAGCCCCCTGATGGTTCAGAACTGGTTGTTGTTGTTTTTAAAGTTATCAGAAATGTTTTCTAATTTTCTTTGTTTTTATAAAGATTTTTAAATGGCACTTAATTGGTTTTTAAATTATAATTCTAGTCTATTATGCTCTTCTTGTTCTAAATGTCAACTTAAAGTAGCTGTCCTACTGTGATCGAGATGTTAAAATAACATGTCATTACACCATCCCTTCAGTGACTTCTTCAGCGATAAAGAGATTTAAATAGGAAACGTTATCCTTAGAATTGTATTTGTACACCTATACAAATATAAAATAATCCTGTTGGACATAGACCTGGTGGCTTAACTTCTTTACAAAATGGGAGGAATTCTTTTCATGTGCATATCAGTGAGGAAAATGCTCTGGGTAGCACTCTAATGAAATCAAGTAACTATGCAATGAATCTTCAAAGACTCCAGACTTTTTACTGCAGCAAGTAATCTACCCAAATTCTATATAAACCTGAAGGTCTACACCTAATGCTGCTTTTTATAGCTACTCTTAATAGCATAATGACAAGTCATTTTTATCTATGTTTATTTAGATATCCACATCATTTTGGAGAAAGTACCTTATTAATTGTGTAAATTTTGGGCTATTTTGTCTTACCATATAGTAACAGAGATGCTGGTTAACATTCTCAACATATGCTCTGATGATGAATTGATTTCCGATGATGAAATTGAAGGTAAACTTGCCTTTTACTCATTTTACTAGAAACAAAGGTTTGGTTTTGGTGTTAGCCTGTTTTGAATAATTTTTTTCTTATTGTAAAAGAATTGTGTTCAATATGAAAAATATGAAAACAATCACCTATAATTCTACTATCTCATAGATATCCACTGTTAATATTTTGGTGTATATATACTGTGTTACTGTCTTTTATCTTTGCATATATTTTTGTTCTCTCTTTTTTCTTTTTAACAAAAATGAGGTCATGTGATATTTACTTTTTTTGTAGACTAATGGTTACATAGTTGTCCATGTCAATTGTTCTTTGTTTTAACCAATCCCCTGCTGTTGGATATTGGATATTTTTTCCAACTTTTTCTTTTTAAAACCCAACACAGTTTTGAATATTTTTACAAACAAATCTTTGCACATTCTGTCAACAACCAACATTTGTTACATGCCTGATATGGGCCAAGTACTGTTTAGATCCTTGCTCTCAATAAGCTTATATTCTAGTGGAGGGAAGACAAACATAATAAATATAAGTCAGGTGTTGATCTATGGTATGAGAGAAAAGAAAGGAGTGTTAGGTAATGAACAGTAACATTTTCTTGATTATTTCCATAGGACAAATTTCTAGAAATTGAATATATCTGTGTCAATTAATACTTACAATTTTAAATTGGATGCAGATAATCTCTAGAAAGGCTACCAGTTTACATTTTGTGTATATGGTGCATACTGTAGTTCACAGTGCTCTCTCCAATACTGCTTATAATTTTTATAGTCTGATATTTTTTAAATTTTAATTTGTATTTTTATGATGACTAATGAACACTTTTCTTGTGTTTATTGACCATGTTTATTTTATTTCTCTTTTGTGAATTGTCAAGTCATACCTTTTGCCCATTTTTCTACTTGGTTGTGTACATGTTTGTTTGTTCGTTTGTTTTTCTTCTTATTGGTCTCTGAGGGATCTTTATGTAGTAACATTTTATTGCATATGTAGCCAAGTATTTTTTTCTTAGTGTGTTGTGGGAGGTTTGATTTTAAAGGTAAGCCCTAACTTATCTGAGAGTATGGAAGATTCTGGAAAGATGGTAGTACCTGAGCACAAACCTCTGTCATTCTGTCTAAGCTCTGTGCTAAGGGGATTCACTCAGCTGTTAGGATAAACTGTCAACATAGTGGAGAAAGCCCAGCCGACTGTGAGGATGTAGGAGAGAGTCCTGTACATACTTATGCTTCAGATTCCACATTGAACGTTCAGAGTAGATTGTACGTAGCTTGTGAGTCCCTTTAGGTATGGGATGGAAGCTCACTACAAAGGAAACAATTCTTCTTGAGCAAAAAGGGGAGCCAGGTCAAAATTAAAACAAAACAAAGAATTTAAGTTAGGAAAAGATGAAACGTGAAAAATAGATCTAGTAAAATTTATATGGATATTTAAGTGCCTATGGAAGTTATTGTGAACTCTATTGTATGTTTTAAGAAAGGATTCTTGATTGTCATGAGGATATGCTTGCAAAATTATGCCAAAAATTGTGTATGGGAATATTTTTCAAAGTATCATCTATAGTAGCAAAAGATTGCAAACAATCTAAATGTTCCTTAGAGGAGAGCTGGGTAAATCAATCATGATATATCCATATGATAGAGTCTCTACATGGAATATCATTTCCTGTATGCAAGCCTCCTTTCTCCCTTTCTCTTCTGGTTACGTCCTGTTCAGTTTATCATCACTTCCTCATGGAAGATGTTTCTGACCTCCCTGACTAGATCCAATACCCCTGTGATACTCTCTCATCAGTGGTGCTCTCTCATCAAATGCTTCTCCTTAGCATTTGATACTGTTGCAATTTTACATTTGTTTACATTATTACCAGATTAATATATTTTACCCCCATTCAACTGTAAACTTCCTGAATGCTGGGACAAAATGGTTTTTGCTCACTAGAATAGCCCTAAAACCAAGCATAGTGCAATGAGCATAATAGATAAATATCTGTGAGTTAGACTGAATGATATAAAGTGCAACTACTTTGAAAAAGAATGAAGTAGAGAGATTGGTGCTGATGCGGAAAATCTATTAGCTGTTCTATTAAATGCAAAAGTAAATACATAGAATCCTCTCATCCCCATTTTTTATAAAATGTGGATATAAGCTGATATATGCTTTAAAATTTTGTTTTTGAAAGGAAATGAAAAATAACCTTGTAGGTTAAGATTGTGAATTGACCACCCTTCTAATTCCATTCCTTCCTGAAACCACACTAAAACCACAATACAATTTTGGTTTTACTTAAGTGTTATAAACTAAGGATTTCCACTTTAGTAAGCCAGACAAGATAGTTTAAATCAACCCTGACTCTTAAGACAACTGGAAAAGCAATACAAACTATTTTTAAATTTTGCCTAAAAGGCATTCAGAAAGCTAACAAAATAATAAAGAATTACCAGGTTAAGATCTGGAAAAAGGCATAAATTCAGAGAGGTAAGACCAACATTTGGGACTATTTCTTTCCTAAAGACATTCATGAATTTCAAACAAGGGGGCTGAGAGCTTGATCTGCCCTCCTGATAGAAGCTAAAAAGGTTGGGGTTCCTGGCTTGCCAAGGATGATGTGCGTGCCAGCAAGCTCCTGCTTGCGGTTACATCCATGTAAGAGTAAGGATGAACTGGAAATAGAACCTTCAAATCATTTCAATTACTAAAATTTAAATAAGGTAGTCCCAGGTACCTGGCAAAAGCAAACCTCTCTACACTAAGATAACATCATGTAAGACCTTAAATTACCAAAGTCTTTCAAATATTATATATGGCTCACAACCGAAAATGACTAGGCGTATGAGGAAACATAATGGCGTGAATGAGAACCAGCAGAAACAGAAAAAAATAAAAACAGATTCCCAGGTTCTCCAGACACTGGCTTTATCAGACCAGACGGTAAAATAATTGTGCTAAAAAGCAAAACAATGCTTCCTATGTGCAAGAACATAAAAGACAAGATTGAAATATTTGGCAAATAACTGTGAATTATAAAACGAGATATAACAGAGTTGATAAAACACCAAAAGAAAATTCTAGGAATGAAAAGTAAAACAACAAATTAAGAAACTTGACAGATGAATTAACAGCAGATTTAATAAAGCTAAACAGAGAAGAAATCAACCAGAAGGTAGGTCAGAAGAAGCAACCTAGAATAAATCACAAAAAGAAAATGTAAAATACCAAAAATAGCCTAAGAGACAGAGAATACAGTGAATAGGCCTATCAACTGTATGTTTGGAGTCCCAGAGAAGAGAGAATGGGGTAGAACCAATATTTGAAGAGATAATGAATAAAAATTTTCTAAAATAGATAAGACATTAAGCCACAGATTAAGAAGCCCTGTAAACCAAAGCAGAATGAATACAAAGAAAACAACACCTAGGCAGCACATCATAGTAAAAGTGCTTCAGATGAAAGACAAAGGAAAAAATCTTTTAAGCAGCCAGAAGAAAAGAAATTACTTTCAAAAGAGAATAATTAAACTGACAGTAGATTCTTAATGGAAACAGTGGAAGCAGGAAACAATGTAAAATATATTCAAAGCACTGAAAGATGATAACTGGTAAGTGAGAATTCTATATCTAGCAGAAATATCCTTCAAGAATTAAGAAGAAATAAGCATTTTTCAGATAGCCCTCCCTTAAAACATTTACTATGAGAATTACCAGGAGACCCACACTAAATGAAATTCTAAATGATATTCAAGCAGAAGGAAAATACCACATGGAAGCTTGGAGATTCAGGAATAAAGAGTAAAAATAGTAGAAAATATGTGGCTAAATCCTATAAATGTAGAATTTATTAAACAATAACAATAATGTTTTATTGGATTTAAAAGACAGAATTAAAATATATGACAATAATAGTTGGCAGTGGGATAATTATAGTTAAAGTGTGTGAGGAGTGTATAACATTGTACTTTGATAAAAGATGCATGTTGTAATCTCTAGAGTAACCTGTAAGAAAAGATGTTTGTTTGTTTGCTTGGTTTTTTTAAGTATATAACTTTTAAGTTATGGAAAAATGGAATGATAAAAAATAACCTGGAAGAACGCAAGAAAGGAGGGAAGGTAAATATAGCAGCAGGACAATAGACTAAATTATGATGATAAATATATCAGCAGTTTTATTAAATATGAATAGATAAAAGTCAGATTGTCTGGTAGGATTTAAAAGAAAACTTTATGATGTTTTCTTATAAGAGACAGATCTAAAGCATAAAGATACAGAAAGCTCTAAAGCAAAACATTTAGAAAGAAACCACACAAAAATTATACAAATTCATCCTGAGAATAAAAAAGAAATTCTCATTTAATGAGGCCAGTATAACTATGGTACTAAAACATGACAAGGGCATGAATATAGATAGAATAACCCTAAACAAAACATCAACAAATTGAAACTAACAATATACATAAAAGAATTATGCCTCCCAAATAACTTGATTTGTTCCAGAAACCTTATAAGGTTTTTCAATCTGTGTATACTCATGTAAAATGCTAATGTGGCAACTCTTTTCTATATATCTAAAACTATTCTAAAATAAAAATTTTATTTAAAAAATCAATCACTGCAGTGAATAATTCACTGCATTAACAATAAAAGAAATATCATTATCTCAGTAGATGTAGAAATAGCATTTGGTAAGATTCACCTTTCATTTACAATAGATCTTTTAAACTAGGTTTAAAGAAGAATTTTTTGACAAACATACCAATAAAAACCAATAGCAAACATCATATGGTGAAATGTTGAAAGCTTTTCTCAGTGATTGGGAGCATACAAGGGTGCTGACTATAAATACCTCTATACTCATGTTACATTATATTAGAGTATAATGTGATACTCTGTATCATGTTAGAAGTCGTATCCAGTATAATAAGGCAAGAAAAACAAATTCAAGGTATAAAGATTGGAAAGGAAGAAACAAAACTATCATGATTTGTAGATGATATGGTTGTATACAAAGAAAACTTTTTAAAGTCTATAGATAATTATTAGAATCAATAAATGCAGGTAGTAAAGCTGGATACAAAGCCAACAACCAAAAATCCTTTGGAATTCTATTTACCAGCAACAAACAAAACAAAGTTTTTAAAAAGATGCCATTTACAATATCATCCCTAACAATAAATCTAACAAATGATGTGAAACCTCTAAGCAACGAACTATAAAATATTGTTAGAGAAATTAAAAGGGCTCTAAATAAATTGGAACGAAATATCTTATTCATGGATTATTGGAAGATTCACTGTTCTAAAGATATAAATTATTCCCAAATTGATCTATGGATTCAAAGTCAAATATTAACAATTTGATTCTAAAATTTATATGGAAATGCTAAGGATAAATTCTAAACATCATAGGGAAATAGCTTAAGTCTTGAAGAAGAATAAAGTGGGAGGCCTTGTTCTACAGGACATCAAAATTTACTATAAAGCTAGAGTAATTAGAATTATTAGTGCAAAGACAGACAAGCACTGAAACAGAATAGAGAATCCAGAAATAGATCCACACAAATATGGACACTTGCTGTAGACCAGAGGTGGCCCTGCAGAGTAGCAGGAAAATGATGGTGTTTTTCATAAATGGTCTGGGGATATGTGTTAATATTTGACTAAAAATTAAACCTGAACCCTATCATATTCCAAACGCAAAATAAATTCAAGATGGATTAATACATTCAAATATGAAAGGCAAAACAATAAATCTTCTAGTATTTATAATATAGAATATCTTCATGATCTTGGGGTAGAGGAAAAATTTTTAAACAGAACACAAAAAGCACTAACCATACAGGAAATGAATAATAAATTGGACCACATTAAAAGTAAGAACTTGTGCTTACCAAAAGACTCTATTGAGAGTGAAAAGACAAGCTACACAGTGGGAGAGGATTTTTGCAACACAACCAATGAAGGGCTCACTTGCAGACTGTATAACAAACTACAGATCAATAAGATGAGACTTGAACAAGCACGTCACAAAAGAGGATATCCAAATGGCCAGTAAAAATATGAAAAGATATTCAACCACATTGGTAATTATAAAAATGCAAATTAAAATCACAAGGGATGATTTTATTCAACCACTAGATTGGATAAAATTAAAGGTGAATAACAACAAGTATTGGCCAAGATGGGAAGTAGCAGGAATGCTCATACACGAGTATAAATCGGTACATCCTCTTTAATAGATAGTGCCAAACTGTTATCCAAAGTTGAACATATATGTACCCTATAACTGAGCATTTGAATTCTAGGAATATACTTAACAGAAATGTGTATAGCAAAGGGAAGTGCATAGGAATATTCATAGCAGCCTAATTCAAAATAGCCAAAAATTGGAATCAGCCCAAATGACCACTGACAGTAAAAAGGAGAAATAAGCTGTGGCATATTCATATAGTGGAATTATATACAATAGTGACAATGAACTGGAGCAACAGAAAGCATGGATGAATCTTACAATGTTGAGCAAAAGAAGCCAGACACAAAAGACATACTTAATTGTTCCAATTACATAAAGTTCAAAAACAATGAAAACTGTAGTGCTTGTGGACGCGTGATCAACCTATAAAGAACTGCAAGAAAGTGATTTCAATAAAAGTCAAGAGAAAGATTTTATTTGGGAGGAGAGAGACTATAATTATTAGGAGAGGTCCCAGGAGGACATCTGGGGTGCTAGCAAGGTTCTATTTATTGACCGGAGTGGATTATATGGTCATTTGCTTTTTAATAAATCACTTAGTTACATGTTTGTTTTATGTACTTGTCTGTATGTTTAGCACACTTCACAATAGAAAAAAGATTTTAAAAAGTTATAAACCTACGAGAATGCAGAGTTTTTTGTAGGGATATTTGGAAGCTGGACAACAAACGAATTAGTGTTACTGACTTAGCTGATTTCAAGAAAGCCAAAGTCCAGCTTTCAGGAATGCTGAGTTCCAGCACAGAATCCTCAAAAAGCAGAGGAATTGGTAGTACCAGTTGCTAGAATTGGGTACTATGGGTTAGGGGGAGGAGGGAGATGGGCACTGATAAAGTAAGGAGACTGGGTGAGAGCTTTTGGAAAGGCAGATAAAGTAGTTTGCCGGTGGGCAACTGCCTCTTTTCCAAGTCTGCAAGCTAATCTCTAAAAAATGTAAGCCAAAGAATGTAAGGGCTGGGGATACAATTGAGAGCATCGATGGCTTGCCAAAAATGTGAATGAAGTAACCATATGTATACTCAATACCGATAGAGCGAATTCCTTAGTATAGGCTCACCCTGATTACTTATGTAAAGCTTCAAGTCAACAATGCACCCACCAACTCAGAAAGCTTTTCAGTCCTTCAGTCTCAATCCTCAGTGAACACTCAGGATTAGCGGACACCTCTGGAGTCTCTGAGAGACAACAACAAAAACAGCAATAAAGCAACTTAAATGAACTTGAGATCCTGAAGGAAATATAAAACTTTAAAAAGGAAAAACTATAAAATCTCCAGAAAGATAGGGGAAGATACTGAACCCATTAAATAACAACAGAATGCTCTTATTAAGAGATTTGTAAGCTGTTTGTTTTGTCCTGTTTTCGTTCCTTGTTTTCAGCGTCTTTGTTCCACAAATATGTTTTTCTATGTCTAATTTTATTTTCATAATCTGTGGGGATAGCACATGTTGAATACTAATAGATGTGAATTAATGTAAAACTATAAACTTTTAAGAGGGACAAAACTACTGACAAGAAATCTGTAATTTAACATCTGTTATGACACCAAGGGTATATCTCTTCTGAGCTGATAAAGTTAATAGCCTGCTTCTCTCATTGCATTTCACTTTGATTTTTTTTTCTCTCTTCCATGAAAACTTAAATTGCTCTTCTCATATTTTTATCTTCATCTCCTTGTTTTCTTGGTGTCTCTTCTCCCTGAAGATCACTACATTTCAAGCTATCAGAAAGGTATCTGACTAAACTGTGCTAAGAGCTTAATAGTCGCTGTCTGTCCCACCACAGTCTATGAGTTAGACTTTTTTAGTTGTAGTTGAATAGTTTCAGACAGGCTCTCCATCCTCCCTTTCTGTTGTAATGCATATATTTTCTCTGGACCTGCTGTACGATCCTGCAGGATACTGAGCGTTAGGGGGGTGAGGAAGGAGAGGCCATGTTTCTTTTTCTGACTTTTGAATGCAGTCACCTGGTGCATGCTGGACCTTGGCTTCTCATGTGTGAGCTGTTTCCTGAATCCTAGATGAGGAAAGGTCATAAAGTCGTGTGTTAACTTTTTTGATGTTGCTTTATAAAATACCTTACCCATCATCATCATTAGTGCTACACAGTTGTCTGTAGTCGTTGTTACTCACCAGTTTGTAAGTGAGGATTATACTCGTAGAATGAAAGCAGCCCTCACAGTAAATTCAGGAGAGCTAGCTGTGTATTGTGTTGATGTGCAGAAGACAACTGCTGAAATCATCACTTGCCGTTTGCAGGCCAAACCCTGCATCCTAAGGTGGCTCACAGCATTCTCAAAACAGATCTTTGCTATAGCAACTATCTTTGTTTATATGTGTGTATTACATTCTTCTCTGTGTTCTACATTTCAGAACCACAAATGAGTTCCCACCTCTCATAGATCTGCCCAGTCTTTCTTTTTCGTGGCCCCTCCATTTTTCACTTCATCTTTTTTCCTTCTGGTTTGTTTTTTCTCTTGCACCTTAGCACTTCCTGGGATTTTTGTTGTTTGTTTAAATAAACTTGGGCCTTGATTTCTTTTTTAAAATAACAGTTTCTTTAACGTAGAAAGATACTTCATCCTGCACTTTTAAAACTAACCTGTTAACACATTCCTGTAACTTATTCTTTGTATTCTAAAAGGAGGCACCACAGTTCGAAAGGAGATCATCAAGAATAAAATCAGAGCCATTGGGAAGATGGCACGGGTCTTTTCAATTCTTCGGTAAGGATAAGTCTGTCATTACAAGGTGGGATAAAAGCATTTTGAGAGTACATTAGAAGTTGATTTCAGAGTAGGTATTTCAGAATTGGAATTTGCTATTAGAACTGTAGGTCTTTGGGTTGAGTGCAGATTGAATCAGACCTACGTGTTAAAATGACTGGAAATGCTCAGGTGAACATTTGGTACGAGCTCAGAGGTCGTGACTGTAGTGATTCAGTGTGGATTCTGGAGCCGGAGAGCCCGTGTGCTTCACATCCTGGCTCTACCTCTTCTTAGCTGTGTGAGCTTGTGCCTCATTTTACTTGTCTGTAGAAGAGTGATAGAAACAGAATCTGCTTTACACGGTTATTAGGAAGATTAAACGGTATAATACATGGGAAAATTAGAACAGCACCTGGTTATTAAGTGCTATTCATTGAAAACCAAAACCTGGCAGATTGTTTAAAAAGTGGAATATTTAGAGAAAACATCCCTTTCTTTGGGTCAGGGAAGGGGTAGGGAGAAGGAGAACCTGTCCTCCGTCTTTATGCATCTTTTCTTAACTTCCTTCAAGTACCTTGGAATTGCTGAGTAGTAGACACCCTGGCATTAACCCAGGGCTTTGATCTTCCTTTGCAGGGAAGAAAGTGAGAGTGTGCTGACTCTCAAGGGCCTGACTCCTACAGGTACACTCCCTCTGGGTGTCCTCTCTGGAGGAAAGCAAACTATTGAGACAGGTGAGTATGAGAAACGCATCTTTCACGGACGGTGTGCTCCCATTACCCAGCAGTCCAAGTTAAATTTTAAATTGGGGCTTCATCAATAAAAAAGCATGAAATCTTGCCATCTGCGACCACATGGATGGACCTGGAGGGTATTATGCTAAGTGAGATAAGTCAGACAGAGAAAGACAAATACCATGTGATTTCACTTATATGTGGAATATTAAAAAAATAAATAAAAATAAACAAACAGACTCATAGATACAGAGAACAAACTTATGGTTGCCAGAGGGGAGGGGTTGGGCAAAATAAGTGAAGGGGAATAAGAGGTACAAACTTCCAGTTATAAAATAAAGTCATGGGGATATGATGTACAGCACAGGAACTATAGTCAATAATAACTTTATACAGTGGCAGATGACTTAATTAACATGGTGATGACGTCATAAGGTACATAAATGTAAAATCATACCTGAAACTAATATAATATTGTATGTTAACTATAATTTTAAAAAATAAAATAATTTTTTTTAATTGGGCTTCTTTCAATAAATGGTACTGGAGCAATTAGATATCCATCTGTGGGGGATAAAATGAATCTTGACTCTTGTCTCCATATAAAAAAATTAATTCAAAATGAATTAAAACGTAAATGTAAACAGTAAAACTCCCAGAAGAAAGTGTGGAGAGTAGACACTGGGGTAGATAAAGAGCCCTTAAATAGAACACAAAAAGTACTACCCTTAAAAGAAAAAAATTAAATTTTATTAAAATTAAGAATTTCTATTTACAAAAATACATGATTAACAAAGGGAAAAGGCAAGCCATAAACTGGGAGGAAATTTTTGCAATGCATATGTCTGACAAAGGACTTGTATTAAGAATGTATAAAGAACTACAACTCAAAAAGAAAAATGCAGACAACCAATTTTTTTTAAATGGTCAAAAGATTTTAACATGCACTTCAAAAAAGAGGGTATCAAAATGGCCAATAAGCTTATGAAAAGATGCTTGATATAGTTACTCATCTGGGAAATGGATATTAAAACCACCGTGAGATACCACTACATACTCCCTGGAATGGCTAAAATGAAAAAGTCTGGCAATACCAAGTGTTGATGAGTTTGTGGAGAACTAGAACTAGATACATTGCTGATGGGCTTGTAAATTGGTTCAGTCACTTTGGAAAACTGCTTACTGGCCAGAAAACCAAAACATGTCTACCCCATAACCCAGCAATTCCACATCTGGTATATATTGAAGAAAAATTAATGCATATGTCCACCAAAGGATGTGCATAAGAGCGCTCACCTTAGCTTTATTCACAAGAGCCGCAAATGGGAAACAATCAAGTGGTCATCAGCAGCAGAATAGATAAATAGTGTGATATGTATACAGTGGAATACAACTCAGCAATAAAACAAATAATGAATACATGCAAAATCATGGTTGACTCTCACAGACATCTTGGTAAACTCAAAATGCTAGACACAAAAGAGCACAAACTGTCTGATTTATATAATGTTCAAGAACAGGGGCACTAATGGTAATAGAAGTTAGAATGACACTTCTTTTGGTAGGAGAATATTAGCCCAGAAAGGCCATAGGGGACTTCTGGAATAGTGGAGATGGAATGTTCTATATCATTATCTGGGTGGTACTTACACAAGTATATACATAGATAAAAATGTACTGAGCTGTACACTTCAGATTTGGGTACAAGATAACACCTCGCTTGTGTATGTTTTATACCTCAAATATTTTTGGTTAGTTAGTCAGAAAGGGAGTTTGTCTCTTTGCCTATTAGCCATATCCTACTCTAGTGCCACAGTCACCTCTTCAACCAGAATGTCCACTCTAAAAATTACATGAGCACTGACTTCTAAGGAGAGGACTTTATGGAACTCTGGAATGAAAAGATTGTTGTTTGTCAGAATAAGCATAGGGCTGGTCAAGCAAGAGGAAAGGACATGAGATCACGTTGGATGACTATTATTAATTCTAGGCATGAAAACTGGAGTTGAAGCATTAACAACTTAAACTAGAGTTTCATTGCTTTTTTTCCCCCTTGTTTTATTGCAGTTTCTACTTAAGTTTTTCTTTTTCTCCTTGTCATTCTGCCACTTAGAGGAAGTAGAAATTCCACTGGTATTGATTTATAGGAACACGCTCCTTTCCCCCCTTTTTAATACGACTGAGTTCTTCCTCTTTCAAATTGAATACTGGAATATTAGAGGTTAGCTATTTGGAAGGAAGAATGTATATTTGTTTCCTTAGAAATATATAATTAATTTTCCTAATTTCTGTAGTTTCATAGAAAGAACCAGTAAACTATGTCAGATTGAATTTTTTTCTCTCAAATGAAACATACGGTTTCTTGTAAGCAAACTGCTTTTCCACCATGACTTTGCTTGGTAATTAGTCATGTGAGATATTCTGAGAGCAGTTCTGACAAGGCAATTTAGCGGTAACAGGAAGTCACATGGGTGAAGAAGGGAATGTCCTATAGCATCCTTCCTTGCAAAGTTTTGAAAATTTGCTGATCCACAAAGTCTTCGTTTTAATCTGAGCCAATTTTTTCTAGACCTTGAAAGAGCAACTATGCCAATCTGGGATGAGTAATAAAAAGAGAATTTTATAGATGTATTATTTGTAGATTTATCTGTTTATTTATAACCCTTGGTCTACCTTTTGTTTTCAGTCCCTAATATATCCAGCTTCTTAGTTTCTAATATGACTATGAGTGTTTTAATCAATACAGGATTGTTTATTGAGACTTTGGAAATCAATAGAAATCTTCAGGAATGCGTAAGAACAAAACTACAGTCGGGGCCCACTTTTTACAGCTTCTTATTCTCTCCTATTGTTTGACAGGAACTGAGTTTATTTTGTCATTTTCCTGTCATAGTCTCAGTTCCACAGGTTCATTGACAAACTGGAACATTAGCTGAATAAGACCTTTTATTGTTTATATAACTTTACCTGGAGAGCTTTCAACCAACAATATTCCATATGGCCTTGTAGCATACCTTCATTTATGCCCCACCTTGTTCCAAGAGGGATTGGAATAAGTTACAGTATACATACAGCACAGTGAAGTAAAATAAATATGCTTGGAAGTTGGAGCACAAAGGAAAACAAACAGAAAAGGCAATAATCAGCCATAAATCTGATTCCAAGCTTCATAGTAGCCAAAATAAAAGAAGAAAGCTAAGAACTGAACAACATTCACAAAGACAATAAGATAAAAAACAGATCAGTTATAAATTGGACTTCATCAAAATTAACTTCTGTGCTGCAATTGGAACCATGAAGAAAGTGAAAAGACAGCCCATAGAATAGTTGAAAATATTTACAGATCATACATCCGATACGTGGCTATGTCTAGAAAATACAAAGAATTTATAACTGAATAATAAAGGGTCAAACAACTCAATTAAAAATGGGTAAAAAATTTGAATAGATGAGCACACAGTGTGATATATCGATGATATATTATAGAATCGTACACTTGAAACCCATGTAATTTCACTAACCATTGTCACCCCAATAAAAAAAATTTTTTTAATAGGCATTTTCCCAAAAACCACATACATAAGGTCAATAAGCACATGAAAAGATGTTCAACATCATTAGACATTAAGGAAATGCAAATAAAACCACACTGAGATACCACTTTATACCCACTAGCATAGTTGTGATAAAAAAGGTAATAACAAGTGTTGATGAGACTGTGGAGGAATTGGGACCCACGTCCACTGCTGGTGAGGATGGAAAATGGTACAGCCGTATAGCCTTTACTGAATAGATGTGTTTCAGTAAGGGGAAAAAGTCAGTTTGTCAATTTTATATGACTGTTTCTTATAATGTCCTTCAGTACAGACTGATACCTTAATACCCAATACAAAAAAGCAATTCTGGGAGATCCCTAAACAATGTAACACGAGTACACACTTTACCACCGTAGCTTTTAAACTCTAATTAGGCCCACACTCTGTATACAGTTTTAGACAGTGCTCTGTTCTCCCACTTCTAACCATTGCATCAGTGATACACTGTTTGAAGCAACTATCGTTTTCTTATGTAAGTTTATTTTTTCTATTTGAGTAGATTAGAGGGGATGTGACACTGCTTTAACACATGCCTACATATGGTCGACACATGTAAGCACTTGATAAGTTGATTCCAAGTTTCCATTTTTCACACTACGAGTATGTTAGGAAGTTAATTTTTCCATTCTGCCAGTTTCTCCTCTCATCGATATAGAAAGCCTCAGGAACAGAAACTCTTCCCGTTCACTCTTCTTCCCTGCCTTCTTGTTTAAAAGTTGGTATTGGAGGAACTGACAGCGTTCCCCTAATAGGATCTTTCTTGCTACAACCTGTAACCTTTTCATATATTAGGGGTTTTACTGTCTCAGAAGAGGATGCAAAGAAGTTTACCTGTGGGTATTAATTTTTCAATTGCTTCCTTTTCCATCAATGAAGGAGAAGAGGGCCATCTTAGTAACTGGCCTGTTCTCTCGCACAGCAAACGGAAGCCATATTGGTTGGAAATGTCAGCCTTTGCTACATCTCTAATCCCAGATGGTACATGAATTTGTATCCGGAATTCAACAGTTTTATGCCTTTGCCAGCTTAGTACTCTACCCTCGGACAAGAAATAACCCCACACTTGTAACCTATTGTTCTCTCCTTCCAAATGCCAGTCAAAAGCCATTCTTTTTTCATTAAGTAACTAAAAAGGACGGTTGGACCCCGCGTAAGTTGCATGAGAGCAATAAGTAGTTTTAAATAAGTTTTTTGAATAGGACGCAGCAGCAACTCATTTAAAATACCATCTGAACTATTACAAATCAAAGAACGGTTGTAATGTTAAATTATTTGAGTCTACGAGTTATTTTGATATGTGAATGTCAAGATATAAATTAGCAGCTAGCTACTTAAAATCGGGAAAACAACGTGACTCTTGGTTTCTTATAGTCAGCTTGACTGGCCCAGTTGGCTTAGCTCTAGATGCCATTAGCTAAAAGATTCCCGTGCTACCTGGAATGTTAAAAATATTAGAAACTCTCCCCACCTCAACCCCCCAATTTAGTTTCTTGCAATAATCCTCTCGCTTCTCTAACTAGTTGACTTTTACTATGGGTGGGAATAGGCTAGAAGGTGGGACCCTGGGATGTCTGCTGGCAGCGTTGCTGTAGGTTTACTCATTCTTTTTCTGTCTTCATTTTTGCATGCCACTGCTCCTGCCTCTTACAGCCACAGTAGAAGCAGTAGAGGCCCGGGAAGGTATGGCCATATTCCTATGTGATCATGTGTCTGTCTACTAGTTTAAAAAAACTTTTGTCAACGTTTGAAATCTTTTATTATTGCATCACCAGAACTGTAACAGTGAAAAAAGGAGTACCTATTTCTAGGCATGCTCACAAAGTATCCTGCAGTTGTAGTAATTTAAATGACCCTCTCCACAGCTACAGTCCTTTCTGGGCTCTGTTTCAATGCAGTGGCCGAAGCTTAAGCAACTGGTCCTGAGGGACCAAGTAGTTTAATTCGATAGCCCTTCCATATATAAGAGACATCCTTTTGCTAACTAGAGATTCAAACAGATTGGCCTCTTTAATGATTCTAAAAGATATCGAGAGCTGAGGCCAAAGTAAACAGGAATTTAGATTGATTGTTTTTTGAGTTTGCCCTAAGGCAGTCAAGCTAAATTTGTTCCTGTGAAAGCAGATTTTAAGTAACAAAGTATCTGTGAACTGGTGGATGAAAACCATTGGAATTGATACTGTGTTATAAATTTAATTGCTTTGTTAGGTGAGGTGGTTCAAAATGGGAATGCCGTTCCTTGACAATACAAAAGTTCAATCAGAAAGAAAATATTTAGAAGCTACTTTTTAGATGGTTTTTAACTTACATTCAGCTCCTGGTTGTGCAAGATAAAAAGCTGTCCTAAACAAAAAAGATTAGCTCTTTTGTTACTTTTTTTGTGGTCAGTGTGATGTTTGTGCTAAAGTACTCTGTTTAACTTGTTCTATTATTCTAGTGTTTTCTTTTTTCTCTCTTGCATTGAGCACGTTTCTGGCCCATAAGAAGCTCTTTCCCAAATGTACTGGGGCTAAGTTAAGAACTTGTTTGCTTTTTGTCAGGTATATTTCTGCTACGATTAATTGTACTGAGCGTCTATGAAAATTACTTTCACAGTTTCAGCTGCCCAAGCCTTGGGGCCTTAAGGAATTAGTAGCTTCAAGACAAGGCTAATTCAAATCAAATATTGCCTATTAGTCTCACCAGACATGTGCTCCTTAGCCACCCTTCTATGTTTTTCTCTAGGAAGCTGCTATGTGCTAAGAAAGTTGAAGCTTGTCTGCCTTGATGTCTAATCGAGCTCCTCCCTTTCCTGTTTTTCTGTAGCCATCAGAGGGTTTTCGCTTCAGCACAGGATCCGGAGTTTTGAAGAAGCCCGAGGTCTGGACCGAATTAATGAGCGGATGCCACCCCGAAAAGATAACCAATACTCTGACGGGCCAGTGAAACTGGTAACCCCTGTACAATCAAATGCCACACACAGAAGTGACAAGGGAAGAAAAGCCAGTAATGACTCAGAGCCCTTCCGTGGCACAGGTGGATCCAAGACTTAAGAAGAAGTTCTATTTATTTATTGTTGGAAAACAAAGACAAGTTTAACAACTTAAGCCTAGAGGTGCATTCATAATATACTCTGCATTTATTCTGTAAGAAGGGTGACCATTTTATAAATTCTTTTAACTTATGTTTAATATATATAAGAAGTGCATCTGTTTTGTTTTTTCCTCTTTTTTCCTAATTTTTAGGAACTGATCTGATTGTCTGATACACATGTGAAATCTTGTGCTATAAAGGGGACCTTCCCCTAATAAAAGGGCCTTGGAAACCTCCACCCTGGGTTTCTGACTTGAACTAGCCAGCCTTTTCTCTTGTTTTCACAAGCTAATATCTTTCATTTCAGACTAACAACTTTTCAAACGCAAGATGTTTTGTTTCTTTCCTTTCCACAGGGTACCATTGAAAAAAACCTCTTAGCTTTCAGTGGCTAAAACTTCTCTTCTCATGGAAAACTCGATTAGAGTAGAACGTCTAAGTGAATAACTGAAACGTGTAGATTAGGGCTAAGGAGAATGTTTTCCATAATAACCTACTTTCTTCTGCACTCTTGGTTCCTTTTAGTATGTTCTAGGAAGGCGAAAGGTGATGAGAGATTTTCTTAGGCTCACTTAAAATTTGTTCATGTAGTATGAGCCTGGTTGGTTTAAACTTCCCTCAGAACTTTGGAGGTTTCTTAACTGTTGCCAGGTACTTTTATTTTTGAATCCCAGGTGATTTGCTCCACCTGCAAAGAAAGCTCTGTTGCTGACTACTTTATAAATGCCCTCTGTAAAACCTTCAACAGTAGGAAGTACTTATGTCTGTCTGTCTATTGCATCAACTATTATAGTATCTATTCTCCCCATTGTCTTTCTCTTTTTCTATGTCAGCATTTTTTAAAACAACTGGGGTGATGGAAACTGACCAGGGTCGAATGATCCCCTTCTAAAGTGGAAGTCTTGCTAAAGGGCACTGGCTGAGCGAGGGTTTCATAACTTCTGTATCAATTACAGAGATGTTTCTCCATCTTACAACATTCAGTAGGTTGAACTGTCTGTCAGTGTCTGTCAGCATATTTTGGAATACAAAAACAAGTGTTCAGATATAATGTTTGCATAATCTTCCTTTAGTTTTTCAAGTCACAGCCAACTAGTGAGGGAACTTTCAGGGATCCTTAGGCCGCCATTTTTGGTGTAGCCTGGCAACCGGTGCCATTATGACCATGTCATAATACTCATTGGTCAGCTTTGCAGTGAGTGTGCATGTCTGGGCAACACTACACAAAGTGCATATTTATGGAATTCCTTAATGTCACTTGGGATGTAGCAAGTATCTCAGATGGTACTACCTTATGTTCGGAGCTTCAAGGACAACAGAAACCTTTTGCTAACAGTTCCCAGTGTGTCGATGACAGAGATCAAAGCATTTTGCGGACTGGAATCTGGTGGCATGGGTTGCTCTGTTAAAAAAGGAAGGATACTGGGAAGGAGATAAAACCTGTGGGTTGTGAGTAAAACCTGTGCAAGAAGGGAGAAAAATCTTTTCTGGTCGTCATTTGTTTAAAGAAGGACTTCATCACCGGGCTGGGCTGAGACCCCGTCCTCCCCAGTCCCAGGATGGAAGAGACCGCTGTTTTGGAAATCTCACCTAAAATGAAAGTCAGTCCACATGACACATTTGATAGATGGCTGTCTCTTATCCCTTTCGCCTTTTCATTGAGGCTGTTGTTTTACACATGCAACCCACAGGTAGAAACCACTCTTACGGGCTTCAATCAGCACGCAAGTCGTGAAATAGTCATTACACATCCTTGTAAGTAAAAACTAACATTGCACTAGTAAAATAGAGGATTATTTACAAATGTCTTTTATCTTCTCACAAAGAAGCAAGTTTCCTTGACAGAGGCATCGCCAAGGGATGTACCTTACAGGTCCCCTTTGAGCTGTTGAAGGATAGGCCGGAGCAGAGAGGTGAGAGGTCATTGTTCAAGAAAATCAGAGTGAGTTTAAAATAGAGCAGCAATAGCTCTTGAAGGAAGTTAGGTTTGAAAATTCTGCTGAATTCTAAAGGAAAAGGTATTTCGTATGTTCTGTGGAAAGTTGGGGTATTTCAACACTTTAGAAAGCTATGTGTTAAGTGTATCTGTATGATATAGATAGCTTTTTTTTTTTTTAATCTTTTTTTTTTTGGGGGGGGGAGTATTGGGAGAACAGTGTGTTTTTCCAGGACCCATCAGCTCCAAGTCAAGTCGTCGTTTTCAGTCTAGTTGTGGAGGGCACAGCTCACTGGCCCATGTGGGACTCGAACCAGCGACCTTGGTGTTATGAGCACCGCCCTCTAACCAACTGAGCCACTTGGCCACCCAGATAGCTTCTTCAAGTGAGACCTTCACTCAGTGTACCTGCGTATACACTGGCACCTATGACGCAAGGCAGTTTAGAAGGCATAAACCTTAGGAATATATTGTTATCACAGCACTTGTTCTTCACCCTAGACTTCACTGGAGGGTTTTTAATGTTTTAATCTAAAAGTAGCTCCCAAGATGGCTGGTCGTCTGCCCTGGATTTGCCTTAGAACTACTATTCCTGCTCAGTGCCAGCATATCAAACAAACTTTCTAACAGCTGTCAGAGCTGAGTATTTCTGGTTTCAAAGCCTCTTCTATTAAATCTTCCCCCTGCATGTTCTAAAGACACTAAAAATACTTCTCTCTTGTTCTCCTTCACTTTAAAGTCCACAGGAACCTTATTTTCTCCAACTTCTCTCATCTAGGGGGAAAAAATGGACCACTTCTTACATCAGTTCCCTAGACATGTCGGAGGGCTCCTTTGTAAACTTTTGTGAAATATCATTTTAAAAATGACACTTCCCAAAGACCAGTTTTCCCAGTTTTGTCTACATCCACATCATAGGAAATTTTGAATTGATCAGATGACTATTTTTTAAATAAATATTTAAAAACTCATCTAACACAAGTTCAAAACATATATCCTTTTAAAATCTCTGTGTTCTGGGGGGGTGGGGAATTTCTGTGTTCTGAACATTTGGAGCAAAAAAAATCCCAAAAAACCAACAAGCCAAGGTGTGTGTGTGTGTGTGTGTGTGTGTGTGTGTGTGTGTGTGTGAGATGGAATGCTAAAACAAAAGGAGCCTGTGTTACCTCAAGGTAACACTGGGTTTGGGTACAGACATGCTGATTCTCTGGCCTTTTGCAACTAGATATTTACCAGTGAAGTGAAAATTGCTTATCACCCTCTGATAGGCCTGATATGACTCCCAGCTTAGGCATGGAAGAACCAGACTCTCCATGAATATCAGTATTTTTCATATCCTTTTATCTATTGTCTTTTCTGTTCCTACACAGTTCATTACCCTGTTAACTTGAGTATGATTTCCTGACACTGTTCAAAATATGTAAAGAAAAACCCTTATTGTTTTGTCTACAGAATATTATCGTTTAATGACATTAAGAAGCAAGGGTGGCGATTTCTTAAAATTGCATCAGTTACGGAACTTTCAGCCTTGGTGTTGTCCTTTAGATCCTCTTCTAATTTTAAAACAAAGTTGGAGGCAGCTGCACTCTTTAAGAAAAATATTATAAAACGTGACTACATGAGGTACAGCCCGGCTTACGGCTCACGATCCTTACTTGGGAGTCGTTCCAGCCTCTCTGACTAAGACTGAAATCCGTTCCTTCTGCCCTCCCTTGTTTTATGTAAATATTGTAGCCGATCTCCAGAATTTTTGACTACCTTATCTATAGATGGAAAACTCAAGGTCTTGAGAATTAAGTTCATCTTGACCAGTCTGGGTGACCAGTTGTTTAAAATGGTGTTTAGGAAGAGCTTGCTCCAGGTTGACTGATTTAGGTTTTTCTTTGTGTTAGTTATCAGATTTTTCCCTCCAGTTTTGGTTATTAAAAATTATTTCCAAACCCAGAAAGACTTGTTGAGATATCCTAGAATCCCCAATTTTATTGTAGTTGTTATAGTAACAATGGAACCCACTTTTTCCCAAGGCATTATTCAGCATTCCCTACCCAGGCAGAAAAGATTTTAGAGAGGGGTGAATCTCCCCCAGTTATGGGAATGAGGCTCCAGCTTTCTAAATTATTTGTGGTTGTAACCATAGATACCCCCTTGTCTGGCCCTCGGTCCACATCTTTTCTGAAAGCTGCTATCAGAGGGAGTAAAGGGCAGCCTGGGGAGCCCCCGCACTAGCTGAGGGCCTGGGTTACCTGGAGGACAGTTCTGAAGCACTGTATTACCACAGTCCCACCTCAGCACTGCTGAGACCTAACACTTGTAGGAAAGCCGTAAGAAAAAGCAGGTATGTATAGAGGAAGAAGGTTGCGTAGTCAGAAAATACGGTTGTTACTCTTGAGTTGAGCAGAGAACTGCATTAAAAATAGAGCTTTGTGCCATTGACAGAGTGTGAAAGAGGGAGCCTATATTACTTTGACACTTGTGACCTGCCCTGCCTATGTCTAGCCAGCGAGAGGGAGTGAGGTCAGAGTCAGCTGCTTCATCTATGCAGTCACAAAGGTCAAGGTGATACCGGAGAGTATATTCCCTCCCAGGAGGCCGTGGCCTCAGCCCCAGCAACCTTGGCAAGACTTGTTAAATACCACCATTGTGTGAGACCACGTTATGCATCTTCTCTCCTACATCCTCATGACAAGTCTAGGTGGCTTAAGATCAAGGATCGAAGACATGGACGTGGACCATCCCTCTGAGCAGCTCTGAAGTGGGGCCATGCATGCTGCCTGCCTGTGAGTTACTGCCCAGCCTCCCTTCACGCCCTTGGCATAGCTGTCTCCAGATATCTATTTTTTTCCATGTTAAAATGAAGAGCATTAATAAGGAGGAGGCCTTATTATTTTTCCTAATAGAAGTGTTAGCAGGAAGAATCTGGTTTCGCTGCCTAAATGAGGTGGTCAGATATATGAGACTAGCTCGTGGTGTGCTTTTTTTTTTAATGCTTTTCTGGATGATGGTTATTTCCTCGTGCTTAGCCATTACTTGCTTTTTCTTGTTTTCAGTTATCTTAAAATGGTGGGAATGTTATTTGTTGGCTAGAAATCATTCAATAAGTATTTTGTGAACAAGAAATTGATTTGCTAAAACTTTCTTGTAAACTGGAAATCATCTTTTGAAAAAAGCAGAACACTCTTAAAATCAAATGATAACTGTATTGACTCCCTGTGTCTTTATTTTCTTTATTTCTTGGTGGAGGCACTTATATTTGGCTCTTAGCCATTCCATAATTCTACAAGTCAAGGGAAAGCTTGACGTTCGATGTCTGGTGTCTGATAATGCCAAGGAATTCCCCTCTCAAGGAAAGGAATCCCCCACAAGGACCTCTTTCCTTCACCTGTTCCTCCTTTTCATTTGAAACCAGCCTCGTGGCTACAGTGGTATTTCTGTTCCTCCCACTCAGAACCCACTGCCTTGCCCCGGCCTCTCCTGGCACCCTGCCCACCACCACTAACTCACACTTCAGTGCCAGCCCCTCCTGTGACTTTTCCGGCAGAGGCCGCTACTGGAAGGAAAGGAAGAAAGTCATCCTCACAAAAGATAAAAATAACTACCATAGTAATTTAATGACTCTGCATGCGACCCTAATAATAGACATGGACGGAGTCCATCTTAGAAGAAGCTGGAGAAGCCAGAGAGGCGTTGCATGTGGGGTTGGACTCTTAAGAACAGGAAGTGTCAGGCCAGCCTCTTGATTTCCTCTGAAAAGTAGAAAAATCGTGAGGTGCCGTGGATTCACAAGGAAAAATAACTTCCACTGGGCAAGTGCCCAGGGCCCTTGGAGCGGCAAATGTGTCAGTGAGGGAATTCTATCGGTTATGGCCGCAGAGGTAGAAAGTCTAAATCCAGGGCCTGCCAGGCCTGAGTAAGGCAGTTTGGCTCTGAGGGCAGTGACATCACGGGCCAATTTATAGGCTGGAAAGCGAGCCCAGATTTCTAATTTCAAATAAGCTGAGTGTGCGTTTTAGGACCTTTCCCGATAAATAGCGTCCCAACTTAACTATGTCCTTACACCTCAGTTAAACCTTCAGTAAAATGGGGTGATATTTACTCTTTATTTTCAGCGTTGTGGGAAAAAAGTTTTGTTTGAAGCCTGGAAATTAGGAACTCGAATGCAAATTCACATTTACCTCTCACTCCACCTACATTTAATCCCTCCTTTCTTGGCTGCTATATGTAATTGCATGGTCTTTTTGTATCATGACTTTTAGGCGTTAGAAAGAAAGTCTGTTTCATTTGGATGCAGTGCATTAATACCTGAATGGTGCACGAGGTCGCGGTCTCTTTCATGTTGCTGCGCTCAGAGGCTCATCAGAGAATCAAGGAGGTGGGAAGACAAGGTTCTTCTTTGTTCGGAGGCCAGAGCACGACCTCGCGGTGTCCACTGGCCAACGACTCCACCCTCTTGTCATTCTCGTCTCAGTTATCTGCACCAGGGAAGATGCAGACCTACTTTTCCAGCTCCTGGTCTGTGTGCCTTTTGTGGCTGAGTTAACTTGGCGGAGTTTTCCCTCTGAGGTCATCGCTTATTTATCTTTGCCTTATAAAAATCTGCTTTCTAAAGAGCTGACAAGCACTTGCTCTCTCTTTCTTTCCTGAGAACTAGAAGAGGTTCATCCAGCTCAGTTCTTCTCAAAGACACGCCATCTGTGCCTTGTGCTAGTTTGCTCGTCTCTACAGGGAGGGAAAGAGCCAACGAAGAGTGGCTGTGACGTTAATGAAAAGGCTTCCTTGAAGGTAGACTAGATAATTGGACAAAAGGCCAAGTTCTCTCACGCCTTTGGGATTTCCAGGTGATTGACGCTGAGAAGCCCGAACCGATAGGTCCCAGTTACGCCCTGTGTATGCTGTGGAAACATCAGTGCGAGGCAGGCCTGCAAGCCGCATTCTCTCTTCCCGTGGGGATCCGCTTCCTCAGCCTGGCTGCCCGGGCCCTACTCCACCTGGACTGGGTATTTTTTCACCACAAAGACCCCTTACTTTTACAGTGACTATACCGAAAATCTGGGTTTCCAGATGTCCCAGGCCATGCTGTTGTCAGCTTGGGAGGGTCTGCTAAGTCTCATAGTGGATCTTTTGTGTTCCTCTTCTGTTGCTTCTGTCCCCATGAGGGTTTGGCATAGACAGCCATCAGAAGAATTTGGCATTAGCAGGAGCTCGAATCAGGAGAAAACCCAGGAGGATGGAACCCAGGGGATAAAACATGGTCCAGATTTGTACTGTTGTTTCACTTGCTCTCTGTCAGCTCCCTGTGGTCTTCCCCTCTAGAGAAGTCTGAACTCCTCTAAAGGGACAGTGCTTTCTTTGCTAATCCATTCTGCTCCGTTCACTCAGTTCCACTGGCAGGAATAAAATAGAAACCTGCTCAAAGCCTACCTATAGAGTATACAGAGTCTATCCCTGTGGAGGAGGAGAGAAGGAATAGCATATGCCCCTCCTTTGTCTAATGTGGGGGGGGCTGAGGCACAGAGCCAGGGTACCCCTTGGCTGCTCAAGGTAGATCTGAGAATGACATTGGAATGTGAGGCTCCCCACGACAGATAAAGACACTCCCCAAGACAGGCGAGTTCAGCTGTATGTCTTCTGGGATGCCTTGCTTCCCTTTTCCCACTTGAGAAATAAAACTGAATTCTCTGTTCACCCTGCTCACCATATAAAGCTACTTAAGTGCTATTTCCATTCACCGTTCCTCTGGGGGACAGAGGTTGGTTTTCAGAGTGACCTGCATTCCTGTAGGAACAGCCACCCTCTCCTCCCCGTCCTGGGGAAGAGCCACGTTTATTGGTAGTCTCTTGGCTAATCCCGCCTTAGGGTGGTGGTTGTAGACAGACCTCTCTGTTGACATGGGTGCCTTGGGGTGTAGTCCTCACATCAAAAGGGGGTGGGGGTGGGGCGTACTGCCAACCAGGATCAGATAACCAGGAAAATAGAGCAGTTATGTAACTGTGTTTACTATGGCTCAGGTGGCTCTGAGAAGGCAGAGGTGGCCCCTGGCAAAATGCAATGCCAGAGATGGGGAAGTCACAGGGAGGGAGGGCCCTGTTAGAAGATAAGGGAGTAGGAAGACAGTGCATCGGGATGAAAGGAGTCTGCTCTGTTGTTAACAACAGCGGTCACCTAGAACCTCCTTCCCTAGCCACAGGCTCTCCCTAACCACACCAGCCAGCAGTCTGGGCCAGCAGCAAGTAGAGCTGAGGCTGGAGGAAGGAGTTGAGAAATCAGACACCTGGTTCTTGGCTAAATCTCTGGATTTTGCTACGTTTCCCCTTTAATCTCCCACTTTTGAAAGAGGAGGGACTCTGCTCCCTAACTATGGGCAGAAAGGGAGATGTCCATCAAGGTGCCTTATGCTCTCTGCGCCCACCAATCTCTCATCCTCTATACTATGAGGCTGGGGGGACACCAAGGGAACATGGTGGAGGGACCCTGTGATTGCCGCTCCTCAGGCCAAGCCCACAGCCAAAGACTAGGAAGGAGAACCAGTCCCACCGGTGCCAGGGCAAAGCAGGCTCTGAGCTGACAGAGGTGACGAGCCCAGCAGAGCCCAGACCTCAGTAGACAGGCAGAAGTTCAAAACTGCTCTGGAGAAAAGCTCAGGTCTCCAGTGGGGCCTACTGTGGCTCCTGCAAAGCTGTTTACTGGATTCCCTATTCCCATAGAGATGACACTGGTAGCCAGTCCCCAGCTCCTTGCCCATGGATGCCACCTCCCTTTGAGAAACAGGAAGTAGGGACCTCGGTCAGCTCAGCTGCACCCTCTACATTAAATATTTATCTTGGAGTCCAGGTCAGAGCCCTAGAGAATAAGAGAAGCTTGCTGCTGGCAAGAGTGGGCATGACCAGAATTCCTGGAGTTGGAAGAACTTCAGCGTCACCATCTTTGGAGAACAAGGAAGAACATGAACGCGATGTGTCCCTTCTTAGCCGTGAGGACCGTGACAGGTGGGGAGCAAAACTGGTGACAAGGGAAATGGGCACATCTTTTGTCTCTGTGGGAGGGAAGAGGATGGTGACAAGGGCTGGGGAAGTAAGTGTCCAAGCTTTGGAGGAGGGAAAATGTGCTGCCACCAGCCCTCCGTTCTGCAGCTGTCTTCTCTGGGCGGCGCGACCGTCCCCTCCCCATGCCTTCAGTGTTCTGGGAGAATCACAGATTCTGGGAAGGGGCCTTAGAGGGGATCTCATTCAGCTCCCTGCTCAGCACACTAAGTGCCTTTACAAAGATGCCCCACAACAGCCAGACTCGGACCCCGTAATCGTTTACAAGCTCTTCCTTGGAAACCTCGCATCTGCTTCCACGTGTGCACCCAATGGCCCCACTTGTGCTCGCTCAGCTGGTCTGTTTCCACACGCAGCCCTGCAGACCGTGGAGGCCAGCCAGCAGCCTCTCTCTCTCCAGCTTCTCCTCAGCCTTAACGTCCCCTCCTTCCGCTGTTCACTGGTGATATGACTTCACGTTGGTTCACCACAACCCAGGTAGCCCTTTTCACTGAATTGAGAAAAGATAAAGCTAATAGCATCAGTGATGGCAGGGACTTTTAAAAAAAACAAACGTGTCATCTTTTCTCCATTCCCTTCCTTCTCAACTTTTCAGTTGAATAATGTACTTGGAAAACACTCTAACGTGCACAGTGGCCTCAGGGCACCAATCTTACACCCAGTACCTATGCAATTAATGTTTTCATATGTTCGTAATTTATAAGTGAACACTCCCAAAATAGATCGGATATTGCCTAATACCTCTTTGCTATTGGTTTGTTCGGGGGCTTGGCGTCCCCGAACCGAGCCAGGGACTAAAAGTACTGCCCTCCCGAGCCTTTCCGTTAGCAGTGAACATTCACTGAGCACCCTCACTTCCTATCACAGGCGCGGTGCGTACACAGAGGCCTGGGGGTGAGCAGGGAAGGGTTGGGTGGCCAGAGGGGTCGGCAGCCAATGGGCGCGGGCTCCTGGGACGGGTGTCAGAGCAGCGGGAACAGCGGAAAAGCAGCGAGATCAAAACAAACGCGGTGTGTGGGAACACCAAGACCCCGTCACCCCATCCCCGCCAAAGGGAGCCGCCCTCATCCTCTTCAGGGGCGCGCCACGCCCGGGGGACCGCTCCATTCGGCCGGTTTCCTCCCGGGGCTGTCCTCCGCGGGGCTTGCTCGTGTGTGAGCATCGCCCGGTTTGGCAGCGCCCGCGCGCGTGTGTGTGTTTGCACACGCCCGGACGGGCGCTGACGCAGGCCCCAAATCTCTCTCCCAAGTGCGGGGGGAGGTGGCGGGCCCCTCCCTTGGCCCGCTAGGCCCCTCCGCTTTTGGGGCGCCCTATCTCGGCACCAGCCCGTCTGCAGAGCGGTCCCGTCTCCGGGCTGCCGGCTCCGTATCAGTTGCTGGCTGGACCCGGCTCTTTAATGCTTCGTGCCCTCGGTCCTGGCTCCGCCGTGCAGCGGCTCCCTTCCCACCCGCTGGAAATGTCGATGGAAACTCTGAGTGGCGTTCCCCGCCCCCCGCGCCCGCCCCGACGCCAGCCGGGCGGTGGGGGCCGGGAGGCAGCTGGGAAACCAGAGCGTGCTCCCCAGGGACCTTGGCGGCCCCTCCCGGCGCCTCCGCGCGGCCGGCCCGGCCCCCTCGGCCGGGGCCACAGCGTCCTCGCCGCGCGCCCCGACGGAGGCCACTCGCACGCTGGGGCTGCGGACCTGAGCCCCCGCCCCGCAGGCCCCTTCGCCCCCGCCCCCCCGCCCCCCGGCTCACAGTCCAGATTGGAGGGAGGCTGACCGCCGCCCGCCCGCCTCTCTAGTCCTTCCTCCCTGCGCGCGCTCGGCCCCGTCCATCCCTCTTCCTCCTCGGGCCCCCGGCCTCGCGGAGACCGTCCTGACCCGGTCACGAGGGTGGACGGCACAGCCCGGACCGCTCCCTGCCCTCCCTCCCCGAGGGCCCGCCGCGGCTGCACCAGCTAGGAGCCCGGCCGAGATGCTCCTGCCCTCCCGGGCGTCCTCAGTCCCCTCCACCTGCTTGCCGTGGAAGGTAGGTGTCTGGAGGAGAGGGGGCGGAGAGGAGGCGGGGGCGCAGTCAGGGAGTCACCTGCCTGCGCCCAGCCTGAAGGGAAGGCACAGAGCCCGCCCCCTGGGGTCCTCGCCCCAAACTCGGGGGGTGGAAAGAGGTGAGAAGTCTCCCTCAAAACAAAAAAGTGAAATTCGAGAAAACCTGTCCTGTCCACGTGGACTCATAGCTGGAAAATACCCGAGAAGACACCTAGGTCTGAGCCCCCAAGGCCAGGGCGGTACTTGCAGGTGGGAAGGAGTCCCTGACCACAGCAGAGCCACTTCACCTCTTCCAGCCTTTTAGAGTTGGCTGCTGGGGTGAAGGACAGCCAGAGTGAATTCTGGGAGGACCCCCTCTGCCAGGTGCAGGACCAATTTCCTCTGGCGGGGCTGTCAGGAGAAAAACGTAGCCCGCCCTTCCCCACCACCCCCTTGCATGTCTCTTGGGGGTGTGCCACAGGGAGCAGGTTTGGGAGGGCCAGGCTGGGCCCCCAAGGATCAGCCACCCCCAAAAACTCAAGTGGTGTAAGGGGACCTCCTGCCCTCCCCTTACTGCTAGTGGGCTGAGCACAGCAGGGTAGGACAGACAGAGGCAGGGAAGGAGACTGGGTCAGCTGACGGGTAGAGAAGGCTGGTGCTGACCTCGAAACTTGGCCTTAAGCAGTCAGCTGGGCAGGGAGGGGCGTGGTGCTAGGAACCAGCCTGCCCCTGGCCATGGCCCTCTGGCCTCCCACTCTCCTCTGCCTCGGTTTCCCCTGCAAGGGGAGAGAGAGCCTCAGGACCTGGGGTGTGTCTGCATGTTTTGCTTTTGGTAAGAGTCCTAATTCAATCCAGCTGATTCATTGTCCCTCCTCTAGCCTCAGCCTTCTACTCCCCCCCACAGCCAGGGGTGGGCACAGGAAAGCTATGTCCCCAATAGACCTTTCAAGGGTTAGAAGGAATCCCCATTCAGACCAGAGACAGGGAATTGCCATGGCCTTGTCTATACCCTCCAGCCTGCTCAGGGGCTGGGTAACCACAGCCCCTATTGTACCTGCATCCCCTCTGGTCACTATAACTCTTGTGCTGCTTGTATGACTGCACCTCCCCACACTGATAGCTGACACCCCTCTGGCCCCACAACCCCCATGATGTTCACATGCCCCCACACCATGGTACCCCCTCAAGTCCCATTCACGGCACTGCCCTTACATTCCACCACACACACATGGCACTTCACAAGGCCCTTGCTGCATTCCCGTGAGCCCCCAGACCCCACAGGCACACACAAGTCTAAGGAAACAAAAATGCCAGAATTGATAGAGCCCCAGAAGGCGGCGAAGGTTGACTCTGCTTCTGGCTCAGTCCAGCAGCAGAGGAGAGGAGCAACCAGTTTCTTACCACCGCTCTCTGGGAGGCAAAGCCCTGGTTGGCAGCCCCACTGCCTCCATCTCCTGGCTGCCTGACTTGCATGGGGCAAAAGAACGCAGCTGACCAGTCAGATTTGCTGCTTTCAGGAAGACCCTCTGTTGAAACAACAGCCTGGAGGTGTAGGAAAAAGTGGGGTGTGTGTGTGTGTCAGTACCACCCCTCCATACACGAATCCATTGCTCTTAACCATTGCTCTGCTCTCTACCCCGACCCCTCACTGGCACCTTGAGCCCTCTGAGGCATCAGTTTGAGCCAAAGAGGCCCAAAAAGGGAGCCAATACTCCTCTGAGCTCAGAAGGAGTGGTTCCTGCTGCCTGGAAATGCCCCCACGCTCTCCCTCTCCCTGGATCCTTAGACCTTCTGGGCAGTGGGTGGGCAGCCTTGCTGTTGCCCAGGGCCTCTTCCTGGGCCTGAGGAACCCCTGTGCCTGCTGGTGAGGGGATGTTCACACAGGGACGGGCGGGAGGCAGAGGGAAGTGAAACAAAGTCCCGAGTGCCCAGGCCTCCTCTGCCAGCTGCCCCAGTTCCCTCTGCCTTCCCTCTGGGGGAGCAGGCTGACTGTGCAGTGAGAGCCCCAGAGGGGCTGGCCAGCAGGCCCGCCTGAGGCTTTGTCCAGCAGGTCTGCTCCTGGCCAGCCTCCCCTCCTCCTCACCCGGTCTCCCCTCCCCCACTCCCACCCGGAGCTCCTGCCCAGGGCCTAACAAGCAGCCCATTGTACCTCTGGGAGCCGGCACTGGCAGCCTGCAGGCGGGTGCCCGCAGTGGCCTGTTTCCTGGGTCCTGGAGCTCCCACTCAGCTGGCCCTGACCCTCTCCCACAGCTGTCCCCTCCTCCCCCACCCTGGGGGTACAGGCAACCCAGGCCCAGCTGGGCTTTCCCTTCCTGCCTATTTCCCCACAGAGGACCCGCAGAGGAGCTGGCACACCCGGAGTCCTCCGACCTTGACCCAAGCATGCAGGCCCCACCCTGCAGCCTCCCAGCTGGGCTCAGCCTGGATGACTTCATCCCTGGCCACCTCCGAGCCCACGTAGGGTCATCCTCCCGGGGGACACGGGTGAGTGAACAAGAGAGAGGGTGACTGTGGGCCCCTAGTTGGTGGACCTTGCAGGACAGGTGTGGAGCAGAAAAATGAAAGGACGGGAGGGCGGGAAGGGGGTTGGAAGATTGCTCTCGCTGGCTTCCTGCAAAAGGGTCCAGCTGGATTGCAAGCCCTCAGCATGGGGTATGACTGTGCCCTGGCAGCCATGCCTCCCTCCCTGCTGCGGAACCTTCTGGGCCTGAGCTGCCGCTCCTGGCCCCTCCCCACAGGTGCCAGTGATTCGGAATGGTGGCTCCAACACCCTTAATTTCCAGTTCCATGACCCTGCTCCCAGGACCGTGTGCAATGGGTACTTCCCACCAAGGAGGGACGCATCCCGGCACCCAGGTGGGTCTGCTCAGGAAAACCTGCTCCAGGTGGGGGTGGGGGATCAGAGCTCCCTGGGCCCTGCCATCTGGCACCACCCCGTGTTGGGCATGCGAGGGTAGGGGGCCTCTGAGCTCAGCTAACTGCCCCGTCCTGTGTGAGCATGCTGACCGTGAGAGTGAAAGCTGTGGGAGAGAACAGGCTGACACATCTCTTCCCCGCTTCTACCCCCCAGTGCCAGGGGAAGGAAGTGTGCAGAGGACATTGCCATAGGGGCTGCGCCCCCCCCCCCCCCAGCAGGACAGGGAGTAGCTCAGATTGGGGATGGACTGGCGGAGGAATGTGAGTGTATGTTGGCTGTAGGAGGGTGTGGGGGACCAACCCACGACAGGCCCTAAGGACGGCTGCACTCTGTACTCACCAGCCCAGCGCAAGGTGGGCAGGCAGCTCTGAGAGTTTGTCAGCTCCTGGTGTCCTAGGAGTCACCCCAGCCTGGGACACAGGATCCTGGAGATCCTGGAACATTCTTTGTGCAGGCCCACCGTGGGGAGGCCCACTCCTCTCCTGAGGAGGCTGGCATCCTTTATTGAGTATTCTCTTGAGGCAGGTACTGTGTCAAGTAGTTTATACATTTAACAAATGCTGGACACTGGAAAGACACTTTACAAACCTTATGTCATGTAGTCCCTTGATGTCCTGGCAAAGTGTCAACGTGAGGAAGTGAGTCTCAGAGATGTTTATTCACAGAGACTGAGCTGAGAGGCACACCCTGAAGCCTTTATGCTCCTATGCCATGATCTGAGGGGCTGAAGGCTTTGGGGAAATTGAGGACATGGGAGCCGTGTCTGGGGAATGAGTTTCTGACCCTCATCGAGAGCTTCTTGGCTATTCCTGAGGCGCTGTGCTCACACCCACTACATCTCCCTGAACCCTTGCCACGATGACCCTCATTCTACAGAAGTAGAAACTGAGGCACGGGGCGGGGGGGTTGATTGCTGTGCCCAAGGTCACACAGCCAGTAGGTGGCAAAGCCGGGGTCTGAGTTAGTTTTGTTGTCCCCTCCAAGCCTAGCATCTTTTCTGCTCCACCCTGCTGCCTCCCCAGCTGGGACGTCCCCAGCATTCTCTGCAAGTGAGGCTTCCCAGCCTTGATTCCGGATGGAAGCGTTTAGGACAGCCCCAGGAAAACAGGGTGGGTTGGGCACAGATTTCTCAAGACGACATCCATTTTTATTCACTTTAACTAAAAAATAAACAAACAGGCCTGTGATACTGCTGGGAATGGGGAGGTTTGTAGAGTCTGCGTCATCAACTCAGACAGACAAGGAGATGTTGACACATGCAAACCCACAGGGATCAATATACTGAGGAGCCAAGGGACAAGCAGGGTCAGGTGGGCCCCCTGCCCGTTGCTAATGCTGTCATGCACATGCCCGCAGACCCTGCTTGGTATCAGACCTGGCCAGGCCCTGGGAGCCGGCCCTCGGGGACCCAGAAGACGCCAGCTTCCCAGCATCCTCAGAACTGGTCAGCCACATGGACCAAGGACAGCAAACGCCGGGACAAGCGCTGGGTCAAGTACGAGGGAATCGGGCCCGTGGATGAGAGCGGCATGCCTATTGCCCCCAGATCTGTGAGTCCAGGGCTGGGTACCACGGATGGATGGGGCCCAGGGACCCACACTGAGCCCCGCTTCTATGAAGTAAAGTGGGGGCGATCAAGACTGTACCCAAACATTCCAGACTAAAACGGGGGTTCACCTGTGATGGGTTTCAGGGAATGGTTGGCCCCATAAAATTATGGCACTCATGTGTCTGAATTGCACAAGTGGTTTGTGGGTTAAGGGAGGATCTAGAATGCGCCCCAGGCTCCCAAAAGTGGAAGGTGACTGCTGTAGGGGCTGACCCTGCCAGGGACCCCTCTTGGTTTTATAGCCCCAGGGCCTGACCCAGCGCTCTCGTGAAACGCTTGCTGAGTGAATGATTGGCTGAATGAGTGAGCAAGAGTCCTGAGTGAGAAGGCCTCATGCTGTGGCAGGCATGGATGGATCCTGGGTCCAGGCTCCGAGGGGCCCTGCCCTCCTTCCTACCCCATGCCTGTCTTGAACCAGC